>NC_140948.1:40611528-41219028 GCF_014529385.1 Adiantum capillus-veneris
TCATTCTATGTTTAACCCAAAATTTGACATTGAAGACCTGTTAGCTCAGCACAGTTAATTCTTGCAGTCCTACAGAGATAAATTTGAAGTGATGGTGCAGGTAGGGAGGGTTGTTCTGCCCAATATGACTGTTGTGCATTTAAATGACTGTGGTGGAAAGGGACAGGGACTGAAGAAGTATAGGGAATTACCACCTGCTTGCCGACATTCAGCCTGCCCTTTGCACCAAAAAGAGTGCAAACTTATGCAGGGATCCTTTGGCTTTATGATTTACCTGAACATCCTGTTTGGATTCCTCATGCAGAATCCTGAAGAGGTGTTAGAGGAGCAGGATGCAGCACCAAATGAAGAATGCAAGGAGACAACACATATACAAGAAGTCGAGGAGGTTGAAGATACAGTCGACCTTGAGGTTGAGGCAATTGAAGTACAAAGAAGTAGGATGCTCTCTGTGAAAACCACAGAAATCAAACTACCTTTGGATGTCAGTAACTTCACTGAGAAGCATGCTCAGATGATGCTGCCTATTGTGCCTGACTTCACGATTGGAGACAGAACCTATATCTTTTTACATGATGTGCAAAGCATCTTTTATTTAAGGGAGGACTTCTCCCTGGCTATCATTTCCAGAGTCCAAGAGGAGAGGAGTGGATTTGTTTCAGAGGATAGTAGTGATGATGAGGCAATGGAAACATCCAGCAATCCAATGGAATGCCTCCGAAGATGCTTTGAGAAAGCTGAAAAATACAAGGAGACACTACTTGATGAAGCCACCTTCCAAGCAATAAGACAAATCCTAAAACCATCAACAAGTAACAAAGAAGTGGAGGATTGGTTTAACCATTCAGGTCAGGGGTCAACTACATCTGTAGACCCTCTTTCTGCAGGATGAGAGCTTCATGGTAACTCTCTCTCTCTCTCTCTCTCTCTCTCTCTCTCTCTCTCTCTCTCTCTCTCTCTCTCTCTCTCTCTCTCTCTCTCTCTCTCTCTCTCTCTCTTTGTGTGTCACTTACTCAGACATGATATGTGCAGTCTTGGATTGCTGACAAGGATGACTTCCTTTGGCGGAGGACTCAAGAGTATCGTGGAAGGGATGCGGCCCTAGCACAGTACCTTTCAAAGCTTTGCGAGTCGCCGATAGTAGTTTTTCACAATTCCATGTCACAAGAGGGTTCAATAGCAACTTACACATCAAAGACACTATCACGCTTCTTGGGTGGTGGACCCGTGCTGCCCAAAAGTGCAGATAAAGTCATTCGTGTGGACAAAGTGTTTGCTATAGATTGTTTTGGTTACTGCCCGGGCTATACAGGTGGTTGGGCAGCGTATTACTACACTTACATAGCAATGGCATTAGCTCTTGGTAGACAAAACCCAGATGAACTTTTAGAGTATAGCAAACATCTCATGATTCGTTACAAGGGTGATGTGCCAAAAAACAAAATTGAACCTTCAAAATCTTGATACACTTCAAGTAGCAATTGTGTAAGATCATGTATTACATAAATTTTGTACAATGTCATCCACTCAAAGTATCTTTCTCCACTTGTGGTTCACATACACCATTGTCTCTCTCCACCTTTGTTGACTTTCACGAGCACCGGAGTTGTTGTATGCCATTGATCTTTTAACTTTTTGTTGTTGTAAATGTCTGATGGCTTGTGCTGTTGCTGAAGAGGCCAAGACTTCTTTTGTCTGCATTCGATGAATGATTCTACGATAGAACCATTCAAATAGTTCTCTCAAACTGTTAGCCTTGATTCGAGAGCCACCATGTCGTGTGTGCCTGAAATAAGCATTTCTCGCCATGTAATGAGACTTTTCCATCCCTTGGGTATTCCATATTGCCGGGTTCCCATACTTTTGTATAAAATATGGTAAATGATTGAAGATGATGTGCTGGATATGAAAACAGATTAGTTAGAATGTTTTACACTCACATAGTTACACATAAAAGAGAATCAAATACACGATAATACCATGTAGTGAGTAATCTGGGTGTCTGTCCATGCTGTCTCGAATGATTTTTTGAGAAGGTTGAGATTCTCCTTGAACTTGTTCATATCACCTTGTGACCAGTCATCTTTGTCGCACATCAAAAATAGGATGTCTATTGATCGCCAAACCTCAGCCTTCGCGTTACGAGTAGTTGGTTCTTGGTCTTTGACTGCAATATGTAGCTTTTTCCAACTCTGATACTCTACCTTGCTAACATAAGATGTGTTATATATTTTTCCATGTTTTGTTAGCTTCGGATCTCGTATACCTTGGGGTTTAGATAAAAACCTCCGTGCCTTCACCCCACCGATGGATGGTTTGCATGGGACATCCTTCTCAGCAGTTGATCTCTTTTCATCCCGCTGGATTTTCACATTGCCACCATGAAGCCCCATATCCGACAGTACCAATTCTAAGCACTGCAGGGCTACTTGTCGCCCTGTTGAGTTCTTAATTTTCCAAGCAAACCCGATATATAAGTAGACCAATTTCTCCACAATTCTACAAAGGGCATGCATTGTACAGATGTGGATATTCACAAGTGGTATTTTCAAAACCGGTCGAAAAGCAAGGTCCTCAATGTGACGTGTTGGAGCTTTTCTCCACCACTTTGGGTCCATGACCTTTGCAGGCTCCATGCAGAACAAACACGGCGACTTTGCCATTGCACCCATTCCACAATTATACATGCACTTTAATGTTTTTAGGTCACCTGCAAGATGCCACTGAACTTGAAAGTCTCCCCTTCCATCTAGACGTAGTACCTCTCCCTGGTTAGTCTGTCGATCAACCACCTCCGGAATATTAGTTCAATGGAACACCCAATATAGAATCTCATGATCTTCTTTCTTTACCTGCAACACAAAATAAATGAGACTTAAGTAGATGTGAACATTTGAGCTTACTTGAGAATCTCGCTTACCTCAAACGCACCAAGCCATCATATGTTAGATTTTGATTGAACACTAAAATACAAAGGATCATCACTGGGACACTTTGAGAGGTCTCTATTCATTAAAGTAATAGTAACACGCTCTAGCTTTTTCTCTTTAACAAGCTCACACTCATCCAGTTTTAACACAAAATGTAATACCCCTCGTGACTCTTCAAATGTGATGTTGTAAAACTCCACCATTCTCTTCTGTAACATCTGTAGGTCCATAAAAATATTATTGAACTCATCATATGCCATGTTTGCTCCATGGCCACTGTAAGTTGCTTTAATATGAAAGGGCTGTCCAAGATAGTCTCCCTGTGCCTCGTTAAGCTAAAGCCTCTCTTTCCAAACACTTGAGGCTGATGGTAAAAGTTTGGATTTTATACCCTTCTTAACAAAGAAATGATGAGACAGATTTTTGTATAGCTGAATATCCTCTTTTGCTTACACCAAGTGAATCAAGTGTGCCTTGTATCTCTTTTGCAGGCACTGAGTTCTCTGAAATAAAGCGGTCCACTCCATTTTGTTGTAGGAACTTAAACTTCTTTTCATGTACTATATCTGCTGCCAAGCTTCTACTTATAAGTGGCTTCAATCTCTTTCCTATATTGGCTTTGGGGTCAATGTTTTCCTTGTCAGGATAGATTGAATCTCTACATGAAGACAATGCATAAGTAAATAACAGAAAATTTACTTCACTAACACTATTTAGGCACATGAAAACAATGCATAACAAGAAAAAACAAAAAGATTACTTAACTAAGACAATGTAGCCAACCAAAAGCATCACCTTAATGCTCGGATTCTTTTCTTGAGACCTCCGGATGGAACCTGCAATGTTTCAAGATTGCGCAATTTCTTCTTTCGGATACGACCACCCAAGATGGTGTCCTTCATTTGACAACTTCGTACCTTTCCTTTGAGTTCCTGTACCTCTGTTTTGTGTTGCAAAATAGTAACCTGATCTGTAGAATGTAAATGTGAAAGACGAACAATCTCACATTGTTGAGCTTGGAGAATTCCCTTATAAGTTTCAGCTTCTCTTGTAAGAGATTTACAATAACCTAGAAGGCCCTTTTCTCCATCACCAGCAAAGGTCAATAAGCTTGTAGGATTAACAAACGGTGGTGACGCATTAGTCATTGAATTCTTAGGGTAAAGAGAGCCTCTCGTCCAGATATCTATGTGTTTAGCTCCCTGAGCTCTGAGCGTGTCTATGGAAGCGGGAGGTATATGTGTGTTTGTTTTACTACGCTTAATCAATGGTTGGTACTCATTGTCCAAATCAATGTGAAGGTGATAGTTGGCTCATTTCTGCGTAACATTTGTGCCATTTGAGGAGTGCGCCATTATCCAAATGTGCAGGTTTAATGGAAAGTGAATAGCGTTTGCGCCTTCGTCCCTCCATGTTAGCCTCATTCCCTCCATATTGATGAGGTTCATTCAATGCAACTGAAAAGAAGATTATCCCTCAATCATTACGAACGAATGTTCAGAAGAGTAAGGAATCTACTTAAAGTACACTTTTTGAACTTTTACCATGAAAGACCCAGCTCTATTATTTGCCATTTTTTCTAGAGAGAGAGTGCAAAAAATACATTTTCTTATAAGGCCCTCCAAATGACCTCCAAAATTTCCTAATGATATACATGTGGTAGTGATGTGTTGTGAACACACTAGGACTGTCGGGGCATTTTTTCCCTCTTTAGGAGGTTTTTTCCCCCGATCATTGTATATACGCCCATCACTCTAGGGCTATCCATCTTTCTATTGCATACTAAGTAACACACTCTCTATTGTGTGCCTTGAGCTTCCTTCGTCTTCTCCAAGCTATGTGCGTTTCTCTGCAACCCTAATTCCAACACTATGCAAGTGAGATGTGGACTCCAAGATCATTCTTTGAGGATGGAGTGATTCAAATTGGGGTGGAGATCTAAATGAATGACGGTTGACTACAGGTTACATTGTTCTGTTTTGGCTCAAGAGCAGTTTCACGGAGTAGTAAGAAACAACCTACAATTGGTGTAACATCCACAGAGGTGGAGTATAGACTTGTTGCAATGCTACATGTGAGTCATGTGGTTATGGAGGCTACTTTCAAAGACTGGCTTGCCACAATAGACGATCGCAATCTACTTGGACAACTAGATTTGTATAGACATCACATGGAACCTAGTTTTTCATGCTTGAAGCAAGCATATAGAGATACAATACCATTATGTTTGTGAGAAGACCAAGGATGGCTCTATTGGACTAGAGTATATTCCTCCGACAACTCTGATGAATTATTCAAGAAACCTCTACCAAAAGTGACATTATCCTCTCGTGCCAGCTCCCTTGGATTGGTTCCCCATCTAGGAGCTAAGAGGGGGTGTTAGAGTTTCAGGTTCCTAGCTGGTGGTGGCTCCAGTATCTTTAAGGAATATGTTCAAGAGGAGTGAGGGTTGTTTTATGGCTTTGTTTGATCATACCTGAGGTAGACGTACTTTCTCAATGGTGCATTTCACTGTGTTTCCCACTCAATAGGATGGCATGAGATGGGACCCCTATTCCTAGGGTTTCCTTGAGTCAAAGTCTTGAGTGTTTTGTATTTTCCCTCCTAAATGTGGGTAGTATGTCACATGACTTTCACACTTTTATTAGGGTCCAAGCATGTATTTTAGGATTGTGGGGCTTTTTGACTCAGTAAGGCATATTTTTGCCTTCCCTATATATGCAAGACCACCCCTAGTGTAGTTTATATATCAGTGAGTAGCAAAGCTTGCCAACATTTGGGTCACACGCTCTCTCTAGCATCACACTCTCTGTAGCATTTGTTTGTATATCTCCTCTCTCTAGATTTTTCTCTCTCCTCGTGTTTTTCTAGTGATCTCATGTTCTCTCTCTAGCCCCTCGTCTCTCTACTTCTTCCCCTCCCCCATTTGCAGGTTGTATTGTAGATTGGCTACTCGTACCCATTCGGTGGGCGATACGGGTAGATCTGTTGATTTTTTGGAGATCATTTCCTGATTCAATTGTTTCTGTTGCACCTTTGATATGTGGGTGATAGCATGAAAAGGTGGTGCAAAAAGTAGTGTCCTTTTGACACTACTTTGTGAGGCACTTATGGATGGTGCTTTAGCACACCTTTGAAGATGTTCTTGTGAGATTACGCTTTATGTTTATTTTTTTGAAATGTTGGCTCCAACCACTTTAATGATTTCTTGAAATGTCTGTTCGTCTACCTTTCATGCGTGCTGCTGTAGCTAAGCGCCTCTCCACCCCCCCCCCCCCCCCCCCCCCCCCCCTCTCTCTCTCTCTCCCCCCCCCCCCCCCCCCCCCCCCACTTGCATGCTGTTCAACCATCTACCCTCATCTCTCCTTCTCTTAAAGCAAGCAAACATGGCTTGCACATCCATCTGCCTCAATGACGCCTACATCTTGGCTTGATGTGAATGCACTCAAAAACTGCAACCAGTGTGCTCCAACCTTCAAAAAGGCAAGGCTCTTGTCTACTCTGCCCCACATTGGTGTGGCTCAGATGTGGCAGCAGGACATTCAACAACAACAGCCTTATCACTACACTCAAGGTGGAGCTACCCATGGATGGAAGCATAAGCAGGTTGGGAGAGGAAATTCAGCAACAACATTTTTGTGTGGGTGAGAGCGCCTTAGAAGAGGGGGTTGTGCTACACCAGCAACATTGGTAGATCCTTCCGCTTGGAATGCAACCCACATCCGTGGAAGCAGCAATTGGACACCAACAACATCCTCCAAATGATCGCCACATTATCGGGCATCCAATAATTGCAAACAATGGTTTTGGTTACCATTAGCAAGCTTCAAATCCAATGGAGTGGTATCATTCATCTCAAGATCATGTCGAGGACAATCCAAGAAATGATGGGATGTCCCCTCATGGCCGCACTAATTATTCAACCACGATTCGCTAGGAAGCCACACGTAGGATGCGACAGTACTGGGCCATGATGAAACGAGAGAGTCGTCAAAGAAAAAGAGAATGAGATGCACCATGCTTGTCAACCCCTGAAGATATGATTATAGTTTGCAAAACAATGGTGCTTTGCTTGCAAGAAGCTACAAAAGGCATGAATTGCAAAGCTAAGAAAGCCACCTTTTGATTGCTTCAAGAGAAGCCAGCTTTTCAACGACTGCACTATGGATTAGAGAAGTCTATACTCTGCAACATACAAGTCACAACCACCAAAGTCAAAGCATCCTTGACTGAGGAGGAGCTGAAGCTAAAAAGATCTTTATGCATGATGTTGGTGAATAGCGAAGGGGATCCATCAAGGTCTATAAGAAATTTGGAGATGGCGAGGTTCACAGGGTTGCATCAATGAAATTTTGCAACAGCTAATTCACGATTGAAACACGATGAAGCAGGAGCATTTCCATTGCAATTATGCCAATGTCAACAACCTCAAAGTCATTGCATCACGCAGGAGCAAACGGAGACACAAGTCTCCCCAAAAATCTTACATAAAGCATCCAATACATTTGCTTGACAAGTCCTAGGCATGCTTTAAAAGTGCTTGAATTATTTTGTTCTCTTGCATGCTCTAGTATAGGTACCATGCGTATAGGTAGTAACTGCATTTAGGTAGTATTACATAATGTATAATGTTGTCTGTGAAGCCCCATAGGTGTGTATGCTCCAAAAGGCAATCTTTTGGTACTCTTGGAGCACCAATATAAACTCAAATATACTTTACTATCACCATAGCAAGCACCATAGGTATAGTATATACAAACTCTTCAACCACTAATATATACTCATGGATCTCCTAAAATATTTAGAACCATGAAGAATACCTTCACCCTGGGTGGAAGCTAGCATGAGGTCGCACAAGTACTTCAAGTATACATTAAGACAAAACAAAAAAAAAAAAAGTGCATTGGGCCAAAGTGCATAGACTAGGTACTTCAACACTACCAATTTTGCTCATGTACCTTGTAGAAATATATTACATTGAACATTACCTAGAGTACCTACATATAGATGCTAGTGATACTACCATGTCAAAGCGGTTGGTGATCAAAAGCACCAATGTAAACTCATAAGTTCTATTAGGGTCCTCCTAGACAACGAATGTACATTTAATGGTAGTTAAAACCACCTTTGTAAACTCATAGGTCCTTTACAATTATGATAGTACATACCAATAGGCTCTCTTGGGCTACTTGGAAGCTTCAAAAGTACCTTGAGATTAGGTAGAATCTAGCAAGCAACCACCAGCATGTACTTTTGGAATACAAACTCTAGGTGTATAGGTACTTTAAATGTACTCTCTGAGGTACTTATTGAAGTATCAATTTCAAGGACTTAGGTACTTTGCAAAAACTGGTACTTCATAAAGTACCATTTACAGTGGCTTAGGTACTTTAGTACCTAACAAAAGGTTTGAAAAGTACCATGTTAGATAGCATGTTCAAGTTGCAATGAATTTAATCTTCTCTTCACAGCCTCAAAGTTTTGATGAGATTTTCTTTTATGGACACGTGGAATTTTATAGAAGATTCCAAATGCAATATTCACACATCAAGATCTCTCTTAGATGTTTTCGGGGATTAAAGCCTTGGTTTGTTCGCAAGTTGAAGGATAAGTACACTTGTTGCGCTGCATTTCTCATATACAAATGATATATCTCAAGGATACATTCAACCAGATGAGACAAAGCAAGACAGGAGTGCACAGTGAAGGGTGTGGCTGCAAGTGTCAAGTATGTTTCATAGAAGAGGATATAGGAAAGTGTGGAGCTACTGCGTACACGCACAATAGCATCAACAAATTGGCTGAGATGGTATTATTTCCGAAGCCAGATGTTTCATAAGCTCTCTTGCTTGAAGGGAGAATGTGATCAATGTGGATCGCAATAGTGGTTAGTGCTTGTTTCAATAAAGTTGTTTAAAGACATTGCATCAACACATCAAGAGGGCAAGAAGCACAAGGATCTACTAGTCAATGAAATGGGATGTGCAGATTTTACATCCTCCCTTAAAAAGCATCTAACTACCTACATCAGACACAATTTTATTGTCAGGTGGCAATCTCAGCAATTCAAAGACTACATTAAAAGGTTTCCTAGAGATGTGGTAGTCTTTGCTAAGAATTACTCTTTCAAGGAGCAAAATGAAATCCAATCAATGCATTGGTACTCTTCACAAGTCACAATCTTGGTGCACATCAACCTATGTTCGAGACGAGGCTGACAAGGTGTTGAAGTATATACATTTTTACATCTCCGATGACAAAGAGCATGACACATTGTTTGTGAAGCATTGTATGCAGTTGTATAGTGTGTGGATACAAGAGAAAGTATTAAACTCCTTGAAGCGGAACTAGGTCTGGTAAGACAGATGTGCTGCTTAATTCAAGGCATCCATGCCATTTTCTTTGTGTCAAGGTATTCTAGCTTCTCTAATCTCTTAAACATGATATCCAGTTTCATGTTTTCTCCTAGCCTTTGAGACATGTTATTGATCTAGGTACTACTCTTTGACTAGCATTGAGATACTATGGAGTTTCTTTGCATCGGGCCATGGCAAAGGAGAGCATGATGGGACTGGTGCAATTGTCAAAAAGGCTATGACACACGAGTGTGGTTAATTTCTTGAAACATAAATTTCATGATGAAAACACCTGGTCAGAGGTGACTCAAATTTTTTGGGACGTCGAAGCGGCCGATGTGACGAGGGAGAGGAAATGGAATTGCAAGCGAGTGGAAGGGTCACGCTCTTTGCATTGTGTGATTGGACACTCTAGGAATGACAAGTGTGCACTTTGCTATAGAGCTCTCTCATGTTTTTGTCAATTTTGTATGTCCTAACATTGGAGGTGATGCCTTAACAACACATATGTCAAAAATTGGCAGTATATTGCCATCGAACCCTTGGATAGCAGTGATGAAGAAAGTGATTAGTCAAGTGACGATGTATGGTGGACATCATGATGCCATTAGTGATGCTCTGCATGTAGGTGACAACTTTGCCACGAATATGAATGAAGACAAAGCAGACTTCTACCTCTTGAGGTGCTCAAAGGAGAGATACAAACCAACACAAGCTCTAAGAGATTCTTGGGACAATTTCATTTTTCCAAATTCCTATTTCGTTGCGAGCTACTACTTTGAGCTAGTCGATGGTACCAAGGATGTTTATTACATACCTCCCGACTAGCCAAAAGTGTTTTTGGCATTGCACTTGGTTCGATCCATCAAGATACCTTTAGAACCCTTGCATGGAGAGCCACATAAGTTCAGATTATCTCCAGAGGTTTACAAAGATGTGTACAACCGCATGCCAACGGTGTTGTAGGTCTTTGTATGTTTGAGCTTAATAAACAGTTGTTTTGCTGCAATTATTGTTTGTTGTACCTGAGTCCTCCCAAAACACCTAATCACAAATGTAGCCTCCTGGTTATCATTTCTCTTTCTACAGTCCATGTGTGGTTTGTTTCTCTCTCTCCCACTGCCACTTCTCACATGATATCAGAGTGCTGACAACAAACTGTCTATCTCCCATTTACTGTACCAACATGTGTACTTCAAAGTAATTTTATACTTACCACAGTTCAGTTTTCAAGCATCCGACTGCTTGTTCAAGTACTTAAAAGGGGGTATCCAAGTAGTCTCAAAGTACCAATTATAGGTTTTTAGTGCATGTTCTACAATGTAGAAGTGTGCAGATAGGTACTTAAAGTAAATTAGTTACTTTAAGTACCATTGTTGTTAGTCTCCCAACATTCTTCACATGTATCTGTCTGCAGATAGGGTACCCTAAACTACCATTGTGGGTGTTTTGAAAGTTACCTTTTGCACATTAGCTACACCAAGTACCTTGGTTAGTACCTGTATTGTTACTTTCTAGTGCTAGAATGCTAAAACACAACATGATTGTAATGAAAAAAGGCCTCTAATGACTACACAACATGGCCTTGGAAGCCTTAACTTACGTGTCTGGCACCATCCACAACCACAACCAAACACAATATAATGGAATAACTATAAATTCAAATTTCATGTTGTCGATAAGTTACATGTTAATCACTTAGTATAGAGGCATTCAAAATGTTATCCAAAAACCCATCCCTCATGGGAAGTAGGCATATACATGGGTTAATAGAGAGTGTTAAGCTGTAATGACAAAACTGGTAGTACAAGGTACAAAGCTTGGCTTCCTAAAATTACATGAGCTTTTTAAGGATGAGATACTAGGGCTAAAAGACCATTGAAATCAAATGTGTCCCCATCAAGTATTCTTAATAACTAGTCATCTTTCTATCTCGCTTGAGTGCAACTTTAACATAGTTGTCCTCCAATGTAGGCTTCACATTGAAGGTGAAAGCTTTGGTTGACCGATTCGTAGCATCACGCCACTTGGCAAGAACCTCTTGCAAATCCTTCGACAAGAGTTCACTACTCCGATCCTCTAGGCCAGGTACAATGATGTAGGAACCATGTAAATTATAATGGCATTTATAAAGACCGTTGTCAATCAAAAGCACATTTCTCGTACCGTATCGCGGAACCAGCTTTAGAAAATTTTACAGATTCTTGAAAAAGCTGGTTTTCCACCTACCATTTTAAATGTGGCTTCATCACACAACTGTTGTCCAAACCATCCGCTGAAGTAGTCACAAAGCCCCCCAAAATATGCCTTGATTATTATGTTCACTTTGTTCAGCATTGTTGAACTCCAGATGTAAACATTTTCCCAATCCACAACCCAAGCTAAGAATTGTTTTGCATCCTTGGGAACGTAGAGGTACCTGAAGAACAACAATTCCCGCTCTGTATATACAGCAAAAATACTTCAAAGGACACACCTATGCACTCATCAGAGGAGTCCACACGAGATACGTGGGATTCCGACATTCCTAGAGAAGACACCACCATCTTTGGTAGACAGACACTTACCACTTGACCTCGACACGTCAAATCACTTGCTTAGCCTCGGTCAAACCTGTCATCCTTTTCGTTTATGAGGTCGAACCCAGCAGTTTTAAGATCAAGTGGTTGAGCATCCGGGTTATCAAGATCTTCAATCCATGAAGTACAGAGGACACCGTTAAGATCAAATACTAATGTTGGTCATGAGGGGATATCAAATGGCAGTGATGTGATGGTTTTTGGAATAGATCTCTGATAATTATTTCTTCGACAGGCAATTTGAGAGTCATCTTTTCTTTTGGTATCTCCCGGTTTTACATTGAAAAGGAATAGACTAAGCATTTTTTAACCAAAACAAGATTGACAATTGCAATAAATTGAGAGATTAAAAAATGGAGGCCAACATAAAATTCTCATTTCTATTCAAAAAGCAAGAATCAAAGATTTTGTCATTACAAGAGAGTGAAGGCATGAAGCCTCTTCAATGTCACAGTTTCTTCAAAACAAGAGGCTATGAGGGGTGGGAAATAATATTGGGATGTTGGAGGGGAGTACTTTTTATGGGGGACTTCTTCGCAGGAGGCGGTGACTTTGGAACTTCCTCGCTCATCGATTTTCCATCTCCGCCTAAAACCAAAACCCAAGCGACTTACAAGCTGATGAGCATGAACATGAGCTATAGAAATAAAACTATCAATGAGGTTGAACCTACAAACTTTCTCTACGTGTTGAGATGCTTTTCCTGAACAACACATGAGTAAAAGAGGTCTCACCATTATTCTCTTCCTCAGCCTTATTAGATTGCTTCTTTGAGCAGTTCATCTCTTATGCACGTGTCCTTTTGGACTGTCCAGCTACACCATGTTACCATATACATGTGGTAGTGATGTGTGTGAACACACTAGGACCGCCGGAGCATTTTTTCCCTCTTTAGGAGGTTTTTTCCCCTGAGCATTGTATATACGCCCATCACTCTAGGGCTATCTATCTTTACATTGCATACGAAATAACACACTCTCGATTGTGTGCCTTGAGCTTCCTTCGTCTTATCCAAGCTGTATGCGTTTCTCTACAACCCTAATTCCAACAATTGGTATCAGAGTAGGTTACGTCCTCCTGCGCTTAGTCGCCAGCTGCTCCAGCACACGCCTGCTCACTTTCTTCGATTATAGTGAGGTTTAGCAAGCGTTCGCAGGTCGACAAAAATTTTGGATGAGCTCATAGAGCTCAATCTGCTCAGATTTTTGATTCGGGCTCATTTCGGCCTCTGTTTCCACTACAGGCAGTACTGTACAGGCTATTTTTTCATTTTGTGTAGAATTTTTGTCAGTGTCCTTTTATGCATAGTCTTCTACGGTTTGTGCTATATAGCACGTGTTGTTCCCGCTCCGTTTCTCCTATTTTCAGGTAGTTTTCACATCAGGTGCAGCATTTACCATGGCTAACAACAACAACACAGATGTGTTCAAGATGTTTGCTGCTGAGGACAGGTTGGATGGGGACAACTACCCTATGTGGGCTTATATGATGCAACATGTTCTTGTGTCAAAGGGTGTCTGGAACATTGTGCAGGGCATTGATGTACGTCCTGGTTCTGAGGATGTAGGCGATGTTGAGGATGTTGCAGGTCTTGCTGCAAGGATTGCAGCTGTTAGAGTTGTTTTGCCTACGGCAGAACAAGCTCGTTGGGATGTAAAGGATGCGCAGGCTCATGCATTGATTGCATTGTCTGTGAAGCGCACAATTTTTTCTCACATGCGTTCAACAAAATCTGCAAAACAGGCTTGGGATATTCTAGCAGGTCTTTATGCAAGCCGCAATGAGGCTAAAATTGCTTTGCTGCGTAAAGAGATGGAGTCGAAGATTATGCATGAGGAAGATGATATGGACACTTTCCTTGCTGGTGTCAAAGATATCAATGAGCAACTTATTTCTGCAGGTGAAGTCATCTCAAACAGTTCCCTTGCGCAGACTGTTCTTGATGCCTTACCAGATTCCTACCAGACTTTTGCTAGTCCTTGCAGACTGATGACCCAAGGAAATCCTGAAGTTGTCAAGTTTGATGCATTATGCACATTGCTGTTGCAAGAGTCACTTTCCAAAAAAAACAGAACTAGGCAGTGTGCAGTTGAACATGCTTCTATTGCTTCTCAAAGAAAGGGTGGTAACAGCAATGCGGCCACTTCTTATGGTTCTGCTGCGAGTGGCAAAACTTCTGTTCCTAATGCTTCTGCTGGTAGCAATTCGTTTGGAAATTCTGGTGATAAGGGCAAAAAGAAGATGTGTTGCCATTAATGTAAAGCTAATTATCACTTGATCAAGTTGTGTCCTAAGTTGAAGGCCAAAGAGGCTAAGAAGAAAGAGGGTGGTTCCACTGCAAATGCTGGTTCCACTACAAATGCAGCCATTGTTGAGTCTTCTGTAAAAGGAGACTGTGTTGCTGATGTAGATCAGAATGGGCTTTTAGCGCAGAGTGCACTCACAATCCTGTTGTCCATGATGCATGCTTGTCAGTTGCTGCAGATTCACATGTGTGGTATTTCAACAGTGGTGCTACAAAGCACATTACCTCACATTGTGAATTGTTTACCTCTCTCAAGTCTATCCCTCATGGGAATTCAGTCACTTGTGCCAACAATGCCTCTTATCCGGATGAGGGAGTTGGAAAGATGGTCCTTACTGCTACAAATGGCAGTTCCTTCACACTTGTTGATGCACTTTATGTACCTAGGATCAAGAAGAATCTCTTGTCTGTATCCGCACTTGCTAGACTTGGACTTGTAGTCAAATTTGTGGATGACAGATGTACAGTTCATGATCTCAGTTTTGGTGATGAAATTGTTGCATCTGGCCTTTTGTGCCATGGGCTGTATAAGCTCACTTTGTATGACAAGTGTGGACAAAATTTTGTAAATGTTGTTGCAGATTCAAGGGCTATTTCAGATGCAAAACTTTGGCATGCACGTTTTGGTCATCTGAATTTTTCCAGTTTGCTGCGTTTGCAGAAATCTCATATGGTTGCTTCTTTGCCGCCTCTAGAAGCACCTGTCAAACATGTTTGTGAAGGCTGTATTTTGGGTAAGATGCAGCGTTCTAAGTTTCCAAAGGATGGTTCAGTTCGGGCCACATGCAGGTTGCAGCTTGTGCATAGTGATGTTTGTGGGCCCATGCAAACTCCGTCCTTGGGCAATTACCTGTACTTCGTGACTTTCATTGATGATTACTCCAGGCATGCATGGGTATTTCCGCTTAAAGCGAAGTCCGAAGTTTTTATGTGCTTCAAACAATTTCTGGCTATGGCTGAAAATGTTTCGAAATGTACTATGGGCACCCTCCATTCTGATTGAGGGGGTTAGTATATGTCTCATGAATTTAATGCATTTCTGGTTAGTCGTGGGATAAAACACCAATGTACAGTGCCTTATACACCTCAGCAAAATGGTGTTGCTGAGAGGAAAAACGGGTCACTGAAAGAAATGGCACGATGTATGGTCAAATGTAATTTCCAATGAGGCAAACGTACAGCCTATGGGGGTTTCTCAAAATGTTACAGATCAACCTATTATTGATGCAGATGTACATGATGTACTTGATGAGGAAAGGGCTGAAAATGAGCAGGCTAGAGGTATGCCAAAATGGCTGGTGCACACTTTGCGTGACAGTAAATTGGATGCACCTTTCTCTAGTTGTACTCGTTCAGGCTCCCACCATGCATCTTATGCATCAGATTGTTATGCTTTGGTTGTGTCTAGCTTACATGATGTTGAGGAGCCTCTATCTTTTGATGAAGCACAGAATTGAGAAATTGGATGGCCGCCATGCAATCAAAATATGATGCACTTATAGAAAATGACACATGGACTTTATGTAATTTGCCTCCTGGCAAAAAGGCCATTGGTACAAAGTGGGTTTACAAGTTGAAACGCAAGCCGGACGGTGAGATCGGTCGCCATAAGGCTCGACTTGTTGCAAAGGGTTATGCACAACATAAAGGCATAGATTATGAAGAGACCTTTGCTCCCACTTGTCGTATGACTACTGTGTGTTTTCTATGTGCATTGGTAGCTCATTTTGGTTGGGATGTACATCAATCAGACATTGTTACTGCTTTCTTGAATGGTGACATATTTGAGGAAGGTTATGTAACGCAGCCTCGCGGTTTTGTTATAAAAGGACAAGAGGACAAAGTGTGCAGATGTAAGAAGGATTTGTATGGGTTGAAGCAATCTCCTCGTGCTTGGTATGAGAAAGCTAACACTTATTTGGTCAAACAAGGCTTTCGTAACAGTTTAACAGAAAGCACATTGTATGTAAAGCGTGAGGGTGATGTACTTCTCAGTGTGGTTCTTTATGTTGATGATTTGCTGATCATTGGACCAAATGAGAGACATATTTCTGAATTTAAGGCTTATTTGAATGCTACTTTCAAGATGAAAGATTTGGGGCTATTGCATCATTACTTGGGTATACACTTTAAGCAGTGTGATGGTGGTATTGCCTTGTGTTAGAAAAGTTACATAGAGACATTGCTATGTAAGTTTGGACTTGAGGATTGCAAACCTACTGCCACTCCCATGGAAACACGTTTGAAGTTGAGTCTACATGATGTTGGCGATCCTGCTGATGTCACTCTTTACCAAACTACTGTTGACTGCCTTCTTTATGTATGCAACACGAGGCCAGATATTCAGTTTGCGGTCTCACAGGTCAGCAGATTTATGCATAGCCCAGGGTCTAAGCATTGGCAGGCTTTCAAGAGGATTTTTCACTACCTTAGTGGCACTTTACATCTTGGCTTGTTTTATCCCAAGGGGGGATCATTGCCGCCAGACTTGCATGCTTTTTCGGACTCAGATTGGGCTGGTTGTTTTGACACGCGAGTGTCCACAAGTGGCTTTTGTTTCATGCTTGGCAGTTCATGTATATCATGGTTGAGCAAGAAGCAGCCTACTATGGCCACTTCGAGTTGTGAGGCTGAGTATAGGGCAGTCTTCACAGCTACGGTTGAGTGTGTATGGCTCAGACGCCTGATGGCTGATTTGGGTGTTGGACAGGACACTGCCAACACTATCTACACTGACAGTCAGAGCGCATTGGAAGTTGCGAGGAACCTAGTTTTTCATGCTCGCACAAAGCACATTGAGGTGCATTACCACTAAGTCAGGGAGAGGCTCTAAGTAGGAGAGATCAGCTTGGCTTATGTGCCAACACAGGACAACCTTGCAGATCTTTTCACAAAGGCATTGTCTCATGAGAAGCTTGAAGCTTTCCGCAAAGCTTTGGGCTTACTCCCCTTTGTGGGCTGATCATGTCCTCAGGGCATGGCACTTCCCTTTACTCATGTGCCAGCTCTCGTTCATCGCATCACTCCAGGGGGGATTTGTCACCATATACATGTGGTAGTGATGTGTGTGAACACACTAGGACCGCTGGGGCAATTTTTCCCTCTTTAGGAGGCTTTTTCCCCCGAGCATTGTATATACGCCCATCACTCTAGGGCTATCTATCTTTCCATTGCATATGAAGTAACACACTCTCTATTGTGTGCCTTGAGCTTCCTTCGTCTTCTCCAAGCTGTGTGCGTTTCTCTGCAACCCTAATTCCAACACACCATAAAGAGAGACATCAATGAAAAGCATTCAATGCATATAGGGAGCCAAGTCCTAGATAGCCAAAACAACTTACCATCAGCATGTTTCTTTCGCTTCCTTGACTTCTTCATCATATCACTAAGAAAGACAAGAGAATTTGGATCTGCATCACCCCATGAACCATGCGTTGCATCGCTTCCACCCCCTCTTTTGCTACAGAATCTGTCATCTTAACATCAACATCTTCCATTGGTTCAATTTCCTTTGGTTTTGGTTCACCTACTGTCTGTTGGGCTCCACCTCAGCAGCTGGGGTTTTGTCAATTGCCACATGTGAGCCTTCCTCGCAAGCCAGAGTTTTGTCACTTGCCAAGGATGAGCCTTCCCTACCACATGGAGTTGATTGATCACCAAATTGCATATCTGTGTCTATGGTGTAGGCGTCCGGAGTTGGATCAACATGCAGGTTTGGCACCTCAGCTGGTAATGTTGCCACATATGGCATATGACCGGAACCCGCAACTACACCACATAGGTTGTATCTTGTCTAATCAAAAAAAGTTTCTTAATCTTGATAGACGTGGAGAATAGAAAACCAACCATTATGCCCACACGTCGACTTTGCCGATTCTGGGATACTCTGCTTACAGGAAGGGTTGGCACATTCTTTCTCTGACACAGCTCATCCAGCAAAACACAAAGCATGGTATGCATCAACACACGCTAGTGTATATACACACACTACTTCGGAAGCCACAAAACCTAAACCATATGCAACACATGCTCCTGGAACAGTCACTTTGGCATGTCGGTGACTCCCATGCTCGCCAGCTGTCGAATGTAGCAACATTGAGTCACCTTTCTTCACTTGATCCAACAAGCTCTTACAAAATGTGACTTGAGCAATACATGTAGCTTCTGATGCTGCCAGCTAAATTAGTTCTTTCTGCACCACACTTGACAAGTAAATATTAGTCCATGTCAAAAAAGTACCAAGGATACACTCTAAGTACTTATGAGAGTACCAAGGACAAGCTAAGAGTACCAATCACAAGAACTTACGAAGCACATATGAAAGGCACTTTGCAACAAAGGCATATGTACTTTCCCATGGTACAAACACATGCATGGTACTTAGTAAAAAAAATACATGTACTTTCACAATGTACAAACACATGCATAATACTTTGAAAACAAGACATATGTACTTTCAAAGTATCAACCTATGAAAGGTACTTTGAAATATAAATGCATATATTTTATCCATGTGCCTATGATACGTACTCTAAACTCTACCAAGCAATACAACAATATGTGCAAAGTGCCTACGTGGGTACTCTTGGTTTTACCTTGAATTTGAACTACATATAAAAAGCTACCATATTACTTAGCTTCACAAAGTACCTTTAATCCTAGTCTAATGGAGGAATTTGTGATTTTCACCACCATCACTAAGATATGTGAACCACTAGTCAATAAACTTGCATTGGTACTTACAAAAAGTACCACGATCTACTCAATCATAGTCAAATGTTGGATTTTGAGAGTTCTACCTATTTGCTATCATTTATAAACTCTATGAAGCACCAACAATGCTTCATTCGTAACTACAAAAAGTACCATGGTGCATATAATCACAATCACATGGTGAAATCTGAGAGTCCTGCTTCGTTTCTACCATCCCTAGTCTTTGTGAAGCACCCATACAGCTCCTTTGGTACTTATGTAAAGTACCATGACATATTTAATCCTTGTTAAATGGCGGATTTTGTGTAGATCTATCTACTTGTGCCTTGTTAAGTACCACAAAGACTCTATTGGGACTTGTGGAAAGTACCATGCAAAACATAATCAGAGTCAAGTGTTGAATATTGAGAGTTATACTTGTCAGGTAATATCCCAAAACTCTATGAACCACTTAGAAAGTTCACATGGTACTTACATTGCACTTAAAAACCTAAATGCAAGGTTTAGTTTTAATACACAATGTATTGATCTTGATGCATACCTCTATATGGTCAACGTTGTCTCTAATCTTTGAGTTGCTTGCATTCGCCCCTAGAGCTATCAATGCACTTGAGAGAGTAACGATCTTTGCATCAATTACCATCAGCTCAGAATCATATGCACCACATGCTCCTCCCTCCATGCTGTCTTTCAGTGTTTGAAGCTCAGTTAATTTCCCTTGAAGCACTGCTGCAGCTGAAGATGTTCCCTCTATCTTCCACATGCTCTGACTTTTTTTTGTAGTTGCACTTGGGCTGCATTTAGTGTGCTTTTTGCACTCCCTGGTGTACTCTTTCTTGCAGCCAACATCTGCTCCAGATTAACAAAGCTGCAATTAAAAAATGAGTGAGGGACCAAACTGCAGGAAATAGAAGTTATCCCCCCAGGGTCAATGAGAGCCTTCAGAGTGGATTGTGTGGTTCAAGTCGCATGATGACCATTCTAATTGCAGTCAGTCCAGTTCTTGAGCTTTTTGTCCATCCCGCCCGGGAGATTCTTGCAGTGGTCTAGGATCTGTTCACCAAAAACAGTCCATGCAACCTTCTGCTGACTTGTTGGACTTTGCATGGCAGTTGGGTATCTCTCATATACAAACAAGGTCGAAAACTTGTGCGTGATTTCTTTGTTGGTTGGTATGGTTTATGAAACAATAACCTATATTCTTTTGCATATTCAGGCCGCACTATTAAGAAGATTATGTCACCCTTCTCCCTTTTCTTTGTGAAGACTACCAGCCAATCCTCATCTGTCACATCCTCATCAGACAAATGTTGGTACAACTTGCCTTCCAAACTTAGATCGTACTCCTCGTGTAGGTCATGTCGGGTAAAGTAGAATCTGGTCTCCTTGGGATATTGAGCCTTCCGAGATGCTACTATTGAGCACAAAATTCAGAGGGAAGGGGATTAGTCAAAACACTTCCACCGGCATGCATTCAATGTAATAAAACTAACGAAATGTGGACATGGGAAAAACAATGGCAAACCTTTAACATCTTTTTTTTTCAACCAAAAAGTACTAATTTAAAAGATTCATACATTCATGAGAAGGAAATGGGTGATTACCATTGCTCTTATCAGAGCCAAGAAAGGTGTCCTTTGACGACAAACTTGCACCACTCTTGGACCGTTTGCTATTGTTGGAATGCAAGCTGGTGGATGACACTTCAACTGGTGATTTTTTTGGTAAGGTGCACTTTCGTGGTGGCGTCTTCATTTCTGGTGTCCCAATAAAAAAAACCATCAAATCTCATCCAACAATGAATGCAACACTCTCAGCGTATAGAGAGAGAGAGAGAGAGAGAGAGAGAGAGAGAAAGAGAAGAAAATCCAACATTTCAATAGTCTCGATATGCAAGAAAATCTGACCCAACAGAGATGAGCAAGCATCAGCAGGAGAGAGAGAGAGAGAGAGAGAGAGAGAGAGAGAGAGAGCTCTCACTACCTTGAGGAAGGAATGGTTGTCAGCAGTCTCGTGGTACTAGTGGCATAGCACAACAAAAAGTGAGCTATGAAAGAGTTCCAAGCAGGAGCAATCCATGCAACGCGACCTTGGCGCCTGCCAGCACTGAGCAGATTACCTTTTACATGCTTGCATTTCAAAAAATGATGAAAGCTTGAAGTGATGGTTTCAAATCTTGGTACCCCCTTAATCGACTTAAACTAAACCCTCACACAATATGGCAGTACGAAAGTGATCCACCAATTTTGCCCCAAAACCTGACCACCTTTTTATGCTTTCACCCATATGCAATGTGTCTCAAAGGCCATTCACATCTCTCTTCCTTTTTCCCCTAAAAGCTCTCTCTCTCTCTCTCTCTCTCTCTCTCTCTCAAATGGCTACCAAGTAGGCAGCCCTTGTGAGTCTTTCATAAGTTCTCAGCCTAGTTAAATAGAACAATTAATTATACATGTGAAGAAAGCTATTATCATGCTTTTGTGTATCTCAAAGAGATGTGCAAGAGCAAGTTGCATGACTTTAAAGACGACAGTAAAAAATAAGACCTCTAAGAAATTATAAACGTGAATGTGTTGGTCAATATATGGTTAAATTAGAAATCTAAATTGTGTGACCCATAAACCCAACCATTTTTCTTGATTTGACAATAACTTATTAGGAGACTTTTTTTTTTTGCAATACCCACAAAGTATGAGTGGAATATATTCAAACCACAAAAAGAATTACATGAGAGCCATAGCCGAGCCAGGGTAGTTGGTTAGTATGAGGGCTTTTGGAGTGATGACGAGTCTCTCTCTCTTCCTCGTTTTTGCGTGCCACTGTCTCTTCTCCTCGGTTGCACACTCTAATAAAGGTATCAGAGCAATAGGTGTAGTTTCTTAGATCCGCATCGCCGCCCTTGTTAGCCTTGGGCTATCCTAGGTGTTCTAAAATATTAAAACTCTAGGCGCGTTTTTTTTTCATAGAATGGCTATAGTATCTTTTTGCAGGATTGGCTTACTGGAGCGTTTTGTCTCCATTGGCCGCGCTTTATCTACAACACTCTTCATTGTCTTGCAACCTCAAACCTCTCCCTCTGCCCTTTGTCTGCTCCTATGTTGTTGGACAGTTCTTGTTTTTGGCTTGGCGCTCATTTTGTCTCTCTAGATTTTTCTTAGAACTGTGGCATTTTTTAACTACAATTGCTCAACATTTGCTGTTGAGGGGGGTTGTTAAAGCTGTATGCTCACCTTCCAAATGCTTTCACTTTCTCTTCCCGGCTTTCATGCATGCACTTTAGGCCCTTGGTTGTGGATTGGACCATTTCTTCCTTCACACCAATATTGGTGCAATACCACGTGCGTAGCAATGTGAAAAGTGTCGGAGTGTGCAATGGAGGAGAAGTGACAATGGCATGATAGAGAGAGAGAGAGAGAGAGAGAGAGATGGTGAAGCCGACAACTCAATAACTCCAGAGATACATAATACAAAGGGTGAAGCCGACAACTCAATAACTCCAGAGATACATAATACAAACAAATGGATCCTAGAGCCACCCTGATAGTGTGCCAATGTTGGGTTGGGCAAATCCTTCGTACTCAACACAAAAGAAAAGTTCTCCAAAATTGGGAAAGAATATAAAATGGGCAAAATGCATAGTGGAAACCCTAAATGAGCCTAGACATGCTACCATATGATCGGAAGCACTAATCATGAATACTACACTAGCACTTTCAATGATGTGATTAGTGGAACACCATGAGAAGCAAACACTTGATGGTTTATTATACTACAACTCTCTCTCTTAGTACTCCTACCATTATTTTGTGATTACTTTCATGTGGTGGTGCACCAAGTTGTAAAGCGTTATGGACCACCTTCAAGTGAGATCCCATCGCTCCACATGTTGGGTTCCACCACTTTTGAGTGATATTGCACCACTACAAAATAGCAAGCTACTACTAGAACACTTCCTAGTGATGATGCATCTCTAGAAAGTGGCACAAAATGTACATTGCTTCAAAAAATGTCTTGCCCCCACTTCCTAGAGTTAAATTTTAGAAATTTGAACTCACAGTATTGCAGTAGATACTAGGTAAACACCATTTGTATTAATTGGTGCTGCAACACAAAAATTTGACACTTCGGTTCTAAACTAGCAACCCTTCCAGGCAATGTTGCACCAACTTACATTGACTGGCGCGTCACTAGTGCAACATATCTTGCACTGTTGGAAACAAATTCATTGCTAGACAGCAGCACCACAAACAAGGCAAGAATCTCATTGCAAAAAAAGAAAAACAAAGACAACAATTAAGGATGTTTAGTCTAAACTAAGCAAGTATCTCATTGCACCCCCAAAATTTTAAGGATGTTCAATCTAGTCCTTCGAAAGCGTCTTACTTATTATTTATGTTCGCTAAGGGATGTCAAGTGATACAAAACTAATCCAAAGAATTGGGCATCAGGAACGATTAGAGAAACCTTGTGAGCCTAGTTGGACTCTTTCTTAAAGCCCATCACCAGATCACGCAATACTACTCTGGTGAGTATTGTGGGTTTACTTTACATATCCTTTTGTGTGCTAAATTTGGGTTAATTTTAAGATTGTGCTGACACATGCTATTGATTATGGTGGATATTCAGTAATCAAAGAACCCAAACTTTTAAAATGCTTATTAAATTTTGTAACATTCAAACACTACCACCTTCAATTGTTTTGACACCGGTAGTGAAGTTACTTCTCTGTTTGCTAGTTTGGGAACGTGTGTTGTTCTTTGTTGATCCTCTTTACTCTCACTTGCAGGCTTGATTTACAAGAAAGAAAGTAATCACTTTCAATTACAGTTTTTTCAAAAAGTAACCTTCATTAGTTATACGCTGTCAAGGCCGGGGGTTGGGGGCAGCCCCTCTGAGCCGTTGATATTTCTGAATCAGAAATACTTTCCTGACACCGTCAGATGCTTGCCACATCAGCGCACGTAATAATAGAAACCTCAAACCAATCATTGGCTTCGAAATCAGTACAGCCAATCGGACAGGCTTGGACAGCCTGGGAGACAGCGGAATCTCAGCCTCTGAGACTGAGCACCTGCCAGATAGCGCCTCAAAATTGGCCCCCCTCCCCCCTGACCTTGACGGCTGGGAAATGACCCTTAGTGTCCTTTCCCGTAAACAGGCGGAGATTGCTGGGAACGGACACCAGGGGTCCTTTCCCTACACCTTTATGGCACAAGACAAAGCATGGTGATATCTTTTCATCATGCAATCTCTTTTCAGTTCTCTGTACAAGGAATATGACTCACATGATAAATCAACTTTCCAAAGCAAATTAACCTCAATGGGTAGTTGTAAACATATAGCCTGTGAGCATAATTATAGCAATTAGTCTTTCTTATATAAGGAGACAGAGAAGAAAAACATCTGAATTACTTTCAGAGTTGCCCTGCAATTCCTTCCAAAACCCTAAGGCATATGCTTACAAAATTGTCCTCTGTATCTCCCCAAAACAGAAACAACATACAACTGTGAGTCTTGCATTCCAGGTTGTACAACATTTGAGAAGCCCCTATGCATACAAAGAAAAAGAGAGCTCAAAAAGAGGAAACATCTGCCTTTTGTTACTAATTAAGAGTAGCACTTTCAATAGAAGAGAAGGTACAACTGAGAAAATTAACTTCATGAGAAACAAGGATGGCCTTATGTTTGAAGTACCATAAATAATCATGTTTGAACCTCCAGGTATATGTTGTCATGTCTTCAGAGCCTGCTTGCTTGGGTAGAGAACAATCAACTCAAGCGAGCCTTTGTTACCAATGACAAACACACTGTTTGCATTATTCAGCATCAAAACCATCTGGCTTCAGGATGCTTGATAAAGTCCAACTACCAGCTCCAGATTCAAAAGCCTTCAAAAGATACACTCTCTCTCTCTCTCTCTCTCTCTCTCTCTCTCTCTCTCTCTCTCTCTCTCTCACACACACACACACACACACACACATAAAGGAGTAGGGCATATACCCTGTTAATAAGACAAAATCCTACAAAAAAACATTTTACTTATTTGACATGGTACTGGGTCAGGCGATTTACTGAGGGGGGCACTTTAGGGCCCCCAAGTAGGTATAAAGGCACTCCTGCTTCCAATGTATAATCATCTAAATCATTGCCAAAGTTGGTTGGCTCAAAGCAGTCTCTCTCATGCATTCTCTCCCTAACTCTATGGTTCCCAAGGATCGTTGACTTTGACAGATGCATCTCTTAGAAAGGTCACACCCATCTCAATAGGCATAACTATTAGTAGAGAATACAGCTACCGGTCATGACCCTACACACAAGTCTAACTCTTCATTGTACCTACTACCTCTTCATCAATTAGTGGCAACCAAGTTCTTCAAGTGTCTTGTGCGTAGAGAGCAGAAAGAGTATGAGAGAATCAAACTTTTTGTTCAAGTATTAGAGTCATCACATGGTATCAGAGAAAATCAAGATTTGGCCCGTATAGACACGAGTGTGTTGAGTGGAAGCAAAGAAAGTTGAAACAGTGGAGAATTTGATTGCTGAGAAGGAATTGACTTATGTAGTAGACAAATAGACACTCAGAAACAAACAAGGTTTGCACACAAAGAAAGGGCATGAAATTATGCTCAAGAAGCCCCATGAAATTGAGAAGACTATTGCGGCAAAATCTCCCTCCCCCCTCTACTTCTTTGATGCTTCTCCTCCGCTGTGGATCATTGCACTACTATCCCTCTCCATCTTAGCAAGGAACCACAATGTCCCTAGTGTGCCCCTCCCGGTACCCCCATTAACAAAGGATATGGCAAATGTTTCGGAAGGCTTTACCATAGGTCTCCACAATTTTAGAATCCTTCAAAAACGAAAAAAGATAAGAGTGACAAAAATTTTAATGAAAGGAAATCAAAAAGTGTAGAAATGAAGAGTCACGAGTCATTTGGAAAGTCAAAAGACATAGAAGTCCTATAGAAGTAAGGTTTGACGTGTGCATATCACTGGTGTTTCTATGCGTACTTTTCTTTATTGTTGTCTTGTCTCTAATGTTTCCTTTGTGGTCTTCATAACCTACTGAATGAATTCAATATTGTAGCAATCGGCTCCTTCCAATATTCCTATCAAGATATGCCCCTGTGCAAGTCAAAAAAATTTCCTACATAAGTTATATGAACAATCCTGACCCTCGTAAAGTACATCCAAAAATCTCCTAAAGATTTCAGAAATCTTGTACATAAAGTGCATACTTCTCTGAAGTAATAGCCGCTTGCAATTCTTGAACAAGATCCACTAAATATTCACGATCAAAAGCAATTGTTACATGGGTCTCAATAACAGGAGGATTCTATAAAACCAGTGGGTTCTGCAAAACCGGAGGGTGTTCTGAAGTTCCACTTGTTGCCTTAGCCTCAGTTGGAGTTTAATTCCCATTTGCTTCCATCCAGAAGGACCGTTCATCCTACTGTAATCATGGCATGGATGACTCATCGAAACACTTAAAACTACAACTGAAAGACTTGAAAAGAACCAAAAAGAGTACAATAACACTTCGTAGACGACAAAGGTATTTTGGGAATTTCTGAAATTTGAGGGGTATAAATACAGGGGTACTTTTCCAATAAAGAAATCTGGCGAGGAACAATTTGTGCTCCAATATTCACATACCTTAACCTTTTTTATAACCTTTTAAGTGTTTGAAACTTTTTTACCAATAAGTTCACAAATAGTGTCATTTGTGCCTACAAATAGCGAACTATTTGATCACGAGAGCCCACAATACGATCACAAATCGTACTCCTAGTATTATCTAACAATTGAGAACCAATATTTGAAAGTTGAGATGTATTTTGGGAGTTTCGACAAAGTTCAGGGGCATCTTGGTAATTTTCCCTTCTTTATTAATTGATGAAGAGAATTTTACAGCTGTGTGACCAGAAGCTCATAATCTGAGTTAAAATTGAGGCTAGGCTTCATATTTCAAGATACTTGGCCATAACAAAAGCAACTTAAAACCAAAGGCTAAAGACAGCCTGTAAAAAATAATCTGCTTTCAATATCGCCCCAAAAGTAAACTGCTCAAAAGCTGGCGCCCAAAATCAGCTCCACATAAAACTGCCACATCATCGGGCCCGTGAATCACGGTAGAAAAAAGCAGCAGTTTGGCTGACGGTTGATTGAGAGAATCACCATGCGTGCACATGTGTGTGTGTGTGTGTGTGTGTGTGTGTGTGTGTGTGAGGCTTCATCTGGTCACCACCACACCAAATTGTCACAGCTAATTGATAAGCCAGTGCTAGGACTCAATGTGGGGGTACACAATGAGCAGACGGGTGGTACTGATAACCATGACGGATGGAGCTCTATTGTTGGGGCCTCGCAATGCAAGACTATATGCATAGGGTATACAAACCATGACATGCAATCTAGCTAGCTCCATCAGGTCCTATACTCGGGATGTAGTATGGTGTACATGCGTGAAGGTGGTTTCAGCAGCTCCCTGAAGAATATGCCAGGATCTCCTCCGAAATGCTTGTGAGATGATCTCTATAGCATGGCATCTTCAAAGATAGGGGTTACTTGAGGACACTCGGCTTTGGCAATACTAGAGAGAGAGTGCCACCAAGCACACTTCCACGAGCCTCGGACGAAGGGGTGGCTTTTCAACACTCTAGTGGTCAGAGTGTGCAGCATAAGGAGACAGGAAAGAGATAATGGCATGACAGAGAGAAGAGAGACAAATGGACAAAGGCTCGCCAGCCTAATAACTCCAGATGGCAAACTTTGACAAGACAAAGGACATAGAGCCCCCGGGCCCCTGCCAGTGCACATGCCATCAGAAGACTGTAAGGAAGAAGAAAAGCATCTGGAAGAAGAACATAATGCTCTAACACCGCCCCTCCAAAATAGATACTGAAAAGCTGCCGCTAAGCTGGTCGACACTATGAAGGAATCTATGTCTCTACCAGCTTGAAGATAACTGGTCTTCAAGGTTTGATTGGCCGTTTTGATTATGTACATTTCTTTTTGGTAAAAATAATATGATTACACATTAGCGAGGGGCCTTCGTCTCATGTACAATTGCAAAGGATTTTATTCTCTACAAAGAACAGAAGAGGGCATACCTCTTGCCATGAACTACCAATGGTTTCCAGCAACGCAGCATTTGCAGTCTTCAATTCCACAGCTAGCCCTGAGAATATGCTTGCTGCTTCTTCCCAACCACGATTATGGCCCATGCACCTTGTAGAAGCCAAAGCTGCAAGTTTATAGCAGTAAAGAAAAGAGAATCCACAAAAGAAGGGAGTACAGTGCATAAACTACCATATAACTAAGCAAACAATTCAAGTGTTTGAACATGACAAGAAAAGAGGTTAACAAACGTAACAGGATGAGGCTATCCTTACATCACTGTAGAAATGTCATCCCTAGCAAATTTGCAAATAGTATCTTGTAGGTGTTCTGCAGTATGGCCATCCATAGCTGCTACAGAATAAAAGCTCCCCAGAAAATGCACTTCAACATTCCTAAATTCAGGTACATGTTCCTTCATCACATCTAGTGTCTCCCGGGTCCTTACTGAATCACTACTCAAAAATAAACAATCCAAGCAGTAAAAAAAACAGTAAGAAGATAAAATGTCGTCCTCAAATGCAGTAGTATAGAAATAAAGAAACCTTCACTAACCTGCAGAGAATGAGGTCTGGCAACCAGCCTACCAACTGAAGTTTACTACCCAAGCTTGCAGATGCTGTGCGTCCTTGCTCATTCAGAGGTCTGTCATGGTCTGGCATTCACCACCTCATCAGCACCTTTATTCAAAAAATAGAAACGTTGGTCCCGTGCACCTAACAGCAATAGTGTTAATCTCAACTAGCGTGAGGATGAGAATAAAAGCAGGACGAGGTGGTTGAACATCATAAAATAGATTCCAAAATGAACATCTCACAATTAATCTAAAAATCAAATGCAAAAATGTTAAAACTTTATACAAGACATGATAACGCCCAAAACAGTGTGCAGTGTGTGGGAAGACCTAACCTGATAGCAGCCAGTGAGGGGTGCATGCAGAGGGCAGTGATTGGAAAGTCCAGTGTGCGGGCGAACAGTAGCAGAAGGCAACAGGAACAGAAGCAGCAAGTGTTGCAAGTATGATAACGTGGCATAACCCTAGGAGATTAGGTCCGGTGAGGACCACTGAAGAGAACAAAACCGGCTAAAAGCCTACAAACCCTAAAACCTCCACAATGATGACGTGGCTGAAGATCCTGCAAAACATGCTGCAAATCACGTGGCAGTCCATATGGGTATTTTTGTGTCAGCTTTTCAAAGGGCTTTTCCTGTGGAGTTTTTGAGTAGATGAACAGCATTCCAGGCGCCCTGTTTATATAGGGGCCCTTGTAACCTATATAAGCATGCCTTGGGGCTCTGTTTGGCAGACTAGCAGTGGCAGCAACTGCAGAGAGCACCCCCAGCCGTTGTCCCTTTGTGATCAATGTCAGTGTGACATGAAACATTTCGGGGTTTCGTGCGTTTCGGGGTTTCGAGGTTTCTAAAACGTTTCGTTTCGGAGCTCAAAGAAAGCGAAACACGGGTTTCGTTTTATATGTATGTTCATATAATCATACATTGAATATACATACAAATTCATCTGTAAAGACGTGAAATACCAAAATCTAGATGTGAGACTTGAGTCACGAGTGAACAAGGTAAGTCGATAGCCAGCTGCAACAACGTGGAGGTAAAGATGAGGGGGCCATACTGACGTGTAAGATTCACAGAGAGAGAGAGAGAGAGAGAGAGAGAGAGAGAGAGAGAGAGAGATTATTTGATGTGCGTGAGGGTCAAAAAATCTATCGATTTTTTGAGGCGGCCTTTGTGCATAGCTTTAAAAATCCCCGAGCGGGTGGTTTGAGGTTAATTGGTCAAAAGGGGGGCAAAAAAGAAAAAATCAACTCGTTTCGCACGTTTTGCCGTTTCGGGGTTTCAGAGGGCTGAAACGGGTTTTATGTCACTATCAATCGAGAAAGAAATACCCTCAGTCTTTGGGGCCATGCATCTCGAAGCCAAATTCCACTGCTTCGTGTCGACTCCTCTCTCTCTCTCCCGCTCTATATTCGGGTTAAGTTGTTGTAGTTCTGTTCGAGTGCTATTGATTTCTCACTTGAGTGACCAACCTGTTACGATGGTATCAAAGCTCAGATGCTTCTTCTCCTATGAAGGATCCGGCCAGTTTTCTACAGCACACATAGGTTCAAGTAGTGAATCCAACAAAAAGAACAACATTACACCGACTACACGTTCGCGGGAGGATGAAGAGCACTCCACTCCCAGTGGAGACACCGAAAGAAACAACGGAGATTCAAACGGGAGAAAACCTCCTTGTGGGGAATCGCCGATCGGGAGAGGACAACAGCAAGTTTCTGACAAGGGATCTTGACAGAGCAAAGTACAAGCGCTAGTTGCAGGTCGATACTTGTGCAAAGTGAATGATCAAGTACTCCAAGTACCCGAACTATGTGAAATATCAACTTGATGAGGTCCATACTAGATGACAGAAAGCCATCCACACATCACTCAAGTAAGCAAAGCAAGGTGCAAAAAAGCATATAGACTATAATCGCAAGAAGAGTTTGATGATGTTAGATTTACACCATCTGCTGCTTCACACAAGTCTAGGGCACTTCCTTGTACGGCTAGTGACTCCGGGCTGGCCACCCATAGTTTAGGTTGTACCTTGTCCGAGCCGCCCGAGTTTGAGGCTGGGCGCCCACCTTGGGCACTCCTATATATGGGGCAGGGGGGTACCCATTTCAGATAGATTGACATTATACGAGTCTCATGTTCTGGTAGTCAGGGGGGCTGATCATCCCCTCTTCCCCACATCTATCGTTTGTGTTCTCTGTCTCTCTCTCTTCTTTTCTCACGCTTCCGCACACGCGCGCTCTCACATGATATCAACAATGAGCTTTTTCATGATCTTGAGACCAGGCGCATCATCATCTGCATCAAGTTCTTCTCCTAGGAATCAAAAACAGCCAACGTTCACAGCATGAAGGGGTGGCGCCATCTTCTGGACAGCATCCATCGCAAAGGCATGCTCAGCCATCTGCGTTTTTGCTTCTTCCACTGGCGATCAGTTCATTTACAGCCAGCGCTGGCCTCTACACGCCTTTTCGTCGCAGAAAACCCCCTCCCTCCAGTTGCGTTTTCAGCCAGCCCCTGCGTTTTGGGCAGCAGATGGGGGGTTGCGTTTTCTGGACAACAGGGGTGCGTTGGCAGATGAGGAGCGCTGGGCTTCCCACCCACTTGGTCATGCCTACACTGAACCGGCTCAGCATCCGGTGCTTTGCCGGCGACATTCCTCTTCATTTCCATCAGATTATAGCCATTCCCCACTGCTGTTTTCTCTGTTTTCAGCCCACCTGGGACTGTGACATTGATCACCTCGCAGTTGTGTTTTTGGGTGGACAGCAGCCACATGGCTTTGCGGTCTCTCAGTAACTGCTGTAGTACATGGTATCTTTGACATCGGCTTGATCATCTATGGGCATACGATCCTTGGGAGGTCGTTCCAGCCATCATTCAGCGGTTGCGCACTCCAAAGGAGGTGGTGACTCGTGGTTTGTTTTGGACACACCTATGCACTTAGCAGAGTTCACACAAGATATGGCCATGCTCATGGCATATGGGATCACGACATTCTTAGAGAAGCCACCACCACCTTTGGTGGACAGACACTTACCACTTGACCTCGATACGTCAGATCACTTGCTTACACAGGAGCATCTACATGGACTTACAGAGAGGATCTTGGATCTTTTCTTGGACAGGTTCATTGATTGGATCTACAGACTGGAGTGGGACTTCAGTGCTCTCTTGGAGAGTTTACCCGTGACATGCAAGAGATCAGGCATCTCGTGACTACATCCGGAGTCACCCGGTGCTTGGCTTGGATGGTAGTGCAATTGCTCTTCTACACTCCTGATCATTTGATTGGATCTACAGACTGGAGTGGGACTTCAGTGCTCTCTTGGAGAGTTTACCCGTGACATGCGAGAGATCAGGCATCCCGTGACTACATCCGGAGTCACCCGGTGCTTGGCTTGGATGGTAGTGCAATTGCTCTTCTACACTCCTGATCATTTGGATTGCTACCTTCAGAGTTGCTTACACTCACCACCCTCAATAACCTTACAGCAGCAGACTTATCCCCCGACCTGGGCAGTAGGCCACTCCCAGCTCATTCACATTGAGAGCCACACTGAGATGCGGTTTGGTGGCATTGTTGGCGCGGATTTTGTTTTGATTGACACCGGAGGATTGGAGAGAGGAGATACAGGCAAGACAGCGCAGACTGCTCAGTCTGGCTTCCCTTCTTCATATAGGATGATCACGGTGCAGACAACTTAGTCTGACCACACCTCTTCTAAGAGGCCCTTCGCAGCGTAGATTGTTGAGTCTGGCTTTCCCCTCATCTTGGATTACCCTACCTAATGACAGGACACCATCCGATGGTGGTCCGGTCTATTGGTGGCTGCTGCAACTTATGATAGCTTCTACAATGCAGACTGCTTAGTCTGGCTTTCCTTGTTTCGGAAGACGTTTACGGCGCAGATTGCTACATCTGGCCTTCCTAGAGTTTTTTCACAACTTAGCCACCTGGCCACACTAGGTTACAAGTTCATGCATTGATAGGCTTCCGGCCAATCTCATGACGGTTACTGGGCTTCTCCATTTTCTCCAGACGGTTTGAGTACAGACACCACAGATCCTATAGGGCAGGACACTTGCAAGTCTATTGGAACTCCTCTCATGACAAGGAGTTGTTTTTTACACTCAGTTCGGGACCTTCACGCAGTATCTTCACCTTGTATCGGCGGAGTACAGCAGTTTGCTACACTGCTCGTGACAACACTTTACCATGGAGATCTCTTAGAGGTTGGGACACCCCAGACTGCTGCTACACTCATGGAGTATCCTTCAGTGGACACTGCAACAGATATCTTTAACATTTGCCTCACATCTTCGGCTTCATGTAGTTTGTTCAACATCAAGTGCTGAGAGGGGGTGTTAGATTTACACCACTGCTGCTTCACACAGGTCTAGGGCACTTCCTTGTACGGCTAGTGTCTCCAGGTTGGCCACCCATAGTCTAGGTTGTACCTTGTCTGGCCACCCGAGTTTGGAGTCAGACGCCCACTTGAGTTGGGCGCCCACCTTGGGCACCCCTATATATGGGGCCAGGGGGGTACCCATTTCAGATAGATTGACATTGTATGGGTCTCATGTTCTGGTAGTCAGAGGGGCTGATCGTCCCCTCTTCCCTACATCTAGCGTTTGTGTTCTCTGTCTCTCTCTCCTCTCCTCTCACAGATGAAGCTATTGAAAAAAAAATCAACCAATTGGTGAAAGCCAACAAGCACTCTCAGAAGAAAAGCAAGTCAAAAAATTATGCTGGCTACTTGAGCTAGAAATTGACTTTCGAGGTGGCTAGTGGATCCAAGAAGTGTGTTTAAGGATGGCCCAAGTTCTTCTTCGTCTTTAGAGAGTTCCAATGGTTCCTCTTTCTCTAGCTTGAGTGACGATGAGAAAAGGCAGAAAAAGCGAAGAAAGAACAAGAAAAGCAAGAAAAGCAAATCCAAGAAGAAGTCTAGTGTTAGGTGCAACGGAATGAATGTTGTATTTTCTCAAGATTAGTGATCTTTATTGCTCAAGGTTCCTTTTTTAGTTCTTAGGGAAAGAGAGAGCTTTCCGTCTTGTAGAGTGCTGTGGTCACGAACAAAGTGAGTGGATTGTGCATGCAAGTGAATGAGACTGAGAGAAGGAGAGAGAAGAGATACGACACCCGAGAGGTTGTAAAACCCTCCTCCGAAGGCCCCACTCTCGTCGGCGAGAGTGGTCTATTCTTTGATTGCACAAAGGTGTACAATGCGTATGCAATGGACTATGCAACTTGGTCTATGCCGATGACGACGACGGTGATGACGACGACGACTTGATGGCTGAAATCTGGGATCTTTTATCTGCTGATTTTCATGGTCTTCTTGGTGGCTGAAAATGGACTCTTTTTGGCTACGTTTGTCGAGGCTAAACTTGGGGTGTGTCGAGGGTCATGCTGAAGACCAAAACGCTGATGCTAAGTCTCTTTCCTGCTGCGTTTTGCTGCTCTTGCTGAAGGCTGGAAAAACACTGTCTGTGGCAATGCTTTTATGCTGAAAAACGCTGAAAAGGCAGGTTCCTCCTAGCGTTAGTAATTGCTGAAAAAAACGCTGAGTTGCCTGATGTCTTTCTGCGTTTTGGAGGCTGAAACGCTGAGGTTACAGAGTTAAAAACGCTGCATGGCTGATGCGTCTGTAGGGGGGGAAAACGCCAGGAACTGATGGTTGATGGCAATGCTTGCTGTGGGGAAAACGTTAGGACAGCCAAGGGGATGGAGAGGTCGTCTATGGCGATGGGGAGAGGTCGTCTATGGCGATGGGGTCATGAAGGGGGGGTAACTGCTAAGAAGTTGCCTGTTGAGCGGGAAGCTCCTGCTGCCTCTTCTGCCATTTAGTGCTAACTTGGGTTTGCTTATATAGAAACTTAGCAAAATTGCCCTACCTACTTTTGTTGGAAAGTCACTTAAAAATAATCAGTGAAAATACCAATAAATAGGAAAATAGGCTAAATGCACTGGAAAATTCGCCTAACTGATGCTAATGGATTCTGATGGGAATTCCGATGATCATGTTGTGTGCAACCGGAGGATATGCATCTATGCTAAGTGACTGGGCATGCACGGTCTACGAATAGACTCACAAAAGTGCCAGATCACTACTAATCTAACTTGATCAGACTGACTGAACCCTGCTGTGGTGTAGCTTGTCCACGGACACATAGGGTTGGGATGTGTCACATGACATCTAGAAAGCACACAAAGCAGTCTAACACTTCAGAGAAGGACACCTCGTCCTCTTTTGAGAGTTTTGACAGTGATTCCCACACTTTTGGTACCATCTATGGTAAGAATCAAAACCACGTCATACGAGCCACTCAGTACAAGGATGGGGTCACGCAGTACGGTTTGACACTTTAGGTTAACGATTCCCATCGAGCCTCTCTTACATTCACCGCTTTCTAAGGGGCAACTTCTCTAAAGCCTCCAAGGTACAAAAGGCGGCATCTTTTCTTAAGGGAAATGCTGAGACACGGTGGTTGACCCTGCTTCTATACAATTAAGCTTCAAAAAAAGGTAAAGTTCAAGAAAGTGTTCACTTTGATCTGGTTGACCGAGCAATTGCAGCCTAGAACCATCTGAAGATGCGGGAAGATGATAGCTTGGCTATTTATTGCCAACATTTTTGGGATACTTTTTTGCCAATTGCTTCTTTTCGGAAGATCCCTTTCTGGAGCATACGTAACGGTTATGTTGCGTATTACCTAAAGCGATCCAGCAATATTGCTTCAAGCAAAAGTCCAAGAGCATTTAACCGCTCATGGAACACACAAATGACAGTTTCGATATGCGCAACGGATGAGCTAGTGTCCAAGTCAATGGGGGAGGAGTCTTCCAAGGAGAAGAAGGGCAAGAAGCAAAAGAAACCACATGGCCTCAATTAATACTAGAGCAATATGCAGAGTACCTCAAAGACGGCAAGCGTTATGGCTATGGAGAACAGGGGCACATTTTGGTAAAGTGTTCTAAGAAAGAACCTAAGGAGAAAGCTAAAGACAAGCAAGAGAGTTCCAAATGGGCAAAGGAGTGCGCAAAGAAAGGGAAGACAAAGGCATGATTGGTTCTAGATTTTTGTCGGGGCGAGGGCAACCTTAGATCAGAGGGATGAGAGCACCGAGCTCTGTAGAGCGTGGGGCAAGGTACGATTAGGACATCTTGATATTTTCCAATGGAGGAGCTGAAAACGGCCCATAGGGCGGTAGACTTTGGCTTTCACCCGAAACTTTACTTTAAGCTTTAACACACAGAGAAACCTTGCAGAAGGAACCTGTAACAAGAATTAACACTTCAAAGCGCACACAACTCGGAAGCTAGAATGCTCCAAGTAGACGCCGACAACCTATAGGCCCCAAAAACTGGCGCCCCTTTCGGTATTTCTTTATCCCTTTAGAGGGTAAAGTTACAAAACTAGAGTCCTGGGGATCTTCACCTGTATCCAACTAGATTATACCTGTTCTAGCAAAATTTCGGTAACATAACGGCCCCAAAACTAGCCCTGAACAAATCCCCCTGCTGTAACTCAATTCCAAGGACTTAAACCCTCTGTTTTCAGCCCAAAAACAGCAATTACAGCTCGCTGTATTTACTGGTTTTTGCTTTGTTTTCAGCCGTAAACAATCCCGAAACTGTCCTCTAACAATGGGGCATTGTTCCCAATGCTTCTAGCATCCATACGGCTGCAAAACAGTCCAAAAACAGCGCATAACCAGCGCTGAAAATGCACCTGTAAGGTGAGGTCATCACCCTCACCGGTGCCTGCTTTTGGAGTAGAAATTAGCTACTCTTGTTCCTGCTCAAAGAGGCTCTTGCCTCGGCACAGAAGCATAAGACCACACAACTGTACATAGGTCAAATGAAGAGCCCTCTAGTGGGGCATCACGTTATTGCACGTAGGGGAGAAAGAGAGCAATGTAGAGTGTACAGGACATCACTTCTTGCACTACACTGTACATAGGAGGGAAAGCTTGCACACAATAGCTCTTAACCTGTGACAGGTTCTCAATGAAGCATCCCTCCAGCATAAATCGAGCGTCCCCTCTTTTGCGCTTGACCTGTAATGCATCTGTGAACAAAGATGCAAAAGGGGAAGAGTTCCATGGCTTCCAAAACCTGCGTATCGCTAGAAACGCAGCAAAACAGCCTTGTAAACACACATCTGATGCCTTCCAATGCTGAAAATGAGCTCCTTGGTCCTAGGTAAAGTCATGGGAAGCTCAAAAACGCAAAGAAATGGTTGAAAATCAGAGTTATCAGCCTCCAAAACCGGTCCAAAAAGTCAGTTACGAGCTCTGTTCTCCCAGACTTGGTAAATTGGCCAAAAAGTGCCGCTTGGCACTCATGCATGCAATTTCCCTGCATTGGGCTTCCCGCTTAAAAATCTCTCAACTGGTGCATCAATTGACTTTGCAACAGAGTAATAAAATGTTCCCTTGTCATTATGAAGCTAAAGATGCGAACAGATTTCGTGGCCCAAAATAGTAGTTCCCTAAATTTTAGAAAATGCTTCCATTGGACTCTCATTCATCTGCCATCTTTCACCACTGGGACCACGTCCAAAAATGCAATGTAGCCCAGTTCTCACGTGATTTTCTTTGAGTGACCCCACCTTGTCACTGTGCCTCTATGGAGTTAATTTCCTAATATACGAGGAGTCCTAGATGACTTTGAACTGGGCCTAGACACCCTTTTACTACTAGAATTCCAGTGCCGACCAAATTCACGTCTGCGGGCAAAACTATTATTTCACACTGGCCATACAATGTCCGACCATTTGCAACTTCAAAAAGAGGGTCCCAAAAATTAAACAAAAATCATCGAAAAGAAACCAATAACTCGAGTTAGCAATTGCCATGTCCTCATGACAGGAGCCAAGGCCAACTTCATTTCACCGCAATTGGCATAGGTGTCACAAAGTGATGACATGGCTACCGACAACAAAAACCCTAATTTCTACCAAAAACCCTAATTTTGCAGAACCCCTAATTTTTGGAAACCATAACCCTAACTGCTGGCAAAAACCCTAAGTGGCTGGAAACCCTAAAAGCTGACGCCAGTGCCACGTGGCAACAGTGTACGGACGTCCCGGAATTTGCGAAAGCTGGAAAAAAAGCAAGCGACGTTTTTTTGGGCATGCTTTTGGCTACGCAAGGGAGATAGAGAGATAAAGATTGAATTTGCTTTATTTTTACTGACTCTCATTGAGAGAGAGAGAGAGAGAGAGAGAGAGAGAGAGAGAGAGAGAGACTGCTTCTTGGAACTGAAAGCTTTTGGGGCTCTGCTTTTGGGCATCCCTTGTAACCTTTAAATTAGTGGTTTAGCGCTCACTCCTCAGAGCATCTGGACGCAGAGTCTGAGAGTGAAACCCTAACCGCACTCTTGTACTTTGATGATTGACTAATACATAAAGAAATACCGAAAGGGGCGCCAGTCTTTGGGGCCAATATCTCTAGGCACGGAACTCCGCCGGGCCAGTGCAAATCTATTGTGATCTGTGAATTGTTTTGAAGTGATTATTTGGTGTTGTGGTGATTGATTCTTGACTTGGAGTGTCCAAGTCTGTTACAGTGGTATCAAAGCACGGCCGATTTCTCTTCTACGGGAAATCCGATCCCCGATTTTTTTCCTGCGGCACCTATGGCTTCAGGCAAGGATCAGTCAACTCCCTCTGCATCCGGAGATGCGGACAGGGATCACAACGAAGATTCCGGCAAAGAGTATGGCCCGCCTCAGCCTACTCTGGCGGAGCAAAGAGAGATGAAGCGTCGTCAATCGATCGGCGATGCAATGCTCAGTTTTGCGAAGGAACCGAAATTGGCAAAATATATGAGCGAGACTTCTTTTCAGGAAGTGCATGCGCTGTGGTGGAAAAAACACTACACCACCCCTGAAACCCGCTCTCAAGAAACCTTCTGATCACATACAGTATACAGAGAAGGAACTAGAAGAGGTGGTTGATGCACGGATTGCTCAGCTTTTTGACGCGCAAAAGAAAGCCAAAAGGCACGGCAAAAAGCAAAAGAAAAGCACTGACTTCCCGGGTTATTTGGGTCGTCAGTCGACATTTGACAAGGCACAGAAACAGAAGAAGCGTGTTCGATTTGAAGGAGTACCCAGTTCTTTTTCTTCTTCTTCTTCTTCTGACAGTTCTTCTAGCTCTTCAGATTCGAGCGAAGAAGACAGAAAAGGTAAAAAGCGAAGCTAGAAACAAAGCTTCGAAAAGGGCAAGAAAAGGGAAAAGAAGGCTAAATCTTGCCCAGAGACTGATAGTTCTACTGAGGACTCGTCTACAGACAGCAGAGATTCCGATGATGGAAACTTTTATGCGAACAAGAAGAATTTTTATAAGGCCAACTAGTATGACTTTCTGGAAGATAAAAGCAAGAAAGTCCGAGAGTTTAAGGAAGGTGGCCACTCGATCAAGTTTGACACTTTTTCAAGATACTCAGATGCTTCGAAGGCTTTGTCTTTTATACAACAGTTTGACATCGCTTTCGCGGGAGGACGCTATTCAAAGCACTCCAAGATTCGGAGAGCAACCTCTTACTTTAAGGGGAATGCTCGCACTTGGTGGTCCACGCTTCTTTTAAAAAAGACTGCGCCCGTTAAATGGCTGAAATTTAAGAAGCTTTTTATTTCTTCTTGGTTGACGCAAGAATATGAACGAGATATACGAGCTGCTTGGAACCATCTTCCGAAAACCAAGAAAGATACAATAAATGCTTACTGTGAGAGATTCTGGAGCTCTTTTCTACCCGACTCTTCATTCAAGAAGATCTCGTTGAGAGAACAGATTGAGCGGTTTACTTTGGGTCTACCTACAGAGATCCGAGATCACTGCTTGGAACAGAAGTCAGCTTCTATTCAGGAGTTGATGAGTCATGCGAAGCGGGCTTTGCCATTCACTCTGGCAGTCTGACCTACCCCAGAGATAAGACCCTGACACAACGAGCCGAACAGACTTCTGGGAGTCAAAGTAGAAAGAAAAAGAGCAACCCAGAGAAAAAGGGTGCACGACCCAAGCTTACTCCTGAGGAGAGAGCTCGCTTCATCAAAGAGGGGAAGTGCTTTGGATACGGGGAACATGGACATATCTCCGTGAAGTGCCCTAAAAAGGCACAGAAAGGACAAAATGATAAAGATGACGCGACAGGCCTGAGAGTTCGAGAGCAGCTAAGGAACGTGGCAGAAAAGGCAGATAGAAAAGCAGAACTAGTACCACATGACGTGGGACATGCACCGAATCTAATGAATGAAAGTACAAACTTTGCCGCTTTTGGGGCAAAGTGAAGGATCAGGAAGCTCTATTGAAGGAGCCAAGGCCAACTTCTTTTCACTTGGAATTGGCAGATCGATTTGGAATTATGCCCGACAGATTGACGCCACAGGCAGAGGTAGTTCGACTGGCACCCGGACGGGATGTTGCCATTACACCGAGCATTGGCAAACTTTGTTTGCAATGACAGGGGTATTCAGGGCACGCGAGTGACGTTCTACTCAGAATCCATTGGTACCACAATAACTACGCCGTGGTTGACTACCGGGCCAAGAAAGCGACTTTGACAAATGAAGGGCTCAAAGATTGTACTTGATGAACTTCAGTTTCTTTACTCATTCTTTTGGGAGAGAACTGAACGATGGATAAAGGTTGAATATGTTTTGACCTGAACAAAAGAACGCCAAGATATTTCTCCACACTCATGCCGATTGCTTTTTAGAAGGCCTGAAGATCAGACCATTGACCTGATACCCGGAAGCACGTCACCGAACCGGCCACTTTTTTTGGGGACACTTTGTCTCAGCAGAGCAGGAGTGCAAATGGATCCGGCCAAGATAGACACTATCCGTGATTGGCCCGATTTGAAGAATGTCCATGAAGGTTGAAGCTTCTTGGGATTGTGTTCATACAACAAACGGTTCATTCGAAAGTTTGCAGAGGTTGCTTCCCCTTTGCATATCTTGATACAGAAAGGAGTCCCTTTCTCGTGGGGATCCACAAAGGTAACTGCCTTTCAGACATTGAAAGAGAAATTGACTACAAGACCAGATTTGACTTTGCCGGACTTGCAGAAGTCATTCGAAGTATATTGTGATGCTTGTGATCGTAGTCTAGGTGCGGTCTTGATGCAAGAAGGCCATGTCATTGCTTACGAGAGCCGATTTTTCTCTAGGCCGGAGATGACAGCACAGATTTATGAGAAAGAGCTTTTGGCGGTTATCCATGCTCTTACTCAGTGGCGGCACTACCTACTCAGAGCGGATATGACTGTCTTTACAAACCATCAGAGTTTGCGCTACTTCTTGTCACAGAAGCAGCTTTCGGAAAAGCAGATGCGGTGGACGAACATCTTGTCACAATTTCACTTCCAGATTGTCCATGGGCAGGGACAAAAGAATGTGGTGGCAGATGCTTTGTCTCGGAAGCCGTTGGTTCTGGCTATTCCGCGATACATCATAGGAGCCTCAAGGATATGGTCGATCAGTATGCCACTGATACAGATTTTGTGGATAACGGATACGAGATGGGGAGACAGTAGCACGATACTCCATTCGGGAAGGCTACTTGATGAGAAAAACCATGTTGTGCGTTACACAGCCGTTGAGGAAAAAGGTTATGACTGAATGCCACTATCCACCTTTTACGGGTCACCGCGGCATTGCTACCACCATGAAGGGGATAGAGAAATACTTCTTTCGGCCGAGACTCAAAAAGGATGTTGAAGAGAGTTTGTGCGCAGTTGTTCAGTATGCCAGAAGGTCAAGTTTGACAGGCATAAGGCGCAAGGATTGTTACAGCCGTTACCCATACCCACCTGCCTCTGGGAAAATATTGAAATGGATTTCATTTTTTATCTCCTGAGAACACAGAATGATCACGATGATTTTCCGATTACATGGCACGTCTGAGACGATTGTCTCCGACAGAGACCCCAGATTTATAAGTTTGTTTTGGAAAGCAATTTGGGAGAACATTGGCACGTAGTTACAGTTCTCGTCATCGTTCCACTTGCAGGCTGACGGGCAATTTGAGATTGCCAATTCAATGGCTTTAGATTTATTGAAGTCTTGTATCTCGGATCAGAAGACTCAATGAGAAAAGTACTTACCTTTGGTGGAATTTGCCTACAATAACACGATACACTCTTCAACGGGGAAGATGCCATTTGAGATTGTTGAAAGTGCTGCGAAGGTTCCATCCTTCTTGAGCACGAAAGATTAGATTTTTGAAGTAGATGAATATACGCGAGATTTAAATACGGCTTTTGCCAAGGTTCGCGAGACTTTGCAGAAGTCTCAAGAACGACAGAAAAAGGCAACGGATCGCCATCGTCGCGATTTGAAATTGAAGGAGGATGATTGGGTGCTCTTACGTTTTGAGAAGCACGCCTACGAAAGAAAAAGGGAAAGAAGAGACTTTTTCCAAAGCTTAGTATGCGATACTACAGACCTTTCCAGATCACTGAAAAGATAAATGATGTCTCCTTCCGATTGAAACTGCCAGATACTTGGAGGATTCACAATGCATTCCATGTGAGTCTCTTGAAACCTTTTAAGGGTGATGTGCCTGATGATGGGGAGCCTTATGAGCAACCCGGAGTGGAAGAAAACGAGGAGATCCTTGTTCCCGAACAGATTTTGGCACATAAAGATGCGAAGACAAAAGGTAAAGTCTGAAGACTGTTCTTGGTTAAGTTCAAGAACTATCCTGCATTGGATGCGAAGTGGATGGAGGAGGAGGACCTAGCAGATACTCCTCAGATTGTGAAACTTTACCGCGATGCTTTGGTTTAGCATAGTCTACTCCAAACGGAACCCGGAAATTCAGCTTGGCCAAAGATCTTGTGCAATGGGATGCACAAGAGGGGAGTTACTCCGCTCCTTTGTCAACAGATGCCTTGATTTTGATACTAAAGTCACCGATGTCTCTTTGAGGTTCAGGGATACTGAGAGCTAACAGTATTCTGCTGGATGACTTTATGAGATGGAATTCCTGATAATGATACTGATTTGTTCTTGACTTCTTTTGAGTGCAGGAACTAATAGACGAAATGACTGCAGCATTTTGGTCTGATTGATCTCGAATAGACATGATTGCAATAGGGGTTAGTCAATCGGACATCGATGAGGTCTCGATTGGACCTAGATGTGATTGCTAGCTACATTGCCGATAAATCATGGTCTAAGATCCGAATGAATGTTGAATATCATGTGATGTCCTGTGATGTCAAGTGATGTCGTGTGATGTGACTGTCGCTTTGGTACATGAGCTAGATGTGTGTTACGTAGGTACTAACAGTCAGTGTCTGCTAAGACGGTTTATGGCTTTTGTCGATTTTGCAAGTGTAATCACAGTCGATTACAATGCTTTCAAGAGGTCGATTACAATGCTTTCAAGAGGGGGGGGTTGTCACAAAGTGATGACGTGGCTACCGACAGCAGAAACCCTAATTTCTGCCAGAAACCCTAAAAATCCTGAAAACCCTAATTTCTGCCAAAAACCCTAATTTTGCAGAAACCCTAACCCTAACTGCTGGCTGAAACCCTAAGTGGCTGGAAACCCTAAAAGCTGGCGCCAGTGCCACGTGGCAGCAGTGTACAGACGTCCCGGAATTTGCGAAAGCTGGAAAAAAAGCAAGCGATGTTTTTTTGGGCATGCTTTTGGCTACGCAAGGGAGATTGAGATAGAGAGATTGAATTTGCTTTATTTTTATTGACTCTCATTGAGAGAGAGAGAGAGAGAGAGAGAGAGAGAGAGAGAGAGAGAGAGAGAGAAACTACTTTTTGGAACTGAAAGCTTTTGGGGCTCTGCTTTTGGGCATCCCTTGTAACCTTTAAATTAGTAGTTTAGGGCTCACTTCTCAGAGCATCTGGACGCAGAGTCTGAGAGTGAAACCCTAACCACACTCTTGTACTTTGATGATTGATTAATACATAAAGAAATACCGAAAGGGGCGCCAGTCTTTGGGGCCAATATCTCTAGGCACGAAACTCCGCCGGGCCATTGCAAATCTATTGTGATCTGTGAATTGTTTTGAAGTGATTATTTGGTGCTGTGGTGATTGATTCTTGACTTGGAGTGTCCAAGTCTGTTACAATAGGCGTGATATCGCCATTACACTCGTCATGGTGTGAATCCCTCATCATGGTGTGAATCCCTCGTCAGATCCATCCTGCAAACATGACATGACACAATCGTTAGATGCATAACATAACGAGCATAGAGAACAGACATCAAACTCACCTCCCAACCATAGAGCCAATACGGGCTCACTCCCGAGCTTAAGAGCCTGCAGTCAACGAGCTAGCCTCTACAGAACGATTGGTTCCCTATACCACCAAGCCCACACCAACCGGGTGTGCGGGTAGAGCTGCTAAGGGCCTAGAGTCCAAGTGTAGTGATCACACAAGATGGCTCACAAATGAGCCCAAGGTCTTATTTATAGGATTCCTTAACTACCTTAACTATAGGGCCATATGACGACGGGAGACATATGCACGAAGCATGTCCTCATTGTCCGATTAGGGTGTTCTGTTTGCCCATTGTTTTCAAGATGATTCAAGGACAACATAGGTAAACGGGTCTTCAATTTCTGGAAGACCGTTTGCCAAAAATTACGAGTAAATTTGAGATCCCGTTCATGAACAATTTCTTCAGGCAGATCATAGAACTTATATGAGTGCTCCACACAGAGTTGGGCTAATCCATGGCTCTTTATGGTGGTGCACGTAGGAATAGAACGCACCATCTTCGTAAGTCGATCAACAACGACCCAAATGGCATCATGACCAAGATTGATCAAGGGCAATCCAACTACAAAATACATGAAAATGCTAGTCTATTTCTTTTCCGGAAATTGCAAAGGATGTAAGAGCTCAGCACTCCTTTTTGACGTTCACCTTTATTAAGATGACACTGCGTGCATTCTCGCACAACGAAAGCTATCCTATGTGACCAATATAAGTACCGATGTACTAAGACCAAAGTCCAATGTATGGTAAGAGTGTAATTGGAGGTCATCACGTGCCAACAAAAAAGAAGAGATGGAACAACTTCAAAACAACTAAACTGATAAAAAATTGTCTAACCTAACGAAGTCTCGCTGCTGCTACTATGCGCCCCCCCCCCCCCCCCCCCCCCCCCCCCCCCCCTCCCCTCGCTCTTTTCACCATAACAAAGGCATGTCCTCGCAGGAGATTTCGACCCGCATTGCATGCTCAGCCTCCCAAGGCTGATCAGGCACAACACACGGGTTCCGAAGGCACACAGGCTGGCACCTCTTCAGAGTTCAGTGACCAGCCAGCTGATCGCTGGCAACACGCAAACGGCCGCCGTCGACAGGGATAGGCTCGTCACACCACCCCCCCTGTTGGGCAACCTCCAGTAGTCCAATAGGATTGGGTTCCTACAAGGAGCCGTTTTGACCCTCTACAACATGATTTCCCTAAGGAGCTTTCTTCCACCTCAGCTTCACCGCCGCCAGCACCCCCACCCCACCCCATTGTTAGAGTTTTGGTATCTCAAGTGAACTGCCCAATGTGATCCCATTATTTAGTTTGGTTTTAAGGTATTTATTTTACATATTTGTCAAAGTCTTGGGTAGGGCAATTTGTCAAAGTCTTGGGTAGGCAATTTACTAAGGTTGTTATATAAGCAACCCCTTGCCTCCATTGTATACACATTCAGTTATTCATTGCTAAGGTTGATTGGTTCGGGAGACTCTCTCTCTCTCTCGCTCACTCCCCTTGGTCTCTACGCTTCCGCATCGTCGACTCTGACATGGTATTAGAGCTTGGTGTAGCTTGTTGATAGAAAAGCCCTTGGCGTGGAGGAGCACTCGTGAGGAGAAGCAGCAACAATCGCTTCCCTTGTCGTTGGCGGCACCATCCCCCCACCGCCCCCCCCCCCCTCCCCCCCCTCTCGTTGTAGTTGCATATCAAAACCCTGGCGTTTTCTGCTAGACGAAGAAGCTAGCACCTCTACCAGCGTTCCATGCCACCACCCTACCCCCCTGCGACAGCGTTTTAGAACGCGGTCCGTCCTACCATTTGTTGCCAGGGTTCGAGTCCTTGGCCTCTACCCGTGTGGTGTCAACCTCCCCACCGTTTTCAAACGCACGCAGTGTCCCTAGGCAGGCTCCCCTTGGCGACTGCTCTCTCCGAACCTGCATTTTGAAACGTTGCCAATGCAGTGCAAGCCACAGTACCCCCCCCCCCCCCCCCGGTTTTCCTAGCGTTTAGAAACGCTCTTTCCAGCGGGTAGGGGTGGTTCTCCTTGGGCATTGGAGGAGACTCACCCACGGCGGATAGACTTTGGGCTTTTGAAGTGGCTTGTGTTGGAGCAACTGAAGAGACTCTTTCGAAGGAAGTCTTGCGAGCTATTGTGGCACTGTTTGAGGACGGTTTTGGGGAGCAGCTTCGCTCCCATTTTACGGCACGGGAGAGGTGACCAAAGCGGTGCCTTGATTTGTTTGAGGCCTTCCACACGGCAACGATAGAGCGGCTTTGTGAAGCAATGAGGAGCGGTTTCGTACCGCATCGTTTAGTACCCATCATCCGGCTTGGGAAACGGCATCCCCCATGGAGTTTTGGACTCCGAAGAGGAAGGATTTTGCTACAAGGCTTTGGATGTGTAGAGGAGCGGATTGACATCGGCTTGGACAGAACTCTTAGCCCTTGCAATGCACAGTTTATTGTGGAGCTTTGGATTTGTTCGAGGCCTACCAAAGGGCAAACATGCGAAGCGGCTATTGGCGACAGAGTTTCGGATTTCAAAGAGGGCTAGCAAATTGTGCGGAGCCCATTGTGTGTGGAGTTCCCTTTGCGGTAGAATTGAATCGGCTTCGAGCATGCGGCTTGGTTTGTACGGCCATTTTTTGGAGTGCGAGAAGGTACCCGATCACCAGATCTTGCAACTTCAATATGTCCCTCCCCTTGCTCGAGGGCCGATGACATCAACCAAAAGCTATGGATAACGGATCGTCAACCATCCATTTAACGGCCTATGCACCGACACAGTTCTCAAGGAACCCATAAAATTGTTTGGCTCGAGTTTGTGAAGTCAAAAGCAAATGGAGGAGTTTGCTAGAGGACAACGGCAAAGGTCAGTTAAACAAGGATGGCAGTACCAATACTCAATTAGCTGCCTCGGTACCCACAAGGTACGATCACAGTTGTCATGTGTAACAAACTTGGACACTCCAAGTCAAGAATCAACCGCGACAGCACCAAATAACCACTTCAAAACAATTCACAGATCACAATAGATTTGCACTAGCCCGGCGGAGTTCCGTGCCTAGAGATATTGGCCCCAAAGACTGGCGCCCCTTTCGGTATTTCTTTTTGTATTAATCAATCATCAAAGTACAAGAGAGCGGTTAGGGTTTCACTCTCAGACTCTGCGTCCAGATGCTCTGAGAAGTGAGGCCCTCACCACTAATTTAAAGGTTACAAGGGATGCCCAAAAGCAGAGCCCCAAAAGCTTTTAAAATCAAAAGCATCAGTTCTCTCTCTCTCTTAGAGATTCTTTTCTCTTTTTTTTTATAAAAAAAAAAGCAAAAGCAAAATTCGCGTCGCTCATCATTTTCCAAAAAAAAAAAAAATTATATTTTTTTTAGAAAAAAAAATAATCCGCCTCCGCGATTTCCGGAATTTAGGGTTTTTGGCAAAAATTAGGGTTTGCAGGAATTTTAGGGTTTCTGGCAGAAATTAGGGTTTCTGCTGTCCGCCACGTCATCACTTTGTGACATACCCCCCTCTTGAAAGCATTGTAATCGACCGCGATTACGCCTGCAAAACCGACAAAAGCCATAAACCGTCTTAGCAGACACTGACTGTTAGTACCTACGTACTAGGAACACACATCTAGCACATGTACAAAATTGACAGTCACATCACACGACATCACAGGACATCACCAGACATCACAGGACATCACATGACATTCAACATTCATTCGGATCTTAGACCATGATTTATCGGCAATGTAGCTAGCAATCACATCTAGGTCCAATCGGGACCTCATCGATGTCCGATTGACTAACCCCTATTGCAACCATGTCTATTCGAGATCAATCAGACCAAAATGCTGCAGTCATTTCGTCTATCAGTTCCTGTACTCACAAGAAGTCAAGAACAAATCAGTATCATAATCAGGAATTCCATTTCATAAAGTCATCCAGCAGAATACTGTCAGCTCTCAGTATCCCTGAAGCTCAAAGAGACATCAGTGACTTTAGTATCAAAATCGAGGCATCTGTTGACAAAGGAGTGGAGCGACTCCCCTCTTGTGCATCCCACTGCACCAGATCTTCGGCCAAGCTGAGTTTCTGGGTTCCGTTTGGAGTAGACTATGCTAAACCAAAACATCGAGGTAAAGTTTCACAATCCGAGGAGTATCTGCTAGGTCCTCCTCCTCCATCCACTTCGCATCAAATGCAGGAAAGTTCTTGAACTTAACCAAGAACCGCCTTCGGACTTTACCTTTCTTCGTATCATTATGTGCCAAAATCTGTTCAGGAACAAGGATCTCCTCGTTTTCTTCCACTTCGGGTTGCTCATCAGGCTCCCCATCATCAGGCACATCACCCTTAACAAGGTTCAAGAGACTCACATGCAATGCATTATGAATCCTCCAAGTATCTGGCAGGTCCAATCGGAAGGAGACATCATTTATCTTGTCAGTAATCTGGAAAGGTCCGTAGTATCACATACTAAGCTTTGAAAAAAAAAGCCTCTCCTTTCCCTTTTTCTTTCTTAGGCGTGCCTTCTTAAAAGTAAGAGCACCCAATCATCCTCCTTCAGTTTCCAGACGCGACGACGGCGATCCGCTGCCTTTTTCTGTCGTTCTTGAGACTTCTGCAAAGTCTCGCGAACCTTGACAAAAGCCGTATCCAGATCTCGCGTATATTTATCCGCTTCAAAGATCTAATCTTTCGTGCTCAGGAAGGATGGAACCTTCGTAGCAGTTTCAACAATCTCTCATGGCGTCTTCCCCGTCGAAGAGTGTATCGTGTTATTGTAGGCAAATTCCACCAAAGGTAAGTTCTTTTCCCATTGAGTCTTCTCATGCGAGATACAAGACTTCAATAAATCTAAAATCACTGAATTGGTAATCTCAAATTGCCCGTCAGTCTGCAAGTGGAACGATGACGAGAACTGCAACCGCGTCCCAATGTTCTCCCAAATTGCCTTCCAAAACAAACTCATAAATCTGGGGTCTCTGTCGAAGACAATCGTCTCAGACGTGCCATGTAATCGGAAAATCATCGTGATCATTCTGTATTCTCGGGAGATCAAAAAAAATGAAATCCATTTCAATATTTTCCCAGGGGCGGGTGGGTGGGTATGGGTAAAGGCTGTAACAATCCCTGTGCCTTATGCCTGTCAAACTTGACCTTCTAGCATACCAAGCAACTGCGCACAAACTCTTCCACATCCTTCTTCAGTCTCCGCCAAAAGAAATCTCTCTCTACCCCTTTCATGGTGGTAGCAATGCTGCGGTGACCCGTAAAAGGTGGACAGTGGCAATCAGTCATAACCTTTTCCCTCAACGGCTGTGTAACGCACAACATAGTCTTTTTCATCAAGTAGCCTTCCCGAAGGGAGTATCCAGCTACTGTCTCCCCATCCCGTATCCGTGTGAAAATATCTGCAAAATCTGTATCTGTGGCACACTGATCGACCATATCCTCGAAGCTCCTATGATGTATCGCGGAAATAGCCAGAACCAACGGTTTCCGAGACAAAGCATCTGCCACCACATTCTTCTGTCCCTGCACATGGACAATCTGGAAGTGAAACTGTGACAAGATGTTCGCCCACCGCATCTGCTTTTCCGAAAGCTGCTTCTGTGACAAGAAGTAGCGCAAACTCTGATGGTCTGTAAAGACAATAAAATCCGCTCCGAGTAGGTAATGCCGCCACTGAGTAAGAGCATGGATAACCGCCAAAAGCTCTTTCTCATAAATCTGTGCTGTCATCTCCGGCCTAGAGAACAAACGGCTCTCGTAAGCTATGACATGGCCTTCTTGCATCAAGACCGCACCCAGACTACGACCACAAGCATCACAATATACTTCGAATGACTTCTGCAAGTCCGGCAAAGTCAAAATAGGTCCCGTAGTCAATTTCTCTTTCAATGTCTGAAAGGCAGTCACCTCTGTGGGTCCCCACGAAAAAGGTACTCCTTTCTGTGTCAAGATATGCAAAGGGGAAGCAACCTCTGCAAACTTTCGTATGAACCGCCTGTAGTATGAACATAGTCCCAAGAAGCTTCTAACTTCATGGACATTCCTCAAATCGGGCCAATCACGGATAGTCTCTATCTTGGCCGGGTCCATTTGCACTCCAGTTGTGTTGCTGACACAATGTGTCCCAAAAAGTGTATCCATGGTAGGAAAAAAATTCACTTTTCTTTGCATTAATCACTAGCGTGTGATCTCGTAATGCCTAAAAGACTTGAAGCAGATGATCTCTGTGTTCTGCCTCATTCTTCTAGAAAACAATGATGTCGTCAAAGAAAGTGCCAACAAATAGCCTGTACTCTCGAAAAATCCTGTCCATCATCCGGTTAAATGTCGCAGGAGCATTGGTTAAGCCAAAAGGCATCACCAAAAACTCAAATAACCCAAAAGTCGTCCGAAAAGCTGTCTTGTAGACATCTCCTGGCGCTATCCTGATCTGATGATATCCACTCTTCAAGTCAATCCTGCTAAAGCACGAGGATCCCTGTAACCTGTCGAGTATATCATCGATCCTAGGAATCGGAAATCTGTTCTTGATGGTGATTTCGTTGAGAGTGCTATAATCGATGCACATTCTGCAAGATCTGTCTTTCTTCAAAATCAACAACACTGGAGAGCAATACGGTGAAGTACTAAGCTGGACAAGACCCTTTTCCAAGAGGTCTTTCACAGGGTTCATAATCTTTTCATTCTGTACTCGGCTCACACAATAAGGTGGCCGATTCGGTGGTGTGCTTCCAGATATCAGATCAATGGTATGATCTTCAGGCCCTCTCAAAAGCAATCGGCATGAGCGTGGAGAAAAAAAATCTTGGCGTTCTTTTCTTCAGGTCAAAACATATTCAACTTTTATCCATGGTTCAGTTCTCCCAAAAGAATGAGTAAGAAAACTGAAGTTCATCAAGTACAATCTCTAAGCCCTTCATTTATCAAAGTCGCTTTCTCGGCCCGGTAGTCAACCACGGCGTAGTTCTTGTGGTACCAAGGGATCCCGAGTAGAACGTCACTCACGTGCCCTGAACACCCCTGTCATTGCAAACGAAGTTTGCCAATGCTCGGTGTAATGGCAACATCCCATCCGGGTGCCAGTCGAACTACCTCCGCCTGTGGCGTCAGTCTGTCGGGCGCAGTTCCAAATCGAGCCGCCAATTCCAAGTGAAAAGAAGTTGGCCTTGGCTCCTTCAAAAGAGCTTCCTGATCCTTCACTTTGCCCCAAAAAAAAACGGCAAAGTTTGTACTTTCATTCATTTGATTCGGTGCAAGTCCCACGCCATGTGGTACCAGTTCTGCTTTTCTATCTGCCTTTTCTGCCACATTCCTCAGCTGCTCTCGAACTCTCAGACCTGTCGTCGTCTTTATCATTCTGTTCTTTCTGTGCCTTATCAGGGCACTTTGCGGAAATATGTCCATGTTTCCCGCATCCAAAGCACTTCCCCTCTCTGATGAAGCGAGCTCTCTCCTCAGGAGTAAGCTTGGGTCGTGCATCCTTTTTTTTTTCTCTGGGTTGCTCTTTTTCATTCTACTTTCATTCCCAGAAGTCTGTTTGGCTCGTTGTGTCATGGCCTCATCTGTGGGGTAGGTCAGACTGCCAGAGTGAATGGCAAAGCCCCGCTTCGCATGACTCATCAACTCCTGAATAGAAGCTGACTTCTGTTCCAAGCAGTGGTCTCGGATCTCTGTAGGTAGACCCAATGTAAACCACTCAATCTGTTCTCTGAACGAGATCTTCTTGAATGAAGAGGCGGGTAGAAAAGAGCTCCAGAATCTTTCACAATAAGAATTCACTGTATCGCTCTTGGTCATCCGGAGATGGTTCCAAGCAGCTCGTATATCTCGCTCAAACTCTTGAGTCAACCAAGAAGAAATAAAAAGCCTCTTGAATTTCAGCCATGTAACTGGCACAGTCTTGCTTAATAGAAGCGTGGACCACCAAGTACGAGCATTCCCCTTAAAGTAAGAGGCAGCTCTCCGAATCTTGGAGTGCTCTGAATAGCGTCCTCCCGCGAAAGCGATGTCAAACTGCTGTATAAAAGACAAAGCCTTCGAAGCATCTGAGTATCCTGAAAAGTATCAAACTTGATCGAGTGGCCACCTTCCTTAAACTCTCGGACTTTCTTGCTTTTATCTTCGAGAAAGTCATACTGGTTGGCTTTGTAAAAATTTTTCTTGTTCGCATAAAACTTTCCGTCATCGGAATCTGAGCTGTCTGTAGACGAGTCCTCAGTAGAACTGTCAGTCTCTGGGCGAGATGTAGCCTTCTTTGCCTTTTTCTTGCCCGTTCCGAAGCTTTGTGTCTTGGTTCGCTTTTTGCTTTTTTTCTGTCTTCTTCGCTCTAATCCGAGGAGCTAGAAGAACTGTCAGAAGAAGAAGAAGAAGAACTGGGTACTCCTTCAAATCGAACACGCTTCTTCCGTTTCTTTGCTTTGTCGAATGTCGATTGACGACCCAAATATCCCGGGAATTCAGTACCTTTGTTCTGCTTTTTGCCGTGCTTTTTGCCTTTCTTTTGCACGTCGAACAGCTGAGCAATCCGTGCATCAACCACGTTCTCCAGTTCCTTCTTCGTAGATTTCTAGGAGACAGAAGGTTTCTTGAGAGCAGGTTTCGGGAGTGGTGTTGTGGTTCTCTGCCACTCCATCTGTACCTCTTTCAAAGAGGTCTGGTTCATATATTTTACCATCTTCGGGTCCTTGGCAAAATTGAGCATCATCTTTGTTGCATCGCCAATCAATTGACGACGCTCCATCTCTGTTTGCTCCGCCTGAGTAGGCCGAGGCGGGCCATACTCTCTGTCTGAATCTTCGTTGTGATCCCAGCCCACATCTCCAGATGCAGAGGGAGTCGACTGATCATTGCCTGAAGCCATAGGTGCCGCGGAAAAAAAAAAATTCGGGGATCGGATTTCCCGTAGAAGAGAAATCGGCCGTGCTCTGATACCACTGTAACAAACTTGGACACTCCAAGTCAAGAATCAACCGCGACAGCACCAAATAACCACTTCAAAACAATTCACAGATCACAATAGATTTGCACTGGCCCGGCGGAGTTCCGTGCCTAGAGATATTGGCCCCAAAGACTGGCGCCCCTTTCGGTATTTCTTTTTGTATTAATCAATCATCAAAGTACAAGAGAGCAGTTAGGGTTTCACTCTCAGACTCTGCGTCCAGATGCTCTGAGAAGTGAGGCCCTCACCACTAATTTAAAGGTTACAAGGGATGCCCAAAAGCAGAGCCCCAAAAGCTTTTAAAATCAAAAGCATCAGTTCTCTCTCTCTCTTAGAGATTCTTTTCTCTTTTTTTTTATAAAAAAAAAAGCAAAAGCAAAATTCGCGTCGCTCATCATTTTCCAAAAAAAAAAAAAAAAATTTATTTTTTTTTTTTTTTAATAATCCGCCTCCGCGATTTCCGGAATTTAGGGTTTGCAGGAATTTTAGGGTTTCTGGCAGAAATTAGGGTTTCTGCTGTCCGCCACGTCATCACTTTGTGACATCATGAATGTGATTCGACGCTTTGTTTGGCTCGAGAGTTCGAAGCCAAAGGCAAAAGCATGAACTCACAGGAAGAGAAGGATAAAGGCAAGCTGGACAAAGATTACGGTAGTAAAGATTTGACAGAGGAGATCCGCATGGCACTCGTGGTGGTGCCACAGTGGCCTCGACGTCAGATTTCTAGTCAAGTGTCAGGTGTCACCACTAGCTTTAGCTAGAGAGAGGCTTGTGAGTGGTAGAGAGGGGCAATGAATGCTCCATATAATTAATTTGGACCCTTGTGTTGGAGTTCAAGTTATTGGTGTTTGGACCCGTAGGTCGGAGTTCAATGCACATGCATCTGGCAAGGAACCAATCAAACATCTAAAACACTACGGATGAGTGGACCAATCTATTGTTGTTGCTCAAATTATGGACAGGATGTGTTCCAATAGTTCATTTATCTTGGAGTTTTATATTTTGCACGTGATATGTTCACAATTCACGAATGGGGATTATTGGACGTAGTGTGGTCTACAGTTCAAAGTTTCTATAAAGGCAACCGATGCTCAAGATGGCATTACTTTCAGGTACAAAGTTGAGGAGAGCAACATCGAGGTGTATCCAGTTGATAGCCACTACTGGTGTCCATGGTAGCTTCTTCATCGACTTGGTCTCACTATTGATGTCCACTATGAGCTGCAGAGAGGGTGTTAAAGAGTTTTGGCATCTCAAGTGAACTGCCTAATGTGATCCCATTATTTAGTTTGGCTTTTAGGTATTTATTTTACTTATTTGTCAAAGTCTTGGGCAAGGCAATTTACTAAGGTTGCTATATAAGCAAACCCCTTGCCTCCATTGTATACACATTCAGTTATTCATTGCTAAGGTTGATTGGTTCAAGAGACTCTCTCTCTCTCTCTCTCTCTCTCTCTCTCTCTCTCTCTCTCTCTCTCTCTCTCTCTCTCTCTCTCTTGCTCACTCCCCTTAGTCTCTACGATTCCGCATCGTCGACTTTGACATGGTATTAGAGCTTGGTGTAGCTCGGTAATAGAAAATCCCTTGGCGTGGAGGAGAACCCGTGACGAGAAGAAGCAGCGATCTCTTCCCTTGTTGTTGCCAACACCATCCCCCCACCCCCCCTCCTCTCTCTCTCTCGTGCTCACTTCCCTTAGTCTCTACGCTTCCGCATCGTCAACTTTGACATGGTATTAGAGCTTGGTGTAGCTCAGTAATAGAAAAGCCCTTGGCGTGGAGGAGCACCCGTGACGAGAAGAAGCAGCAATCTCTTCCCTTGTTGTTGCCAGCACCATCCCCCCATCCCCCCTCCTCTCTCGATGTAGCTGCATATCAAAACACTAGCATTTTCTGCTAGCCGAAGAAGCTAGCACCTTTACGGGCGTTCCATGCCACCACCCTACCCCCCTGCGATAGTGTTTTAGAATGCTGTTCGCGCTGCCAATTGCTGTCGAGGCTCGCGTCCTTGCTCTCTGCCCGTGTCGTGTCAATTTGCCCACTGCATCGATGCAGCGTTTTGAGATGCCAGCGGCCCCGCCACCTAGCGCCCTGTCCCGTCCCATCTGCGTTTTGAAACGCACGCCGCTGTCCCCAGGCAGGCTCTTCTTGGCGACTGCTCTCTCTGACACTGCAATTTGAAACGTTGCCAACGCCGTGCAAGCCACAATGCCCCCCCCCCCCCCCCCCCCCCCCTTGTTTTCCTAGCGATTAAAAAAGCTCTTTCCAGTGGGTAGGGGTGGTTCTCCTCGGGCATTGGAGGCAACCCACCCACGGCGGATAGATTTTGGGCTTTTGAAGTGGCTTGTGTTGGAGCAGTTGAAGAAGACTCTTTCGAAGGAAGTCTTGCAAGCTATTGTGGCACTGTTTGAGGACGATTTTGGGGAGCACTTCCCTCCCATTTTACAACACGGGAGAGGTGACCAAAGTGGTGCCTTGATTTGTTTGAGGCCTTCCACACGGCAACAACAGAGCGACTTTGTGAAGCAATGAGGAGCGGTTTCGTACCGCATCGTTTAGTACCCATCATCCGGCTTGGGAACGGCGTCCCCCATGGAGTTTTGGACTCCGAAGAGGACAGATTTTGCTACAAGGCTTTGGATGTGCAGAGGAGCGGATTGACATCGGCTTGGACGGTACTCTTAGCCCTTGCTATGCACAGTTTATTGTGGAGCTTTGGATTTGTTCGAGGCCTACCAAAGGGCAAACGTGCGAAGCGGCTATCGACGAAAGAGTTTCGGATTTCAGAGAGGGATAGCAGATTGTGCGGAGCCCATTGCGTGTGGAGTTCCCTTTGCGGTAGAATTGAATCGGCTTGGAGCATGCAGCTTGGTTTGTACGGCCATTTTTTGGAGTGCGAGAAGGTACCCAATTACCAGATCTTGCAACTTCAATATGTCCCTCCCCTTGCTCGAGGGCCGACGACATCAACCAAAAGCTATGGATAACGGATCGTCAACCATCCATTTAATGGCCTATGCACCGACACAGTTCTCAAGGAACCCGGAAAATTGTTTGGCTGGAGTTTGTGAAGTCAAAAGCAAATGGAGGAGTCCGCTAGAGGACAGCCGCAAAGGTCAGTTGAACAAGGATGGCAGTACCAATACAAACCCCCCCCCCCCCCCCCTCCTTCTCGCTGTAGCTGCATATCAAAACGCTCGCGTTTTCTGCTAGCCGAAGAAGCTAGCACCTCTACCGCATTCCATGCCGCCACCCTACCCCCCTGCGATAGCGTTTTAGAACGTTGTCCGCCCTGCCATTCACTGTCGGAGTTCGCGTCCTTGGCCTCTGCCCGTGTGGTGTCAACCTCCCCACTGCATCAGTGCAGCGTTTTAGAACGCTGTCCGTACTGCCATTCGCTGTCGGAGTTCGCCTCCTTGGCCTCTGCCCGTGTGGTGTCAACCTCCCCATTGCATCGGTGCAGAGTTTTGAGACGCCAATGGCCGCGCCACCTAGCGCCTTGTCCCCTCCTCTGCGTTTTGAAACGCACGCCGCTGTCCCCCAAGCAGGCTCCGCTTGGCGACTGCTCTCTTTGACCCAGCGTTTTGAAACGTTGCCAACGCAGTGCAAGCCCCAGTGCCCCCCCCCCCCCCCCCCCCCCCTCCCCCTTGTTTTCCTACCGTTTAAAAACGCTCTTTCCAGCGGGTAGGGGTGGTTCTCCTTGGGCATTGGAGGAGACTCAACCACGACGGATAGACTTTGGGCTTTTGAAGTGGCTTGTGTTGGAGCAACTGAAGAGACTCTTTACAAGGAAGTCTTGCGAGCTATTGTGGCACTGTTTGAGGACAGTTTTGGGGAGCAGCTTCGCTCCCATTTTACGGCACGGGAGAGGTGACCAAAGCGGTGCCTTGATTTGTTTGAGGCCTTCCACACGGCAACGATAGAGCGGCTTTGTGAAGCAATGAGGAGCGGTTTCGTACCGCATAATTTAATACCCATCATCTGGCTTGGAAACGGCGCCCCCCATGGAGTTTTGGACTCCGAAGAGGACGGATTTTGCTACAAGGCTTTGGATGTGCAGAGGAGCGGGTTGACATCGGCTTGGACAGAACTCTTAGCCCTTGCTATGCACAATTTATTGTGGAGCTTTGGATTTGTTCGAGGCCTACCAAAGGGCAAACGTGGGAAGCGGCTTTCGGCGAAAGAGTTTCGGATTTCAAAGAGGGATAGCAAATTGTGCGGAGCCCATTGCGTGTGGAGTTCCCTTTGCGGTAGAATTGAATCAGCTTGGTTTGTACGGCCATTTTTTGGAGTGCGAGAAGATAACCAATTACCAGATCTTGCAACTTCAATATGTCCCTCCCCTTGCTCGAGGGCCGACGATATCAACCAAAAGCTATGGATAACGGATCGTCAACCATTCATTTAACGGCCTATGCACCGACACAGTTCCCAAGGAACTCGGAAAATTGTTTGGCTCGAGTTTGTGAAGTCAAAAGCAAATGGAGGAGTCCGCTAGAGGACAACGGCAAAGGTTAGTTGGACAAGGATGGCAGTACCAATACTCAATTAGCTGCCTCAGTACCCAGGAGGTACGATCACAGCTGTCTGAATGTGACTCGACGCTTTGTTTGGCTCAAGAGTTTGAAGCCAAAGGCAAAAGCATGAACTCACAGGAAGAGAAGGATAAAGGCAAGTTGGACAGAGATTATGGTAATAAAGATTTGACAGAGGAGATCGGCATGGCACTCGTGACAGTGGCCACAGTGGCCTCGACGTTAGATTTCTAGTCAAATGTCAGGTGTCATCACTAGCTTAGCTAGAGAGAGGCTTTTGAGTGGCAGAGAGGGGCAATGAATGCTCCCTATAATTAATTTGGACCCTTGTGTTGGGAGTTCAAGTTATTGGTGTTTGGACCCGTAGGTCGGAGTTCAATGCACATGCATTTGGCAAGGAACCAATCAGATGTCTAAAACACTACAGATGAGTGCACCAATCTATTGTTGTTTCTCAGATTATGGACGGGATGTGTTCCAATAGTTCATTATCTTGGAGTGTTATATTTTGGAAGTGATGTGTTCACAGTTCACAAATGGGGATTAATGGACGTAGTGTGGTCTACAGTTCAAAGTTTCTACACTGGCTACCGATGCTCAAGATGGAATTACTTTCACGTACAAGGTTGAGGAGAGCAACACCGAGGTGTATCCAATGATGGCCACTACGGGGGTGTCCATGGTAGCTTCTTCATCAACTTGGTCTCATTATTGATGTCCAATATGAGCTGCAGAGAGGGTTTTAGAGTTTTGGAAACTCAAGTGACTTGCCTAATGTAATCCCATTAATTAGTTTGGCTTTAGGTATTTATTTTACTTATTTGTCAAAGTCTTGGGTAGGGAAATTTACTAAGGTTGCTATATAAGCAACCCCTTGCCTCCATTGTATACACATTCAGTTATTCACTGCTAAGGTTGATTGGTTCAGGAGACTCTCTCTCTCTCTCTCTCTCTCTCTCTCTCTCTCTCTCTCTCTCTCTCTCTCTCTCTCTCTCTCTCTCTCTCTCTCTCTCATGCTCACTCACCTTGGTCTCTACGCTTCCGCATCGTCGACTTTGACATGTTATTAGAGCTTGGTGTAGCTCGGTGAGAGAAAAGCCCTGGGCGTGGAGGAGCACTCGTAAGGAGAAGGAAGTAGCGATCTCTTCCCTTGTCGTTGCCAAAACACCCCCCCCCCCCCCCCCCCTCTCTCTCTCTCTCTCTCTCTCTCTCTCTCTCTCTATAGCTGCATATCATAACGCTGGCGTCTTCTGCTAGCCGAAGAAGCTAGCACCTCTACCGGCGTTCCATGCCGCCACCCTACCCCCTTGCGACAACGTTTTAGATCGCTGCCATTTGCTGCCGAAGTTCGCGTCCTTGGCCTCTGCCCGTGTGGTGTCGACCACCCCATTGCATCGGTGCAACGTTTTGAGACACCAGTGGCCCCGCCACCTAGCGCCCTGTCCCCTCCCGTCTGCGTTTTGAAACACACCCGTTGTCCCCAAGCAGGCTCTCCTTGGCGACTACTCTCTCCGACCCTACGTTTTAGAATGTTGCCAAAGTAGTGCAAGCCACAGTGCCCCCCCCCCCCCCCCCCCCCTCCTCTCTGTTTTCCTAGCGATTAAAAACGTTGTTTCCAACAGGTAGGGGTGGTTCTCCTTGGGCATTGGAGGCGACTCACCCACGGCGGATAGACTTTGGGCTTTTGAAGTGGCTTGTGGAGCACCTGAAGAAGACTCTTTCGAAGAAGTCTTGTGAGCTATTGTGGCACTGTTTGAGGACGATTTTGAAGAGCAGCTTCGCACCCATTTTACGGTACGGGAGAGGTGACCAAAGCGGTGCCTTGATTTGTTTGAGGCCTTCCACACGGCAACGATAGAGCGGCTTTGTGAAGCAATTAGGAGCAGTTTCGTACCGCATGGTTTAGTACCCATCATCCGGCTTGGGAACGGCGCCCCCCATGGAGTTTTGGACTCCGAAGAGGACGGATTTTGCTACAAGGCTTTGGATGTGCAGAGGAGCGGATTGACATCGGCTTGGACGGAACTCTTAGCCCTTGCTATGCACAGTTTATTGTGGAGCTTTGGATTTGTTTGAGGCCTACCAAAGGGCAAACAAGGCTTTGGATGTGCAGAGGAGCGGATTGACACCGGCTTGGACAGAACTCTTAGCCCTTGATATGCACAGTTTATTGTGGAGCTTTGGATTTGTTTGAGGCTTTTGAAGTGGCTTGTGGAGCACCTGAAGAAGACTCTTTCGAAGAAGTCTTGTGAGCTATTGTGGCACTGTTTGAGGACGATTTTGGGGAGCAGCTTCGCACCCATTTTACGGTACGGGAGAGGTGACCAAAGGGGTGCCTTGATGTGTTTGAGGCCTTCCACACGGCAACGATAGAGCGGCTTTGTGAAGCAATTAGGAGCAGTTTCGTACCGCATGGTTTAGTACCCATCATCCGGCTTGGGAACGGCGCCCCCCATGGAGTTTTGGACTCCGAAGAGGACGGATTTTGCTACAAGGCTTTGGATGTGCAGAGGAGCGGATTGACATCGGCTTGGACGGAACTCTTAGCCCTTGCTATGCACAGTTTATTGTGGAGCTTTGGATTTGTTTGAGGCCTACCAAAGGGCAAACAAGGCTTTGGATGTGCAGAGGAGCGGATTGACACCGGCTTGGACGGAACTCTTAGCCCTTGCTATGCACAGTTTATTGTGGAGCTTTGGATTTGTTTGAGGCTTTTGAAGTGGCTTGTGGAGCACCTGAAGAAGACTCTTTCGAAGAAGTCTTGTGAGCTATTGTGGCACTGTTTGAGGACGATTTTGGGGAGCAGCTTCGCACCCATTTTACGGTACGGGAGAGGTGACCAAAGCGGTGCCTTGATTTGTTTGAGGCCTTCCACACGGCAACGATAGAGCGGCTTTGTGAAGCAATTAGGAGCAGTTTCGTACCGCATGGTTTAGTACCCATCATCCGGCTTGGGAACGGCGCCCCCCATGGAGTTTTGGACTCCGAAGAGGACGGATTTTGCTACAAGGCTTTGGATGTGCAGAGGAGCGGATTGACATCGGCTTGGACGGAACTCTTAGCCCTTGCTATGCACAGTTTATTGTGGAGCTTTGGATTTGTTTGAGGCCTACCAAAGGGCAAACGTGCGAAGCGGCTATCGACGACAGAGTTTCGGATTTTAGAGAGGGATAGCAGATTGTGCGGAGCCCATTGCGTGTGGAGTTCCCTTTGTGGTAGAATTGAATCGGCATGGAGCATGAGGCTTGGTTTGTACGGCCATTTTTTGGAGTGCGAGAAGGTACCCAATTACCAGATCTTGCAGCTTCAATATGTCCCTCCCCTTGCTCGAGGGCCGACGACGTCAACCAAAAGCTATGGATAATGGATTGTCAACCATCCATTTAACGGCCTATGCACCAACACAGTTCTCAAGGTGCCACAAACTGGTGACATGGCTGCCCAGAACACACACACACCGTCCCTTTGATAAGACCCCCAGAAATGCGGACAGAATGCTGATGTGGCACTGCCGTACGGCCCTTCGGATTTTACGACGGAAAGCGCGGCGCGTTTTGCGGGCAGCAGCGAACGGACGGTAGCTTTTGGACTTGCTTTTGTTTAGGCAAGGCATAAGAGAAAAGAGAGAGAGAGCTTTTGCTTTATTATTGCAAGGCTTTCAATTTTTAAGCTTTTGAGGCTCTGCTTTTGGCATCCCTTGTAAAACCCTTAAAAGTGTGGTCAGGCCTCCCACTTCTCAGAGCATCGGGACGTAGAGTTTGAGAGTGAGAGCCTCTCGCTCCCTTGAACTTTGAGTTGCAGATTAATATAAAAAGAAATACCGAAAGGGGCGCCAATCTTTGGGGCCAATATCTCTAGGCATGGAACTACGCCGGGCCATGTCGAATCAATTGTGAACTGTGAACTATTTTGAAGTGAATTCTTGTCGTGTCGCGATAGAATCTTGACTTAGGAGTATCCAAGTCTATTACAATGGTATCAAAGCATGGACAATTTCTCTTCTACCGGGAAATCCGATCCTTTTTACGCGGCACTTATGGATTCAGACAGAGGTCAGTCGACTTCCTCTGCATCCGGAGATGCGGGAAGAGATCACGAAGAAGATTCACGCAAGTACGGCCCGCCTCGGCCTACTTAGGCGGAGCTCGAAGAGATGGAGCGTCGACGATTGATCAATATGCAACAAGATGATGCTAAATTTTGCGAAAGACTCGAAATTTGCAAAATTTATGACTCACACCTCCTTTGACGAGGTTCATCCACAATGGCGGCAAACCACAGAACCACCCCTCAAACCGTGTCACACCTCAATAGAAAAGACCTTGTATCCTTTTTCTATTAATCCTAAATTTTACAAGTGTGTTTTCCTTTCGTAAAACAAGATAGCTAGAACAGTGCAACGTAGTATAATCACCGATAAGTAGTCACAGGTTAAGGTGGACCCCCACAGTGGGTTAGAACATAGATAGTGCACACTCCCACCTAGATAACCCAATAGGGTACCTGTGACTTGTAACTCATGCATATCAGGATCATACTTGCACATAGAAAGGGTTGATGCCTTGGAGTGTAGGCTAGATCCGCCTGAAAAGACAGTTACAATCAACAAGATGGCATGATCATGAAGATTGCTCATTATGCATATGTAGGCCGAATGCATTGAATGCTTTATCTCCTCATAGAAATGTTAAATCCATGTTTTGAAGCAAAAACCGTATTGTACTCGAAAAGAGTTTTCAATTGATACCCATATTAATGTGTGTTTTTAGCAGTTCCAAGATGGAAGCTTCTAGAAGATTCTAGAGGGAGATCTAGAAGGAAGGTTCCAAAAGAAGGACATGTGACAGGACACTTGTCACAAACTTTCCAAAAGATGAAACACTTGTCAAAAAGCTTTTAAAGTAAGAAACAAGTGTTTGGATACTTGTCAAAAAGCTTTTAAAGTAAGAAACAAGTGTTTGGATACTTGTCAAAAAGCTTTTACAGCAAGAGACAAGTGTGTGGATACTTGTCAAAAAGCTTTTAAAGGAAGAGACAAGTATGTAGACACTTGTCATGCCAACTTTATCTTTTACTAAACACTTGTCACAATCTCCTTCAGCTTTTCCCTTTTTCTCTTGAAGCAACTTCTCTATAAATAAAGCCTCTTTCCTTCTCATTTCCCCATCTCCTAGTTGCTGAATTTTCCTCTACCATCGGCCCCTTCATTACCATCACCATCTCTCTCTACGCTTACTATTCCTTCATCCCCAAGAAGCCATGTCTCTCTCTCTCTAGCTTGCTGTTTTTCAGGGCAGCACACCTATAAATCTGAAAATTCTGTTGTTTCCCTTCAGTTTTGCGCTCTTCTATTCATCCTACAAGCCACCAAGACACTACGTCTCTTCTCTAGCATATGCAACAACTAAATTTTATCTTTGTACATATGTTTGAGAGTCTACTTATGTTTACTTTTATGCATGTGCACATGGCATCTTGCATGATCTACGAGTGTGCGTCTCCTTAAACTCACTCTCGGGTTGATTGTAACTGAGCTCAATCCTAAGGTACTTGGGTTGAGTAGAAATCTATTTCCTTTGGGGGGGAGGGGGGGTTGCCCATCTTCAACCCTCATTCTGCCTCTTGTCTCTTTGAAGTGTTGTGATTAATATTTTATCAAGTTCTTTAAGCATTAAGCACTCTTAGTTGTACGGGGCTCTTACGGTGGTATCAAAGCTTTGGCTTGATCCTCACCCCTACGCTACTAGTGCTTATAGTTGATTGTGTGCACCTTTGCCTGACCATTTCTTATTTTACTAATGGAAGACACAAACACTGCTATCTTACGAGCTCTTCAAAGTTTGCAAGAGGAGAACCGCTCCATTCGAGAACAACTTCTCAAACTCGACACGCGCGAGAAGCCCAATGAAGCCAAGAAAGAGCAGCCAGCAAAGCAACGCAATTCTAATGGAAGGAGCCGATCACAAAGCCCATTAGCCGTGAAGAAGGAGAATGGGCGAGGCAAAAGAGGACGCTCTATCTCAATACATTGTCACAAACGGGAGCGCATAACAATATAAAATACATTCGGATAAATAGGATTTCTCACTTACTGCTGAAGCAAGAGGATATAGAGAGAAATAGATAGAGAGAGAGAGAGATAAGAGAGTGAGAAGATCGACATAGTACTGGGGACCAAAAGATGGGCTGGTCCCCCCCCCCTTAAAGAGAATCCTTTATTAGGGAGAATCTTTTTACAAGCACAAGAACCGGAGAAAACCCCTCCATTCTAACCTCTGACTCGATGGTCGTTCCTTCACGGAAGGGAAATCCGAGAGACGAGCTCTCAATCCTTTTTCCGTCTGTACTCGGAGTCGAGACTCCACAGACAATTTCCGAATTCCGTTCCCGGAATTCCCAAGCGCAGGCCAAAGCCTTCTCCTTCGCGATGAAGTACCTGCAAACACACATGCAAACACGCGACAACAATTCGTATGGCGAATCCACAATAGATACCTGTCGCTCTTGCGCGGGAAAAGCGACTTCCGTGCTTCGTAGTCTCGCACGATCTCTCGCGTCTTCTAGTGGCAGAGTCTTCGCGTCTTCTGGCGGCAGAGTCTTCTCTTGTTGGCGTTGGTAAACCCCTTTTCAGTGAGGGCATGTGGTGCTTTTAAAGCTCCTTGACCACGGCACGAATAGCTGCTCACGTAGAGATCGCGGCCGTTTTTTTTTTTCTTTTTTCTTTCTGTTCTACCCAAAATAGGGAGAGAGAATTCGCTGGCTAGTTTTGTTGCTTTATTTTCTAAGTGGCTGCCCACTTATTAAGTGGACGGCCGGCATATTTTAAATTTGGTCTGAACCTGCCCAAAAACTCAATAAAATCTTAGAAGTTTAAAACAATGCTTTTCACAACACTTCCCAGGCGTCCCTGGATGCAACCACATGCACAAATGCAATGCAGACATAGATTCCTCACGGGAAAGCGTTTGCTCTTCCCGGAAAACTCGTTAAAATTTTCCGCCTTTTAAGAAAAGCTTCTCAGAACCCATCTTTATTCTTGTGCTTGCGCCTTTTCCTCTTTCCAGTTCGGATTTCCTCTCGACTATGGATATCCCCTTTCCGATGCACCCGTCACCCACCTTGTGACGCATCAGGAATACCCATCACCTAGTCCTTTCCTACCGAACTTACGGTACAATCCCCTTCGCGATGCTCTATGTCACCTATCCTATGACGCATCAGAGATGTCCGTTTCCGGATGGTCGGATACTTCTTACTGATGCTCCCTGTCACCCATCCGTTGTGACGCATCAGAAGTACTCGTTCCTGGTGGCCTTACAGATATTGCCTTTCTCAGTGCTCCCGTCATTACTTTGAATGACGCACTAGGAATACTCTGTACTCGGATGTCTCCAGTGAGAAAAACCCTCACTTAAAATTCCAATAATTCATTTAGAATTATTTTTCCTGGTGTTCCAAGCGAGAAAACCCTTTCACTTATAAATCCAATAATTCATTTAGAATTATTTTTATGTCAGATAAAGCCAATTTAGTAACATACATCCTCTTCATCGAATTCATCTAGTGAATCTTCAGATGTGTCATCATCAAGCGACAAGGAGATACCTCATTCATATAGAAAATCTCATCGAAGGCAAAGACGTCGATATTCTTCACCCTCTTCTTCATCTTTAGAGACAAATTCGTCCTCCTCTACTTCGAGATCTAGGTATGGAAGAAGATACAAGAAGAAGAAGACCAAGTCACTTTTGCAACTTGAGAAGAAGGTCAAGTTTAGTACGTATGATGGTTCAAGAAATCCTAATCTTCTTTTAAAATTTGTTCGTCAATTTCAAATATTGTATGGTTGTGATAAGTATAAAGAGAAGAAGAAGATTAAGTTTGCAGCTTTACATTTGACCGATCTAGCTCACACTTGGTGGACGGGATTGGAGTATGATGGTGCTGCCCCAAGATCGTGGAGAAGTTTTGTCCGCATGTTGCAGTCCCAATTTCTTCCTATCCATTTCAAGAGGGATGTGAAGATGGAATGGGACCACTTGTGGCAAAGGAAAAATAAATCTTTGGAAGACTACATCACGAGGTTTTGGGAGCTACTTTTGAAAGTTCAACATTTCAAGAAGATCGACAACTCTGAAAAATTAAGGAAGTTTCAGGGAGGTTTGCATTTTAAACTTCGCACTACTCTAAATCATTTGCTCTTGCTCTAATCTTAGGGAACTTATAGACCATGCTGAGACAAGGGAGTTGGAGCACAATAGTGGAGACTCTTTCGAACAGAAATAAGAAGAGGCCATCCAATTGGGAAGCAAATTCAGCCCCTAAAGAGGAACAAAATCAGCACCAAAAATCAACTCCAAATCCAAAGAAGGTGAAACCCTACTCATTTTTTGGTGCTCCCCAATTTCGTTCAACCTTATATCTTCCACGGAAGCAGTTTACTGAGGAAGAGAAACAACAATATATGAAAGAAGGGAAGTGCTTCAAATGTGGTAAAGAGGGACACATAGCAAAGTAGTGTGCAAACAAAGGAAACAACAAGGTTCCTTCTGAAGACAAAGCCAAGCCAATGGCCACAATCAACGCTATATGAAATGTGGTTGGCAATACAAACCATACTCCAGCAATGCGTCAATTACTTAAGGCTTGGGGACAATTTCAAGGAAAGCAAGCTTTGTTTCTAATCGATCCCACGGCAAACGAAAATTTCATCTCTTGGAATTTAGCCAAAGAACTTGGCTTGAAGAATGATGACATGGAGACACCCCTAGAGATTCACCAAGCCCTAAATGCCAATGACAAAGACACATTGAAGACAGTTGTACCCTACATCGGCAAGCTTAAATTTGAGCTTCAAGGTTTCAAAGATCAAGACACCTTTTGCATTGCAGATCTTGACGCCGCAGATGTCGTACTTAAGCAAGCGTAAGTGGGGACACCATACCCATGGTAAGACATACTCAAGCCTCTAGAGCAATTAAGAATTGTGTGCAATGTTGTTTGCTTTATGTAAATGATAGTCATGATAAGATGCATGTTGAAAATCACGAACAACTCAAAGTCTTGGAAAAGTATAAAGATTGTTTTTCAGAAGATCTTCCTTATCAACTACCTCCAGAAAGGCCTGAAATAGATATTATCCCTGGTAGCTCTCCTGCCAACATAACGCCTTATCGAGTAAGCCGTCCTCAACAAGAGGAAATTAGGAAGCAAGTGGAAGACCTACTTAGTCGTGGGTTGATTAAGCCTAGTAGCTCGCCCTTTTGTTCTCCAGTTCTTCTTGTTCAGAAAAAGGATGGCACCTTCAGAATGTGCATCGACTATCGGGCACTCAACAAAATAACTGTGAAGAACAGGTTTCCCATTCCACGAATTGATGACATTTTGGATCGCCTAGGTGACGCAAGATTTTGAACAGGATTGATCTAAAGAGCGGCTATCACCAGTTCAGGGTGATTCCACAAGATACCCACGACTGCTTTCTGTACTTCTTTTGGCTTGCATGAATTCTTGGTGATTCCTTTCGGGTTAACTAATGCACCGGCAACTTTCAATCGCATGATGGAGCGCATCTTTAGGGGTCACCGCCAATATGTTGGCACTTCCTTTGATGATATTCTTGTGTTTAGCAAGAATGAAGAAGAGCATTGGCAACATCTGGAAATTGTTTTGCAACTTCTTCATGAGAATCAGCTTCTCATCAATGGTAAGAAAAGTGAGTTCTTCATGCATAAAATAAATTATCTTGGGCATGTGATCTCTTCAAAAGACATTCAAATGGATCCAGAGAAGATCACAATAATCCAAGAATGGCCAGATCTTTGTGATGTGCATGAGGTGCGATCTTTTCTGGGGTTATGCTCTTACTATCGCTGCTTCATCAAGCATTTTGTCCACATTGCTTCTCCTCTACATGACCTAACCAAGAAGAATAGCACTTTTCAATGGAAGGAGAAAGAGAGGGCAGCTTTTCAAAAGCTGAAAATCGCACTCACTTCAGGCCCAGTTCTCATCATCCCCGACTTGGCAAAACCATCCATAGTCGAAGCAGATGCTTGTGGCAATTGCATTGGTGTTGTGCTCAATAAGAAGGCCATGCAATAGCTTTTGAAAGTCGACGCCTAAATGATGCAGAGACGAAGTATGATATTTATGAGAAAGAGCTTTTGACTGTGGTTCATGCTTTGAAGAATTGGAAACATTATCTCTTGGGCAATGAATTATTGTAAGAACTGATCACCAAAGCTTGAAGTATTTCAACACTCAAAAGCACTTACAGGAAAGGCATGCAAAGTGGGAAAACTTTTTGTTTATGTTTCATTTTCAAATCTTATATACTCTTGGCAAGCACAATGTGGTCGCAGACGCTCTTTCAAGAGTCCCCTGAATTTCAACCATCACAATGGCTCATCATGAAGACTTTCATGGTATGAAAAATACCTATGACAGGATACGGATTTTCAAACAATATGGTTGAAGTTGCAAGAAGGAGTGCTCATCCAAACTACTGCATCAAAGATGGATATCTCATGATTCAGACACTTTGGCCGCTAGCCAAGTTCAATGTGATGCCACTTGATGTAGCTAAATGGAGACACATTGTGGTTTACTTCTTTGCAAACACTCAAAGTACTCCTTGCTATGTATTTCTACATAAGGATTCTTGGACAGAGGATGTAGCGCTACGGACTGCACGCTCTTCTTGGGCTTGGGTTGGACAGGCACTATTGACACGCCTATCTCGAGGTCACTCGGATGCGGATTACTCCCCATCCAAGCAGGCCTCGAAGTTTGCAAGGTTGGTTGTTGCAATAGCAACGGTCTTCTCTCATTGATCCCATGAAGATTGTCTCATCGAATGTGCAGGGTTTAGATGGACCCCAATTTTTGCGTCGGAGGGGTCGTCTACGACAAGAGCTACAGAGATGCCTTGTGGGTGGCATGATTGACATACTTATGCTACAAGAGCATCACCTTTGTGAGAGACGTATTTGGCGTTGTGGCCAGATCTTGCGTGGTCGCTATGAGACGTTTTGGTCAGCTCCTTTTGGGCCTAGAGGCATACACGAAGGTGTATGTATGACTACAACAGACTCATGGCAGTCGGCAACCATGGGTAGAGGTATTATTGTGCCAGGCAGGGCCCAATGGATCGCTATGTAGGTTCAAGGTAGCCTTGTGGGCTTCTTGAACATTTATGCGTCCCACCATGCACATATTGTGGAGTCCTTGCCTCATGTAGGGTAGTGGTTTGTTGGGGGGGCTTCAACATGTTGGAGGACCCTTGGACAGGATTGGAGCCAGCCATGCTACGGTTCACGGGGCTAAGTTGGCAGCTTGGAAGCGTCTATGTATGACCTTGAGGATTTCAGATGTATGGCAGCATGCAGGTTTGATAAGCCCCTCAAACAACCTCTCTTTCTCTCAATCTGACTGCAGAGTAGGGGACGTGAATCCATCTAGGATAGATCGCTTTTACGCTAGTGATCACATTTGTAACATGGGAGGATCGCTATATATTTTGGCAGGGACCACTTTTTCCGATCATGCACCAGTGATTCTTATTGTGTCAGACAGACAGTGTAGTGACAGTTCCATGCTACGTATCCCATAGAGGATTCTACTCGATACAAAGCTCAAAGAGCACCTTGTGGCACTTTGGACAAAGACTTGGACACGCATGATACCCTGATACTAGAGTGTGTCACAAAATGATGACGTGGCAGTACTACCCGAACGCAGACAGCTGATGACATGGCAGTTGTACGGCAGACCCGTGATTTAACGTTGACAACAGTACAGAAACTGTCACCAGCGTGTGACTACTATCTATCCTTTTTGTTGATTTCTTTCTTATTATCTATTTACTTTCACTTTTTGGAAACACCCCTCGGGAAATCTAACTGCCCTGCATTGCATAGCTAGTGTGGAACTGTCCAGAGGGAGTCCAGGCCTGAGGGCAAGAGAGCACTAAGGTTGGACAAGGACTATGGTTAGCCAAGTGGGGTCATTGACTAGCCAAAGTGGAATCCTTTGCTACAGAGGCTACATTTCAGTTTTGGATGTGGCCGCAGTGTACAAAGAGGGTCGGATGACCTAGAAAGATATAATGGCAGCATCTCCTAAAATTTAGGGAACTGCTATTTTGGGACCTGAAAATGTGTTGGCGTCATTACCTTCGGAATGACAAAGGGAACATTTTCTTACTCTGCCGTGAAGTCAACTGGGCAACCGGTTGGGATATTTTTAGGCGGCAACCCCGAAACGGGAAAATGCTTGTAAATGTGCCAAGTGGCACATTCTGGTGCACTTGCCTTATGCAACAAGAAGTGGCGCTGAATTTGAAGAGGGGAGAGCCTCATTTTCAGATTTTGTCACAGGTTAAGAGCTATGGAGTGCTTGCTTTCCCTCTTATGCACAGTGCGGTGCCAGGAGTGATGCCCTGCACGCTACGCACTGCCCTCTCTCTCCCCTTTGGCAGTATGTTATGCCCCTCTAGTGGGCTCTTCATTTGACCAATGTACAGTTGTGTGGGTTCATGCGCGATTGCCGAGGCAAGAGCCTCTTGCACAGGTACTGGATTAGCTAGCGGCTAATCCCCCCGCAGGTACAGGTGAATTCGGAGAGGTTTCACGACAGAAATCTCGTCCGATTCAAAGGGCAAGTAGCCCTACAGGTGCGGGAGCTCGAGGACTTGCTAGGGATGCGACCGGCACGCGAAACGGAGCCCGAAACAGCGAATTACAGCCTGCTGTGTATTTTTGCAGGTTTAGGGTTTTGGCCCTAAACGGACCCTAATACCCCCAGGAGGTTCGGGGACGCAAGGGGACCGCTGTACAGGCGATCTGGCGCATTTTCAGGGCTGAAAACGGAGAATTCAGCGTGCTGCAGATTCTCGCCAGGTTTGGCAAAGTGCCCGTATGCGTCCGGAAAGTCAGTCAATGCGTGGGAATACTGACCGTGAAGGGTTCTAGTACAGTTATGCTGCCGAAATTGGGCTGGAACAGAGGAAATTCAGCCGAGTTTGTGCGGGGCAGCTTGTAGGGAACCTCAGCGTTTATTCCCTCTTGTGAACAATAAAGAAATACCGAAAGGGGCGCCTAAGTTAGGGGCCAATCTGGTGTCCGACTACTCATACAGGTGCAATCTAGCAGCCTGTATCCCTCTCCCCTTTGTTGTGTCTTGAAAGTAACGGTAAAATAGACGACTAATAATGGGTGAAAGCTAAATCAAGGTTTAAAGTAAAGTCTACCGCCCTTTTGCGATTGAACAGGCCGGTTACATGGTTCCATCGACGGGATTAAATCACTTTTTCCCATAGAAGTGAGCCTTGGTCAGTTTTGGGCTTGAAGACACAGGGGATCATAGACCAGACACAGGGAATTGCAATTATGGCTGACAGACCAGATGATGTGACTGAAGAGGTTTCCTCTTCACAGGGTCAACAGACACATGAAGTGGGTGAGTCCTCAAGACCACCACAGACTGATGATGATATATTCAGGACCCAGTTGGCTACTGCTGTGGCTATGTTCACACAAGTAATGCAAAACCCAAGGTTTTTAGCCTTTCTGCAACCTCCTGTTCCGTCTCAGCAAGTTGGGTCACTGGATCATATTCAAAAGCCTGTTAAGGCTCGAGCACAGGTGATTCATACCGCACAGTCAATGGAAACACCTGTACACTTGACGGAGAACATGCAGTCTCCACAACGTATACCTAAGGTGCAAGAACAGGTGGCTGAGATGCCAGTTTTTCAAGCTGTACCAGTTCAGCCCGCCACCTTTCAACAGCCTATAGCTGGTTCTAATGGGCAGGGAAGCAACTTACACGCTATGCAACAGGTCTTCCCACCACCTTCAGTACACCCTGGCTATTTTGGAGGTGGATCCGTATTCCAGAGCATGGCTGGTCATGCACCTGGAAATCAGTTTTATACGCCAGGAACAGTGTTTGGGGGTGCTCAAACGATGATACCTAACCCCATGTATAGTGTCATGGGTATGCAACCAGGGTTTCAAAGCACTCAGGGACAATTTGGGATGCCACAAGCAAATTTTGGTATGGCTGGAATTACAAATCAGCAGCCAAATATGGCATTTCCAGGTCAAGTTAATAGCGGCCAAGGAACACAGATGAACCCTAACAGTGTTCCCATGTTTCAGTCACTTCCATATGACAATTTAACGCCGCTGAAGAGGCCAACTCCGTACAAAGAAGGTGGCAAAGGAGTGTCATTCACGACCTTTACAGGGTTTGATGACAGGAAGAAGGCTCTTTCATTCCTCCAGCAGTTTGACAAGGCCTATGCAGGGGGAAACTTTACAGAGGCTTCAAAGGTCCGCAAGGCAGCCACTTTCTTGACAGGGAATGCGGGACAATGGTGGACAACTTTATTGCTTCAAGGGCAAGCTCCGTCCACATGGATTTACTTCAAGCAGATTTTTGCAGCAGCATGGTTATCTGATGATTTCGAAGCAGATGTCATGACAGAATGGCACCAGCTTAATGCTGCCACTTGCAGAAATCTGGATGATTACAATCGGAAGTTTTGGAAAGCTCTACTTCCAGTAACTTCCTATAGGTTTGTGCCATTGACAGAACAGATTGAAAAATACTGTTGTGGCCTACCTAAAGGATTGAGAAAGTACTGTACGAAGACAAAAGTCACTACTTTGACGCAGCTCATCGAGGTAGCAAACACTGGCAATGGTTTGCTCAAGGGAGAAGATTGTGAATTTAACACTGGCGTCAAGGCAGGATCAGGCAAGAAAAATTCAGCCAAGAAGCACGTTCCCAATGAGGCTCCTAAAGGGACTCAGGAGTCAGCCAACGCAGGGAAAGACAAAGCTACGGCTGAATCAGAAAAAGGACCAGCAAAGAAATGGAAAAGACGTTTTCCTCGCAAGTCAGAAGAGCAAAAGAAAGTCCTGAGGACAGAGAACAAATGCTTTATATGTGAGCAGCCTGGCCACATTGCTTACAACTGTCCTACAAAGAAAAGGCCAGCTGATTCTGAAGACAAGGAGGACAGGAAAGGAAAGAAGCCCATGGCTGGTCTAGTGCCAGATATGGTGGGCGACAAGCCAAATTCAGATGCAAGTGAGCTTTGCAGAGCATGGGGAAAGGTTAGGGATCAAACAGTGCTTATCTTCTTTGATCCAGGTGCCAAAGCCAACTTTATTTCCCCAGAATTGGCTTCAAAGTTGGGAATCAGACCTGAAGAGATGGGGTATACAGCAGAGGCAGGTTTGGCATGTCCTGGCCATACAGAGGCTGTGACACCCATCATTGGAAAGTTGCGTCTACATATCCAGTCCTATGTAGATGCTGAAGAATTTTACATCATGCCACTGGACGGATGTGATGTGTTGTTAGGTATTCCTTGGTTGTTTCGTGTACAGGGAATCATGGATGCCTACAACAAAAAGATCACTGTACAGAGCAGGGGAAAGACTCACATTCTGGATGTAAAGCTTAAAGGGGAGTCTATTCCTACTGTATCAGCTTCTGCTATTACTTCTGTAATGAAAAAGCATCTTTCTGCGTACTTGGTTTTTGCACGTGAAGTGTCAGATTGTGATGAATCAAATTTATCTGTGCTAGATAAAGAAAGGTCAATGTTTTTACAACAGTATAGTGACTGTTTTTCCGATTCATTACCGTCTCAATTACCGCCAGAGAGACCCGAGGACCATGCGATAGATTTGGTGCCAGGCTGTAGCCCACCAAATAAGCCTCCGTACAGGGTTAGTGCGGCTCAACAGAAAGAGATAATGGGCCAAGTACAGGAGCTGTTAGAAAAGGGGCTGATTCAGCCCAGTTCATCTCCATTCTGTTCTCCAGTGTTGTTGGTGCAGAAAAAGGATGGCTCATGGCGTATGTGCATCGACTATCGTGCACTGAACAAGAATACCATCAAGAATAGGTTCCCTATACCTAGAATTGATGATATTATGGACAAATTAGAAGGAGCAGCTATGTTTAGCAGGATAGATCTAAAGAGTGGGTACCATCAGATCCGCATTAGATCAGAGGATGTGCACAAGACTGCTTTTAGAACGATGTTTGGCCTTTACGAATTTTTAGTGATGCCCTTTGGTCTCACAAATGCTCCTGCTACGTTCAATAGGATGATGGACACAATTTTCCGTCCACACCAGCAGTTTGTTGGTACGTTCTTTGATGACATGATAGTCTATTCAAAGAATGAAGAGGAGCATAGGCATCACTTGGCCATTGTGTTCAAAGAGCTACGCAGTCATAGGTTGCTCATCAATGCAAAGAAAAGTGAGTTTTTTCTGGAAGAGATTCACTTTCTGGGACACATTGTCTCAAAGGATGGTGTCAGAATGGATCCTGCAAAAGTTGAAGCGATCAAGTCATGGCCAAATTTGAAGACGGTGCATGATGTCCGAAGCTTTTTGGGACTATGCTCCTATTACAGAAGGTTTATCCGAAATTTCGCTGAGATTGCTTCACCTTTACATGCTCTTCAAAAGAAGGCAGTCACCTTCAGATGGACACAGAAAGAGATTTCAGCTTTTAATCTCTTAAAGGAAAAGATGACTTCAGATCCAGTCATTGTGTTGCCAGATCTTAGGAAGTCATTTGTGGTCCAGTGCGACGCCTGCGGTAGTAGCATTGGTGCTGTGCTAATGCAAGATGGCAGGGTAGTAGCCTATGAGAGCAGAATTTTGCAAGGGCCAGAGATGACCATGCAGGTCTATGAGAAAGAGTTACTGGCTGTGATTCATGCGCTCTTAAGTTGGAAACACTACCTGCTAGGTGCAGACTTTGTTGTCCAAACGGACCATCAGACCTTGCGATACTTCTTGACACAGACAAAGTTATCTGAGAAGCATATGCGATGGGCAAATATCTTGTCCATGTTCCATTTTCAGATTGTGCATGTAGAAGGCAAGAAGAACGTTGTGGCTGATGCCTTGTCAAGGAAGCCACAAATTTCAGCTGTGTCGATTCCTTATCATCATGAACTTGATGATATGAGAGAACAGTATGCAAATGATGAAGATTTTGCAAGGGTCTTCGAGCAACTAATGGATGGACAACGTCATGAACACTATCTTCTTAAAGACGGGTTCATGATGATGCATGGCAGATTGTGTGTCACAAAGCCATTGCGACGCAAAGTTATGGAAGAGAGTCATGTCCCACCGTATGCAGGGCATCGTGGTATTGATGCTACAGTTAAAGCGGTTGAGACATTCTTCTATTGGCCTACATTGAGAAGGGATGTGGATGCCTTTGTGCGAGAATGCCTAATATGCCAAAAGGTCAAGTTTGACAGGCAAAAGGCACCAGGGTTATTGCAACCACTACCTATTCCAGATAAACCATGGGAAAGTATTGCTATGGATTTTATCTTTGATCTTCCAAGAACGCAGACAAGAAATGATGGTATTTGGACCATTATTTGCAGATTCAGCAAACAGGCTCATTTTATTCCTGTCAGGAAGAAGATAAAGCCAGATCAGATGGCACGCTTGTTTATGAGCAATATTTTCAAGTATCATGGCATGCCACAGTCGATTATTAGCGACCGTGATCCACGCATGACTAGTTTGTTCTGGAGAGGCTTGTTTGAGAATATGGGTACCACGCTCAAATTCTCTTCGTCATTTCATCCTCAAACAGATGGGCAGTCAGAAGAGGCAAATTCTACTGTCCTAGATCTGCTGAAGTGCTATGTGTTAGAGCATAAAGGAAAGTGGGAGCAGTATTTGCCATTGGTGGAGTATGCATACAATAATAAAGTGCATTCATCAACTGGCAAGGCACCTTTTGAGATAGTTGAAGGTGGCAAGAAAGTTCCTCCCATACTGCATACAAAGGACAAGATATTTGAAGCAGATAAGTATGTTCAGGACATGGATGAAATGTACAAGAAGGTCAAAGTGGCCTTAGAAAGGACTCAGGCAAAGCAAAAGAAAGCAGCTGATCGTCACCGTCGTGAAGTGGTATATTCACTTGGTGATTGGGTGCTTTTACGCTTTGAAAAGGCAAGGTTAAAGAAGATGAAGGGCAAGGAAAGACTGTTTCCAAAGCTCAACATGCGTTACTATGGGCCTTTTCAAGTATGCGACATAATCAGTGATGTTGCATATAGGCTGAAATTGCCTGACAGTTGGAAGATTCACAATGCGTTTCATGTGAGTCTTCTCAGACCCTATATGGGTGATGTGCCAGAAGATATGCCAGCTGAAGATCAGCCGGAAGTCGAGGAACTTGACGAGATCTTGGTCCCTGAACAGATTTTGGCACACAAAGAAAGGAAAGTGAAAGGCAAGGTTGCTAGGCGTTACTTGGTAAAGTTCAGAAACTATCCACCAATGGATGCTAAGTGGATGGAAGAAGGTGAACTTGCAGAGTCACCAACTGTGTTATCACTTTACCTGGAAGCCTTCGATTTGCAACCTACCTTGACCCCTTGAGTTTCAAAGCTACATGGATTGTCAGTGTGACAATGGCTTCTGAAACAAATGATGTACATGGTATTTAAAGTGAGCTCAAATCAAATACCTCTTACATGAATATTAGAGCTGTACAGATTGTCAGTTTGGCAATTGCTCTTATGGAATGTCCAAAAGTTTGGTTAGTGCTATAGAAGTGAGTATTTCTTGTCAGTTTGTCAAGGATACAGTGATTGCTTCTATTGAAGAGTACATGTGTAACTGCATTCTTAAACTGTCGGTTTGGGTATGCTCGAAAGTGTTACGGGATCCAACGTGTACTATAAGAAAGTGGCAAAATGTGCAGCTACCATTTTGTCATTGGAAAGTTAGTGACTCAAAGCAATGGCAGAGTGCGAAGCTACCACTATGTCATTGGGACAGGGTTCACACGCAGGCAATACATGAGTCGACGAGGTGTTGAATACACCAGGGTTGACAATGAGCATGTATGTGTCGTACATGTGTCGACAGGTGTTGAATACATCAGTGTTGACAGTAAGCATGTACGACATAGATGCAAACGAGGACGTTTGAGATTTCAAGAGGGGGGTATGTCACCAACGTGTGACTACTATCTATCCTTTTTGTTGATTTCTTTCTTATTATCTATTTACTTTCACTTTTTGGAAACACCCCTCGGGAAATCTAACTGCCCTGCATTGCATAGCTAGTGTGGAACTGTCCAGAGGGAGTCCAGGCCTGAGGGCAAGAGAGCACTAAGGTTGGACAAGGACTATGGTTAGCCAAGTGGGGTCATTGACTAGCCAAAGTGGAATCCTTTGCTACAGAGGCTACATTTCAGTTTTGGATGTGGCCGCAGTGTACAAAGAGGGTCGGATGACCTAGAAAGATATAATGGCAGCATCTCCTAAAATTTAGGGAACTGCTATTTTGGGACCTGAAAATGTGTTGGCGTCATTACCTCCGGAATGACAAAGGGAACATTTTCTTACTCTGCCGTGAAGTCAACTGGGCAACCGGTTGGGATATTTTTAGGCGGCAACCCCGAAACGGGAAAATGCTTGTAAATGTGCCAAGTGGCACATTCTAGTGCACTTGCCTTATGCAACAAGAAGTGGCGCTGAATTTGAAGAGGGGAGAGCCTCATTTTCAGATTTTGTCACAGGTTAAGAGCTATGGAGTGCTTGCTTTCCCTCTTATGCACAGTGCGGTGCCAGGAGTGATGCCCTGCACGCTACGCACTGCCCTCTCTCTCCCCTTTGGCAGTATGTTATGCCCCTCTAGTGGGCTCTTCATTTGACCAATGTACAGTTGTGTGGGTTCATGCGCGATTGCCGAGGCAAGAGCCTCTTGCACAGGTACTGGATTAGCTAGCGGCTAATCCCCCCGCAGGTACAGGTGAATTCGGAGAGGTTTCACGCCAGAAATCTCGTCCGATTCAAAGGGCAAGTAGCCCTACAGGTGCGGGAGCTCGAGGACTTGCTAGGGATGCGACCGGCACGCGAAACGGAGCCCGAAACAGCGAATTACAGCCTGCTGTGTATTTTTGCAGGTTTAGGGTTTTGGCCCTAAACGGACCCTAATACCCCCAGGAGGTTCGGGGACGCAAGGGGACCGCTGTACAGGCGATCTGGCGCATTTTCAGGGCTGAAAACGGAGAATTCAGCGTGCTGCAGATTCTCGCCAGGTTTGGCAAAGTGCCCGTATGCGTCCGGAAAGTCAGTCAATGCGTGGGAATACTGACCGTGAAGGGTTCTAGTACAGTTATGCTGCCGAAATTGGGCTGGAACAGAGGAAATTCAGCCGAGTTTGTGCGGGGCAGCTTGTAGGGAACCTCAGCATTTATTCCCTCTTGTGAACAATAAAGAAATACCGAAAGGGGCGCCTAAGTTAGGGGCCAATCTGGTGTCCGACTACTCATACAGGTGCAATCTAGCAGCCTGTATCCCTCTCCCCTTTGTTGTGTCTTGAAAGTACAGGTAAAATAGACGACTAATAATGGGTGAAAGCTAAATCAAGGTTTAAAGTAAAGTCTACCGCCCTTTTTGGATTGAACAGGCCGGTTACAGAAACCCTGGAAAATGCGCTGACATGCTGACGTGGCAGGTAGTATGGATTTCCGCGTTTTGCACTGACAGGTGCAGGCGTGGCATACTGTACAAGATTTCGCAAATTATGCTGACTGCTTTTTGGCAGCTTTTTAGCCTAAAAGCTTTTGGGACAATTTGCTTTTGAGTTTAACTGTTTTTGGGACTCTGCTTTTAGGGCATCCCTTGTAAGAATAAATAAGCCCTAAGGACCTCACTATTCAGAGCATCTGGACACAGAGTCTGAGAGAAGAGGTCCCTCGAGAGTTGTACTTTGCAATGATTAATAATAAAGAAATACCGAAAGGGGCGCGAGACTTTGGAGCCAATACCTCTGGGCACGGAACTACGTCGGGCCATGTCGACTCTCGCTCTCTCTCTTTTTGTTGAAGTTCAGTGATTATCAAGTTTCTTTTCTTGTGTTGCTATTGATTTCTCGCTTGGAGTGTTCGAGCCTCTTACAGTGGTATCAGAGCTCAGAAAGATTCTTCTTCTACGAAGTATCCGATCCTTTTTGCAGCACACGCAAATTTTACTGAAAGAATCTTCATAACCAGACCCCGAACTCCCACCCTTCGTATGTCATGCATCGAGCGTGCTCCCGTCTTCATCGCTCGGTCTTACAAGTCCATCCACTTTGCATCAAGGGCCAAAAAATACCCTGGACCACATGTAGGCAAATTCCACCAAAGGTAAGTTCTTTTCCCATTGAGTCTTCTGATCCGAGATACAAGACTTCAATAAATCTAAAACCACTGAATTGGCAATCTCAGATTGTCCGTCAGTCTGCAAGTGGAACAATGACGAGAACTGCAACCGCGTGCCAATGTTCTCCCAAATTGCCTTCCAAAACAAACTCATAAATCTGGGGTCTTTGTCGGAGACAATCGTCTCAGACGTGCCATGTAATCGGAAAATCATCGTGATCATTCTATGTTCTCGGGAGATCAAAAATGAAATCCATTTCAATATTTGCCCAGGGGCGGGTGGGTATGGGTAAAGGCTGTAACAATCCCTGTGCCTTATGCCTGTCAAACTTGACCTTCTGGCATTCTGCGCACAAATTCTTCCAAATCCTTTTTGAGTCTCGGCCAAAAAAAAAGTCTCTCTCTACCCCTTTCATGGTGACAGCAATGCCGCGGTGACCCGTAAAAGGTGGACAATGGCATTCAGTCGTAACCTTTTCCCTCAACGGCTGTGTAACGCACAACATAGTCTTTTTCATCAAGTAGCCTTCCCAAAGGGAGTATCTGGCTACTATCTCCCTATCCCGTATCCGTGTGAAAATAAATCTGCAAAATCTGTATCTGTAGCATATTGATCGACCTTATCCTCGAAGCTCCTATGAAGTATCGCGGAAATAGCCAGAACCAACAGCTTCCGAGACAAAGCATTTGCCACCACATTCTTCTGTCCCTGCACATGGACAATCTGGAAGTGAAACTGTGACAAGATGTTCGTCCATCGCATCTGCTTTTCCGAAAGCTGATTCTGTGGCAAGAAGTAGCGCAAACTATGACGCTCTGTAAAGACAGTAAAATCCGCTCCGAGTAGGTAATGCCGCCACTGAGTAAAAGCATGGATAACCACCAAAAGCTCTTTCTCATAAATATGTGCTGTCATCTCCGGCCTAGAGAACAATCGGCTCTCGTAAGCAATGACATGGCCTTCTTGCATCAAGACCGCACCCAGACTACGACCATAAGCATCACAAAATACTTCGAATGACTTCTGCAAGTCCGGCAAAGTCAAATCTGGTCCTGTAGTCAATTTCTCTTTCAATGTCTGAAAGGCAATCACCTCTGTGGATCCCCACGAGAAAGGGACTCCTTTCTGTATCAAGATATGTAAAGGGGAAGCAACCTCTGCAAACTTTCGAATGAACCGTCTATAGTACGAACACAATCCCAAGAAGATTTCAACTTGATGGACATTCTTCAAATCGGGCCAATCACGGATAGTGTCTATCTTGGCCGGATCCATTTCCACTCCTGTTGCTGAGACAAAGTGTCCCAAAAAAAATGTCTCTCTAAAGCATATGATCTCTGTGTTTTGCTTCATTCTTGGAGAAAACAATGATATCATAAAAGAAAGTGCAATAGCCTGTACTCTTGAAAAATCATGTCCATCATCCGGTTAAATGTCGCAGGAGCATTGGTTAAGCCAAAAGGCATCACCAAAAACTCAAATAACCCAAAAGTCGTCTGAAAGGCGTCTTGTAGACGTCTCCCAGCACGATTCGGATCTGATGATATCCACTTTCGAGTCAATCCTGCTAAGCACGAGGATCCCTGTAACTTGTCGAGTATATCATCAATCCTAGGACTCGGAAATCTGTTCTTGATGGTGATTTTGTTGAGAGCGCTATAATCGATGCACATTCTCCAAGATCCGTCTTTCTTCAAATCCAACAACAGTGGAGAGCAATACGGTGAAGTACTATGCTGGACAAGACCCTTTTCCAAGAGGTCTTTCACAGGGTTCATAATCTTTTCATTCTGTACTCGGCTCACACGGTAAGGTGGCCAGTTCGGTGGCGTGCTTCCAGGTATCAGATCAATGGTTTGATCTTCAGGCCCTCTGAAAAGCAATCGGCATGAGTGTGGAGAAAAATCTTAGCATTCTTTTGATCAGGTCAAAACATATTCAACCTTTATCCATCGTTCAGTTCTCTCCCAAAAGAATGAGTAAGAAACTGAAGTTCATCAAGTACAATCTCTAAGCCCTTCATTTATCAAAGTCGCTTTCTTGGCCCGGTAGTCAACCATGGCGTAGTTCTTGTGGTACCAAGGGATCCTGAGTAGAACGTCACTCGCGTGCCCTAAACACCCCTTTCATTGCAAACGAAGTTTGCCAATGCTCGGTGTAATGGCAACATCCCATCCGGGTGCCAGTCGAACTACCTCCGCCTGTGGCGTCAGTCTGTCGAGCGTAATTTCCAAATCGAGCCGCCAATTCCAAGTGAAAAGAAGTTGGCCTTGGCTCCTTCAAAAGAGCTTCCTGATCCTTCACTTTGCCCCAAAAGCGGCAAAGTTTGTACGTTCATTCATTAGATTCGGTGTAGGTCTCACGCCATGTGGTACCAGTTTTGCTTTTCTATCTGCCTTTTCTGCCACATTCCTCAGCTGCTCTCAAACTCTCAGGCATGTCGTCGTCTTTATCATTTTGTTCTTTCTATGCCTTTTTAGGGCACTTCGCGGAGATATGTCCCTGTTCCCCGCATCCAAAGCACTTCCCCTCTCTGAAGAAGCGAGCTCTCTCCTCAGGAATAAGCTTGGGTTGTGCATCCTTTTTCTTTGGGTTGCTCTTTTTCTTTCTACTTTCATTCCCAGAAGTCTGTTTGGCTCGTTGTGTCATGGCCTTATCTGTGGGGTAGGTCAGACTGCCAGAGTGAATGGCAAAGCCCCGCTTCGCATGACTCATCAACTCCTAAATAGAAGCTGACTTCTGTTCCAAGCAGTGATCTCGAATCTCTGTAGGTAGACCCAAGGTGAACCGCTCAATCTGTTCTCTGAACAAGATCTTCTTGAATGAAGACGCGGGTAGAAAAGAGCTCCAGAATTTTTCACAATAAGCATTGATTGTATCTTTTTTGGTCATCCGAAGATGGTTCCAAGCAGCTCGTATATCTCGTTCATATTCTTGCGTCAACCAAGAAGAAATAAAAAGCTTTTTAAATTTCAGCCATTTAACTGGCGCAGTCTTGTTTGAAAGAAGCGTGGACCACCGAGTACGAGCATTCCCCTTAAGGTAAGAGGTAGCTCTCTGAATCTTGGAGTGCTCTGAATAGCGTCCTCCCGCGAAAGCAATGTCAAACTACTGTATAAAAGACAAAGCCTTCGAAGCATCTGAGTATCCTGAAAAAGTATCAAACTTGATCGAGTGGCCACCTTCCTTAAACTCTCGCACTTTCTTGCTTTTATCTTTGAGAAAGTCATACTGGTTGGCTTTGTAAAAATTCTTCTTGTTCGCATAGAAGTTTCCATCATCAGAATCTGAGCTGCCTGTAGACGAGTCCTCAGTAGAACTGTCAGTCTCTGGGTGAGATTTAGTCTTCTTTGCCTTTTTCTTGCCCTTTCCGAAGCTTTGTTTCTTGCTTCGCTTTTTACCTTTTCTGTCTTCTTCGCTCGAATCTGAAGAGCTAGAAGAACTATCAGAAGAAGAAGAAGAACTGGGTACTCCTTCAAATCGAACACGCTTCTTCTGTTTCTTTGCCTTGTCAAATGTTGACTGACGACCCAAATATCCCGAGAAGTCGGTGCTTTTCTTCTACTTTTTGCCGTGCTTTTTGGCTTTCTTTTGCACGTCAAAAAGCTGGGCAATCCGTGCATGAACCACCTCTTGTAATTCCTTCTCTGTATACTGATTGTGATCAGAAGGTTTCTTGAGAGCGGGTTTCAGGGGTGGTGTAGTGGTTTTCTACCACTGTGCATGCACTTCCTGAAAAGAAGTCTCGCTCACATATTTTGCAAATTTCGAATCCTTCGCAAAATTGAGCATCATCTTTGTTGCATCGCCGATCAATTGACGACGCTTCATCTCTCTTTGCTCCGTCTGAGTAGGCCGAAGCGGGCCATACTCTCTGTTTGAATCTTCGTTGTGATCCCTGCCCGCATCTCCAGATGCAGAGGGAGTCGACTGATCCTTGCGTGAAGCCATAGGTGCCGCGGAAAAAAAAAATGGGGATCGGATTTCCCATAGAAGAGAAATCGGTCATGCTTTGATACCACTGTAACAGACTTGGACGCTCCAAGTCAAAAATCAATCGCGACATCACCAAATAACCACTTCAAAACAATTCAAAGATCACAATAGATTTGCACTAGCCCGACGGAGTTCCGTGCCTAGAGATATTGGCCCCAAAGACTGGCGCCCCTTTCGGTATTTCTTTTTGTATTAATCAGTTCAAAGTACGAGAGTGGGTCGGGTTTCACTTTCAGACTCTGCGTCCAAATGCTCTGAGAAGTGAGGCCCTCACCACCAATTTAAAGGTTACAAGGGATGCCCAAAAGCAGAGCCCCAAAAGCAGAGCCCCAAAAGCTTAAAAGCGAAAGCAAATTCTCTCTCTCTATCTCACGAGAGGGCAAATTAAAGCAATTCAACTCTCTCTATCTCCAAATCCTTGCGTAGCAAAAAGCCAGCAGATTTGGGTCGCTCAAAAAAAACACCAAAAAAATAAATTAAAAAATCCAACCTCCACGATTTTCGTTTCTGACAGAAATTAGGGTTTGCAAGAATTTTAGGGTTTTTGGCAAAAATTAGGGTTTCTGCTGTCCGTAACCACGTCATCACTTTGTGACATACCCCGCTCTTGAAAGCATTGTAATCGATCGCGATTACGCCTGCAAAACCGACAAAAGCCATAAACCGTCTTAGCAGACACTGACTGTTAGTACCTACGTACTAGGAACACACATCTAGCACATGTACAAAATCGACAGTCACATCACAGGACATCACCAGACATCACATGACATTCAACATTCATTCGGATCTTAGACCATGATTTATCGGCAATGTAGCTAGCAATCACATCTAGGTCCAATCGGGACCTCATGGATGTCCGATTGACTAACCCCTATTGCAACCATGTCTATTCGAGATCAATCAGACCAAAATGTTGCAATCATTTCGTCTAGCAGTTCCTGCACTAAAAAGAAGTCAAGAACAAATCTATAAAAAATCCTTGCGTCCAAATCCTTGCGTCGCTCAAAAAATTCCTTGAGCCCAAATCCTTGCGTCGCTCCAAAAAAAACAAAAAAACAAAAAAATCAACCTCCGCGATTTCCGAAAATTAGGGTTTCTGGCAAAAATTAGGGTTTGTAAGAGTTGTAGGGTTTCTAGTAGAAATTAGGGTTTCTGTTGTCCGTAGCCACGTCATCACTTTGTGACATGTTCCCCTTGCCATACCATGGTAATGACGCGAACACATTTCACGGCCCAAAATAGCAGTTCCCTAATTCTTAGGAGATGCTAGCGTTGGGCTCCCACAGGTCATCTGACCATCTATCCTCATCGGGATCGCATCCAAAAGTGCAATGTGGCCCAACTGTCGGGGATACTTCCTTTTGGTAATCCCACCTTGACTTTATGCCTTTATTGAGTTCACTTCCTAGTATCCACCAACTTGCTAAGTGCGACGGGGGGACCTACATGACCTTGCATTGAGCCTAGACATCCTCTTACTATACGAATTCCAGTGCCGACCAACTACCCGTCTGCGGGTGAAACTGCCGTTCACATTGGCCATACAATGTCCGACCATTTGCAACTTTATAAGGAGGGTTAAAACAAAAATCACTAGAAAGAAACCAACAACTAAGGTTAACAGTTGCCACGTCCTCGTGACATAGTTAACAGCTGCCACGTCCTCGTGGCACGAGCTCTCCTCCTCTAAACTGCTAGATGGCCTCCCATGCCTCCTAGACTTTTTCACAAATCTACTTTTCTTGCTTTTTCTCCGCTTCTTCCACCTTTTCTCGTCCTCTCTAGAACTAGAGGACCGCAAACTATTGCAACTCTCTAAAGAGGAAGAAAAATTCTGGGTCATCCTCCAAACAAACACGCTTCTTAAATCCGCTTGCTACCTCGAAAATCGACTTCCCGCCCAAATAACAGGGAAATCCACCGATTTCCTCTTTCTTCCGAGAGTGCTCTGTCTAACTCTTTCTGCAAGTGTGGTTTTTGCATTTCTACAATTCGCTTTTCCTTCAACTTCCTTCCCGTCTTGAGAGGAGAGTCTATGGTCTCGCGCCATCTCGAGTGAATCTTATCAATCGGGTAACTCCTTCAGGTGTTTCGCAAATTTTGAGTCTTTGGAGTACTTGATCAGTCTTTGCACACACGTGCCAACCTACAGTTGACGTTTGTACTCCGCTTTGGCAAACTTCCCAACCAAAAATTTACCCGATTCTTCGTTTTTTTCTTCAATTTCTACGCCGGATTTCAACTTTTCTTCACTTCCCCCCTAAGATGAGTTCTCTGTCAGATTCTCCACGAGAACCCATGTGTGGTCTTGGGTTCTTTATGGCTTATGACCCTTAAAACAGAGCAATGAAGACGGAAGCACGCCCGATGCGTGATGGACTACGGGTGGGAGTGGCTAATAAGTCCGGGGCAAGGACATGAAGATTCTTTCACAAACAAAATCTTGACTGCTCTGTCGGATTCTCCTTGAGAACCTGCAAGTGTTGCAGAAGGGATCGGATCCTCCATAGAAATAGAATCTTTCTAAGCTCTGATACCACTGTTACAGGCTTGGACACTCCAAGCGATAAATCAATAGCAACACACGAACAGAAACGTCAAGATCGTTGAACTTGAAGAGAGAGAGAGAGAGAGTCCACACAGCACGACGGAGTTCCGCACCCAGATGAACTAGCTCTTTATTATTGCTCACAGAAAAGTACAACTCCAAAGGGTCCTCTGCTCTCAGACTCTGCATCCAGATGCTCCATAGAGTGAGAGGACCAAGGGCTCTTTTAAACTTACATGGGATGCCTGAAAGCAGAGCCCCAAAAGCATCAAGTTCAAAAGCATTTTCCTCCAAAAGCATATGCTCCCAAAAGCTAGCGTTGAAATCAGCCAACGCAATTTGTGGAAATCCATACAGCCTGCCACATGGCACCAGCAACGCAAATGCTAAAAATCCGTACAGTACTACCACATCATTGTCCGTACGGCTTGCCACGTCAACATGTCAACGCATTTTACAAAAATCAGCCTCGGACCTCAAGCTTTGGATTTATAGGGTTTTAGGCCCCACAACCGGTGCTCAGAAGTTCTTTAGATTCAATCCTTCAGTTTCTTTGGTTCATGCCGCCATTTCTCTACCAGTTGGTCATGCCACGTCATCACTTTGTTACACAATCTACTAACACTTTGTTACACAATCTGCTTTGTGCAACACCATGCCAAGAATGGGACACCCCCCTCTTTCTCCTCCCTATATGGGGAAGTAATAAAAATGCTTGACCCGCATCTCCATATCCCATGTCAAAATGGGAATATAAAGGATCAAAAACTACGTGGAAGTAATAAAAATGCTTGACCCACATCTCCATATCCCATGTCAAAATGGGAATATAAAGGGGCAAAAACATTGAAATAGAGCACCCAACAAAAAGGCCACAAGTGGCACACAAGACAAACTTGAGAAAAATCCCCATGATGCCTAGAGTCTAGAAAAGCGTCACAAGGCTGCACACATCCACAAAGAAATCCTCACTCACAAGATCTAGATGGGAAAATCCAAGAGATGACCTCCAAAACTCTAACAGTATGATGTATCTTATTTTGAAGTTTATCTTCAAATAGAAGGTTCCTCATTACACGTAATAAGTTCCAACTTTGAACTTGAAATCGTGGTCTTTCAATTTCATTTAATGAGTATTGATCTATCATTCTAAGCTTCCTGTTGTCTATTAAAGTCCTATATAGTACTATTTGTATAATACTTTTTTAAATTAAAAAACATTGTTTCAGTCTTGGCTAAACTTTGAAACATCATTTTTGTTGTTTCCATTTCAGTCGTTTTCATTCTAGGTAGCGACAATGTGAATGTCTCTTTTCCTGTTTTTTCATACAAATGATGGAACACTTTACAGAGAGCAAAATCAACGCATGAGCTTGCGCATCTCTACCATCTCAATGTATCTCCTAAGCAAACGGCGCTAGAACCTGCACTATCATAAACACAACAAAAACCGGTGGTACATCATGACCCTATAAAAGGTCCCGCTGGCCCTTTGCAACAAGAACAAGCTGGATTATGTAAGCCCACAATGGATAGTTGTCCCATACAATTTGTCCTTGGCTGACAACATACAAAAAACATTATTGTTGTCGGCAATGACCGCACTTGATGCAAGACTTGTTTACGTAGAGGAAAATTGCACAAAACTAACATATGCTATATAGCACAACCCACACAAGACTAAAAATTGCCTATTTTGCAAAAATTTGCACTATCGCAAAGTATTGAACTACATGAGACCTCTTTCACACAAAAAGCTACAAAAATTTGTTCATTGCTCGAAGAAAATGACTTTTCAAGAAGCAAATTGCCATGGCTATTCATCTGATCATTAGTGGTCCCATTTGCATCACGCAAGTGAGGGACATAACATTTGCTAGCTTCCACAAGATTATGGTGATTATGCCTGATTCAATATGGCCTACAACTAACCTGCTATCATGGGCAAGCTAGTCAAGAGCCTAATGATTAAATAAAGAGTGTGGGATCTCTTAATCTGCAATAGTTGGGCAGGATAACAATCAAGAAAATTTTTGAATGCATTTGAATGCACACCCCTTCGCTAATCAACCACTAAGCCAGCTCAGCTAGGTCTTAGAGTTATTTTTCTAATATGTTTGATCAGTTGGTCTTAGGTTAGCTTGATAGCTCCTTGAGAGTACTACTACTTAAAAAATACTTCAATCTATGCCAAAAACAAAACAATCATAGATTGCACTAGCCTCAAGCGCTGCTTCAAAGGTTGACACAGGTTTGCTGCATTAAGTTTTCGTGCTTAAGCTTGCTCACCCTTCAGGTGCAAACTTATCTGATCGCACCACCATAGAGAAGAGAAGCATGTAAGAATGGTTCTTTGAAAGCAAGCCTAACAACGCATGCAAGTTAACACAAATGGAGAGCTTCCAAGCTCAAATTGCGGTGGCATTGGCAGTGATTGATACAGTGACACTTTTTGAATGTGCGTACACAAAAAAAACACAGTTTCGACTAATGAAGAGGAGGCAGTACAAAAATTGGACCTTTGACGGATGTGTCTGCCCAGGAGCTCTTGCCATGGCGAAGAAGGATGAGCCGGCGAGTCTTCCGCGGAAGTGCAGAGTCCACAGGGAAATCACGGAGAGATGTATCGGCTATAATACAGGAGGCAGCGTGAAGGCTTTTTCGTCCATGCTTGCCATACTTCAGTTCAGGCAACTGTAGTGGCGTGCTTTTGGAGAGGCCGTATGCTCCAGTTTTCGGCTTCACCGCATGCAGGCATGGGAGACTCGAAGATGAAGCGGCAGAAGACGATGGCAGATCAGAGCGGAGCTTTACTTCCATCGCCACAAGGCAGGCCTGGCCCAAATTCTTACTGCATGTACGAGATCGATATCTAGAAGATATTTTGGAGCTCTAATTTACATAATTGATCCTCACTAGTTCAAACACAAAGAAAGGAGCTATGGTAATTGTACAATAAAGAGCTTAGCAAAATCAAGGGCATACTATCAAAATGTTCTAGATAATCAATGTTCTAGATAATTAGCGCCGACCACAAATTAATCTGAAGTAAGTCCCTTTAAAAGCCTCTTCCTTGTGGTTCCACCAAAGTCTTGTGACGATTGAGAACTCTAAGAAACTAATCCACAGTAGCGTAACTCGTTCTTTACCTCATAAATCTCCAATTCCCATGCCACTAAAGGTTTCTCGATCTTTTACATGGTATGGTGAACCTCCCAACACATGATTGGTAACATAATCGATAAGAGTTAAATGCTACCACTTTAACAATACTCAAGAAGGGCATACCGTGTTGAAGTACGTTTGATGAAAGAGCTACATGAGATAGGACACTAGATTGGTGCTTAACCGTATGCGTCACCTTGGTGTCAGGGTGATTTTAGCTCTCTGGCAAGCTCACCTCTTCCCCAAAGGATGAAAGTTGAAAGAGCAAGTGCAAAGGCTTGTTAAAGTGCTTAAGATGGAAATTAAAGTTAAGCTACATAATGTCCTTAGCCCAACCTCCCTTATGTCTACGATTTATAAAAGGAGGAGCACCCTTTACAATGTAAGAAAATGGGCCTTTAAAAATTGGAGATATATGGAATGCTATGATCGCCCAATGAAGTTCATCCTTCAGTAGTTAAATCTTGCATAAGGATTTATGAGCATTGTTGTGGATTGAAAATTTTGCAATGGCTCTGTTCTATGTGCATGATGTAAATCTTACAAGGGTATTATTTTTCTTTGTTCATTAATGGTTTAGATGATGTTCCCATTTTGCATATTTCTTGAAGATGCTAGGCAACTCAATCGGCAATTTGTTCGTGTTTTGAAATGGCACCATAGCAAAGGATCTCCTATTTATTTGGTTGCATGGAGGAATGATTTATGATACTCTTTCAAATTTGTTTCAATCGCTAGAATAGCCATCATAAATCATTAATAGAGTCAAACTTGATAATTGAACCTATTTAGCATTTGTTCCAAAGGTATCTAACCAAACATAGACTTTTTTCTTAGATTCTATGGTCACAAGCAGTTAGAAGTAAAAAGTGGTAGTTTGAAACCAAAAAGGTTCCATAACTTGTGGACATTGGCAACAAAGAAGTGCAAGCAAAGCTGCTTTCTATTTAAGAGTTTAATTCTGGTATTGGTCCTCTGTCTATTTTGGATTTGTCTAACCACTTGAGACCATCTACAACAAAAGTATGTGATGTTGATGTTGATGGTGGGGGCTCCATGTGTAATTGCTTCTTAAGATCAAACCTTAACACATTTGATGGGCTTAATGAACAAGCTTTTAGCTTTATCACATGTATTGCTTTGGATAGAGAGTCCAAGGTTTTAACTTCCTTATCAGCTAGAGAGTTCAAGGTTTTCCAACAAGGCATACTTTGTAATGGAAATTGATAAAAAATTATTTATTACAGTTGACAATTGGCAGAAGCATAAATGAACTATGGACTATGCAAAAGGATAGCAAGTTTATGGATATTTCATATTAAAGTGCTCTTTATGAGCTATGGTCACTTTATGTCCAGGTGGACAGTGTATAAGTAAATACATGCAAGAGGAAAATGCTCACTCTTGCATGGGGGAGATTGCACCCAGTGCTTGTTGGAATTAGGGTTGCAGAGAAACACACACAGCTTGGAGAAGACGAAGGAAGCTCAAGGCACACAATTGAGAGTGTGTTTCTTAGTGTGCAATGGAAAGATAGGTAGCCCTAGAGTGATGGGCGTATATACAATGCACGGGGGAAAAAACCTCCTAAAGAGGGAAAAAATGCCCCGGCGGTCCTAGTGTGTTCACACACATCACTACCACATGTATATGGTAACAAATCCCCCCTGGAGTGATGCGGTGAACGAGAGCTGGCACATGAGTAAAGGGAAGTGCCATGCCCTGAGGATAGGATCGGTCCACAAAGGAGAGTAAGCCCAAATCTTTGCGGAAAGCTTCAAGCTTCTCACGAGACAATGCCTTTGTGAAAAGATCTGCAAGGTTGTCCTCTGTTGGCACATAAGCCAAGCTGATCTCTCCTGCTGAGAGCCTCTCCCTGACATAGTGGTAATGCACCTCAATGTGCTTTGTGCGAGCATGAAAAACTAGGTTCCTCGCAACTACCAATGCGCTCTGACTGTCAGTGTAGATAGTGTTGGCAGTGTCCTATCCAACACCCAAATCAGCCATAAGGCGTCTGAGCCATACACGCTCAATCGTAGCTGTGAAGAAGTAGGAGAAAGAAGTAGTTCCTCACTTATCATACTCTTGTTGCTAGCATACATAATAGCATAGTAATGAAGAAGGAGGAGATTGAAAGCTTAAGCATTGAAGCATAGCTCTTGGTTGGATTTGCATTCCATAGCCAAGAGAGTTGGTGTAGGCTCTCAACTTCTCAAGGAGCTTGGAGAAGGAGATGGAGCTCTTGCACTTTGCATAGCACACCATGAGAGTGTTTGTGAGTGTGTGTGGGTGAGTATACCCCCTAAGCACCCCCCTAGCTTGCTTGGGTCGACCCCCCCTTGTAGCTCATGCTTGAAGCTCATTGGACCCCTCCAGGCCTAGCCAATCACAAGCAGGAGCCATTACAAGCAACATGGGTAGCCCTTGGGACAAGTGTCCCCCTTTCCCCTTTGAGAGAGAGGACTTGATAAATTCAAAATCAATTAATTAAATATCCTAAATTATCATTGGACCCCTTGGGTGGCCAACCAATAGGCTTCAGGCACACCATGAGGGCAACATGGGGAGGAACTTGACAAGTGTCCTTGCTGCCTCTTCAAGCTGGGGCTTCCCTTGTGTGTGTGTGTGTGTGTGTGTTCTCTCTCATCCCCCCCTTTGTAGGCTCGCCCCCCTCCTTGTAGGGATCTTTTTGACTTTGGATGAGCAAGCCCCTTAGTCGTCAAGCATGACAAAGCACTTGAACTAGGGGGTGTTCCCACAAGCATCTCAGGCAAGCATCTCAAGGCACTTTAAGCACCTTAATCATGTAGCAAGTGAAGCACCTCAAGCATGGAGCCAGTCAAGCACCTCAAGCATCTTAATCAAGCACCTCAAACATGTCAAGCACCTCAAGCACGACAAGCACCTCAAGCAGGACAAGCACCTCGAGCAGGACAAGCACCTCGAGCTTAGGCCGGGTTCCCACCTCAAGCTCAGCCCTAGCTTGCCTAAGGTCAAAGGACTTTTACACACATTATTGGAGGTCTTCAATGAAGCTAACCCTAAGGTCTTATGCTCCATTGGTTAGCCTTGCTCTTTGATAGACCATTTCTCATTTGGGCCCCTTAACCATTGGCCCCGTGTTGAGATAGATCTATAAGCACATGTCTATATCTTAACCCTTGTTCCCGTGTATTCTCCCACATTAAGTGATCAGTTTAATATGAGAAAATCATTTGGGTTGGATAGATATTAATTTTTATGACATTACCTCTCTCTTGAAATCATAGTCGTCCTCGACTATGAGGTAGAGATGGTAAAGTCTCACCCATTAGTCCATTGGTCTTAGCGGGTAGAGGATCCATTTTTACCCTACGACATCATTCTAGAGTGGATGACTAATCCACTTGGTGCTTGAGAGACATTGTCTGCCGCAAGCATGTCTGCTCTTTTTAGTCCATATCATACTTCCAAAGTAGAGTGACAAGGTCTACTTGGTGTTTGGGAGATGTAGTCACCACAAACATGATCCTAAGTATGCATACTTTAAAATTTGTGCACAAAACATAAAAAGAGAGTCCTATAAGACAAAAACATTGATCATTTAAAATGCATTTCTTTTACATTTGCTTACTCTTTTGTGTCATTGTAAGAATCAGTAACAAGGTTCATATTATCCTTAAGCCATGTTCTTTGCATGCATTTAGCATCTTTGAAAGGATAATTAAATAAGATACTGTCAGTACTCTTACCATTTCTTAATACCTTGTCTTCTTGTTGAAGGATGAACTTGGGTTGGAGCTCCTCTGCTTCATCCTCGATCTGTGGCGGGTCTTCATTTGTGTGTAATTTGCCTTAGATGAGCCTTGGGAAAGTTTAGTAAGACCCAACTTTTTTTTTTTTTTTAAAGATAAGGCTCTTTTGTGCCTAACGGCAGGAGCCTCTTTTGCCTAGCTAATAAATAGATATAGCCTGTTTAATCTTGTAAAAAGATTCTTTTTGATCTCGGCTATACTCCTTTGCAATGAAGATCTTCCCAGGTATCTTAAGCTACAAGGGACTTTTGGATCTTCCGTCTTTAGCCTCGAAAGGTAGTTTCTCCTTAGAAGTATGTTCACGTTATTAGAGACATACTGTTGTTAAGATAAGTACTTCTCTCATTTTGAGCATTGATCTACTTCGAATCACAGGCTTTTAGTAGATCAAGGATCATTAGTTTTGTAACTTTGCTTTTGGCCATCCGTTGAAATAGTAGGCCGACATAAGAGGATTACTCTAATTCTGATAGAGACTAAAATTAGTGGTCATAGTAGGATTTCTATTCGACACAATTGGATGTTGGCAAGCCATGGTCCTTTTTTCATACTTCATCTTTTGGTATACCATACATTTTGAAACATTCTCTTGTATGTTATTGTTTCTTGGCAAGCCAATACAAGTATGCTTTTACTCCTAGCAGAGTAAATTCGAATTTCTCTTTTGCCCCGCATATGGAAGGAGCATGGGAAGTAAGGAAGATATAGCCTATTGAGGTATGGAAGATAACCATCCTTTTACGTGAGTGGTTCTTTTTCTTCCATTTGTAAGGCTATTATCATATCCCTAAAGCCTGGGTTAGAAGCATATTTAACTATCATAAAACATAGCTCATTGTAAGTTGCTATTGATATCCTATCTACCCTTGGCCATTGGGAAAGTGCATCGGCTACATGATTGTGCTTGCCAGCAATGTGAGCAAAGTAGAATTTAAATTGCAAAAAGAAATTTTCCTACCTCATTTGATTGTCCGAGAGCTTGGTTTGCATCATGAATGGAGTCCGCAAGAAGTACTTCCATGTGTCTAGAGCATTTAAAACAGCTCATAGGTCCTTTTGTATATGACCAACATTCGCTCATTGGAGTTGAGTCTTTGAATCTCGTATGCTATGGTATTCCCTTCTTGAAGCAAAGTTTTGCTCAAAGGCAATCATCCAGGCATTACATTGGACCTCAAATAGCTTTGAGAGATCCCATAAGTTGAGAGTCTCTTTAAACTTTTTAGAAATATTTTTCTCTCTTTGCGGTCCATGTATACTTAACGTTCTTTTTTGTTAAGTCATGTATTGGACCTGCTATAAGCATGGATTTTCCTATGAAGCATCTTTAGTATGCACTCATACCTTTAGAGCTTTGCAACTCATGTAGATTCCTTGGATTAGGCCATCTTTTATTACCTCTACTTTTTGTGGATCCATAGAAATACCACCATTAGAGATAATGTGACCTAATTATTGAATCTCTCTCGAAACTTACCAGTCCATGTTATTGCCTTTTTGAACTCCTCTTGTGGAGCTTGTAAAGCTCAATAAGGAGGCTTATTAGGCAATGAGCTTCATGGTAAAAGCTCCATTGTATGGCCATTGTCCCCTCATTGTGGAGATAGCTCATGGGGGTATCATCATTAAAAACATTTTGGAATCCATTTAGGAATTTAGACAATTCCAATTCCTCTTTATTCCCGTTTTTTTTTTAAATTTATTTATTTAATAATATTGTTATTGGTTGAAACATTAAATTCATTTATAGACTTTCTAACAAAAATCATATATATGAAAATATACATTTTCATTAACTTGTGAAAGCATGCATATTTACAAGGGATAGGATACTACCCGACTCATAAACATGTATGTACATATCTTCTAGCATAGGAAAAACAAAAGCTTTTTTCTATAAGCATCCTCTTTTGGAGTTTCCAACATAGAAACTCAAGGTGGCTTGTTGCGTGCATTTCTTTGGGGACAAGCACGATAGACATGCCCTTTGTTGTCCACACTTGTAGCATTTGTTATCCTTACGATAACACTCTAGCTCTATTGCAGAGAGTTTATTCTTACCTTTATAGACTCCTTTCTCCTTAATTTTGTTATCGGTGTTGCTAGAGTTGCCTTTGGAGGAAGTTTGAGCATTAGTCCTCCCTCTAGGCTCATTTTGATCCTTCACTTCCATGGGTTTAGAGTTTTTCTTAACCCCTTGTTGGGAATCGATTTGAGAGGCGACCATAGTATGGTGTATGACCGTCGATATGGTAATAGGCCTTTGTGAGTTAATATACTCGGCCTTCTCTTCAAAAATACCCGCACATAATTGTTGCTCTTGCTCCCCAAAGTCTATCTTTTTTGTAGATAGTGGCTTCGAGAAATAAATCCCAAAACTTATCTACATACTTTTGGATAGACTCGTAGGGAGAGAGTTTCAAGTTTTGCCATTTTGTGAGGACATTTTCTTGAGCGTTGATTGCCAGAAACTGTTTTATGATGGAGGCTCTTAAAGCCTTCCATGTCTTTGGAGCTTTTCTTTGGGCTTGTAGGCTATCCCACCATTGTCGAGCGGAACTTTGGTAATGCATAGATACTTGACGCAGTTTAGAGGACTTTGTGAAGCCCTCATCACCAAAGGCCGCATCAAGTTGTTGGATGAAGGCCAAGACCTTGTCCGTAGCACCAAAGGTGCCAGCATAGGCAAGGAAAGTGGTGTTCTTCCCTCCCTCTTTGAACTTCTTTAGCTTCTTGGACCTTCTCCATACCGGATAGAACTTGCGATGGCCTTTCCTCTGGGGCTCTTTGAGAGAAGAGCCGCTACCTTCATTGGAATATGAGGAAGTTGATGAAGATGGAGAAGAGGGTGACCTCTTTCTCTCCTTTTCCTTTATTTGGTACCTCTCTTCCCTTTTGTAATAACGAGGAGGAGGAATTTGCAGTGATCTTTCCCCCTTGGGGGATGTTGGAGATCGTTGAGGCTGCCGTCTTCTTGGAGCCATATCTTTGGAAGTATTGGAAGACTCACTTCCTTCTCCTCCTCTTGGTGAAGGCTCTAAAGTAGAGACTTTGTCTTTCTTCTTGGATGGAGGTAAGCCCGCTAGTAAACATTTAAGCGCTTCGTATGGGTTCTCCTCTTCTCTCACCGTAGAGAGCCCTCTCTTGGAAATCTCATGAAGAGACTTCTCAGGTGCTCTCTCTTTTGGGGGAGTTTGGAGAATCCCATAACTATGAAGTTTTTGGAAAACTTCGCCTTGTAGGAATGGGTTTGCCATAGCTTGTTGCAGCTTAGAAACAAGACATTTGATAAGCATGGGAGCGTCATCATTAGCACTTTCATGTGAAAAATCAAAGCTATCAATGTTCATTCTACTCTCTTGATTATTGTCAGCCATGTTAACAAAATTTATGTTTATACTTAGTGTATGCTTTGGCAATACAAAACCTTAGTTGCCACTCCTCTTAGCCTTTGAAAATCGGCTCTTAAGTATCTACACCCACGGCTCAAAGTGGTTAATTATAGAGAGTAGAGGAGTAGGTATAACATAGCAGAGTTGCCAAGGGCTAGCTCCTTTCGGACTTCTTATGGCTCAATAATGGTAAAGCCGTAGGCAAGTCTAAAAAGACTCCATTATTAAGTCCAAAGCTCCCGAGGTGTGCACCATCCCCCACATAGTGGGCTTAACAAAACCGATATTAGATCCCAGTTCCACTTACCCTATTATAATTAACAACATCAACCATTTATAGGCTACTTAAGGACCCCTCTTCTTAAGCAAGAAAAGAGAAACCAAATGCTCTGATACCAATGTAATGGGAATGGCCTATGAACTTAGAGAATAGCGGAATTAAGAGAATTAGAGTGAGCAATTTTGAGAGCATAGAGGGTGAACTTAATTGGTAGTAGCAACTCTATCATAACACTTAATTAACTAGGCATGAACAATACTTTTACAAGAGAGAGAGTGTAGAGAATATGACAACAGTTGAGGACCGGATTTATGTGGAGCCGGTCCCCCCTCCAAAAGGCATTTGTATTATAGATTCTCTCATTAAGAGAGACTTGGTACAATACAATCTTTGTGTTCCTTGAGACCTCCTTGGCAATGTGAAGATGAAAGGTTCACACACCAAGCTTTTGCATAATTTCAACAATCAATCTTAGCTTGGAAACAATCAAGAACTTGTGAACATCATTAATCTTTGTGTTCCCTAAATCATTTGAGTGCATGAAGATGTATACTTTTTATGCATCAACTTGTGCTTAAAGCAATAATTAATCTACTTTGCAATACAATTATTCTACTTGCATTAAGTAATTAATCTACTTGCAATAAACCATTAGCCTTCTTGCAATAAGCATAACATGCACTTGTAGAAAGCTTTAACTATCCCAAGCCTCAGTCCCAAGACCTCAAACACCTTCGAAGGTGGAGAGAGCTAGCAGGGAATGAGGGTAGGGAAGAGGAAGAAGAAACATTTCATAGGAGAAAGAAGTAGTTCCTCACTTATCATACTCTTGTTGCTAGCATACATAATAGCATAGTAATGAAGAAGGAGGAGATTGAAAGCTTAAGCATTGAAGCATAGCTCTTGGTTGGATTTGCATTCCATAGCCAAGAGAGTTGGTGTAGGCTCTCAACTTCTCAAGGAGCTTGGAGAAGGAGATGGAGCTCTTGCACTTTGCATAGCACACCATGAGAGTGTTTGTGAGTGTGTGTGGGTGAGTATACCCCCTAAGCACCCCCCTAGCTTGCTTGGGTCGACCCCCCCTTGTAGCTCATGCTTGAAGCTCATTGGACCCCTCCAGGCCTAGCCAATCACAAGCAGGAGCCATTACAAGCAACATGGGTAGCCCTTGGGACAAGTGTCCCCCTTTCCCCTTTGAGAGAGAGGACTTGATAAATGCAAAATCAATTAATTAAATATCCTAAATTATCATTGGACCCCTTGGGTGGCCAGCCAATAGGCTTCAGGCACACCATGAGGGCAACATGGGGAGGAACTTGACAAGTGTCCTTGCTGCCTCTTCAAGCTGGGGCTTCCCTTGTGTGTGTGTGTGTGTGTGTGTGTGTGTTCTCTCTCATCCCCCCCTTTGTAGGCTCGCCCCCCTCCTTGTAGGGATCTTTTTGACTTTGGATGAGCAAGCCCCTTAGTCGTCAAGCATGACAAAGCACTTGAACTAGGGGGTGTTCCCACAAGCATCTCAGGCAAGCATCTCAAGGCACTTTAAGCACCTTAATCATGTAGCAAGTGAAGCACCTCAAGCATGGAGCCAGTCAAGCACCTCAAGCATCTTAATCAAGCATCTTAATCAAGCACCTCAAACATGTCAAGCACCTCAAGCACGACAAGCACCTCAAGCAGGACAAGCACCTCGAGCTTAGGCCGGGTTCCCACCTCAAGCTCAGCCCTAGCTTGCCTAAGGTCAAAGGACTTTTACACACATTATTGGAGGTCTTAAATGAAGCTAACCCTAAGGTCTTATGCTCCATTGGTTAGCCTTGCTCTTTGATAGACCATCTCTCATTTGGGCCCCTTAACCATTGGCCCCGTGTTGAGATAGATCTATAAGCACATGTCTATATCTTAACCCTTGTTCCCGTGTATTCTCCCACATTAAGTGATCAGTTTAATATGAGAAAATCATTTGGGTTGGATAGATATTAATTTTTATGACAAAATTCATGAGACATATACTCCCCCCCTCGATCGGAACGGAGGGTGCCCATAGTACATTTCGAGACTTTTTCAGCCATAGCCAGAAATTGTTTGAAGCACATAAAAACTTCGGACTTCGCTTTAAGCGGAAATACCCATGCATGCGTGGAGTAAGCATCAATGAAAGTCACGAAGTACAGGTAATTGCCCAAGGACATAGTTTGCATGGGCCCACAAACATCACTATGCACAAGCTGCAACATGCATGTGGCCCGAACTGAACTATCCTTTGGAAATTTAGAACGCTGCATCTTACGCAAAATACAACCTTCACAAACATGTTTGACAGGTGCTTCAAGAGGTGGCAAAGAAGCAACCATATCAGATTTCTGCAAACGCAGCAAACTGGCAAAATTCAGATAACCAAAACGTGCATGCGAAAGTTTTGCATCTGAAATAGCCCTTGAATCTGCAACAACATTTGCAAAATTTTGTCCACACTTGTCATACAAAGTGAGCTTATACAACCCACGGCACAAAAGCCCAGATGCAACAATTTCATCACCAAAACTGAGATCATGAACTGTACATCTGTCATCCACAAATTTGACTACAGGTCCAAGTCTAGCAAGTGCGGATACAGACAAGAGATTCTTCTTGATCCCAGGTACATAAAGTGCATCAACAAGTGTGAAGGAACTGCCATTAGCAGCAGTGAGCACAATCTTTCCAACTCCCTGAACTGGATAAGAGGTGTTGTTGGCACAAGTGACTGAATTCCCATCAGGGACAGACTCAAGAGAGGTAAACAATTCACGATGTGAGGTAATGTGCTTTGTAGCACCACTGTCGAAATAGCACACATGTGAATCTGCAGCAACTTACAAGCATGCATCATGGACAACAGGATTGTAAGTGCACTCTGCGCTAAAAGCCCATTCTGCATCAACATCAGCATTACAGTCTCCTTTCACAGAAGACTCAACAATGGCTGCATTTGTAGTGGAACCACCATTTGCAGTGGAACCACCCTCTTTCTTCTTAGCCTCTTTGGCCTTCAACTTAGGACACGACTTGATCAAGTGATCATTGGCTTTACAATAATGGCAACGCATCTTCTTTTTGCCCTTATCACCAGAATTGCCAGACGAAGTGCTACCAGCAGAAGCATTAGGAACAGAATTTTTGCCACTCGTAGCAGAACCATAAGAAGTGGCTGCATTAATGTTACCACCCTTTCTTTGAGAAGCAATAAAAGCGTGTTCAAATGCACGCTGCCTAGTCCTGTTTTTTCTAGAAAGTGACTCTTGCAACAACAATGTGCATAATGCATCAAACTTGACAACTTCAGGATTTCCTTGGGTCATAAGTCTCCAAGTACTAGCAAAAGTCTGGTAGGAATCTAGTAAGGCATCAAGAACAGTCTGCATAAGGGAACTGTCTGAATTGACTTCACCTGCAGAAATAAGCTACTCATTGATATCCTTGACACTAGCAAGGAAAGTGTCCATATCATCTTCCTCATGCATAATCTTCGACTCCAGCTCTTTACGCAGCAAAGCAATTTTAGCCTCATTGTGGCTTGCATAAAGACCTGCTAAAATATCCCGAGCCTGTTTTGTAGATTTTGCAGAACGGATGTGAGGAACAATGGTGCGCTTCACAAACAACGCAATCAATGCATGAGCCTGCGCATCCATAACATCCCAACGAGCTTGTTCTGCCGTAGGCAAAACAACTCTAACAGCTGCAATCCTTGCAGCAAGACGTGCAACATCCTCAACATCGCCTACATCCTCAGAACCAGGACGTACATCAATGCCCTGCACAATGTTCCAGACACCCTTTGACACAAGAACATGTTGCATCATATAAGCCCACATAGGGTAGTTGTCCCCATCCAACCTGTCCTCAGCAGCAAACATCTTGAACACATCTGTGTTGTTGTTGTCAGCCATGGTAAATGCTGCACCTGATGTGAAAACTGCCCGAAAATAGGAGAAACGGAGCGGGAACAACTTGTGCTATATAGCACAAACCGTAGAAGACTATAAGGCACCTGTTATGCATAAAACGGCACTGCCAGAAAATCTGCACAAAATGACGAAATAGCCTGTGCAGTACTGCCCGTAGTGGAAACGGAGGCCGAAATGAGCCCAAATCAAAATTTTGAGCAGACCAAGCTCTTCAAGACGTCCCAAAATATTTGTCGACCTGCGAACGCTCGCCAAAGCTCACTGAAATCGGAGAAAGTGAGCAGGCGTGTGCTGGAGCAGGTGGCGACTAAGCCCGGGAGGACGTGACCTGCTCTGATACCAATTGTTGGAATTAGGGTTGCAGAGAAACACACATAGCTTGGAGAAGACGAAGGAAGCTCAAGGCACACAATTGAGAGTGTGTTTCTTAGTGTGCAATGGAAAGATAGGTAGCCCTAGAGTGATGGGCGTATATACAATGCACGGGGGAAAAAACCTCCTAAAGAGGGAAAAAATGCCCCGGCGGTCCTAGTGTGTTCACACACATCACTACCACATGTATATGGTAATAGTGCCTTGTGTTCTTCTTGGCTCGTTTCACCCCTGTATTCTATGTTCCTATGTAGCACTCTTGTCTAACAGGTGCACTTGCATATGCTCTTTGCTCTCTCTCGCGCTCTTTCTCTCTCTGATTGTATACCACTCTTGATTGTGTGCACGTGCGATTTGCTAGGTACGCATTCTGTCGGTTTTATCATTTGTAGCATGGTATTTGTGTAATTTGCAGGCACATGTGCTCTCATTTGGTAGCAGTGGTATCTGAGCACTGAACAACACTTTTGCATGATACGGATACCAGACATATCCAACAAAGTTGAACGTAGGCTTCGATTCATGGACATGAAGATCGTGACCACATCGATATATCAAAGCTAAGTGAAAATTAGTTAAATGATATTTTAATGAGTAAAGTAGAGAGTAGATTGATCAAGAAAGAGCTTCTCTAATTACAAAGAATTAGCACTATCCTTCTAAGCATGGGCATTAATCTCAAGGATATACATTCAAAAGTGATACTCGAGAATGGCTCTCGAGAATGAATCCTCTTTTCATAAAAGAGCTTCTTATAAAGGCATGGACTCAGAGCCTATATCTATTACAATTAAATTAAGCTCACCTTCATGGGATATACAAATGTAAGCCTAAAACTATACAAAACTAACAAGAAAAATTGTAGCATGTCCTCCTCTGCTTGGTGCATCCTTGGTTCGTATGTTAGGCACTGCTAACATTCCTCCAATCTCATCCACATACTAGCATAAAAACCATATGATCATTCTTAATACAATAACCAAGTCTATGGATGTCTATTGGTTACAAAGAAGATCAAAAATCTCGTAAAATAGCAAGGCAAGGAGTCTCTCTCTCTCTCTCTCTCTCTCTCTCTCTCTCTCTCTCTCTCACACACACACACACACACACACACACACACACACACACACATACATACACTGTCACTATACTGGACTTGACCTAATGACCTACCTAGACCTGACTTTCCATATGGCTTGTGAAGAATGCTTATCTGAGCTTTTCATGTCTTGGGAGTGCTCACCTTGAGTATTTAACTTGCACTATCCTAATGGGACATGCACACACATACACACTCTTTTGGTGACTGGTTTTCCATTGAGCATGTTTTCTCCAAATCCCTTTTCTTCCCCTTTTAACCTGCCTGATTAACTAGGGCAACTCGAGATGTTGTAGTCATAACAACCTTGAAGTGTGATACACACAGAGGCATACTTGTATCAAGTATGATTGCCTTGCTTGACTACCTCAAATTAAAGGGGATTTATGTTGCTATTGATCTTTTTATAACATGTGGATCTTGTAATTGTAAAACATTTGGTTTTTTGACCTCTTGTAGGGCATTTTGTCAATATAATACACACATACTTACTTGGTGATAGGTTTTCCATTTGAGTAATTTTTCCTTCCCCCCCCTCCTATTTTGATTGAATAAACATGGCAATGAGAGAGTGTACTCTCAATATAGCCTTGATCTGTTATAGCCTACTGAAAAAAGTCTTTTTGCTAAAAAGTAGTGTTATTCTTCACACGTTCCTTGCACTTGTGAGTTGTAGAGAATTCAAGCTTAGTTGGACAATATCCCTTAAGCTCTCATTCACACCTCAAGCGAGGAGGAACTTCCCACAAAGCACCACTCCTCTACCTCATAGAATGCACCTTTGGCATAAAGACTCCTCATCACTTGTTCAAGCCTTATTCACATGGGCTTCTGTCTTCTGGCTTCAAAACCCAAGCTCCCATTCCCACACACACATAGTGCTTTCCACCAAAGCCCTCCAAGCCAAAAAATCATATCGAGGGGCACTAATGCTATGTATGAAATATTTATGTCCAAAAGCACCATGTACACGAGAATTAGACATTGCCTTGCAAGTCAAGGTAAGAGATTTCTCATGATGACACACATTGGCAACACACATAAGTAGCATAAGCAATGAGTCTTTGGCCATGAAGGCCGCACCCTCAACATTTTGGACCAACAAAATTAAGAAACCAAAGCACAACATCAACGTACGAGTGAAGATAAAGACAACAACAAACGATGCCGACACACATTTCCCCCTTTCCACCATGTGATAGCTTCCCCTTTGCATGCATAATAATTACTATTGTCATTAGCAACTTCACTTGCATGAGAGCCACCTCGACATGGTGGCCCAAACTTGGACCTATGTCATTTTTAGTGCCGATGATGCCAAATGGGGGTGCCCTAGTCTGCTTGTCCTTTTGTGCTTCTTAATTGAGCTTTGTCGAGCCTTGCAAGAGCTGGCACATGTCCGTTTTCCTCCCCCTTCCCTCTGGTCGTTGTCGCTCGCCATGCTTTGTTTTTTCTCCCCTTTTAATTCACATTGAACCCTTCACAAAACCTCCATAAGTGTCCACTTTGTTTTAGGTGGCCATTGTTGGGGTATAAAGCCCAATGTGGTCGCCCAGGTAAGTGGGCGGGCCGCCAAGTATGTACACATATTCTTTTGTAAAAACCTAATAAGAACTCACTATGCTCTACACATTACAGTAGAGCGAGTTCACCATATCGTCGTGCTCTTCTTCTCGCACTCTCTCTCTCTCGCGTCGCACTTTCGCTCGTACTCCTTCAACTGGTATCAGAGCTCAGATCGAGGCTCGGGGTAGCACTGCAGGAGGCTAGAGTCACCAACTCAGATTGGAGTGAAATTCGACAGGCGAAGACACGGCCCCTAATCTCGTGGGAAGACCCGAAGGACTTGGTGTTGTCAGAATTTCATTCTGAGGCCATCTCCGCCACCGTTCGGCTTCGACAAAGGTCTGCGCAGGCCATTTTCGACTACGTGGTCTCGACGGGTGCAGATCCGACTCTGCAAATTTGGGGTTTTCGGCCTACAACTGCAGGTGCTGAGGATATCGACACTCCCAGAGTGTTGATTTGTGGCTGTCTACACATCGAAGGACGGCTCACAGTTCTTGGAGGCGTGTCACATATGACACAAGCGCATTTACACACAGACTGTAGGCGACATCCACTAGTTCATCAGGTAGCTTGTGTTTGCTGCTTGATATTCCAGATTTCATCCTGACATTGCAGGTACTTCCACATGGGATGTATTGTCAGAGATGATGTATGTTTGTTGAGGGTTTGCTGGCTGTGAGTCACGCAGCAAACAACCGCCGCAGCGGTTACAGTATACAGTGGGAAATTTGTGGATGTATGACTTTGTGGGAAGTCTATGTACTGTCAGATTTACTGCAGCCTTTGTTGAGGGTCGAGTGAGGTTTTATTGAGCTGGGGGATTCTCGAATGTTGAGATCCTTTCGGTGATACAGATCTTGGAGCGATCCCTCGAGCACCCTTAGATAGGCAGCTAGGATGTATTGATTGTGAGTTAGACAGTTGGGATTGCATCTTTGCTTTACTGCCGTTGAGGCATTGTTGCAGTCTATGCTTACAAGACAGTGACAAGACAGTTAGAGACAGTACATGTGCAAGACAGGTTTACCCACAGCTTACAGTGTCAGAGAGACAGTGGTTTTTTCAGCTGTTTTTTGGTCTGTTTTTGAGTACACCAGAGCCATTTTACAAAGGAGACTCTGCCGAAATTTATGCAGAATCTGAAGCTTTCTTGGTTCATTTGACAGGTTGATATTGCTTCAGAGGTCAGTTTAGAGGGGAAACTCTGCCGAATTTTTCCCAGGAAAGTAAACTACTGTGAAGCATAGCTATGGCTGGATCACAGGACACTGCTCTTTACAATATCAAGAAGCTGGATGGAACCAATTTCCCATTGTGGAAGCAGCAGATTTGGCACGTGTTGGTACAAAAGAAGCAGATAAAACCTATAAAGCTCAAGGGGATAAAACCAGAAGATATGGACGAAGATGAATGGAGCGAAATGGATGAATTGGCACTTTCTACCATTATGCTAACTTTGGCAGAAAGCGTTTACTTCAATGTAGCAGACGAGATGTTGGCTTATCAAGCATGGTTAAAGCTGAGTGATCTTTATGAGAAGCAGAGTGCAGCTTCACAGGTATACTGTCTTAAGAAGCTTGTTGACTTGAAGATGAAAGAAGGGACACCTATGTCCAATCATCTGAATGAATTCAACACAATCTATAGTCAATTGTCAGCTCAAGGTGTCAAGTTTGATGAACCTGTTAGAGCTATGTTCCTGTTGATCACATTGCCGGAAAGTTGGGACACTTTTCGCACAGCTTTGAGTAATTTTGCACCTCCAGATGGTTTGAACATAGCAGGTGTAGAAGGAAGTCTGCTTACTGAAGAAACCAATAGAAAGACAATGGACAAAGGCAAAGGAATAGCCTTAGTTGTCACGGGAAGAACCAAAGAAAAGTACAAAAGTGGAAAGAGGAATCAGTCTCGTAGCAAGTCCCGCAGTGCTAAAGGCAAGAGTGACATAGAATGCTACCATTGTGGCAAGAAGGGTCACATGAAAAGAGACTGCAGAGAATGGAAAGCAGAAAAAGGCAAAGAGACAGCTGAAGACCATGGTGAGAAGAACAAGTCCTCAGTGAAGATTCAAGAAATAAATGTGACAAACACTGTTGCAGAGGATGACAGTCTAGTGTCAGGAGACATCTACTTCTTGAAGAATACAATGGACTCAGCTCTTCTTACAACATCTGATGGAAATGCACTGAGTGACTGGATTATAGACTCAGGGGCATCACTTCATGTGTCTCCAAACAAGGAGTGGTTTACCTCTTATGTGACCACTAAAGACCATGTTCGGCTAGGCAATGGGAAGACATGTGAGATCTTAGGTGTTGGAGATGTTCAATTGAAGTTTCAGAATGGCTCTTCTTTCATGCTGAAGAATGTGAGACATGTTCCCGCAATTACAAAGAGCTTGATCAGCATAGGTTTACTTGATGATGCTAGCTACGTCACCACTTTTGGACAGAACATGTGGAAGATATCCAAGGGTTCTATGACAGTAGCACATGGAGTAAAGTCTGGAGGACTTTACATGATTTATGTATCAAATGTCTCTAAAAATGTAATCAATGTAACCAAGCAGCCAAACGTTTCTTTGTGGCATAGCCGGTTAGGACATATGTCCAAGAAGGGAATGGAAATCTTGTCTCGTTCTGGTTATTTGCCTGGATTTTCATTTAATGATTTTGAATTCTGTGAACATTGTCTGTATGGTAAGCAAACACAGCATCCACATAAGCATAGAAGCAATAGAAGAGATACACAGTTGGCACTTGTTCATAGTGATTTGTGTGGACCTATGCCTAACCTATCTCTAGGGGGAGCTTCTTACTTTATGACATTTATAGATGATTACTCGAGGAAAGTATGGGTTTACTTTCTCAAGCACAAGGATGAAGCGTTTAGTGTTTTCAAAACGTTTGTGACACTTGTGGAGAATCTGAGTGGCAAGAAGCTTAAATGCTTACGCACTGACAATGGTGGAGAGTATGTTTCAAAGGCCTTTCAGGACTTTTGTGAGTCAAAAGGTATAAAGCGTGAACTTACTGCTCCTTACAATCCTCCTCAAAATGGTGTTGCTGAGAGGATGAATAGGACCATACAAGAGAAGGTCAGAAGTATGTTGTCTAATGCACAGCTGCCAAATGGGTTTTGGGTTGAAGCTGTATCAACAGCTGTTCATCTTGTAAATAGATCTCCTAGCAAGGTTTTGCAGAAGGATTCAGTGCCAGAGATGGTATGGTCAGGCAAAATGCCCTCATACAAGCATCTCAGAGTCTTTGGCTGTGAGGCATATACTCACGTTCCAAAGGAATTTAGGAACAAACTTGAGCCAAAAAGTAGAAAGTGCATCTTTCTAGGCTATGGTAATTCTAGAGAGATGGGGTACAGACTTTGGGATCCCGAATCTAGAAAGGTTGTCCGCAGCAATGATGTTCACTTTAATGAATCCAAATATCATTCTAAACCAGAGAGGGTTGAGGAGATTAGAAGAGTTGTCTTCCAAGAAGATGGACCTGCACGTGCAAGACAAATGTCAGGGCTCAAGAGGAGCAAGGACAGGATAGAGTGGAACCACAAGTTGTGGCTGAGCCTGAGCCACCTATTGTGCGTAGATCTGGACGTGTCACGCGACCTCCTGATAGGTTTGTTCCATCTATGAACTATGTCATGTTGACTGATTGCAATGAGCCTTCATGTTACAAGGAAGCAGTGCAAATGAAGGACTCCGGGAATTGGCAATTGGCCATGCAGTCACAGATGACAGCTCTGTATAAAAACAAGACATGGAAGCTAGTTAAATTACCACATGGCAAAAAGGCTCTACCTTGTAAATGGGTTTACAGGTATAAGATCACCACTCATGATAGTCAGCCAAAGTACAAAGCAAGGCTTGTTGCCAAGGGCTTTAAGCAAGAACAAGGCATTGACTTTGATGAAGTCTTCTCTCCGGTGGTCAAGATGACTACATTGAGATGCTTTCTTGCATTGGTTGCCATATTAGATTTGGTGTTGCACCAAATGGATGTCAAGACAACATTCTTGCATGGTGATTTAGATGTGGAAATTTACATGCAGCAGCCAGAAGGGTTTGTTGAGAAAGGCAAGGAAGATTGGGTATGCCAGTTGTTAAAGAGTCTTTATGGCTTAAAACAATCACCGAGGGCATGGTACCATAAATTCCACAAGTTTATGCTTTCTCAAGGCTACAAATGTAGTGAGTTCGATCACTGTCTATATACAAAGAAGGCTAAGGATAGTAGTTGGTTGATCCTTATTTTGTATGTGGATGACATGTTGATTGCTGGCAAGCACTTGGAAGAAATTTCAGCTTTGAAGTCAAAGATGGCAAAATCGTTTGACATGAAAGACATGGGGGAGGCAAGTCATATACTTGGTATGTGCATTGAGAGAGACAGAGCAAAGAAGTTGATTTGGTTATCTCAAACAGAGTATATTGACAAGGTTTTGCAACGTTTCAATATGGAGAAGGGAAAGGCACTGAGTGTTCCATTGCCACCATATGTGAAACTTAGCAAACAAGATTGTCCTGTGTCTGAGGAAGAACAGGCTGAAATGGATAAGATTCCATATGCATCTGCAGTGGGTAGTTTGATGTATGCAATGATTGCTACTCGCCCAGACATTGCATTTGCAGTGGGAGTAGTAAGTCGATACATGTCAAACCCAGGCAAGAAACATTGGGAGGCAGTGAAAGGAATACTGAGATACCTGAAAGCTACAAAGAGTATGCGTATATGCTATGGGATTCAGGAGCTAAGTGTAAAGGGTTTTACAGACTCAGATTATGCAGGTGACTTAGACAACCGAAGGTCTACGTCAGGGTATGTCTTTACATTGGCTGGTGGAGCAGTATCATGGCGTTCTAGATTAGAAGATTGTGTTACTCAGTCTACTACAGAGGCTGAATATGTTGCAGCATCAGAGGCATGCAAAGAATCAATTTGGCTTAATCGACTAGTAACAGATTTGGGAATCAAAGAAGAGATGCCTGTGTTATATTGTGATAGTCAAAGTGCTATACAATTGGCTCGCAATCCAATTTATCACTCAAAGACAAAGCATGTGGATGTGAAGTATCATTTCATCAGGGAAATGCTCGAGGATAAGCAACTTCAGCTTGTCAAAGTTCACACCACAGAAAATCTTGCTGATCTACTTACAAAAGGACTTCCCTCAGAGAGCTTTGCGCATTTTCGCAAGCAGTTAGGTGTAGGGTAGTACATCACTTCTCTACATCTCTTGTATATTAGCTTGTATAGCAGCTTCTCTCACACTTAAAGTACCACATTGGACTTTAAGTGGGAGGTTGTTGGGGTATAAAGCCCAATGTGGTCGCCCAGGTAAGTGGGCGGGCCGCCAGGTATGTACACATATTCTTTTGTAAAAACCTAATAAGAACTCACTATGCTTTACACATTACAGTAGAGCGAGTTCACCATATCGTCGTGCTCTTCTTCTCGCACTCGCTCTCTCTCGCGTGGCACTTCCACTCGTACTCCTTCAGCCATTGCTTTGGCCTTTGGGTGGCCACTGCCCTCAAAGTACACCACTATTGGCTTACATATCAACCAAAGCATTGCTTAGCACAACATGTTTCTCCAATAAGCCCTTTTCCCTTACCAACATTCTCATAATTATTTTCCTCAACTATGTTAATGTCTTGCATAAGGATAAAATCTTCAAGCTGTAAGCATAGATGAAAGCATCTATACTCTTTATAATGGAGCTTAAAATTTTCAAGGAAGTAGAGGACGTCAACATGTCACTCCCTGGTTCATTTCAAACAACACCTTACAAAACATCTAATCTAAAATGCAGAAGTAAAGGATAAGATTGTAAGAAATGACTCCTTTTCAGAATGTAAGAAGTGACAAGCTTTTTCAAATGTAAAGTCAAGAGCATGTGTATTCCACATAAAATAAATGTTGAAGTTTTATTGCACACATAAAAAGGGGATAACTTTAGTGGAGGTTTTGTTACTTAATGCGAATTTACTTTTTGAAGATATAACAAAAAAAAATAGTGACTTTTTTTTTTAATGGAAATGTAATTTTTGAAGATATATCTATACTTTTTATAATGGAGCTTAAAATTTTCAAGGAAGGAGAGGGCGTCCACATGTCACTCCCTGGTTCATTTCAAACAACACCTTACAAAACATCCAATCTAAAATGTAAAAGTTAAGGGTAAGATGGTAAGAAATTACATGTAAGAAGTGACAAGCCTTTTCAAATGTAAGAAGTGCATAAGTTAAGGGTAAGATTGTAAGAAATGAGAGTCTTTTTAGAATGTAAGAAGTGACAAGCCTTTTAGAATGTAAAGTCAAAAGAGCTTGTCTATTCCACATAAAATAAATGTTGAAGTTTGATTGCACATAAAAAGGAGATAACTTTAGTGGAGGTTTTGTTACTTAATGCGAATTTACTTTTTGAAGATATAACAAAAAAAGAAAAATTTTAGTGACTTTTTTTTTAATGGAAATATAATTTTTTTAATGGAAAGTGACGACGTTAGTGGGGACGTCGTGGTATTTAGTCAATACTATGCATGATGGAGCTGATGGTTATATTGTCTTGTAGATGACTACCATGGGTCTATACCTTGCACTTTCCTTTAAGGGTGAATCTGGGCTTATCTTGGATTCATCTAGGTATATATAATTTTTGAAGATATATTTGGTTTTATCTTTTAAAGGGGCTTTTTTCAAGACCAATATTGATATGTTTTAGAAAATTTTGGAAGTATGTATTTCTTTAAAGAGCTTTAGAAAAAGAAAAAATCTCGCCTAACGTCGACTTGGGGTTGTCTCGCTTTGAGGACATGCATGACTTGCAAATGCAGCGATCGTTATCCACATTATTGACTCCGAGAGAGAGAGAGAGAGAGAGAGAGAGAGAGAGAGAGAGAGAGAGAGAGAGAGAGAGAGAGAGAGAGAGAGAGAGAGAGACCATCACATTGCATGTGTGCATACACATGTACATTTATGAGGGGGGGAGAGAGAAAGAAAGATTTTACCGTTGAGCTCACACACTTTTCAAATTTTCAAGATATTATTTTTTGGCATTAGTGTATTTTTTAAAGGAAAACTAAAGTTTTTCACCCGTAGAAAATGGATTAAATGTTCGGCAAAGACCAACCCTCACATTGACACCCCAAATGCATAGAGAGATTTCCCAGTTGATGGACCTTTTACCAATTCTTGGATATTTTGTTCTTTTCATTTTTAATAGTTAACATGTGGGCCATGCTTAAAAATCTATAAATTCCTTAAATTTTGGCAAGCAAGGGTGCCAATCTAAAATCAACAAAAGTGAACACCCAAAATGGGTAGAGAGATTTCCCAGTTGATGGACCTTTTAACAATTCTTGGATATTTTGTTCTTTTTATTTTTAAGAGTTAACATGTGGGCCATGCTTAAAAATCTATAAATTCTTTAAATTTTGGCAAGCAAGAGTGCCAATCTAAAATCAAAGAGAGAGAGAGGAGGACAATTATTAAGTGCCGTACTTAATGTGTTGAAATGCAAAGTCCAACAAATGACGCAAGAGAAGAGAGGAAGACAAAACAAAATGCTCGCGTGTAGGAACCCTAAAATTACAAGACAAGCCTTCAACAAAAGTGAATATCTATGGGGAGGAGGAGAGAGAGAGAGAGAGAGAGAGAGAGAGAGAGAGAGAGAGAGAGAGAAGATAAACAAAAAGAAAATTTTTAATGTCATCGGAATAATCCCAAAAGATACTCACAACATGGGTAATGATAAAGTTATTTTTGTTTCATCTTCTCTCTCTCTCTCTCTCTCACACACACACACACACACACATACACACACACATGTCTTGATAAGAGAAGAATTTGAAATGTTGTAGGAACATCCAATGAGATCTCAAAGATCTATCTGATGAGAGAGAGAGAGAGAGAGAGAGAGAGAGAGAGACCAATCATAGCCATCTACATTTTTCTTTTCAAAAAAATGAGAACAAGGAGTTCGCTTCTCCTTTTTAAATGTCCACTTGCAATAGCCACTTCAACTAGAGGGTTTTTTTTTTGGGGGGGGGTGGGGGGACGAGGGGAGCATAGAAACTTTGAATGTCATAGTTACTGTATTGGAACAATAGCAAGATGCCTCTCCGTGACAAATGTGACAAACTCACGACATATGTGACAAATCTTTCCTTCAAGCATGTGTGTGTGTGTGTGTGTACGCGTGTGTGCGCGCGCACACACACGCACACGCACACGCTATGTGTACATATAGACATAATTGGAACATATCATGATGTCTCAAGTCCTATGTAACAAATCTTCACTTCAAGCATATATATATGTGTGTGTGTGTGTGTGTGTACTATGTGTATATATAGATATATATATGTATACATACATCCATACATACGTACAAGGATAGAAGCAAGTAAGAGAGTGGAGCAAAAATATTGAATCCAATTGCGTTCCTATCATTGAAACCAATCCTAGAACTCACTCCATTTATTAAAATTATTATTATTATTATATAGAATTCTCTTAGATTTCATCTCTTTACATCATGCTAACTTATCTAATCTCTATATTCAAGCTTGGTAGCATTGCTAAATCAAGGTAAACAAAATGAAGGAATCTCTCTCTCTCTCTCTCTCTATATACACACACACACACACACACACACACACACCCCAATAGAATTAGAGCACTCCTAAGTTTGTTGAACAAGGGCTAGCACCTCATGAAAAATAATATCTATGAGAAGCTTCCAATCTTGGTATCAAAGAATGCTTTGCATAATCTATTAAGAGGTCGTGTCATGCATCAATTTTATAAATGTGATAGAGTATACGTGTAGGAAGAGAGTATTGACAGTGTTCCACTTGGAAGAGAAGATAACCCTATGAGAATAGAGGCATTGTTTCCATGGCTGCAGCAATGCGCGGGTCACATACTAGTTTGGAGAAAGCCCTTCCCTTTGATTCCAGCATACACCGCAATCAATCAAGGCATTACAAGTGATGACATTCTAGATGTTGATGGGAGTCCCATCAAAAGCTGTACTTTCTTTCATGAGAGCATCACATTTAAACGCAAACACTCCCAAGCTTAACATTAATCTTACATATCCACCCAAACATTGCCAACCTCGATTGACTCAAATATCGACTAAATAGTACCAAGAAAAACTTACATATCCACCCAAATATTGCGAACCTCGATTAGCTCAAATATCGACTAAAGCAGTGCCGAGAAAAAAATTTAATTGCATTTACATTAATTTTTCATGCTCATCCGGATCTCTGGAGAGAATTGAACCGGCCATAAATTGAGCAGTTAATGTCCGATTTGAGCTTTGTAAAGCACATGTTGTAGCCCTTTCCGTCCACTAGAAACCAAACCCTTGTTAAGATTAATTCAATTTTTTGGCAGACATATCAAGGTGGGTCCAAGAGTAGCAGAACGGGGCCCCAAAAATCCTTGTACTGCCCATATCTTCCTCGTTCGGATTCTGATTGACGAGTCGTAATAAAGATAGGCATGGAGAGAGTATGTCAAGCACTATATTTTTGGCATTTAAAATTTCATTTTGATAGCATCTCTACATCCTACCCTACAAGAATCAGTCCTCATCTAATAGCCCCAAAACCCACAGTTAGCATATACTCCAGTCAACCTGATAGCATAACAAAATCAAGCATACATCATAAGACTGCCAAAACTAAAAAATGCATGCAGATCCTTATCTTTCATATCATGCCCGCAAAGTGGCACAACATCCACCCCCTCTAAACATGCACATCCTCTGGTATGTGCCAATCATTATCCAAACCTACAAGCAGAAACTTGTAAACACATAACCACTACTCCATTATGTGTTGGAGTGTAAGCCAGGTGGCCATGGGAAACCACCCTTACTTACATTTTTCTTCCTAATCAATATAGGGAGAAAAAGTCACTCTCTCACTTTACTCTCCACTAACCTAGTGTGTTGTGCTTCATCCCCTTCCCCCTTCTCCTTCCATCTCTTGCACACTCCTTCCGTCTCTTGCACACTCCACAATAGTGCTTATCAATTGGTATCAGAGCTTTGCCGACCCCGAGCCGGCTTCCTGTTCCCCACTCTGCATGTGTAGCTCCTCCAGCTCAGAACTTGTCTTGGAGGTAATCTCTGCATAGAAGTCAATTGCAAGGAGAGCATCGAGCAGGGAGAAAGAAGGGAAAATCGGGGCTGAGCAGAGAGCTTGGGGGGACATCGAGTAGGCCCACGTGCAAACAAGGGAGTAAACCCGAGCAGGTCTACGGACCTGACAAGCAAGGCATTGCGAATTTGAGCAGGTCGAGGGCAATTGGCAGCTCTACAAGCAGCCTATTGCGGTTGAGTACAGTCATGGAGTGTGTGTGTAGGGGCAGCCAGTCAAAGGCAGCAGCAGCGGGAATTTGGGCAAGCAGCAGGTTTCAACAACGAGCAAGCAATTGGGGGAATTGAGAGAAAAATCGACAAGCAGCAGGCACTATGCTAGGGGAAATCAACAAGCAATTGCAAGGCTTGTAGAGAGCATCGTAAAGAAGGCTCGGAATCCTTGTGTGGTGTGTTGGTTACACACACACTCAAGCTTGGCAGCGCTGGAATAGGGGAGAGATTGGCACCGTGAGTAGCAGACTGGAGAGCAGGCAACGATGTTGGTTACACACACACACACACACACACACACACACACACACACACACACAATGGTTGCGAGCTTATATGGTAACACAAGCAGAATCCACACACACCCTCGCTACCCAATGCTCATGCTCCTGAAGCTCGCCAGAGCCAGGCTCAACAGAAATTTATTTATTTTTATATTTAATTTCATACTTTCTTGTGTGCAAGGTTAAGTTCCCACGTATCCCCACCCGACTCTTCGACCATTCCCCGACTCCTCTTCCCGAACCCCGAGTTGCTAGCAAAACGAGCAATTGATTGTGAGATAAAGGTGACACACACACACACACACACACATAGAGCTCCGGCTCCCCGACATCATCGATTTACTGCTACATATCGATTTTCGACACCATTTCTAGCGCATTGGCTCGACATCCTTACACATTGCGTGGATTCCTAGATAGCCGACCCGACACCGATTTCACGCGGATGACCTTTTTTCGCGATCGATAGCTATGCTTGCCCACGCATGGGCGAGGTACCTCTACCATAGAGGAGTGCCACCCGGCATCGGCATTGAGTGCACCGATCGCACACGGCATGGTTTTTGGCTACGACACCTTTGGCGGCTATTCGACTAGCGCATTTTTGCCTGGCGGCAAAAATTGGCACATAGCGACACCGACACGCAGGTTATAGGTTACAGGGGGTTTTTAAGCCTATTCACACACAGATTCTCCAAGTTTCCAGACACAACACTTTCACAGGCGATTTGGCAGTCATGTCGACAGCAGATTCTCTATGGACAAATGCATCGACAGATGCATTTTTGTGTGAGCACACCTAGTGCTACTGAGCTCTTTTGAGAGCAGATATCCCCATAGGGATCACTTTTACTACATGCAGCAGTTCTTGGCACCTGTTTGAGCGCAGTTCACTCATGTACATTCAGTTGCGGACACTGCCCACTGTACTACGTGTGGAGCCATTTTTGGCTATGTTGAAAGTTTTTCCCGACCGTTTCTGAGACTCGAACCAGAAGAGCCCTTTCTAAGACTGTGGCTAATCCATTTGTGTTTGCATTAGCCTTTGGAGGGTCGATAGCGTGAGGTTTTCTCTGATCTAGGGTGTGCTTGAATGTTGAGACACCTTCGGTGATACAGGTAGCTGAAGCTCCCAATTTACGGTACCCTCGCCGTAGGATATGTATCTGGACAATTTTTTTTTGTTCTCTTGACCCCGAGTTGGCAGTCACACAATAGTGTTTTTGTGCAGTAGATGCCCAATTAGTGCAGTTGGCACATTTATGCGTGTTTTGAGTTGAGTTTTGATCCTCATACAAAGGAGACTCTGCCCAAATTTCTGCAGCTTCTTGCCATAATTTGGCACCTCTTCAACCCTCTTGTCAGCGATAGGCTTCTTCTTCTAAAAAGGAGGAGTATTTCATTCGTAAGTTTGATGGCAAAAACTTCACCATGTGGAAAGAACACATGAAAGATGTTTTGACAAACAAAGGCCTATCAGAACCGTTGAAAGAGCGTGCATAAGATGATGACTATACGCAAGCTCAATGGGAGCTTTTGGATGCGAGAGCCATGGCTACGATATGTCTACATGTAGCCGAGTCAGTGTTCTTCACTATCATAGGGAAGACAACAACCAAGGAACTTTGGGATAGCTTATGTTCAGAATGGGAGAGCAAAAGTGCATCCAACAAAGTTTTTCTCATGAAAAATCTTATGAAGCTCAACGTGAAAGAAGGTAGCACAGTTTCTGGTCACTTAAATGAGCTCAACTTTTTGTTCAGTCAGTTGACATCTCATGGCTTTAAGGAGTTTGACGACGAGCTCAAGTCTATACTCTTGCTATGCTATCTACCCAGTTCATGGGACATCTTTTGCACAGCCATTTGCAATTCGGCTTTGAATGGCAAGTTAGTGTTTGATGCTGTCACAGATGCGTTACTCACTGAAGAAATTCGACGTAAATCTCTCGATGGTGCTAGTCATGGAGATGCATATATGGCTGGCAGTTCATCAACGAAGACAAGAGGCCATGATAGGAACAAATACAAAAGTAAAAGTAGAGAGAGAAATCCTCGTAGTCCTAGCAGACACAGGAACTCAAGTAGAGATTGCAATGCCAGAAATGTCGAGTGTTACTATTGCCACAAGAAGGGTCATTACAAAAAGGATTGTCGCAGTTTCCTAAGAGATCAGAAAAACATGAAAAAGGATAATTCTGACAAAGGCAAAAGTACGGTAAAGATTGAGGAGCTCAATGTGGTTGAGTCTCCCATACCTACCACTGCAGTAGAGGATGCTCCTCCTCTAGTGATGATCATTATGCCAACAAAGATTCATGTAGAGGTGGCATCAGATCCCTCAGATGTTCTCATTTTCACTTCAGATCTCACTCCAGATGCTTTGGTTGCGCAGGATGAGGGTAATGCACAGAATTGGATTCTTGATTCTTGTAATGGAAATGGCCTATGAACTTTGAGAGTAGCGGAATTAGGAAAGTAGGTGAAGTACTTTTAAGAGATCACTTTGTGAGCATAGCGGGTGAACTTAATTGATGGTAGCAACATAAACATGGTACTTAGTTAACTTGGCATGAACAATACTTTTGCAAGAGAGAGAGAGTTTAGAGAACATGACAATAGTTGAGGACCGGATTCATATGGAGCCGGTCCCCCCTCCAATAGGCATTTGTATTATAGTTTCTCCCATCAAGAGAGACTTGGTACAATACAATCTTTGTATTCCTTGTGACCTTGGTGATGCAATGAAGATGGAAAGCTTCATGCATCACAAACATAACATAACATAAACTTGAAGAAAGCATTAACTATCCCAAGCCTCAGTCCCAAGGTCTCAAACACCTTCGAAGGTGGAGAGAGCTAGCGGGGAATGAGGATAGGGAAGAGGAAGAAGAAACATTCCATAGAAGAAAGAAGTAGTTCCTCACATATCATTACTCTTCTTGCTAGCATACATAATAGCATAGTAATGGAGATGGAGAAGATGGCAAGCTTAAGCATTGAAGCATGACTCTTGGTTGGATTTGCATTCCATAGCCAAGAGTGTTGGTGTAGGCTTTCACTCTCACAAGCTTGGAGAAGGAGGTGGTGTTCCTCAACTTTCACCAAGTGAGAATAGTCTTCCAATGAGTGTGTGTGATGGTGTATACCCCCCTAGCACCCCCCTAGCTTGCTTTGGGCGAAATTTGTTCATGTTGCAAGCTCATTGGACCCCTTTCCCCTTAGCCAATCACATGCCACATGCAGTCAAGCATATGGGTATTCTTTTGACAAGTGTCCTCCTTACCCCTTAGAGAGAGAGAGCTTGAAAATATCTAGATATTTGTTAGGTGGAAGTGAAAGCTCATTGGACCCCTCTTTAGCCCAACCAATAGCATTCAAGCTCCTATGTGGTTAAGCTTAGTGAGATTCTGACATGTGTCCCATGTGCTCTTTTAGAATTTTCCTAACTTTGAGATTTTTATGCATAGGAAGTTTCTCAAGCAACTTCCTCATTAAGTGAGTAGGTTCTCTTTTTGACTCAAGCATCTTACCCCCCATGCATAGGAAGCTTCTCAAGCAACTTCCTCATTAAATGTGACAAGTACCTCAAGTACCTTAGTCATCAAGCATGACAAGCACCTTAGGTGGGGTTCCCACCTCAAGCACATCCTTAGCTTTCTTAAGATTAGGTCGGGTTCCCACATCAAGCATAGCCCTAGCTTGCTTAAGTTTAGGTCGAGTTCCCACCTCAAGCACAACCCTAGCTTGCTTAAGGTCAAAGGACTTTTAACACTAACCATTGGAGGTCTTTAATGAAGCTAACCCTAAGGTCTTTTAAGCTTCATTAGTTAACCTTGCTCTTTGACAGACCATCTCTCATTTGGGCCCCTTTACCATTGGCCCCGTGTTGAGATAGATCCGTAAGCACATGTCCGTTCCCACCTCAAGCACAACCCTAGCTTGCTTAAGGTTCCCACCTCAAGCACATCCCTAGCTTGATTAAGGTCGAAGGACTTTTAACACTAACCATTGGAGGTCTTTAATGAAGCTAACCCTAAGGTCTTTTAAGCTTCATTAGTTAACCTTGCTCTTTGACAGACCATCTCTCATTTGGGCCCCTTTACCATTGGCCCCGTGTTGAGATAGATCCGTAAGCACATGTCTATATTCTAACCCTTGTTCCCATTTATTATCCCATATTAAGTGATCAATTTAATATGAGAAAATCATTTGGGTTGGTTAGATATTAGATATTTGATGACAATTCTGGTGCAAGTTTTCATGTCACACCGCATAGAGAGTGGTTTTCCTCTTATGCATCCATACATGGCATAGTCAATCTTGGTGATTCCTACAAGCTTGACATTATTGGCATTGGTGATGTGAAACTTCAGATGCATAATGACACTCTTTTGTGTTGCAGAATGCCAGACATGTGCTCAAGCTTACCAAAAGCTTGCTTTCTATAGGACAATTAGATGATCTTGGCTACACTATAATTTTTGGTAATTGTACTTGGATGATCTGCAAGAACAACCTTATAATGAAAGGTCATAAAAACGGATCCCTGTATATGTTTGTTTTGAGTGTCGATGAACACTCTATCTACGTTACCGAGATGCCGCCTACTGAGTGGCATAGCCGGCTAGGGCATATTAGCCAAAAGGGAATGAAAACACTTCAGTGTTTTGGCTACTTACCTATGTTAGATTACACAAACTTTCCATTGTGTGAGCATTGTCTATACAACAAACAGACTAGGTTGACATCTTCGCCATTGAACAAAAAACTAGGCGCCCTTAGACTTAGTGCACAGTGATTTGTGTGGTCCAATGCCACATAAAACTATAGGGGGGGCAAACTATTTTCTCACCTTCATATATGATTCTACCAGAAAGGTGGTATCTCCTTAAGCGTAAGGAAGAGGTCTTTTGTACGTTCCAAAAATTCCTTCTCAACCATGAAAAAAGCTCAAAGCTTTTCGCACGGACAATGGTGGAGAATATGTCTCCATGGAGTTCAAGGATTTTTGCAATCGAAGAGGCATTCGTCGGCACTTTACTACTCCATACACACCTGCACAAAATGGGATAGCTGAAAGAATGGATCACACGATTCAAGAGCGAGTTATCTCTATGATGTCTATGGCGAAGATTACTCCAAAGTTTTTGGGGGAAGCTATTCTGACAGCAGTGCGCATCATCAACTGGTCACCTAGTTCTCCTTTGAATTTCAAAATTCTAGAGGAATTATGGACTAGGAAAATGCCAAGCTATGAGCATTTACGTGTATTTGGATGTGAGGCATATGCGCATGGACCCAAAGAACTTTGTTGCAAGTTAGATCCTAGGTCACACAAATGTATTTTTATCGGCTATGGTGCAAATGGAGAGATGGGCTATCGTCTTTGGCACCCATAATCCAACAAATTCATTCGTAGCTTACACATGATTTTCAATACATAGAAAATGCACAAGAAGCCTATTAAAGAAGTTGAGTACAGACACCTTCGTTTTGAGGATGTATCCTCTGATACAACTCAGTTGAGTAGTGTTGCACCTAATCCTCAAGTGCAAGATGCTACTATTGCTCAGGAGAGAGCAGAGTCTAGCAGTCAGGCACTAAGACGCTTTGTAAGAGTATCACGTGCACCCGAGCGGTTTGAGCCAGGTATACACCACATTTTGGTCACTGACAGTGGAGAGCCAACCTGCTACAAAGAAGCTATACCAATGGATGATAGCGTTAAGTGGGAGCAGGCTATGCAATTAGAATACAATTTGATTGTGTCTAATGAGACATGGGATTTGGTTGAATTACCAAAAGGCAAAAATGCTTTACCTTGCAAGTGGGTATACAAGAGAAGTATATAGAAGAAGATCTCAAGCCTAGGTACAAGGCTCGTCTAGTTGCCAAAGGTTTCAAGCAACAAAAAGGTATGGATTTTGATGATGTTTTCTCTCCAGTAGTCAAGATGACTACACTTCGCATTGTGCTTGGCTTCGTTGCTATCCAGGACATGGAACTTGTCCAAATGGACATGAACACAACATTTCTTCATGGGGATCTAGATGAAGATGTCTACATGAAACAACCAGAGGGCTTCGTATATGAAACACAAAAGCCAACGAGGGAAAAATTGGTTTGTAGATTTAAAAAGGCACTCTATGTCCTCAAGCAAGGTTCAAATCAGTGGTATCAAAAATTTGACAAATTCATGTAGTCTCAGGGTTACATAAGAATTCAAGAGGATCACTGCTTATACACAAAGAGATTGAACAATGGTTCTTTAATAAGCTTGATCTTACAGATGATATGCTTATCGATGTCAAATCAATTGATGAGATCAATCAATTGAAAAAGATGCTAAGCACTCAGTTTTCCCAATCACTTTCTTGGTATTCAAATCAAGAGAGACAAGCAACATGGAATTCTTGAATTATCTCAAGAAAAGTACATCCACAAAGTCTTGCAACATTTTAGTATGTAGGGCGGGAAGTCACTGAGTACCTCAATGCAAGCATACTCCAAACTTAGCAAGGAAGATTCTCCCAAGACAATTGCTGAGAAAGAGGAAATGGCGAAAGTGCCATATTCTTCAGCAGTTGGCAATTTGATGTACGCTATGGTAGCCACAAGACCAAACATTGCACATGCAGTGGGAGTGGTTAGTAGGTACATGAAAAAACCTAGCAAGAATCGTTGAAAAGTAGTGAAAAAAATCCTTAGATATTTGAAGGATATTGCTAGCAAGTGTTTACGCTTCGAAAACAGTGATGCATCTATTGTAGGTTACACGGATGTGGATTATGCGGGTTGTGTGGATTGTAGAAGATCCACATTTGGCTATGTGTTCATGTTTGCTGGAGCAGCTGTCTCTTGGAGATCGTGTCTCCAAGACTCCACGCCTTTATCTACCACTGAGGCATAATATGTTGTTGCATCTGACGCAAGCAAGGAAGCCATATAGTTAGCTTGTCTAGTGGGAGATTTGGGTATTCATGATGTTCCAGTACTGCATTGTGATAGTCAAAGTGCCATTGCTTTGGCAAAGAATCCAGTGTTTCACTCAAAGTCAAAACACATAAGGTCAGATACCATGTCATATGAGATGCATTGGTTGGCAAGCGCATCAAGCTTGTCAAAGTTCACACCGATGACAACCTTGTAGATGCTCTCACAAAAAGCCTAGCCTGGAGCGATTTACACATTGCATAGAACTTATGGGTGAAGGATGAAGCCTAGGTGACGCTTCATCAACTTTGTATAGACTAACTATAATGATGCTGTCAGGACAAGGGTCCTCCGGGGCAAGGCCCAACCTAGGGGGTCAGGGACCTAGGCCAAGGGCCTGGACTGGACCAGTGTGGACTGGGGATCCGCTTAGGGCAAGAGCTAGGAGCTAGGCCTATATAAAGGGCGGTAGGGAGGAGAATCCTACGTCTTAGTCTCCTAGGTCTTACATTGGTATCAGAGCTAGGGCAGAGAAAAGCTATGGAGGAGGGAAGGAGAAGGGTCGATTGGCTGCTTGCAGGATTGCATGTTCTCTTTCTCTCTCTCTCTCTCTCTCTCTCTCTCTCTCTCTCTCTCTCTCTCTCTCTCTCTCTCTCTCTCTCTCTCTCTCTCTCTCTCTCTCTCTCTCTGGTTGTCAAGCCGTCATGGCGTGTGCAGCCATGCTTGACAATCCGAGGGAGCCAAGGTTGAAGACCCGCATGCAAGGGGGCTTATGCCGAGGAGGCGGGTAAGATCGAGGTGCATGAAACCCCACGGGGTTGGGCTCTCCAGGGTCGCGTGCCCCTGCCAATGAAATACGACACAGGGCAGGGCCCGGGTTTGCCACGGACAGGAAGCTGTCCTCAGGTTTCTGCTCGCTGCGCCTTGCGCCATCGCCATGGGTGATTTTTTTCCTTATTTTCAAATTAGGGCGCCCATGTTTGGGCACTCTTCCTTACTAAGGGCCAAGCCCCGCGACAAATTTGCAGAGATCTGTGCATGCGGCCTCAGATGCAGATCCAATGGAAGCTCACATGCATGTGCTAGCTTGCATGTGTTAACCTTGCCCTAACCATGCAGCGCAAAACAATTTTTGAAAGCTCGACTTCTTGAAAACGGTTCGAGCTTCGACAATCAAGCATAGAAATTCCGGTATCACACCATCGCGTTTGTTCAGTCGACAAGGTGCTTGTGCTTGCCGACATCGGGCAAGGTTCTGAGCAAGGCTGCAAGGCAAAGCCAATGATTTCGAAGAGATTACTGCCGATAGAGGATTTTGAAGCTCTCTTCCATGCCAAATTGTACACGTCTCTCAGATTTCAAAGAATGTTGTCGGTACCAAGGCGGATAAAGGTCATGTAGCATTCGCAATTAGGAAGCCAATGGCAAGGAGCAATCACGACAAAGAGATAATGACAAGGATCACATTATTGATTGATTCGAGACGCATTGATTGAGGTAAATTAAGAGTGTTGCTATCAAAATTGTGTGTGCGCAAGGCTTATTCAAGGTATGCAAAACCAAGCAAGGCTGCAATCGGCAAGGATACAACCTACGGCAGGTCGAGGAATGAGCTTACTAAGGTATGCATAGTTTTTCTTTTTTCGGTTTGATTGACATGATTTTTCAAACTATGCTATATATTTCTATCACGCAACAACTGTGAGTGCACTTTAAGAACTCCAAACACAAGCACTGGTTGTGACAGTTCTGCACTCGGATTTTGTTGCATACATTGATGCTAAGGGCCGGTGATTGCTTGAATACACACAGTCTTGACTAGCAGCATGGCTCGTCCAAGGTTACATTTTGCTTCAAAGGCAGGGCCCAGGGCCAATTTTTTAGTATCTCAAGGAGACATGCACGGCCTATTTCTAGACTTGTTGAAGGCAGCAAGTTGCTCGGCATGGCTGACTCCTTGTCACTGTTTTGACAAGCTGATTAATTTCAATTGAAATTGCTCGACAAGGTCGATTACTTTTGTCATGATATCTGCCGCCACATCGGTTGGCTCTCAACAAAAACATATTTATGTGAAGCAAGGCTTCAATTTACGACTCTTCTATTGAGATTTTTTCCCGTTTGGGGTATGCTATGAGCACACGCCTTTGGGGAATTTTTCCATATGCCTGTAGGATATTTCTGGCCAACTTTCTCTCGCAAAATAGAGATGGTTATGCTCTACATTGAGCGAGTTTTCCTTCCGACATCTCCAGACAACTGGTTACAGTAGGATGACCAGGTTAGACCATGTTCAATATTGTTTATTTTTCCATGTTTATACATTTACATTGGCAACTAATGCTTTTGTGCAAAGCAATGTTCTTTGACAATTTTACATGAAGTAAGGCTTCTACTTGTGCCAAGATACTGTCCCATGACTTGGAATCACGGGCAGTGGCACACAAGTTTGAAACACAAGTTTGAAAAACTGGCAAAATAGGGAATATCACCTCACACAATCCTTACCAGTTTAGACTGTGCACGACACTGATGGTTTTGGTTCTCACGTTGGAGGCCATCACTTTTGCCAAGGGCTTAAAATTTTGTATGCACAGCATGCTAGCTGGGTGGATTCCATTCTACCGCCTCAAGAAACATGCTTCCACTATAACACCAGACACTTTATCAAGGACAAGGCAAAGTGCCAATGCTAACTCATTCTCATACAATCACGACCCCTGCAAGGTAGGTAGGTCAAGATGTGTTTGTGTTTTTCTCGTTCTCTCTCTTTCGAAGAATAAGGAAAACTTTCTAAGAAGCTCTTTGGTACATGTTTTTCTTGTGAGTCAGTTTGAACCAAGGTGCTTGGCCAAGATGCCATGCACATTAGTCTTCATCGGTTCACCGATTGAACACTAATTGCCAAAAGGGCTAGGAGCCACACATACTGGCTAAGAGTCATTGTCAGATCTCGGGTATGACCCAACTGTTTTCATTCCTTGGGTGATTGTTCTTAAGATCGAACAGATCTACCCACTGGACTACACAACGACGTTAATGGACAAGCAAGCATCTTGTTGTTACGGATGTTTATGGTGTCATTTCTGCACGACATAGTTTCAGTGCGACACTCGAGTCGAGTTTTTGATAACCATAAACTCAACTCAGCCGATTTCTACCATGGATTTTAGATGCAACATACCGTTGCGACAGCATGGCTGTCCATAAGAGCTACACTTTCCACTTATGTGGATCTCCTGCTCTCTCGTTTGCACTACGAGTGTCTATGGACGCATTGTTTTGGGGTGAGACTCTTCGGGTGCTTTCTAAATCACCCCATCGTCATGGAGGATCATAGTTTGATCTATTCTCGTTATACTTTCGAGGAAAGCAGTCCACAATATACCATGCGGTAACAGATGAATTCAACTTCTAAAGTTGATTCCACTCATTCTGTACACGGTTGCCTATGTTGGTTACCGTTACCTAATAGTCCAACAGTTTCTACAAAGGATCTTACCAAGAGGTTTGACTACATCGATTCTAATCGAAGGGTTTGGATTGCAAAGGCAACACCCAGGGTTTCCGGTGCAATGTTGCTTGTTTTTTCACAGGTGGACGACGTGCTCCTCTGTATTTGAATACGGGTGAGTGAAACTTTAGTTCAATCTCCAGGTACGCATCTATTGGTTTGGTGTTATTCTAGTTTTCAATATGCATTTCTTGGGTTTCTCAAGTCGTTTAAATACGCTTGAATATTTCAGGGCTATGCCAAGGGCATGTCGAAACAAGTATTTTGGGCCGTAATGTCCAATGTACATTTTGCTGTTATGAATCCACTTGTAGGATTCGATTTGGCACATGTTGTCACATGGGATACAACATGGTCTAGGGACTCAAGGAGTTCGGTTTAGCCAGTGTGGAGCAATGTATGAGGGTCCCTCTCACTCTTGTCATAGAGTGTTTAAAGTTACCTCCACACACATAAGTACATCTTGTACTTGTAGGATGTTCTTTTTTCAGACATCCTTAGTTGAGACATATTCCACATGTGGCAAATATGAGTCTCTGGGATGGACACTGGAACCCACTATTTCAAATATGTGTCACGACAAAGTCCCTAGCTGTTGGTCACATCTCTTTTCTAGACCACTTTTAGCACGACGTATAAGGAGCAATTTCGGTGGCCAAAAATTGTCGGATACTTAGAATGGCTTGTTAAGGTACAAGTGCTGCTAAACAACATTACAGATGGTTGTTTTACATATAGAAAGGCTATGAGTTGTTAATGAAAAAGTTTCATTGTTTGTACCTAGAAGTGATCACTGTTTCACCTTCTATTATGGTTCAGACGTTTCAGCAAGGCTTGCAAAAGATTTCAACTGAAAGTATTTACTTTCTTTTCAGAACTATTTACAATCCTCTTTAATGTGTGCTAGGTGCATCACATTTGCCAAAAGTTGAAGGCAAGGATCACCATGGATATACAGGTTCGGATTTGTTCTTTGCTAAATGCACACCTACGTCCTCGGAGGCTGGCCCTAACACTGGGCTGCTATCGGCAGATGGTGGCTATGGTCGGGAGGTTCATTCGACGCGTGTCTGTAAGCGGTCTGTGTAGCCGAAAGATCCTCTCCGGGTGTTCATTTCATGAGCTCCTCTGCCTCCTAAGCTCCCAATGTTTAGCAAAGGCTGATTTGGAATGGCATGCATATTCCTCAAGTTGTTGCTTATGAAGCATTTTGCACTCTATGTGCAGTATCTCTTGGAGATTACTTTTGGGTCTACTAATCACCAATAGAGGTCATGGCTCGGTTTGAGTGTTTATGGATTTTTTAAGTTAACCACGATGGTTATTCCGGACATTGTTGATTCCTCAACAATGTTACACGATATTGTGATTCCCATTTACCAGTCACGTGGGATGACTGTCTGTAAAACGTAAGGAGACACACCTCAGTACTATCAGTTATCCAAGGGGATAGGCAGATTACAAAGTGTAATCTTGGGCTAAAGGATATGCAAAGTGCGTACATTAGCACCAAGCATATCCAATTAATAAGCATTTATTGCTCTATTTGGAGTTTACTTACTATCAGTTAAAGCATGTTTGCGACTAGGTTTAGTCTCTTCATGTATAAGTCAGGTTCTCAACTTTGAACATAATTTATGGTTGTTTATTGATGGAATTTGAGAACAAGTCAAGGACTTAAACTTGGCTGATGAGTTACGTCAGCAAGTCATTTTCAAGGAAACTGAAAAAAGTTACACACTTTAGACTGGAACATGTGTTTTCTGTTATGATCTAATGTGTTACCTAAGTAAATGAATGCTATCCATCTATGACGATTCATGCATTCTTGTGTTCTACAGAGTAGGATAAAGGTTTGTTATTGCATGCACACTAGGTGTTATGGGCCCTAGTGTTTAACACTCTTTTGTCTAAGGCGGCATGAGACTACATCTCCAGTTGTTTCAAGGACGAAACCTCTCTTTTGAATGGAAGGAGTAAATCATCAATCATTCCTGTAACTTAAGTTATGAGCATGTTATAAACAAAGGTTTATATTCTGCAACTTAAGAAAGGACAATAGACATGCTAAGAGCATACATTTAGGATATGCTAAATAATATATGCACATTACAACTCTTGATATGATTCTTATGGTACGGTTTGAAGATGATTTGACTAGGCTACCGTCAAGTCTATTGCTTTACAACTTTTGTGAAAACTTATTCTTTTCACTCTAGTTTTCGAGGACAAAAACTCTTCCTTAAGGGGGGAGTAATGTCAGGACAAGGGTCCTACGGGGCAAGGCCCAACCTAGGGGGTCAGGGACCTAGGCCAAGGGCTTGGATTGGACCAGTGTGGATTGGGATCCGCTTAGGGCAAGAGCTAGGAGCTAGGCCTATATAAAGGGCGGTAGGGAGGAGGAGCCTACGTCTTAGTCTCCTAGGTCTTACAGATGCCACTATTGGCCACCATGACCTTCAAGTGGGAGGTTGTTGGGGTGTAGACCAGGTGGCCATGGGAAACCACAGGGAGAGAAAGTGAGAGAGTGGTCACTACCTACTGTGTTGTGCTTCATCCCCTTTCCCCTTCTCCTTCCATCTCTTGCACACTCCTTCCCTCTATTGCACATTCCGCAGCAGTGCGTATCACTATGAGCATATCATCCACAATATCCCAATGTGCAGCTTCATGCGAGCATACCCTCTTCCAGGATCATAGAAAAAACACAAAATTTTCCATTAGTAGAACATAAGAATCCATTAACTCATAATCCATCATGAACACCACCTAGATCATATGGTTTATAAAAGTTAACAACCCCAAATGATACACATATCCATCTCCTCCTAGATCAAATATCATATAGAACCACTGGCATAGATCATAAGCACCGTGGTATCCTTTTGGATCAAAACATAGCATCGAGTGCCTTACAACATATGGTAGCATCAAATCCTATATAATAGTATTATGTAACACTAAATACTACCATATCCCTTGTGCAACTTGCTCAGCTGATTTTGTTGATCATCCATTATTGTTAGGAACATTGGTATTGCAGCTTCATCCCTTCTAGCATTGAAAATCTAGACATGCATACCTAGAGATATTAATTCCTTGGAAAACCCCTCCTCATTTGGCTCCCAAGAGTCAACAGGAAAAAAATTCCCTATTTTGCACATGCTCAAAATCTAGTAGGGCGTCATCCAACAATTGCATAAGGTCATCATCAGCCGTATCTAGATAAAATTGCTCATGCATAAAACTAGATCGCTTGATACCCTTACATCCGCAATTGAGAATCCTTCCAAACCTTTGTTCAATAAGCACATAAGCTTTGGGTCCACCACTTCAGAAAAATCTTCTAAACTACGCATCTCAAGCTGAAAACTAGGCTTTCCACATATGACATGCATACTAGCTATACCTACTCTTCAATTTCCTCTCCCTCATCCAAATATCTGTGAACTTTTGTAGCACAAAGTTCAACATGCATATTGAAAATTTCATCTACTTCCCTATCCATATCATCGGCATAATGAATCAATCATATGTGACACCAAAAGATTGGAGTTCATTTTGCACCCCCTGTGAATAGGAATCATCAAGTTCAAGATCAGTCTACCACATTGTGATCTCTGCATCACAAAATCTTGATAAAGGAGTCTCCACCCCCTCTAAATCATCACCTTGTGGATCTTCAAACACATTCTCTTGCACATCTAGGTCTTGTAAATTTGGTATACCCAAGTCCTATAGATGCTCATGTACATCCACACCCTATGAATGCTCATGTGTGTACAAACCCTGTAAATATTCATGCATTTTTGGACCTTGTAAGTCTTTAGATTTAGCCGTTGGCAAGGAATCCACAATTCCAAGCTTTGCATAGACAGCTATGACAACTTCATCATCATCTTTAACTTGTAACAACCTGTGATTCTCAAGCAAGCACTCATTGACAATGTTTTTAAGCTTAGCGTGAACTTTCTTGCAAACCTCAACATAAGAAAGCACATTAACACAATCCAAATCATCTTCATACATACTTGGATCCCATCCTTCTTGAATAACAACAATTATAAACTTGCTCTAGCTATAGATATTTTGTTATTGAAGCTCCCGAACTTGCTCAAAAAAATATGGTATCACAAATGTGGCAAATTTAGAATTTTTTATATTTGGTACTCCATGCAACTCTAGCTCCTCTTCATACCACTCCAAATATCCCGCTAGATCTAGATTGTAGCCATCAAATACCCTGTGTATAAAAAATTGAGTGTTTGGTATTTTCAAGAACCAACTGCTGCAACATCTCTTGTTTCCAGCTTTTTGGGTCTTCAAATTCCCTCTTTCCCATTGCTGACTCTGATACTTTAAAAAAATTGAGTTATCTTGCTCTTCAAATATACACCCAATGCAGGCTGCTGCAATTCCTAGTTATCAAATTTCAAACCGATATCCAAATTTTGATTCATTACCTGCACTTGACCTGCATACTATTCCTACAAAATAGCGGCCATTAGCCCCATAATCTACTTCATGTCTTTTTGTTGGCTTTTTGACATGGCTAACTCCGTCCACCCCAGTCAAATTTGCATTGGGTTTACCAAAAATATCGAAGTCCGCGGTTCTCCATGGTCGATCGAGAAAGCACCGAGCTTTTGGCTATAGATAGATAATTAGCATAGGCTCAAACCAAGTGAAAAAAGTGTAGTTAGGGATGTTTTAAGGATTAATAAGAGCATGTAGTGGTGATAAGAGAGAAATTATGTAAGATGGATACAGATCAAAACACCTTTTTAGGGTTGAAAGCAATAAGAAACAGATATGTCAAAGAATCTAACTCTTACTTTTACATTCAATGGAATTTAACAATAAAAGGAGAGAGTTTTCCTTAAGAGGGAGATAGCAAGGTTGTGTTGGGTTGATTTCTTTACACAAATACACATTATGCACATAATTCAAAGAGAATAACCAATTAAGATTGACAACTCGATGAGGGCCGGATTGCTTGGAATCGGTCTCCCCTCCAAAAGGACTTGTATTATAATTCTCTTAAATTTTTTTTTTTTACAATACGTGTTTGTGATCTTGCGGAGCCTTGCTTGAATCAAGAAGATGGTGTCTTCAAGATTCTATGGTATAAACCTCCTTTCCAAACCCTAAACACCCCAACGGGGGGGAGGAACTGCGGGGAAAGAGGAACATAAAGGTGGAGAGAAGTATTTTTCAAGCAAGAGAATTGATATTCCTTGTACGCTTGCTTAGGGGAAAGCGCTTAGCAAAGGTTAGTAACAGACTAATAGAGATAGAGAAGAAGAAAATCTCATTGGATTGGATTTACATCCATAGCTAAGAGCTTAAGCATAGAGTCCGTCTCTAGAGCTCCACAGAGAGAGAGAGAGAGAGAGAGAGAGAGAGAGAGAGAGAGAGCGCTTGCTTTGCCAATCTTTGGCACTTGAGAGAGTGTGAGAGAGAAGAAAGAGCCTCAAAAATGCAACAAACCCTCTCTTATGTAGCTATGCAAGAGTGCAACTAGTCTTAAGTTGGAATGCTTCAAATTTGACCAACAAGGTGGGAACACCTCCTAATGCAACTCAAGCATGACCAATGCTTGTCCCCTCTTGCCTTGCATGCTAGAACTCCCCCCCCCCTCCCTTTCTTGGGACTCATATTAGCATGTGGAGACACCACACACACTTGTTTAAGTTCACAAAAGCATTAACTTTGTAGTTCACACACTACTACACTGTGTAAGTTAGAAAGACGTTTGGTTTAATATTGAAAAAATCCATTTTTAAACTTTTTTTCATGCTTTTTGCGTTTTTCTATGACTTTTTTGCAAAAAGCAGGGCTAGATCCTTAATCTACGAGTCTCAACAAAGCTATGGTTCAATTTTTTAAAAAAGTTCTTTTTGAGCGGTTCTCATGCTATTTTAAGGTTTTCATGATTTTTAGTGTTTTTTAGTGAAAGGCAAGCCTGTTTTCTTACTCGAGTGGACAAGAAATACTCGTGTTCATTTTTTTGTGTGGTTTTTTAACGCTATTTTTAGCTTTTTGTGCTTTTCGATGATTTTGAAAATCAACGTGCTTTGTAGGCTGACCAAATTGTAAAATATTATTTTTAGTCACCGTCGAGTATAAAAACGACCATCCGATGAAGAAATACGATTTTTACAAGATTTTTTTAAATTAAAAGTTGGACTGTAAATACGTTGAAGCAGTACGAAAAAGTCATAATTATGTTGAGGCATCACGGTGAAGCATAGTTTAGTCATGGTCACATTACTTACCAGAATACTATCCAATTAATCAATTTTTACTGCAAAAATTAAAGAGTAAAGACCAAAGTGGACTAACAAAAGTTGTGCCATCATGTTTTGAGAAAAGACTGGAGTCTTTTCTCGAAAAGCAAGAGCTAATTCAGGATGAGATGGGGCGCTCTGTTTTGCCTTGGTGTGCAACTCGACAACATAGAGTCTATATATTGACATAGAGAGCTCAGTTTTTAGTGCCGATAGTTGCGACTACTATCGCACGACAATATACACGTATTATACGGAGTGGTGCAAGCTCTTCATCACCATCTCCATAAGATCTCCTCTCTCATCCGCGGGAAGAAGAAGAAGAAGAAGAAGAAGAACACTCTCTCTCCACTTGCTAACTATCTTCTCTTCTCTTTTCACGGTGTGCATGTTCTACCCCAACGACTTCGTGGCGTAAACCTCTATGTAGATCTCATCACCGCTCTCTTGCGGAAAAACAAAAAGCCTTTTGATAGTGAGTCACTCTTGAAGCACAATAAGAAGCTCTAAAATCCACAGCCATCATCTCTTTCTCTCTCTACTCCGCTTTCTGTGAGTAGTTACTCTCTCGGTGGTTGTTTTTTGTACACGAGGGCCTATATGGCCTTGTCGGATGTGTATGAGGATTCTCCATGCTTGTTTCATCATGTTTAGCATGTTGATTTATATACACGGTGTGTTTATGGTATACATGTAAAAAGCGCTTTTTGTTTCACGTCATGTAGACGGTAGAAACATTGTTTTGGTCATATCTTTTAAACCACTATAAATAAAGTCAAACCTTTAAACAAGAGATTAAACACATCATTTAGAACACTTTCTCTTTTGGGTGTCATGTAAAAATTCCGCATGAGCAAAGAGTTATTGTCAAAATACAGCTTGTTGTCCGTTGCACATTCAAACTTTTGAACCCTAGGCTCCTTGGAGAACCACTATATAGATTCATTAGATTGAAAAACCCACTTAACAAGATTAAAACCCTGATTAAAATTGCTGATAAATGTATTTAGATCCCTGAGATCACTTTGTAAGTGCGAGTTATTAATCATTCCATGTACGGAGTTACCTTCGCGTGTAGGGGTGTTACCTAGGGGGAGTATCGTATGACGTTGTGAGTTTGATGAGTGGTTCATAAATGTTTTATGGTTTGTTTCGGTGAGCTGATTTCAAGCGTCATAAACTTATGGGGGTATATGGTCAGTCAACTTGGACCCTATGGGCAAATATAAATAAGGTGGCTTTCTTTTTGTATTACGGTTTATTGCATGAGTCTCATATGGGCAAACTGATGTGGTAGGGTGTTAGTCTATATTATGGGGCTGAGCTTGATGCTTGATTCATTGGTTTGAGGTCAAAAACTTTCATTTGTGTCTTATAAATGCACCAAAAAATGGAAAAAACTTGTTTTTTGCATGTATGTGGTGTCAACTTGCAAGACACAATGATGCTCAAAGTACGGACACTAACAGGAGCCCCAAAAATTCACAATCTAGACCTAATAGTACACAACAGAACTTGCATCAAGACTAGAGACCACCACACAACCAAGGGAATTTCATACCTGGGAATTTAATCTTTACAAGAAATTGGACACCCAACAACAACCGACCATCTCGTTCAGGAGGAAATCAACAACCTCAAGAAGGAACCCAAGCCAATAGAACTCAGAATGCTCTAGGTCAAGGAGATCCATCAAATGTTCGTGTCTATGCAGTCACTACAAATGAAAGAGAAAATGAAGAACTTTCAGTACCTTTTGGACTTGTTAATGCTCCAACATTATTCCATACTTTCACAACCAAAATCTCTCTAGGAAAGGATCATAAATGAGTATCTTATGGAATAGTCAAATTAGATTTTATAGTTAAATCTAATTATGAATAGATTTTATAATTATGAATAGTCAAATTAGTACCTCAAATTTTTCAAGTGTGGGAGGATGTAAGATCTACGATTTTTGGGTCTCTTTTAAAATAAGAAAAATGGATTCCAATATCCATTTCGTTAAATTTTGGTTTAGAATGTTGTTTGGCAGTGTTATAAGTCTCTAAAGCAAGGTCGTTTTCATGTTTCGATAGGTCAGACGGATGTTTGGTCGTAAGTTTTTGAAGAAAAATGGGTCATTTTATTACCTTAAGCATGTAAGTAGAGGGTTTTTTTAAAATACGCTTTTGAACACACGTTATATGAATAGTTTCTTGAAGGTGCACCTCCCGAGGAGTCCGATCACAATAGCATCTTCTATATGCACAAACAATCTTTTCCAAGCAATCAAACTCTATAGAGCCTCTACCCTTACACATCCACCATAAACCATCAAAACCACTTCATGATCCAATCCAAAACCATAAACCATAATCCAATGTCATCACATGGGTGAGCACTCCACCCAACTCATGGTATGCATATCCAAGCCTGCAGAGCCACTTTAGCACATAACATGACCGCAAAAATTTTGATAGCACAACCATATCCCAAAAAAAATCCAAGAGCCACACCGGCTTCCACAATCAAAGCCACAACCATAATGGGACCATAATTCATGAGGGATCTCAGCCCTGGACCATGAACCATATTCCATACTAAACCGACTCCCACACTTGAAGTTTGACATATCCACTGTAATCAAATTGGGCCCACACACATCGCCCTGAAGACATGAACTTTTTATGAGTAAAAATAGTATGACCAGTGACCAAACATGACTTCAAAATCCAATTTTCATAATGATTAACCATGCATAAGTGATGCACCATGACCGCACCTCACCCCCTAGCACATAGAGCTAGTTTTGACCTTGAAGGGTGGAAAGCAATATACACATGCACATGAGGTGTCCATATCCATCCATGAAGTTTTATATCACATGACATAATCCCATCAACTTAACCATGATGCAAAACAGCCTTGTCACTTTGATCAATCATAAACTATGACACCACATATATGCGAAAAACAACATTTTATCATTTTTGAGTGCATGCATAACACACAAATGAAAGTATTTGATCTCAAAACAATATATCAAGCTTAGTCCCACAATATAGATTAACACCCTATCACATCACTTTGCCCATATGAGACTCATGTAACAAACCGTAACACAAAAAGAAGCCACCTTATTCATATTTGCCCGTACGGTCTGTGTTGACTAACCATATGCCCCCATATAAGTTTATGAACATCAAACACTTGCAATTAACTCACAAAAAATAACCATAAATCATATATGATCCACTCATCCAACTCACATCATATGGTACTCCCCATAGGTAGCACCCTATATGTGTAGGTAACCCCATACATGGAACGATCAATAACTCGCACTCACAAAGTCATCTCAGGGTTCTAAAAACTTCTATCAACCAGTTTAATTAAGGTTTAAATTTGGTTAAGTGGGTTTGGTCATCCGATGAATCTATATACTGGTTCTTCAAGGAGCCTCAGGTCCAAAATTTTAACCAACTTCAGCGGACAACAAGCTATATTTTGACCATAACTCTTTGCTCGTGCGGAATTTTCACATGACATCCAAGAGACAAAAATTTATAAATGATGTGTTTAATCTCTAGTTCAAAGGGTTTGACTTGATTCACAGTAGTTCAAGAGATATGACCAAAACAGTGTTCCTACTGCCTACATAACGTGAAACAAAAAACACTTTTTAAGTGCATATGTAACCATAAACACACCGTGTACATAAATCGGCATGATAAACGTGATGAAACAAGCATGAAGCATCCTCATACACATCCGACAAGTCCATACATGCCCTTGTGTACGAAAAAACAACCACCGAGAGGGTAACTACTCAGAAAATGGAGTGATTACCGACTATTGAAAGGCTTTATGTTTTACTGCAAACAACAGAGCGGTGAGATGAGATCTACATAGAGGTTTATGCCACGAAATCGTTGGGGTAGAACGTGCACACTGTGAAAAGGGAAGAGAAGATAGTAAGGAAGTGGAGAGGATAGAGTGTTCTTCTTCTTCTTCTTCCCACAAACAAGAGAGGAGATCCTATGGAGATGGTGATGGAGAGCTTACACCACTCCATATAATACGTGCATATTGTTGTGCGATAGTAGTCACAACTGTCGGCATTGAAGTTTGAGCTCTCTATGTCAATTTATAGGCTCTCTGTCGGTCCAGCTTGCACCCCAAGGCAAACGGGGCGCCCCCTTTCACCATGGATTAGCTCTTGCTTTTTGGAAAAAGACTCTAGTCTTTTCTTAAAACATGGCGTAGCTTTTGGTGGTCAACTCTGGCCTTTACCCTTCAATTTTTACAGTAAAAATTGATTAATTGGGCAGTATCCTGGTACCTAATGTGATCATGACTAAACTATGTTTCACCATGATACCCGACATAATTATGACTATCCTGTACTGCCTTGACGTATTTACAATGCCACTTTTTATAAAAGTATTTCCCATTAAAATCTTATTTAATCCCATTTCTTCATCGGATGGTCGTTTTTATATCCAACGGTGACTAAAAATAATGGCTTTACATTTCGATCAACCTAAAAAGCATGCCGCTTTTCAAAAACATAAAAAAGCTAGAAAAGCTAAAAATAGCGTTAAAAGAAAAAAAGATTTTTATAAAATTGAATTAGGAGTTTCTTTTGTTCATCCGAGTAAGAAAGTAGGCTCGCTTTTCACTCAAAAACACTATAAATCATGTAAACCTAAAAATAGCGTGAAAAGCGTTCGAAAAACAAATTTTTACAAAATTGAACCATAGCTTCCTCGAGACTCGTAGATTAAGGATCCAATACCGCTTTTTGCAAAAAAGCATTAAAAAGCACAAAAAGCATGAAAAAGCTAAAAATGCAATTTTTTTCAAAACTCTGTTAATATAATCCTGTTAGAATTTTTAAAATTTTGGCAATTAAAAAATGCATTCATTTGAACTCACATAGTAACTTACATGTCTAAGAGGTGAACCCCTCGAGTTGGACTCATGTGTTATGTTTCTTATGGTATCATCACTACAAGACTAAGATCACCCACATCGCTTAGTCAAAGAAAAAAGGGTCGATGACCTGGACCTTTGCTGGATCGGGGGGATTACTTAGGCCTTTTTTTTTTTGTTAGACTCATCTACACGGTTAGTGCGTCGGGGGTTGAATGACCTACATGGCTTGTAATGGAAATGGCCTATGAACTTTGCGAGTAGCGGAAATTAGAAGAAGCACTTTTGTGGAATCACTTTGTGAGCCTAGAGGGTGAACTTAATTGATGGTAGCAACATAACATAGCATTTAGTTAACTTGGCATGAACAATACTTTTGCAAGAGAGAGAGTTTAGAGAACATGACAACAGTTGAGGACCGGATTTATGTGGAGCCGGTCTCCAATAGGCATTTGTATTATAGTTTCTTCCATCAAGGGAGACTTGGTACAATACAATCTTTGTGTTCCTTGTGAGCTAGGTGATATAATGAAGATGGAAAGATTCATGCGTCACGAGCATAACATAAACTTTGTGGAAAGCATTAACTATCCCAAGCCTCAATCCCAAGGCCTCAAACACCTTAGAAGGTGGAGAGAGCTAGCGGGGAATGAGGGTAGGGAAGAGGAAGAAGAAACATTTCATAGGAGGAAGAATTAGTTCCTCACTTATCATCACTCTTTTTGCTGGCATACATAATAGCATAGTAATGAAGATGGAGAAGATGGCAAGCTTAAGCATTGAAGCATGGCTCTTGGTTGGATTTGCATTCCATAGCCAAGAGTGTTGGTGTAGGCTCTCGACTTCTCTACTAGCTTGAAGAAGGAGATGGAGCTCTTGCACTTTGCACTTCACACAATGAGTGTGTGTGAGTGTGTGTGGGAGGGTATACCCCCCAAGCTAGCCCCATTCTTGCTTTGGTCGACCCCCCCTTGTAGCTCACTCTTGAAGCTCATTGGACCCTTGCAAGCCTGGCCAATCACTTGTAGGATGCATAACAAGCAACAAGGGTAGCCTTGGGACAAGTGTCCCCCTTTCCCCTTTGAGAGCGAGGGCTTGATAAATGCAAAAAAATTTAATTTGTCATTAAACCCCTTGGGAGGCCAACCAATAGGCTTAAGGCACACTATGAGGGCTACATGAGGAGGAGCTTGACAAGTGTCCTTTTTGCTTTCTTTGTACCAAGCTTGCCTTGTGTGAGGGTGTGCGTGTTTTCTCTCTACCCCCCTCTTGTAGGGCTCGCCCCCTCCTTGTAGGGATAGTTGTTGAATTTTGTGGAACACCTTACCCTCAAGCACCTTAGTCAGCAAGCATGACAAAGCACCTCAAGCTTGGGTCATGTTCCCACAAGCATCTCAAGCTCCCTGGTCGGCAAGCACGACAAGCACCTCGAGCACCTTAGTCAGTAAGCACGACAAGCACATCAAGCACCTTAGTCATCAAGCACGACAAGCACCTCAAGCTTGGGCCGGGTTCCCACCGCAAGCTCAGTCCTAGCTTACCTAAGGTCAAAGGACTTTTTAACACTAACCTTTGGAGGTCTTTAATGAAGCTAACCCTAAGGTCTTTTAAGCTCCATTGGTTAGCCTTGCTCTTTGACATACCATCTCTCATTTGGACCACTTTACCATTGGCCCCATGGTGAGATAGATCTGTAAGCACATGTCTATATTCTAACCCCTGGTTCCCGTTTATTCTCCCACATTAAATGATCATTTTAATACAAGAAAATCATTTGGGTTGGTTAGATATTAGATTTTATGGCATGGCTAATGCGTCGGAGATCTTGCCTTGGCTTTGCCTAAATACCGATTCTGGGCATCGAAGAGATGTGGTGCCTAAACTGGTATGGTTGGTGTTGATACCCTACCAGCTGCTAGTATTTGGGATCCTTTCAGAGCTCGGGTCCATGGCGGGAGGCGAAGTGGCCTGAGTTTATGTCTGGCTCAGGTAGGTTGGTGCTGCTCTAGATCGCTTTTTGTGAAGTGAAATTCTCTTTGTCCGCAATAGAGCGAAAGTGGATGGGTAGACCAATCTATCCCTACACATGGTCTGGTGCTCTACTAGTCATTTATATTTGCGATATTATGATATTCCTAGATTTTGTTATTGCATTAATTCATGGTTGCCTATTTCATTTGGATGGAGCATTTAGAGATTCTCTTTTGTCATTCTTATGTGTTTGTGTACACTCTATTTCATCCTATACTATTAGGACTCTCTCTCTCTCTCTCTCTCTCTATCTCTCTCTCTCTCTCTGTGCAATGCTGTGTATACATATATTCACCCTCCACATTGTTATTTCCTTGAATACGCTTTCATTTATATCACCCATTCAGAGGTAGCACTAGTTGCTAAGTGCCTGTTAGCGGATTGAATGAACGGACGTCCACCTAGCTGGACACTTAGCAGGACACCACATTATACTCTATTTTTTTTTCGAGCTAGTGTAGCTACATTGTGTGTAGCTACACTGATTCGAGAGTAGTAGGTCAATTCTCTGAGTTGTAATTCTGTCATGATATGTGTAAAGGTCCATGTGAGCCGGACATTGGTTATTTAGAAAGCCCTAGTTATAAATGACAATAACCTTAATGTGAAAAGAGGCTTATCTCTTGGAGAAGAATAAGATCTACTATATGTACGCTCAAGCGACTTCTCAGCTCAGATTTATAATCGACATAATTAATGATTGAATAATCCGTTTTCAATTCCAAAACTTGCATTGTGTTCCTCTTTCCATGCTCTTTCATTCAAGTGTAAGCATTGTCAGTCTTGATGTGGCTCGTGATTATGCATTAGTGAGCTTAATCTTCATATTTGAGTACTTCAATCATTGTTTTTTGACGTTTTGACCATAGGAAAGTGTTCCAAGACCATAGTTCAATTTTTAGGACCTTGATCGTGATTTTGGTACCTTGTTAGATTGCGACCAAACTTGGTAGGATAGTGCCCCTAGACATCTTGGACCTCCTTCTAAAGTCTTTTGGTATTTTGAGTCCATTCGAGTGCCAAAATGGAGTGATGACCTGACATAAGCATATTTTTTGATCATTGAGTGATGATTTGCTTGTTGAGTTGATGCATTTGCTTGTGAGGTTTACTTACAACCTCAAACAGTCTCTGTGCCCCATCTGAGTCACTTCCCTGAGAATTGACATATTATGTTAGTACCTGATAGCTTTGCTATCTACAGACATCTGTCGCGGTGACCCGCTAACATTCACGATATTGTCAAGGAATGATCCTTAGATGGTGAGTAACCTAGTGCATATTTAGAGCGTTCTTTTCCAAAGATTTGTCTTTCCATTTCGTTTACACGTTAGCACTGAAGCAACTAGACATGGGGTTTAGTGCTTAATAGAGTCTAGAATTCGAGGACTTGCTAGATCTATTCTTGAGAGGTAAAGAGAGTTGTGAGTGAGATAGCCAAAGGCAGTTCATTTTTTAATTTTCTCTCTCAATGTGTTGTACCGTTTTCTGTTTTGACTTTATTTTGTATTGTTTTGTTTGTTTTTCTTTCTAGTTTCATTTTAGTACTTAGGAGTAGGGTAAGTAGAAACTACCATCATTTGATTTAGATTGAAAGATCGGAGAAAAAAAGGATGAAATCACATTTTGGACAAAACAACCATAAACTTTGAAAAATGGAAAAGTAGATGGTCACAACTCAAATGCTGATCCAAACCAAAAAATAAGTGCAAAAAGGGGAAAACCAAGCCACAGAGAGTCAATCTATAAAGTTCCGTAAGATTTAGAGAAGGAACATGGATTGTGATCCATGTCTCCTCGTGACTTTTTGAACATAAATTGATACCATTGGGTCTAGTGTGATTCCAGATCACTGAATATATACTTTTGGTGAGAAATTGACACTAAAAACTCACTCAAATCAAGAAATTGGACAAAAGAAACAAAAACCTTGAAAATTGATCAAAATTTGGGAATTTTTGACTTTTTGAGATCCAAATCCAAAAATAAGTGAAAATCTGACATCCATGAGTACAAGCATATAACTGACCAAATTTCATGTGCAAATGTGGTCAAACATGGATTGTGATCCATATACCTTTTTGACCACCTGGGGCTAAGATTTGAGCAGTACATAGATGGCACCATTTGGAACAGCTTTCTCTAAAGACACATTAACAAAAAACTAAAAAAAGTTAATCAAAATAGCCAAACATAGAAACTAGTCAAAAGCTCCAGAGCAGACAATTTTTTTTAAAACTTTTGACTCACAAAAAGTTGTTCAAATCCAAAAGTAAGTGGTAGAGTAGACTACTGACACTACAAGTAATTAGCATGCTAAATTTTGTGTCCAAATCTGATGGAACATGGATTGTGATCCCTGTATCCCATCAAGATTTTTGGATCAGATTTGACCAATAGGTAGATGAGACATGGGCAAACAATTTTTTTCAAAAGACTCAGTGGCCAAAAAATTGTAAAAAGTGTCAAACAAGCAAAAAATAGAACATTATCGAAAATGACCATAACAAACGGAAGATTTCACTTTCGGTTGAGCAGAACTAGTCCAAATTCAAAAATATTTTGGGGGATAGGCTACAAACATCATAGTCTATCAACACACCAAATTTTAGATCCATAACTGATGGAACATTGATCACGATCCATGTACCTCATTTGAGTTTTGGGACAAAAACTATACCAGCATCATGTAGCAGAGACCATTGTGAACAAAACTTCCCAAAGGAGGGTAACCAAAAGAGTTCAAAAATTGGGTCAAAAGTGCTTAAAACAATCCAAAGTGAAAAACTGCTAAAACAGACCTAGGAATTGACTTTTGATTTACCTAATCAAGTCCAAACTCCACAAAAACCAGGGATCAGTGGACTAAGAGGGACCTGTGTATCAAGTTTCAGTGCATTCTGACACAAAGGTACATGGATTTTGATCCATGTTCCTTTGTCATAGATTGAGTCAGGGTTCATACAAGAGCTAGCACTAGTCCCTAGAAGCAGTGTCTAGGAAAAGTGTGTCCCAGCTTAGCCTTAAGCCGATTGCAAAATCAAAGTAGCCGGTTGAGCTAAAAATACATGGAAAATAGTGTAATTTTGTAGAAATATTGGATAGTATTGTAAAATCTCCGGTTCAAATTTGTCTTGGAGGGATTTTTGTATGTTTGTGAAAATGATTTTTCTCGAACATTGCCTAGAAGCATAGTGGTCTTTTTAAAACTGAATTTGGATATCAAAATCCCAACCAAATTCCCAGAATTACCAAGTACTCTGACAAAGTATAAGAATTGACCTAATTTTCAATCTAGGGGTTCAAACCCAAATTCTTTTGATACCATAGCACCTACTAATCATGATGATCCTGATGGTACCAAGAAAAGTCAATTTGGCCTCCAACATGGATACTTACAAGAATTCATAGAAGAGTTTTCTAAAAGGGGAATCAAGCACAACATTGTCTCACAGATCTATGCCTTTAAGCAGAAAGCAAATGAAAAAGTGAAGGAAGCTTTGCTTTGCTTCAAACAATACATAGAGAGATGTCCAACATGAGAGTTACTACAAGATGAGAGATTATCAGTTACCTTCACTGAGAGCTTGAGAAATGAGACTCTAAAAAAGGACCTGCATTTGAAATCATGCACACCGTTTGAACAAGTCACTAGAGAAGCTCTATATCTAGTTGACAATTGCAAGGCCTATGGAGAGGTGACTGAAGATAAAGACAATGCAACGAGTAGCGCCTCTTCTACAACAAGAAAATCCATAACAATGCGGAGTGTTCCAATTCCTACCATGCCGAGCATTGATCAAGTGGTCGAGGAGGTGATTAGAAGAATAAACCAATATGATAGTCACAATTGAGGAGGTGTGATACTTGTGGAGGGGATCATCACAAGATTGAGCCTAAAATGCAATGTATACAAGGGCAAAGACCACCGCTTTTGAATGATGGTAGAGTAATAGTCAACTACACTCAACCAATGTATATGTCACAACCCTGGACAAATCAGTATTCCATGGATGAGAACACGAGAACACGCTCATGTTCATAGCCAATCAAGAGTATGGTTCAAAGGCCATTCTTACCAGGCAAGAACAACCATCACCTGGATCACCAACTATGCAATAAGTAGGAACATGCTACAAGTGTGGAGACAATCATTGGCCAAGAGTTTGTCCTCGTTCAGGAAAAAACATAGAGATATTTGGATATTGTTTAGAATGTGTTGTTACACACCTCATTCTTGATTGTCCAGAACACTTAAACAACAAGGGGAAAGAAAAAATGAACATTGTAGGAGTGCTACCCTCTTCAAGAAAATTTGAGGTAGAACCGATGGTTCCTATACATGTGGTGACTCGAGCTCAAACTCAAGAAGCGGCCAAAAACAAACCGGTCGAGGAACCCATCTTGCCTATTCAAACAAAAATTGAAAACATGTCAATGAGAACTAGAAGAAAATTGTGGAGAGCTAAAATAGAGAAAAATGAAGGCAAAAAGACTAAAAGAGAAAACCGCCTAAGAAACTAAACTGCAACAAACGAAAGAGTAGCTAAAACAAGAAAAGGAAAACAAGGAACAAACAAAAACAGAGAAATCATCCAAAATATCATCGAGAGGCTTGGTCTTGATAGAAAAAGTTAACGAGCAATTAGATGCCACGTTGCAAGCTACAAAGCTAGACTAAAACCCAATCAGACATTGAAACAGAGATTGCTGATATATACGCATCCAAAAATTGAAACAAAACAAATGGAAATGTACAAAAGGCTCATAGAGACAGCTCAAGCTCTAATGTAGACATAAACATTGAAAACCCCTGAGCAAGTAGTGCTTGTGCTAGAAAAGGAGAACGCAACATTAGGAAGAGGATGGGGTTCTAGGAGGGCCTCATTATTTGCCATGAGATCATGGACATGATTGAATAGGTGCATGTCATGTGTGCAATAATGGTGGGTGTGTAAGAGAGGTGTAAGAGTGGTCAAAGGATGCACTTTTTCCTTTGAAAAAGGGGATGGACAACTTTATGATTTTTGACCTTCCATAACTCCTTCATACAATCTTCAATTTGAGTGGAGATTATAGGTATGTAATTTACATGTTGATCTCTTTCCGTAGATATGTTACATGATATGGTTTTGCCCATTAGATTTTAAATTTCCTTTTGGGGGGAAAATTTGAATTCAAATAAACTACCTGTTTTGCATGTTTGAATTCAAAAGATTTCCTTTGATTGCTTTCTTAAAATTACAACTTTAACTCCCCTAAACTGCCAAATAAAGAGGCCCTCCTAGATCCCATTCTCTTCCTAATGGCGCACTCATAGAAAACAAGACAAGCAAACCAACTAAATTGGGAAATGAAAAGCCAGTGAATACAAGGGTGGTTCCAAATACAACGGATGAGACCAAATCTCACAAGATGTCGCCAATTCCTGAATTGGATGAGCTGTGGCCACAATCCTCGTGGGAAAGACAATAGTGCTACTTTACAGACTGCATCTACCATTGCGATCAATATGGATCATGAGCTCTACCCTAGAGATATACAATCTCTCTATGAAAATTTTGGGTCTATAACATCTGAAGAGAGCAAACCACACTCTCTATAGACTTTGCCATCTTCCATAGGAGAACACAAAATGAAATCTGAGGTTAGATTGGTACCTTCTCAATGGAAAGTGAAGGAGTACGAGTGGAAGTGCGACGCGAGAGAGAGTGTGAGAAGAAGAGCACGACGATATGGTGAACTCGCTCTACTGTAATGTGTAGAGCATAGTGAGTTCTTATTAGGTTTTAAAAAAAGAATATGTGTACATACTTGGCGGCCCGCCCACTTACCTGGGCGACCACATTGGGCTTTATACCCCAACAACCTCCCACTTAAAGTCCAATGTGGTACTTTAAGTGTGAGAGAAGCTACTATACAAGCTAATATACAAGAGATGTAGAGAAGTGATGTACTACCCTACACCTAATTGCTTGCAAAAATGCGCAAAGCTCTTTGAGGGAAGTCCTTTTGTAAGTAGATCATCAGGATTTTATGTGGTGTGAACTTTGACCAGCTGAATTTGCTTATCCTCGAGCATTTCCCTGATGAAATGATACTTCACATCCACATGCTTTGTTTTTGAGTGATAAACTGGATTGCGAGCCAATTGTATAGCACTCTGACTATCACAATATAACACAGGCATCTCTTCTTTGATTCCCAAATCTGTTAGTAGTCGATTAAGCCAAATTGATTCTTTGCATGCCTCTGATGCTGCAACATATTCAGCCTCTGTAGTAGACTGAGTAACACAATCTTCTAATCTAGAACGCCATGATACTGCTCCACCAGCCAATGTAAAGACATACCCTGACATAGACCTTCGGTTGTCTAAGTCACCTGCATAATCTGAGTCTGTAAAACCCTTTACACTTAGCTCCTGACTCCCATAGCATATACGCATACTCTTTGTAGCTTTTAGGTATCTCAATATTCCTTTCACTGCCTCCCAATGTTTCTTGCTTGGGTTTGAGATGTATCGACTTACTACTCCCACTGCAAATGCAATGTCTGGGCAAGTAGCAATAATTGCATACATCAAACTATCCACTGCAGACGCGTATGGAATCTTATCCATTTTAGCATGTTCTTCCTCAGACACAGGACAATCTTGTTTGCTAAGTTTCACATATGGTGGCAGTGGAACACTCAATGCCTTTCCCTTCTCCATATTGAAACGTTGCAAAACCTTGTCAATATACTCTGTTTGAGATAACCAAATCAACTTCTTTGATTTGTCTCTCTCAATGCACATACCAAGTATATGACTTGCCTCCCCCATGTCTTTCATGTCAAACGATTTTGCCATCTTTGACTTCAAAGCTGAAATTTCTTCCAAGTGCTTGCCAGCAATCAACATGTCATCCACATACAAAATAAGGATCAGCCAACTGCCATCCTTAGCCTTCTTTGTATATAGACAATGATCGAACTCACTACGTTTGTAGCCTTGAGAAAGCATAAACTTGTGGAATTTATGGTACCATGCCCTCGGTGATTGTTTTAAGCCATAAAGACTCTTTAACAACTGGTGGCATACCAAATCTTCCTTGCCTTTCTCAACAAACCCTTCTGGCTGCTGCATGTAAATTTCCACATCTAAATCACCATGCAAGAACGCTATCTTGACATCCATTTGGTGCAACACCAAATCTAATATGGCAACCAATGCAAGAAAGCATCTCAATGTAGTCATCTTGACCACCGGAGAGAAGACTTCATCAAAGTCAATGCCTTGTTCTTGCTTAAAGCCCTTGGCAACAAGCCTTGCTTTGTACTTTGGCTGACTATCATGAGCGGTGATCTTATACCTGTAAACCCATTTACAAGGTAGAGCCTTTTTGCCCTGTGGTAATTTAACTAGCTTCCATGTCTGGTTTTTATGCAGAGCTGTCATCTTTGACTGCATGGCCAATTCCCAATTCCCGGAGTCCTTTATTTGCACTGCTTCCTTGTAACATGAAGGCTCATTGCAATCAGTCAGCATGACATAGTTCATAGATGGAAAAAACCGATTAGGAGGTCACGGGATACGTCCAGATCTACGCAAAATAGGTGGCTCAGGCTCAGCCACAACCTGTGGTTCCAATCTATCCTGTCCTTGCTCCTCTTGAGCCCTGACATTTGTCTTGCACGTGCAGGTCCATCTTCTTGGAAGACAACTCTTCTAATCTCCTCAACCCTCTCTGGTTTAGAATGATATTTGGATTCATTAAAGTGAACATCATTGTTGCGGATAACCTTTCTGGATTTGGGATCCCAAAGTCTGTACCCCATCTCACCAGAATTACCATAGCCTAGAAAGATGCACTTTCTACTCTTTGGCTCAAGTTTGTTCCTAAATTCCTTTGGAACGTGAGTATATGCCTCACAGCCAAAGACTCTGAGATGCTTGTATGAGGGCATTTTGCCTGACCATACCATCTCTGACACTGAATCCTTCTGCAAAACCTTGCTATGAGATCTATTTATAAGATGAATAGCTATTGATACAGCTTCAGCCCAAAACCCATTTGGTAGCTGTGCATTAGACAACATACTTCTGACCTTCTCTTGTATGGTCCTATTCATCCTCTCAGCAACACCATTTTGAGGAGGATTGTAAGGAGCAGTAAGTTCACGTTTTATACCTTTTGACTCACAAAAGTCCTGAAAGGCCTTTGAAACATACTCTCCACCATTGTCAGTGCGTAAGCATTTAAGCTTCTTGCCACTCTGATTCTCCACAAGTGTCACAAACGTTTTGAAAACAGTAAACGCTTCATCCTTGTGCTTGAGAAAGTAAACCCATACTTTCCTCGAGTAATCATCTATAAATGTCATAAAGTAAGAAGCTCCCCCTAGAGATAGGTTAGGCATAGGTCCACACAAATCACTATGAACAAGTGCCAACTGTGTATCTCTTCTACTGCTTCTATGCTTATGTGGCTGCTGTGTTTGCTTACCATACAGACAATGTTCACAGAATTCAAAATCATTAAATGAGAAGCCAAGAAAATAACAAGAACGAGACAATATTTCAATTCCCTTCTTGGACATATGTCCTAACCGGCTATGCCACAAAGAAACGTTCGGCTTCTCGGTTACATTGATTACATTTTTAGAGACATTTGATACATAAATCATGTAAAGTCGTCCAGACTTTACTCCATGTGCTACTGTCATAGAACCCTTGGATATCTTCCACATGTTCTGTCCAAAAGTGGTGACGTAGCCAGCATCATCAAGTAAACCTGTGCTGATCAAGCTCTTTGTAATTGCGGGAACATGTCTCACATTTTTCAACGTGAAAGAAGAGCCATTCTGAAACTTCAATTGAACATCTCCAACACCTAAGATCTCACATGTCTTCCCATTGCCTAGCCGAACATGATCTTTAGTGGTCACATAAGAGGTAAACCACTCCTTGTTTGGAGACACATGAACTGATGCCACTGAGTCTATAATCCAGTCACTCAGTGCATTTCCATCAGATGCTGTAAGAAGAGCTGAGTCCATTGTATTCTTCAAGAAGTAGATGTCTCCTGACACTAGACTGTCATCCTCTGCAACAGTGTTTGTCACATTTATTTCTTGAATCTTCACTGAGGACTTGTTCTTCTCACCATGGTCTTCAGCTGTCTCTTTGCCTTTTTCTGCTTTCCATTCTCTGCAGTCTCTTCTCATGTGACCCTTCTTGCCACAATGGTAGCATTCTATGTCACTCTAGCCTTTAGCACTGCGGGACTTGCTACGAGACTGATTCCTCTTTCCACCTTTGTACTTTTCTTTGGTCCTTCCCTTGACAACTAAGGCTGTTCCTTTGCCTTTGACCATTGTCTTTCTGTTGGTTTCTTCAGTAAGCATACTGCCTTCTACACCTGCTATGGTCAAACCATCAGGAGGTGCAGAATTACTCAAAGCTGTGCGAAAAGTGTCCCAACTTTCTGGCAATGTGATCAATAGGAACATAGCTCTAACAGCTTCATCAAACTTGACACCTTGAGCTGACAACTGACTGTAGATGGTGTTGAATTCATTCAGATGATTGGACATAGGTGTCCCTTCTTTCATCTTCAAGTCAAGAAGCTTCTTAAGCCAGTATACCTGTGAAGCTGCACTCTGCTTCTCATAAAGATCACTCAGCTTTGTCCATGCTTCATAAGCCGACATCTCGTCTGCTACATTGAAGTAAAAGCTTTCTGCCAAAGTCAGCATAATGGTAGAAAGTGCCAATTCATCCATTTCGCTCCATTCATCTTCGTCCATATCTTCTGGTTTTATCCCCTTGAGCTTTATAGGTTTTATCTGCTTCTTTTGTACCAACACGTGCCAAATCTGCTTCTTCCACAGTGGGAAATTGGTTCCATCCAGCTTCTTGATATTGTAAAGAGTAGTGTCCTGTGATCCAGCCATAGCTACGCGTCACAGTGATTTACTTTCTTGGGAAAAATTCAGTAGAGTTTCCCCTGTAAACTGACCTCTGAACCAATATCAACCTGTCAAATGAACTAAGAAAGCTTCAGATTCTGCATAAATTTCGGCAGAGTCTCCTTTGTAAAATGGCTCTGGTGTACTCAAAAAACAGACCAAAAACAGCTCAAAAAACCACTGTCTCTCTAACACTGTAAGCTGTGGGTAAACCTGTCCTCCACCTGTACTGTCTCTCACTGTCCTGTAATTGTCCTGTAAGCATAGACTGTGACAATGCCTGGACGATAGTAAAGCAAAGATGCAATCCCAACTGTCTAACTCACAGTCAATACATCCTAGTTGCCTATCTAAGGGTGCTCGAGGGATCGCTCCAAGACCTGTATCACCGAAAGGATCTCAACATTCGAGAATCCCCCAGATCAATAAAACCTCACTCGACCCTCAACAAAGGCTGCAGTAAATTTGACAATACATAGACTTTCCACAAAGTCATACATCCACAAATTTCCCACTATATGCTATAACCGCTGCGGCGGTTGTTTGCTACGTGACTCACAGCCAGCAAACCCTCAACAGACATACATCATCTCTGACAATACATCCCATGTGGAAGTACTTGCAATGTCATGATGAAATCTGGAATATCAAGCAGCAAACACAAGCTACCTGATGAACTAGTGGATGTCGCCTACAGTCTATGTGTAGATGCGCCTGTGTCGTATGTGATACGCCTCCAAGAACTGTGAGCCGTTCTTCGATGTGTAGACAACCACAAATTAGCACTCTGGGAGTGTCGATATCCTCAACACCTGCAGTCGTAGGCCGAAACCCCAAATTTGCAGAGTCGGATCTGCACCCGCCAAGACCACGTAGTCGAAAATGGCCTGCACAGAACTTTGTCGAAGCCAAACGGTGGCCGAGATGACCTTAGCATGAAATTCTGAGAACACCAAGCCCTTTGGGCTGTCCCACAGGATTTGGGGCCGTGTCTTCGCCTGTCGAATCTCACTCCAATTTGAGCAGGTGACTCTGGCTACCTGCAAATGCTGCCCCGAGCCTCGATCTGAGCTCTGATACCAGTTGAAGGAGTACGAGCGGAAGTGCGACGCGAGAGAGTGCGAGAAGAAGAGCACGAAGATATGGTGAACTCGCTCTACTGTAATGTGTATAGCATAGTGAGTTCTTATTAGGTTTTTACAAAAGAATATGTGTACATACCTAGCGGCCCGCCCACTTACTTGGGCGACCACATTGGGCTTTATACCCCAACAGAAAGCCACACCAAAAATGATGAATACCAAAAGCTTGCACGCATTAATGTCTTCTCCTATACAATGCAAGATTACTCTCTCAGAGTTGCTAAGAATTAGACCGCATCTATGGGGCCAAACGAACAAAAAATTGAAAAGAATGGGAGCGAAAAATCCTCATCAAGACACCCCCCTTAGATGAAAACATGAATAAGACTCAATCCAAGAGACAAAAAGCAAAGCCTATACAAGTGAATAAGATGGGTGAGTATTGCGAATGAGAAGAAGGGAACACTACCTTACCAATAGAGTACAAGGGAGTTAAAGCGAGTGGGGGTTCGAGTAGTCATTGATACAAAGGAAATCTGAGAGAAATGGGAAAGACCAGCTCTCATGAAAACACGCATGAAGTTGCAGCTAGCAGATGGATATGTACGAGAGACCCTTGGGAATGTTGGAGAAAATTATTGTATCCTCTTGCGGAATAGAGTACGAGCCCACTTTTGTTGTAGTTGACTTTGGAAAAGGCAAAAAATTTGAGGTTATTTTGGGATGTCCATTCATGAGACAACTCAAAATGATGCAAGATTGGGGGTATGACCATCTCTACTTATAGCATAAGGGTATCACAACCAAGGTTAGCACAAGGGACCATAGTCACAGGGATGTAAATCAAACCCTAGTGGAGACTTTGATGTAACTAAAAAATCCAAAACACGATCCTGCTTGGTTGATGAAGGGAGTGCATGTTTGGATGTGTGGAACATATGAATGTAGAAACCCGAGAAAGGAAGATTGTATCTTAGAGTGCTCGATAGAAGATGAGTATTATGTAAAGGAGCCATTTTCAGAGGACTTATTTGAACCCTTTATTTGGGAGATGGTATTGGCAACTCTGGATGTGTGTGTAAATGAAATAATGCCTAAAAAGTTTTGTGATGAGAATGGATATGACATAACTCCTTGTTTTATGATAAAGGTAATAAAGGAAGCTAATGAAACTTATGAGTATGAAAGCAAAACAAGTATTACATACATCAATGTCATGGATCGTGATGCAAAAGCACAAACGAAGGACGAAGAGCAACCACAAGAATATGTCATCATTCACATACCTGAAGAATCAACGAGAGTTGTTTCAAAGAAGCTGGCTCCAAAAATAAGTGCAATTAAAAGCAAATAAAAAAGCAGTGATTCCAAGTTCCACATCAAATGCTCAACATAGTCATTATTAGCAAAAGAACAAGCATCAGATAGAAGATCAAGTGTCTCCGATAGTGATCAAATTTAGCATATGTGGAGAAACAGGACTCACAAACATGTTCAGCCGTGATATATCCTTATGAAACAAGGAATGTAATGTTTTATGGGACACGGATAATGATGAAAAATTTGTCAATTTTAATCTATGCTTATGATGAAAAATCTTAAGCTATGCTCTGTGATTGACAGATTTTTCATCATTATCCATGTCCTATAAAACATTACATTCCTTGTTTCATAAGGATATATCACGGCTGAACATGTTTGTGGGTCCTGTTTCTCCACATATGCTAAATTTGATCACTATTGGAGACACTTGATCTTAAAATTGACACGGATAATGATGAAAAATCTTAAGCTATGCTAGAAGAAACAATATACACAAGTTCTAATTCACAAATTCCTAGCTTTGGTGTGACAAAAGTCATACTCAGCTTGAGTAAATTCTCTCCTTCTCGCGCTTCCTACTCCCTTCCCGACTGTCACATTGCAGTGCCACCTGTTGCATTGCAACCGCAGGTAAGAGCTCTACGCATTGACGTAAGCATTTCATGGTAATCCATAGCTTTTGGTGTCGTCGACCCACGGCCTAATTTCATCATAAGTAGGAATTTAAGCTTAAAAATCATAAACTAAGTATAGGCGGGGTATTGGGACATCATTGCTAAGCATTTAGATGCATTCTGGGTCGAAAACGACTAGGTCAAAAACTCACTGCTGCTATTAATAATTACGATTTTTACACTTGACCTAAAGTGAGATTTGAGACCATAAGCATGTGTGTTTAGGTCTTATAAACATGTCCTGGAAGTTTCGTAACGTTTGGATGTCGTTTGATGCTGTAACGGTTGTGATTTGTTTGACGATGAGCGACTAGCTTTTGGTGATTTCTATCATTTGAGTGCAGCTTGAGTTAGATGCGAGTTGTTTGTTGTTTTCCAAGAGATTGACAACCTCTTGTAGCCTCTATGCACTAGTCGAGTCAGCTTCGTCCCATGGATTGACAATTATATTCGTGGTTCTCGCTATGTTTGCAATAAGATAGGAGTGAGGTTAGACACCGGTCCCACATTTGGCGCCGTTGCTGGGGATTGAAGAGACCTAAACTAGGGAAAAACACGAGCATCTTGTGAAGTTATCCTTTAATTTCCCATAGGATCACCTAGAGTCAAAACTCTCTTTTTAAAACAGCATAGCTTAAGATTGTCGTATTTTGCTGTGTAGAGGTAGCTTGGAAGTAGATTGTACTTGCTAAGTACCTTTTAGGATTGTAAGATTGTAGGATTAGATTAGGATTTGAGAATGATTGATAGACGAGACAAGTCTTAAGATCAAGGCTCGAAAACCATAAAAAACAAGAAAACAAGTGTTTGTGGACACTTTTCACAACCCCATTGCAGTAGAATCTAGGAGTAGGGTAAGTAGAATTTGAGGTGGATCTTAGAACATTGCTCTCTCCAAAAGAATCAATTGTGAGTTGTTTATGTGAAGTTGCAGAATTTCAGGTCTACGGCTATAAATAGCACCAGAAGACTGTCCACCATTGAATCCGAATGGAGAGTATGCTTTAAAAGTTGTGTGAACCAGTGGGTAAGCTTAAGGACGCATTGAGGTAAAAATTTCAAGAGTTTGCAAAAACTCAGATTATTCACTTTTTCTTGACATTTTAGGCCAAATTAAGTTTTGACTTGACTCAGAGGCTTGAAATAGATCATAAAAAGATTGTCCAGTGGAAAACTAAAAAAGTGTTCATTTTAGGCCTAAAGTAAATAATTATGATTATTTACTTTCAACTCAAAAAGTGACCAAGGTTGATACCAGAGACTCTATGCATGTGTACAAATATCTTTTGTAAAGGCCCATAGGGTTTGGATCACCAAACTGACCAAAAGCTTGGTAAAAACTGAAATCTGTACTGACTGTCGAGAACTTGAGTGTAAATTGGGAAAATTTTGTTCAAACTCAGTGAAACTTGACTTAAGGCTTATATTGATATATTAAACAAGTGTACATGCTCAGTTGACCAAAAAGATGCAAAAATTTGCCAGAAGTAAATAATCACGATTATTTACTTTTGTCCCAGTTTTCAACTTTTTTGACAACCCATCATACCACTAATTTTAGCATGATATATTAAGCCCACAAATCAAATTTGGTAAGATTTGGATCATTGAAGTGAAAATTGTCGCCAAATTTGCAAAGTCAATCTGCAGACACAAAATTGTTGACCATTTGAACATGAATTATCCAAACTTGATGAAACTTGGCTAGGGAGCTTAAGTTAAGATGATTAACAAATGTGTGTCAAGATTGTGGCAAAAAATTGCATAAAAATACGAAGAGTAAATAATCGCAATTATTTACATCTGCTACAAAACTAGACATTTTTGCATATTTGAGTATACCACAAGGTCAAGCATATCAAGTAGACCACACAAATCAAATTTGCTGAAATTTGAATCACAAAAGTGAGACTTAAGCCAAATTCTTGAAAACCGAGTCTGCGGACACGAAACAATTGATAACTTGGACAAATTTTGTTCAAACTTAGTGAAACTTGTCCAGAGACCTTAACAAGTTGAGTACTTGACAAATCAAGCCAAAAAGTGCAAAAAGTTGAGAAAAGTAAATAATTGTGATTATTTACTACTGACACACAGAGACACTATTTTGGACTTTTGAGCTTGTATATTGTTAGACCAACATAATACAAGGCCACGAGAAAATTTTGGGTGCAATCGAATCCAAATTAGTACATGTTCACTCAGTTTGCAGGTTGCAGATTAGTCCTTTGGCTTTTTGCAAAAGTAGAATCTGAAAGTCTCAAGTGCTGACTCACTTAGCTCAATTTGAAGAGATACACATAGACCAGTGACAATAGTTAGCAAAAATTGTACAGTCTTTATGAAAGATTAGCTAACTTGAAACTGATACAGGAATCAGGTCGCAGACAAGGAATTGAAAGCTTGACAGAAGTTGCAATCAAGTCAAGTGGAAGAAGCTGATAAAAAGTCAATCCGATGGTAAGTACTTTATCCAGGGCTTCACAAGTCTATATGAACCTTAGATCTGGTCGTATACTAGCAAATCAAGGCATATTTGGAGAGACCGCTAGTAGTCTATTCACCGGCGAGAGTGTGAATCAAGGTGACCACTTGGACACTATCTTTGAAAAAGTCTCAGACACTTTTTCAAAATCAACATCTGAAATATCTTCCTATTCGACTCATTCAGAAACTGGAATGACAATGCGTTATAAGCACATACTCACCTTTTATAAGACTAATCGCCATGGAGCTCAGGTTTACCTGGATCCTAATGAAGAGTATGGTATTTGCATTGATGACCATGGCATAGAGTTTGAAGAGGAAATCACACCAAACAAGAAAAAATGTACATGGATAAAAAGGAACTCAGTATTTACAAGTTGAAAACCCTGAGTGATAGGCAAATGGGGGTTAGAAGTAAATACCATAATTTCAGATATGGCAGCAAAAGAAAGACCACCAACTTTAGAATTTGAGGGATACGATCAAGTTGATTTGAAGCCTTTGAAATAGCTTAGCACGGATAATCCTAGGATTGAAGTCTATTGTTGGGAGGACAGAAACGTCAAAGATCTTCTTTGGACTTCTCATGCCAAATAAGGATAGCTAACACCCATGAAGATCATCTATATCTTCAAAATCAAAGACAATGGTTCAACAGATCTACCAACCTATCTATTTAGGGATTGTTATAACAATAAATTTGTTATGATGATCTGAGGAGGTGGAACAAACCAAATACCAAGGGTACTCCATAAGGGATTGGATATTGGGCCAAGGACCAGAAACTATTTCAAGAGATGAACTCCAAGAGAGATCTTTTGAGAGTAATGTTAAAAAACCGAAAACTATGTAATCACGAAGCAAACCGGGTGACACTAAAGCCAGTACAGGGCTACATGAGTCACTATTTCCAACAGACTGGTTTGAAGGACTCAGAACATGATCAAATGCCTAGGAGACCGGGAGTTGAACCAAATAGACACGTCAGACCAGCTGATTTCCAAAAATGTATTAGAAAATACATGAATCTGGGGATCCATATGACCACTTAGCAAGCTTTAAGCAAGTGCTAAGATCAAAACGCATATTTGATTTCCATACTCAGTTCAAGGGATTTGGAATGACATTAGAAGGAAAAGCACTGACATGGTTCCAAAACATTCCACCAAGGTCAATCATGGACTTAAATACATTAGCTCAAGGATTTGTAGCTGCATGTTTCAAAACAGGGATCAAACATAATATTGTAGCTCAAATCTATAGCTTCAAACAGAAATAAGGTGAGTCTATTAGGGATTGTGCAACTAGAATGAAGCAATACATTGCAAGATGCCCAGAGCTAGAAATACCTGCAGAAGAAAGACTAGTATCATTATTTCTAGAGAAAGACTAGTATCATTATTTCTTACAGGATGCCCAGAGCTAGAAATACCTGCAGAAGAAAGACTAGTAGCATTATTTCTAGAGGGACTGCTAAACAAAGAGTTTCATGCTATATTGTGTAGCAAGAAGCATATGACCCTAGAAGAGTGTGTGCCAGATGCTATTGACTTAGGAGACAATTGTGATATTTTCAATAAAGAAGATGTCCCTAAGAATAACCAAAGCAAGAAAACAACATCCACCAAACTAGCACAAGTGGGAACGGCTTCTGCAGCACCATTTACATCCATAGAAGACATGCTCAAAAAGATGAATGAAATGATGAATAACATGTAAAAAGCACCAATGAGGGGACCAGGGCAAGGGATACCTCAACAGGGACAACCAATTAAGCCACATAAATGGTGTCCGATCGAGGATAAATGGACCAACCATGAGTCTAATGAGTGCTATTACCGACCAAAGTATGATGGGAATGTTCAATACGTGCCTATGAGCCCACAAGGACAACCCATGTATAGATATCAGTGTAATATGGCCCCAGCTCAAAGACCACCATGGGTATGGAAAGACCTCAATCCGTGTTGGGTCAACAACCTCCATATCCTGGACATAATGCAGTGCATGTAAAGTACATGCACTCAAAGGGAGTCATAGATGAACAAGTACTAGTGCTTGTTACACCCTATGCTGAACTTAGTCCATCTACAATAATGGTAGAAGGATATTGGTATAATTCACACCCACCACCAATGGAAGAACCTGTGACTTATACTACACGAGGGCTTGCACCAATTTACTATGTAGCTAATCAAGGTGTTAGCCTCTGATGGTAACACCAATGATTAAGCCAAGAACTAAAAACTGTGATGATCATTGGAAATATGAATGCCCAGAGCCTGACAAGAACATTAAGCCAGTTGATGCTTTTTGTATGCAAGGTTGCAAAAAGGGAGGACACTCTTCTAAAGATTGTCCAATAATTCCTTTAAACAAGGGTAAAACAGTAGTGAACGTAGTCCAAGTGATATCTAGTAGCTCATGTGAGAGTGAACCTATTGTTTCAATCAAGGTGATCACCAGAGCCCAGGCTAAGAAAAAGAAACATAACTCGTCTGATGATTCGGAGAATACTAAAATTTCCTCTCAAAAGACCAAGAGAAGCAGAAGGAAAAGGTATAAGATGAGAAAACAAAAACAAAGGGCTGAAATCGAGGAGAAAGCAAAGAAACTATTCCAGGAAAAAGTGAAAGAAACTGGATGTGAAATCAAGGAAGCCACTTTGAAATCTAGAGGATCAATTTTAGTTGACAAAATTTTTGATCCAATCAATGCAGCCTTGAACGCTTATCGAGTGAGACTTGCCAAAACATGGAAAACAAATGGAAAAACTATCCTTCTCCAGATATGGAAGCAGCTAAGCTTGAAGCTTATCACAATTTGGTAAGAATTACTCAAAAAGATACTGGAAAAACAAAAACCCAAGCTCGAGAGTATGGTAAAACCTGAGGAGCTTTTGGGAGGAACCGGTAAAGAGAAATCCGAAGTGGTGGTAGAACCCTACCTTGAACGTAAAGAGCCAGAACTCATAGTGTCAGACAATGAAGATGACTTAGATGGAATTCCATTCGTAGAAGAAGACTGGCCAAGACACTTATGGGAAAAAGTTAGAGAGATTAATGATGGGAGCCTAACTCTGAAGTTAGCTCCTATAAAGGGAGTTTGACAAGACAATCTATCTCTGATATGGACATGGATGTACAATCTTTGTATGGGGATTGTGGCTCTAAAGCTTCAGGAATGTCTAAACCATTGACTCTGAAAACACTACCTCTTACTTGGGAGATAACGAAGATGAATCCATAATGTGTAAAACCACCCAGATAAAAAGAACAAAATAGACCCTAGAGGTAGACAACATTTATTCGATCATGTCTATACCCATTCAATGCACTCTTACTTTAGGAGAACTGTTAAAAATCAGACCATATTTATGGAATGATCTACAGAAAAGTCTAGAGAAGGTGGGGATAACCGGACTAATCGTGAAAAATTTTGAAAAATTGAAACACGAATTGGATAACAAAGAGATTCAATCCATTCCAATGAACAAAGTAGGAGAATACTACGAAAAGGAAGAAGGAAACACAACCCTTCTAGTGAGATATAATGATATAGAAACCATGGCAATATTGGATAGTGGGATAGGCATAGCCATAGCCATGAAAGCAGTATGGCATGGGGGCAACCAGCCATTATACAAACTTGAATGAAATTGCAACTGGCAGATGGATACATCGAAAGACCCTTAGGACTACTTGAAAAAGTGATAGTTAATTCTTGCGGAATTGATTATCAACACACTTTTGCAATAGTGGACTTTGGAAAGAAACTCAATTACAAAATCATCTTGGGAAGACCTTTCATGCGACAAGTACAACTCATCCAAGATTGGGGAAACAATTATCAGCAAGTGGGATCAATAACAAGGGTTAATTTAAAAGATCACACTTATAGAAATGTCATGAAAACACCCATACAAGAATTTGAATCAGTCTCTTTGGCTGAAAGTAAGCTTCCATCTTGGTTGAACAAGAACACACCTATTTGGATGTGCAGAGCCTCAAAAAATGAGAGCTTAAAACGAGAAGAATGTATCTTAGAAAGGGATTGCATAGACGAAACCTATGTACCTGAACCCTTTTCGGAGCATTTGTTTGAGCCATTTGAGTGGACTCAAATTTTAGCAACAATGGATGTGTGCATAAATACATTATGCCTACTCACTTTTGCAATGAGGACGGCTATGATATAATTCCCATACAAATGATTTCAACCCTTCACATTGAAGACAAAATTTTGGAATCCAAGGACTTAATGAAGGCTCTACAAGTCTTTTTAGACCTCTTCTATGATGCAATAGATGATTTAAAAGAACATTCAGCTACCTTGGATGATTCGGGGTTGGAAACTGTGAGAGCTAAATTACTCATGAAAGGAGGGGAGGATTTTTTTTTTGACTTTCCAAATCAGAAACCAAAAAAACAAAAATGGTATAGAAGAAAAAAGACACGAGAAACTTGAAATCTAGACCTATGCCATCAGTTTCCAATAGAATACAGTTTCTGATGCAGATAGATGCGTCAAGGACAAAATCACTTGTAGATATCCTTTAAAAAAAAAGCAAGAAATATAAAAAACATTGAGAAAAATGAGAAAGAAAACTCAAGAAAAACCTTGATACCAGGACAAGGATTCAACCATGACATGAGTTGAACGAAGAAAGAAGTATTAAGAGTTGAAAAAAGCTCTAAAGGAGATATATACAATTGAAATGGAAACCACTGAGGAAGAAGGTAAAGATATAATGAGTGTTTCATCCCAATACAAGAAATATACTCTCCAAGACCAAAAAATCATAGTTGAACAGCCTATTAGAGAACTACGAAAACAGGGCAAGTCCTACGAAGGACCTGAAAATTCAAAAAAGATATATCTGTCCGAAGAGCCTAGACCGGCCTACATTGCAAATGACCTTATGGAAGAAGAAGAAAAGCTTTTGTTAAGCTTACTGAAAGATTACCGAGATATCTTTGCTTGGTCTTATAAGGATCTCAAGGGTGTTGATCCAGAAATCTGTCAACATACCATACCTATGAGAGATGATGTGAAACCAAGTAGACAAAGGCTATACACTTATAATGAGACATTTTCTAGAAAGATCAAAGAAGAGATAGAAAAGCTAAAGGAAGACGAATTCATTTATGAAATTGAACACACAGATTGGGTGTCTCCAATTGTGGTAGTACCCAAGAAAAATGGAAAATTACGGGTGTGTCAATCTCAAGAGAGTGAATGCAACTACCATTAGAGAAAACTTTCCTCTTCCAATTACTGAGCATGTTTTAGAACGAGTTGCAAGAAAAGAAGCTTATAGATTTTTAGATGGATTTTTGAGATACAATCAACTTTTGGTTGATCCCAAAGATCATCATAAAACTGCCTTTGTAACTGAATGGGGTATTTTTGCCTATCGGGTAATGCCTTTTGGGTTAACTAATGCTCCTGCCACCTTTCAGACATTGATGAGCCATGCTTTTGAGGAATACCTTTGGAATTTTTTGGAAGTATATATGGATGATCTATGTGTACCATCATCAATCCGGGCTGATCGTTTTGAACACCTCGAAAAGGTATTCGAAAAATATAGACTATATAGGATTTACTTAAATCCTGAAAAGTGCACATTTTTATGGGTAGATAAGGAAAAATTCTTGCACATATAGTGTCTAAAAATGGCATAGCTATTGATATGGATAAAGTTCATGTTATTGTTGATTTGCCTAGACCGACAACAATCAAAGGGCTTCAAGCTTTCATGGGACATTGTGGATATTGCAGACGATTCATTTACATGTATGCTATAATTGCAAAACCCATGTACAAATTGATTACACTCTTTGAATGGACTAATGCGTGTGAAGAATCCTTCATGAAGCTTACGCAAGCTCTCACTTCAACTCCAATATTGAAAGCACTAGATTGGAATAAGATATTCCACATACATTGACGGGAGCAAAGCGAACCCCGAACCCCGACGGCCTCTAAAACACCGGGGACCGAATGGCGCGCCTCGAGCCTGTCATGGTAAAGCAAACAGGGGGCACCACCTAGCTTCAGCGGCTAGGACGCAAACAACACACCACCATAACAAAGTTTTCATCCAAGAGAGATGGATGCTTGGGAGTAATGATGAAGAGGAAAGGGAATGAGATCAAGTGAGAGAGAGAGAGAGAGAGAGAGAGAGAGAGAGAGAGAGAGAGAGAGAGAGTGAGGGAGGGGATATAGCGGCTTAGTACTTAGGCACCACAAAAGGATGGCGAATCCGCACACCCTTCACACATACACAAGCTCACTCCAAAACACAAGACTAGGTGGCGATTCCGCACACCTCACATGGGCAAAACATTGCAAGAAAACATACTCACAAAACCTCAAGATTTATTTAGAGAATAAGGCGATGAAATGGGGAGCATAGGGTAGGGAAATGAGAAGGGAAAGAGTGGTAGAGCACATGGCGGATAGGTGGGAGTTGATGGCGAAGACTCGCACGAGGATTATGGCCATCATCCTTCATTTAGTTTCCCTTCATCTTCCATAGCCAAGGGTGTAGAGGTCATGCTCAAGACAAGCATGGTGATTGCGGTGATGGTGATGGTGTGTGTGTGTGTGTGTGTGTGTGCACTAGGCACACACAGTGCATAGTGTGTTCTTTGGTGATGTTGTGTGTGTGTGTGTGTGTGTGTGTGCGCACTAGGCACACACAATGCATAGTGTACTCTTTGGTGATGGTGTGTGTGTCTTTAGTGTGATAGTGACCCCTCTTTATATAGGGGAGGAAGGGGGAGAAATTCTAGAATTTAGAAATGAAGAAATCATTATCTACATAGGCCATGTGACTGTGGGCCCCACTTGTCTGGCTGTGTGTATATGTGCCAAAACAACAGTCTCATGAGAGAGAGACTAAGAGAGAGAGATGGGCTGATGAAAAAAGTGAGAGGTGACATGGAGAATAAAGTAATTACAAGAGGGGAGAGAGGGGAGTGTGTTCAGAGGTGAATCTGTGTGCAGATGTGTGTGAACACAAGAAAAATCAGGTAACCACCGGGTGGGGATGGGTCTGTGGGCACCTTTTTTAGTGAAATTGAGTGTGTGTGAGTGTGGGGGAGGTTATTTAGCTACAAGACAAGAGACATGGCGCCCTTTAGAGAGAGAGGGGGGTATTTGGATCATGGGATATGATAGGAGAGAGAAAGGGGGGGTGGGGTATACTATTTTGGAAGATATGATAAGTTGCATGTGAGTTAGGGTGCATTATTGGTGAGTTAGAATGCATTATTGGTGAGAGGTGGGGTAGCTTGAGGGGAGAGAGAAAGGAGAAAGGACAAGGGGAAGAGAGAGGGGGTTGACCTTTTGAGTGGAGGAGAGGAAAAGGGACACACGGCGGGGCATCAGTGAAGAAAAAGGAGGCAAGGTGGGGATGGGCTGCCCCGCAGGCATGAGGTGGCCTATTTTACCTTTCTTATATATTTACATAATCATACTTTATTTTTTTCTTACTTTTCCAATGCCTTTTATCACTCCCTCCCTAAGAGGAGGTTTCCATGGGGTGGGGACGAGAGAAGAGGGGTATGGGAGCTTGGCTTGTGAAAAGCCCCCATCATTAGCCCTCCCCTTTTGGCTAGAGGCATTCATGTCTCTAGCTCTGTTTCTTCTTCCGCTTAGCTATAGGATCCGATATCGAGTTGCCTTCTGAACTAGCCATTCCATTTGGCCATTGGTGAGATTTCTGGGATATTCATGAATCTGTAACATGTCCGAGTGATAACTTGTTCCTTGGAATAGTGTCGGTTGATTAAAGGGGAAGCCCATGGCTTCCAGACCTTTGTGCCAATGTCCTCCTGGATCCCAAGTGAAAAATAGGATCATTGTTTGCAGTGTCCGAAAAATAAAATTTGCATGCCAAATTGAACCAAATTTGTAACCACCGGTAGCGAGAGGGGAAATGAGCATCTTCGCTCCTGCAAAGACAGAACTGAAAATTATGATTCCCAAGAGTGTACCAAGAATCCACCATATATGGCCGCCTTGTTGGTGTGGTGATCTCAAGTTTTCTTCAGAATCCTGCTTATTGCCATGACTAGAAAAAACTGCAAGCATATCATGCTTCTTTTGGGTGTGCTCAAACATGTCAGCTTCCTTTACTGATGCTAATAGCAAGCCACCTACCTTGCGGCTTAAATTCAAGCGTAATCCACTTACCTTTCTCCAAAGAGAGGATGCACTATTTGTAAAAAATTGTACCAAATTGCGAATGAGGTCTTCATTCTTGCATTCTATTAGGCTTTTGTCTATCCATGGCTCCTTTGCTCTTATCTCCATGCTGATCTTCTCTCTATATGTTAGAGCAGCTAGCCATAGCCATAGGTCTGATGCATCCCATGCAAACACAATGCTGTGTTGTGGAGGAGTTTGGAACATCCCTAAAAGGTTGGCAACATATTGATCATCAAACTTACTCTGAACACCCTCACATAAACTGGAGGCATTACCCATCTCCAAGTTTATAACACCCTTCAGTAGACTAGAGGCATTACCCATCTCCAAGTCTATAACACTACACAATAAAGTTTTACTCGGTTGCCAAGCTTCTGGAGCAATATCCAACTCCAAACCCTCAGTCATACTTACCTCTTCGTTATGGTCCTTAAGTGAAACTGCCTTGATGCAAGATTCCTTAGCTTGCTACACTGTCCTTGGTCCATGATGGTGCACAGGCTTCCGTTTTCAAAGCCCTCCCCTTTGCTTGATATGTTGTCCACCTTCTGCAAAGCCTTGCTAGCAGGCTGGTCTTCCTCTTCTCTTGTATCTTTCATGACCTTTGCATTCCTCTTACTCTGACGAGGCCTAATCAACACTTTACACCTTCTTACCCTTACTGCCCAATGTTGTCGATTCATCGCTTTGGTGCCTATTTCATTCAAGGTTAAAGATGTACTCACATTTGTAACAAAATTTTCTTGACTTACCTCCCCCACCTGGGTAGCATCTTTTGATTCTTTAACCTCTTGTTCCACTGCATGAGTTCTTTGAATAGTCTTCTTACTTGATCCTTCTTTTGTTACACTCATCTTGACCTCTTCTGCAAGACCAATGATACTTGGTGTGCGGGTACCAATTGATGGTGGGCGTAGGATGATTGTAAGTGGTGATTGTGGCGGACGTAGAATTTGTGTTGGTGGGGCTGGTGCTCGGGGTGGGGGTGTTCCTTCTCTAGGGGGTGACAATTTGTTCCTCTTACCTCCTCTATTATAGTTTTGTTGTGGTTTGGGACAGTAGTACATACCGTGACCATATTCTCCGCAGTTGTAGCAGTGATACTCTCTGTTTTGTCGTCGTGCTCTTCCAGGGTCTTGATCTCTTTCTTGACTCCTCCCTTGCTGTATTAAGTGGACATACAAATTCTGCAGTTGGTCAGTAATATGGGCCAACATATCTTGTTGGTCATCTCTTACCCCAAGCTGGTGGTGGTGGTGGAATGGTGGGTATCGTAGTTGCTAGTCGACGCGATGTTCCTGATTCTGTTGACTCGGTTTCTTTGGCTTTGATTCGCAGCTTCTTGTCTTTAAGGCGAGCAATCTCAACGGCTAACTCGTACGTAGCCGGGAATGTACCTTTCACCTTCTCCTTGAGAAGCGGCCATAAGCCATGCGTGAACCGATCTTTTTTTAGAAAATCGGGTGCAGCTTCCCCCCTAGCCAGTGACTCAACCCACTGTTCCCACAAATCCACAAATTTGGACTCATAGGTGGCATATTCTAAAAGACCCTCCTGCTTCAAGTCTCTCAACTTGTCCCACAACTTTTCTGAAGTGGTACCTCCCCCAAAGCGCCTCTTAAAAGCGGTTTTTAAGGGTTCCCAGTCATCCTTGGCTGCTTGTGGAAGTGCATTGTACCATGATCTAGCTTCTAGCTTCATGAGATGCTTAAAGATGCTAACCCGGGATTCATCCGTATCTTTGTTGCTCACTACACATGCTACTTCAAAGTCATCTAGGAAGTCTGTTACCAAATCCTCCCCCTTCTTTCCTTTAAATGTTGAAAATGCTACACTTGCCATGATTACTGAGAGAGAGCTAGAAAGACACTTTGCAAAAGTTTTTTTCTTCTTTACAAGGAGGCGTGTATACCCTCTTATACTAGGACATAGATTAAAACTTCAAACGGTACATTGCCTTGTACCAAAGGTAAGACAAATGGTTGATCTGATGCCAGAACCTCCAAAAACCGCTCCCCACCCGGCATGGTGTCAATGACGTGCTGGTAGTGAGTCTTCAAATCCAGTATTACCTTGATTGAGCGTACACGTGTTGGTATGTGTGATCTGTCTTGAGGTAGGTTGTACGGATTCATGTGAAGCTTAGAGGTGCTTAGTCACTGTCCAAGCTTGTGGGAGAGGGTGGTGTTCTTTCTTGAAACAAACTCAGTAGATCCCTAGTTTCTCTAGTGAGAGTGTGAGCCAATGCTTCCGTTATCTGTGCTACAGCATCAGGTGCGACTTGAAAACTGACTGTGATAATTACCTCGGTGACTTGAGTTACACGATTCTCAAAGTAGAATAGTGTTGATTCTCTATTGTGTAGAGCTTCTTCCATTTTGTTGTTGTGGGTTGGTTGTAGGTTGCGGACATGGTTTCGACCTTCTCCTTCTTCTTCTTGGCACTTGGCCTATGTATATCCACTGGGTTTGGCGTGTTGGTTGACTCTCCCACTGCAAATCGATTACCGTTACGCCTGGCACTCGAGCTTCGATGGAGATGCGGAGCTCGTCTGATTGTGCTTGGAGCTCTTCTTCTTCTGTCGTCCAATTAGCAAATCCTGCTAGCCATTCATCCATTCACAATAGTTTAGGGGTTTCAGTCTTGTAAATTGAAGGGTTTCATGAAAAGATCCTTCGTGGGGGCACCAAATGACGGGAGCAAAGCGAACCCCGAACCCCGACGGCCTCTAAAACACCAAGGACCGAATGGCGCGCCTCGAGCCTGTCATGGTAAAGCAAACAGGGGGCACCACCTAGCTTCAACGGCTAGGACGCAAACAACACACCACCATAACAAAGTTTTCATCCAAGAGAGATGGATGCTTGGGAGTAATGATGAAGAGGAAAGGGAATGAGATCGAGCGAGAGAGAGAGAGAGAGAGAGAGAGAGAGAGAGAGAGAGAGAGAGAGAGAGAGAGTGAGGGAGGGGGTATAGCGGCTTAGTACTTAGGCACCACAAAAAGATGGCGAATCCGCACACCCTTCACACATACACAAGCTCACTCCAAAACACAAGACTAGGTGGTGATTCCGCACACCTCACATGGGCAAAACATTGCAAGAAAACATACTCACAAAACCTCAAGCTTTATTTAGAGAATAAGGCGATGAAATGGGGAGCATAGGGTAGGGGAATGAGAAGGGAGAGAGTGGTAGAGCACATGGCGGATAGGTGGGAGTTGATGGCGAAGACTCGCACGAGGATTATGGCCATCATCCTTCATTTAGTTTCCCTTCATCTTCCATAGCCAAGGGTGTAGAGGTCATGCTCAAGACAAGCATGGTGATTGCGGTGATGGTGATGGTGTGTGTGTGTGTGTGTGTGTGCACTAGGCACACACAGTGCATAGTGTGTTCTTTGGTGATGTTGTGTGTGTGTGTGTGTGTGTGCACTAGGCACACACAGTGCATAGTGTACTCTTTGGTGATGGTGTGTGTGTCTTTAGTGTGATAGTGACCCTCTTTATATAGGGGAGGAAGGGGGAGAAATTCTAGAATTTAGAAATGAAGAAATCATTATCTACATAGGCCATGTGACTGTGGGCCCCACTTGTCTGGCTGTGTGTATATGTGCCAAAACAACAGTCTCATGAGAGAGAGACTAAGAGAGAGAGATGGGCTGATGAAAAAAGTGAGAGGTGACATGGAGAATAAAGTAATTACAAGAGGGGAGAGAGGGGAGTGTGTTCAGAGGTGAATCTGTGTGCAGATGTGTGTGAACACAAGAAAAATCAGGTAACCATCGGGTGGGGATGGGTCTGTGGGCACCTTTTTCAGTGAAATTGAGTGTGTGTGAGTGTGGGGGAGGTTATTTAGCTACAAGACAAGAGACATGGCGCCCTTTAGAGAGAGAGGGGGGTATTTGGGTCATGGGATATAATAGGAGAGAGAAAGGGGGGGTGGGGTATACTATTTTGGAAGATATGATAAGTTGCATGTGAGTTAGGGTGCATTATTGGTGAGTTAGAATGCATTATTGGTGAGAGGTGGGGTAGCTTGAGGGGAGAGAGAAAGGAGAAAGGACAAGGGGAAGAGAGAGGGGGTTGACCTTTTGAGTGGAGGAGAGGAAAAGGGACACACGGCGGGGCATCAGTGAAGAAAAAGGAGGCAAGGTGGGGATGGGCTGCCCCGCAGGCATGAGGTGGCCTATTTTACCTTTCTTATATATTTACATAATCATACTTTATTTTTTTCTTACTTTTCCAATGCCTTTTATCACTCCCTCCCTAAGAGGAGGTTTCCATGGGGTGGGGACGAGAGAAGAGGGGTATGCGAGCTTGGCTTGTGAAAAGCCCCCATCAACATGTAGATGCTTTCAATTTTGCCATTGGGTGTATCCTAACTTAACCAAGAGACGGAAAAATTGATTTTCCTATTTCTATACTAGTAGACAGTTAAATATGGTAGAGAAAAACTATACAACCACCGAAAGGGAAGGATTAGAAATGATCTACGCCATAAAAAAGTATAGATATTACCTATTAGCTAACAAAGTCATGTTCTTTGTGGACCAACAAGCCTTATTGTACTTGGTCAACAAGCCGTGCAACACAGGAAGAATAGTGAGATGGTTCATTATACTTTTGGAATTTGATTTCATTGTAGTTGTGAAAAAGGGCACCACTCACCAAAGAGTAGATCATTTGTCAAGGATTATATCAGGAGAACCACCAAAGGGAGTAGATGATGATCTACAAGATGCATATCCGTTCTCAGTGGAAATGATACCTCGATGGTTGGAAAACATGGTATCATTGATGACCATAGCTCAAGTGGATTCGCAAATACCACTTCTGATTACAACCTGATTAATTGAGCAATTGGCTATGTATCAATTACTAGCTGGAAGGCTGTACAAAAGAAATCAAGAAGGAATATTGATTTTATGCATTAATCTTGAGGAGAAAACCCAATACCTAAGTCAAGCACATATTACCATAGTAGGACTTCACTTTGCGAAAGACCAAACTATGCAACGGATCTTGAGACTTGGAGTATTTTGGCCAACCTTGAGGAGGGATGTTCATTCATTTGTAAAACAATGTCCTGAATGCCAGAAACAAGCACCCATACCTCATGTGACATTGTTCCGAATATCACTCCTTCCTAAGTGGAGTAACTATCTAGTTATTTACTTATCCCAGCCAAACGTTTCCTGAGGATATGAGCAAACACGGCCAAAGAGCAATTGAAATAGAATCAAGAGACTATGCTCTTATTGGAAACCAACTATATCAAAGAGAAAAAGATCAACATCTGTGTCTTTGTGCAAATGAAGTCAAATATATTCCCATTATAGAACAAGCACATGCTGCGTTAGGTGGAGGTCACTTTTCGAGTGAAACCACCGCAAGAGAAATCTTAATGGCAGGCATATGGTGGCGAACACTTTTTGCAGATACCAAAGAATACGTTCAAAGGTGTGATGCATGTCAACGAGCTAAAATGCCAACCCATGTAGATAGCATGCCCTTAAGACCAATGATGGGGGCTAGAGCTTTTTCAAAATGGGGTATAGACTTTGTTGGGCCAATACAACCACCTGCTTATAGAAACCAAGCTCAATATATCATTGTAGCTACGGACTATTTGACCAAGTGGGTAGAGGCTAAAGCAACTCAAAAGAATGATGCCAGAACCACAACCGCATTCTTGTATGAGAATGTGTTCACAAAATATGGAATGCCAATAGAAATTGTTAGTGATAGAGGAACTCATTTCCTCTATGAGGTAATTGAGTATCTGCTTAACAAATTTATGGTTATCCATAACAAATCGACTCCCTATCACCCACAAGCAAATGGACAAGCTAAGCATACAAATAAAATTCTTAGCTTGGTATTGATTAAAGTGGTTAGTTCAGGATGGACAGATTGGGAAATGAATCTCCATGCCACTCTATGGGCTTATAGAGTTTCATTCAAGATAACTTTAAATGCTACACCCTTTAACCTTGTTTATGGTCTTGATGCCATACTACCGATATAATTTCTATTGCCGACATTAAGGGTAGCTAAGGATCTTGCATGGACTGGACATGAACTGTTAGAGAGACTTGAAGATTTAGAAAAGCTGGATGAGCAAAAGCTAACTGCTGTAGCTCACATCTATGTACAAAAGCGAAAACAAAATAATTTTTTAATTCCCATCTAATCACAAAAATCTTCAAAAAAGGGGACTTAGTTTTAGTCTATTCCCTTAAGCAACACATTCCCAAGGTTAAGAAAAAGGAATGTAGACCATTTATCATTGAAGATGTATCTGCAAGTGGAGCAGTTGAGTTGTCCACCCTAGATGGTGAACCGATGGCTAATTGGATTAGTGGATGCCGTTTAAAGAAGTATAATTTTCCGCTAACCAATGAATTGCTAGAAAAGATGCATGTAGCAAAGCAAAGAAAGATAAAACAACAGAAGATTATTAAAGAAGCCCAAGAGGAAGCTCGGCTTCGAGTACTCAAAAGGAAAGCTGCTCTCAAAAATCAACAAATACCTATTCCCATCAACACTCTGGAACTAGATGAACGACTATGGGAATTACAGAAAGATGCAATGTCAACAGATGATGAATGGTTAGATGGAATGGACCTTTGCATCAAAGTACAACTGAACAATCATAGCACAAATGCATTGGTCAAGACAGGAGCTTGAGTAGATATAGTCAGTTATTCCATGTACAAGAAAGCAGCAAGTCAGTCTTTGACATCGGGAATATCAACTATTAAAAGGATGCAACAAGAACCCAACAGCGACATTGGGAGTAGTCAACTTAAATGTGATAGTACATGGATGCTCATGCCCTCATTAATTTGTATGATTACCAAATGAACACATGAATGAAACAATGATTCTTGGAATCTCATGGATGCGAACATACAAGGCATTACCAGATTGGGCTACCAATCAGCTCAAGCTATGACCTAAAGGAGGACAACTCATTGTTCCAATTGCACCAAGCAAAGAGGAATGGAAAGGAGGTTACCAGTAGAGTAAACCACGAAGCAATCAATATTCTCCATCCTATAGACAAGTAAATTCTACAAGTAGCATGCAAGGAGTCAGGCAAATATGGATACCAAAAGCACAACTTAAGGACAAGTCGTTTCAAATTTGGGTTCCCAAAACATCATCCCAAGATGGTTCCAAGGTTGAAAACACAAAGAGGTGAATCTTCGAGCAGGGAACCTAAAACAAAATGGACTTGGAGGAATAAGGAGAACTTATCTTCTCTACAAACTGTAACACCGATAAAGCAATGGAGAGTTAAGTCTCAAAAGATTCAACCACAACATTCTGACCAAGACAAACCAAGATACCACTAGCGGGTTAAAGCTCAACAACCATCATTATTGATACTGAAATCTCAGGAAATTAGCGTGCCAAAGCATTCTGACAGTACAATAAAGCAAAGAGCACTTAAGCTACAAGATTTGCACTTCGGGAGATAGCAAAAGAAAACCTCGACATTAGAAACCCTTGAGTTAATTGCTCAAGACTCAACTCTTGCACAACATAATGGTTTGCAATGCATTAGTCTTTAAATCATGGTAGAGCCAACCAAGGCTATGCATAGACACGATTGTTCAACCCATGCACACGGTCGTCCCGGAGTACGTCATCTAGGAGGGGTGGAAGGGAACTAAGTAATTAAGGGCAATGTTTGAAGAGGGAGGAAAAAATTTGATGTTAACGTGTGATTTTTTGCAAAATTACCTAATAATGCCCTTACAAATCATCAATAGGGGAAGTTTAACTGATAACATCTCCCCGATGAGTGTATATAGTATATATACTATCAAAAAATAATAAAAAATGGTCTTTTTTGTTATTTTTATCATTTTTTTCTTGATATTAAGACTTAAAAATGGATAAATCCACCAAAAAACAATAAAGTAGTGTTTCTCAATGGATTTTCTTAATTATTGAATTTTTACTTTGCTTTTTTGTACATTTTATTATTTTCTTTGATTTTTTCAATAAACAGGTCAAAAACTAATAATAAATAGCAAATGAGCTCAGATGGAGAAATTGAAGATACGGTGATGATCAAAAGGACAAGGCGGACATGCAAAAAAAAAAATCAATCAAATCGACAGATAGAAGCGAGAAGCCTAAATTAGGCTGCCAAGGCCTACTTTCGCAAATTCTTGCAGAATGAGCTACCGAAATCCGATTGAAGAAATTGTTGATTCTAACATAGATTTCACGGTGTAGTAGGACTAAAAGGGGAATTTGGGGAAAATTAGTTTGGGAAGTCCGAGTATAGATATCCAAGGTGGCCCAAAATCACCTCATTTCCACTAGTCGAGAAGAGACTCTTGACCTTCTTCGGCGCGATTTTCGGAGTCCACAGTCGCACTTTTACAGCGCCGTCTCACACGAGACATGAGGGGTAAGTTCTAACTCTATCAATGATCAATTCAATATGGCCGGGTAGCAAGTATAGGCTCAGGAAAAAACCTTAGAAACCCGGTAGTGCACGAAGTTCTACGACCCAAAATTGACCATAGCGGCCTGTCAGCTCAACCAAATTCAATGAGACTTGAACTGTAGCATGCCCCTATATAATAGAACACTTCTATATCACCAGATGACCATTCATACAGGGTCGAGGGGGGTCCCAAGTAGAAGATCTAGGTTTTTGCTAGATGCCAGAATTGGATTCTGACTCCACAGACAGCTTATAGACTAGGTCTATACACAATGTACATGGATGGTTTCATGAAAACAGTCAAGGAAAACTCTCGAAAAGCAAAAAATAGCCCAAAGGCTACAAAGCGTCAAATTTGACATATGAAGTCAAGCTGACTCCAAATGGACCAAAATTGGATGGGTAGCATCAGGACCACAGCTACCACAGTACCACCCAAAGAGCCACAAACCGAAACGGCTGAAACTTCTAGACAGCCTACAGAGCCTAAAGATTGGGAAACAAACGACGAAGTCATCATGCAAGTCAATGAATATGCCAAGCAGATGTAGATGATGATAGAAAAAATGTGAACAACAGCACTTAGCCACAATGCTAAGGCTACGGAACTTGAGCTAGTCATCGATGCTCTACAAGGAGAGCTGGATGATAGGATGAACATAATTTCAAATCCACAAGATAGATCAAAGAGCTGAAGGATGAAGCCGAACAACACCAGCTTGCAAAAGAGAAGCAACAGAAAGAAATGGAGGAGCTAAGAGAACTTCTAACCAAGCTACCCAATGCCTGCAAGACCAAAGATCAACAGATGATAGAGGGAACAAATGAACTCCTAACCACTACTCTATCAGTAGAGAAGATCCAAGTGCAGCTCGATCTAGCAAACGCTTCTCTGCAGTACTCTTAGCAAAGGATTAATGATCAAGCAGCATTTTGAGACAAATAAGAGAAAATCCTACCGACGCTTCAATAAAAGGTACAGATGAAGTCTATAAGACTTTGGAAAAGAAAAACAAGGATCTCGAGTTGGAGCTGAAGCTAGAACAATCACAAAGAAGAGACCTTGCTTTGATGCGGGTCCAAAGAGAGGAGAGACTGCTCAAAGAGATAGCTGAACTAAAGAGAGTCAATCAGCTGCTGAGAGAGGGACAACCAAATCATCAAGAAGAAGCCGGTACCTCTGAGCAACCAACTGTTGACATTCCCTCAGTCTCTTTTGCTGAGATGGAAATACAACCAACAGAAGGGCTAGAAGGAGAAGTGGATTTTCAGGTACCACTCATTGAAGCTGAGCAAGTGTCCATGTTCCAACTTTCTAAAGCTGAGGAAGATGCCTCAAAGAGAAGATTTCCCAAGAAACAGATGCTGAATGGAAAGCAGTGATGGATTGGGAGTTGAGAATTCTTCACGCAGTCAATGTAACTCAACTCACTCCCAACCAAATCAATGCACAGTGGCATTAGCAATCACTACCATACCCCTTGATCAAAGTGGAGCTATTACAGGTAAAGGAAAGACTATACAAGGATATGCAGGGAGAAGCTCAGAGGATATCCACCCCAAGTGGAGAAAAAGCTGGTTGAACAAGAATTCAAGACATCTGATTCTGTTCACAAGATCACTGGAGCACTACAAAAAGACCCAACATTATGTCTTGTACAAGGGTAAGGACATGACAAGCATTTGAAGCACTAAGAAAGAAGAGGCCTACATGGCTGAACTATCCCGATTGCCAGTTCCAGAGTAGGGAACACCAACAGAGGAATATATGGTTAAAACCCTAACGGGTGCCATGACTTTATTCAAGAGCCTTCTTGACCTCTCATGTGCCATGCCCTACAAGATTTGCAGAATGCTGCTCACTTGCATTCAAGATTTTCACAAGCTAGAGCAAGCAAGAGCGCCATGTATGTCTTTCCTTAAAGGAAATAAGGGTCTTTGTTACAACTTAAGTGGCTAGCCTTTAGAAGAAGTCCTTTACAGCTTCTATGCCCGATGCATGTTTGTGACCTCTAGCAATATGTTGGCGTTTGAGGAAGCATTTTATACAGGTTTCTTCACTTGGTGAACGAAGATATTTGGGCCAGTGATTAGTAACCTTACATCCAAATTTTTTGGCTATTCAACCATTGAGCTTAAAAACAGAGTCACCATGCAATTCTTGCAAGTTCTTGACAAAGAGAGAAGACTCAGATATAAGAAAGCACTCCACGCGCTTAAATACTGCCTCGCCACCCACTCGAAGACTACTTCAGTCCATGAAGCTGTGTGAAGGGACAACACAGTCAAGGAGGGGGGGAATGTTAGCAGCAAGCTAACTCGGATAACATTTTTTGGAGCTTTCATTGTAAAAGAACTTATTATTTTGATGAATCGGGAATATCATAACTCCTACTTTCCAGATAAACAATGTAATTGATGAGCCGGGGCTATAAGCTTCTAGATTGTATCAACCTGTCTTTAGTTAGAGCTCCCAGATTATTAGTTTTGACCACAAAAGCCTTGGCTAAGGTATAAAAGCCAATTTTTGTAAGTATTTTATAAGTTTTGGATAATAGAAACACAGCATGAGCTAACGACGCTCACTTCTCTTCTTCTCATGCTTCGTACTCCCTTCCCAGTTGTCAAATTGTAGTGCCGTCTGCTGCGTTGTAACCGCAGGTAAGAGCTCTACGTATTAACGTAAGCATTCCATGGTAATCCGTAGCTTTTGGTGTCGCCGACCCACGGCCTAATTTCATCATAAGTAGGAATTTAAGCTTCAAAATCATAAACTAAGTATAGGCGGGGTATTGGGGCATCAATGCTAAGCATTTGAATGCATTTTGGGTCAAAAATGGCTAGGTCAAAAACTCACTGCTGTTAATACTTGTTGGAATTAGGGTTGCAGAGAAACACACACAGCTTGGAGAAGACGAAGGAAGCTCAAGGCACACAATAGAGAGTGTGTTACTTAGTGTGCAATGGAAAAGATGGGTAGCCCTAGAGTGATGGGCGTATATACAATGCACGGGGAAAAAAACCTCCTAAAGAGGGAAAAAATGCCCCGGCGGTCCTAGTGTGTTCACACACATCACTACCACATGTATATGGTAACAAATCCCCCCTGGAGTGATGCGGTGAACGAGAGCTGGCACACGAGTAAAGGGAAGTGCCATGCCCTGAGGACACGATCAGTCCACAAAGGGGAGTAAGCCCAAAGCTTTGCGGAAAGCTTCAAGCTTCTCACGAGACAATGCCTTTGTGAAAAGATCTGCAAGGTTGTCCTGTGTTGGCACATAAGCCAAGCTGATCTCTCCTTCTGAGAGCCTCTCCCTGACATAGTGGTAATGCACCTCAATGTGCTTTGTGCGAGCATGAAAAACTGGGTTCCTCGCAACTGCCAATGCGCTCTGACTGTCAGTGTAGATAGTGTTGGTAGTGTCCTGTCCAACACCCAAGTCAGCCATAAGGCGTCTGAGCCATACACACTCAACCGTAGCTGTGAAGACTGCCCTATACTCAGCCTCACAACTCGAAGTGGCCACAGTAGGTTGCTTCTTGCTCAACCATGATATACATGAACTGCCAAGCATGAAACAAAAACCACTTGTGGACACTCGCGTGTCAAAACAACCAGCCCAATCTGAGTCCGAAAAAGCATGTAAGTCTGGCGGCAATGATCCCCCCTTGGGATAAAACAAGCCAAGATGTAAAGTGCCACTAAGGTAGCGGAAAATCCTCTTGACAGCCTGCCAATGCTTAGACCCTGGGCTATGCATAAATCTGCTGACCTGCGAGACTGCAAACTGAATATCTGGCCTCGTGTTGCATACATAAATGAGGCACAACAGCAGTTTGGTAAAGAGTGACATCAGCAGGATCGCCAGCATCATGTAGACTCAACTTCAAACCTGTTTCCATGGGAGTGGCAATAGGTTTGCAATCCTCAAGTCCAAACTTACATAGCAATGTCTCTATGTAACTTTTCTGACACAAGGCACTGCCACCATCACACTGCTTAAACTGTATACCCAAGTAATGATGCAATAGCCCCAAATCTTTCATCTTGAAAGTAGCATTCAAATCAGCCTTAAATTCAGCAATATGTCTCTCATTTGGTCCAATGATCAGCAAATCATCAACATAAAGAACCACAATGAGAAATACATCATCCTCACGCTTTACATACAATGTGCTTTCTGTTGGACTGTTACGAAAGCCTCGTTTAACCAAATGAGTGTCAGCTTTCTCATACCAAGCACGAGGAGATTGCTTCAACCCATACAAAGCCTTCTTACATTTTCACACTTTGTCCTCTTGTCCTTTTATGACAAAACCGCGAGGCTGCGTTACATAAACTTCCTCAAATATGTCACCATTCAAGAAAGCAGTAACAATGTCTGATTGATGTACATCCCAACCAAAATGAGCTGCCAATGCACATAGAAAACGCACAGTAGTCATACGACAAGTGGGAGCAAAAGTCTCTTCATAATCTATGCCTTTTTGTTGTGCATAACCCTTTGCAACAAGTCGAGCCTTATGGCGATCGATCTCACCATCCGGCTTGCGTTTCAACTTGTAAACCCACTTCGTACCAATGGCCTTTTTGCCAAGAGGCAAATCACATAAAGTCCATGTGTCATTCTCTATAAGTGCATCATATTCTGATTTCATGGCAGCAATCCAATTTTTTGAATTCTGTGCTTCATCAAAAGACAGAGGCTCCTCAACATCATGTAAACTAGACACAGCCAAAGCATAACAATCTAATGCATAAGATGCATGGCGAGAGCCTGAACGAGTACGACTAGATAAAGGTGCATCCAATTTACTGTCACGCAAAGTGTGCACCAGCCATTTTGGCATACCTCTAGACTGCTCATTTTCAGCCCTTTCCTCATCAAGTACATCATGTACATCTGCATCAGTAATAGGCTGTTCTAAAACATTTTCAGAAACCCCCATAGGCTGTACATTTGCCTCATTGGAACTTACATTCGTATTTCCACCACTGAAAAGAGGCAACAAAGTGTCATAAATGTCCTGTGAGCTTACATTACTGTCTCTAGTACATGACAGCAAGGGCTGAACAGAGTCTTCCACAAACACTACATCCCGTGAAACCAGAATACGTTTTGTTTGCGGATGATACAACCTGTAACCTTTTCTTTCAGCACTATAACCAACAAAAATACATTTGACAGCCTTATCATCCAATTTTCTGCGCTGCACTTGTGGCACCAAAGCATATGCCAAACAGCCAAAAACACGCATGTGCTCAATAGAAGGTTTTCTATCATGCCATGCTTCATATGGAGTAATAGACTGCAAAGCTTTCGTAGGACACCTGTTAAGTACATAAGTGGCACACATGATGGCCTCAAGCCAAAAAGAATGCGGCAAAGCTTGACTTTTGACCATACATCGTACCATTTCTGTTAGTGACCTGTTTTTCCTCTCAGCAACACCATTTTGCTGAGGTGTATAAGGCACTATACATTGGTGTTTTATCCCACGACTAGCCAGAAATGCATTAAATTCATGAGACATATACTCCCCCCCTCGATCGGAACGGAGGGTGCCCATAGTACATTTTGAGACATTTTCAGCCATAGCCAAAAATTGTTTGAAGCACATAAAAACTTCGGACTTCGCTTTAAGCGGAAATACCCATGCATGCCTGGAGTAATCATCAATGAAATTCACGAAGTACAGGTAATTGCCCAAGGACGGAGTTTGCATGGGCCCACAAACATCACTATGCACAAGCTGCAACCTGCATGTGGCCCTAACTGAACCATCCTTTGGAAACTTAGAACGCTACATTTTACCCAGAATACAGCCTTCACAAACATGTTTGACAGGTGCTTCAAGAGGCGGCAAAGAAGCAACCGTATCAGATTTCTGCAAACGCAGCAAACTGGCAAAATTCAGATGACCAAAACGTGCATGTCAAAGTTTTGCATCTGAAATAGCCCTTGAATCTGCAACAGCATTTGCAAAATTTTGTCCACACTTGTCATACAAAGTGAGCTTATACAGCCCACGGCACAAAAGTCCAGATGCAACAATTTCATCACCAAAACTGAGATCATGAACTGTACATCTGTCATCCACAAATTTGACTACAAGTCCAAGTCTAGCAAGTGCGGATACAGACAAGAGATTCTTCTTGATCCCAGGTACATAAAGTGCATCAACAAGTGTGAAGGAACTGCCATTAGCAGCAGTGAGCACAATCTTTCCAACTCCCTGAACTGGATAAGAGGCGTTGTTGGCACAAGTGACTGAATTCCCATGAGGGACAGACTCGAGACAGGTAAACAATTCACGATGTGAGGTAATGTGCTTTGTAGCACCACTGTCGAAATACCACACATGTGAATCTGCAGCAACTAACAAGCATGCATCATGGACAGCAGGATTGTAAGTGCACTCTGCGCTAAAAGCCCATTCCGCATCAACATCAGCATCACAATCTCCTTTCACAGAAGACTCAACAATGGCTGCATTTGTAGTGGAACCAACATTTGCAGTGGAACCACCCTCTTTCTTCTTAGCCTCTTTGGCCTTCAACTTAGGACACGACTTGATCAAGTGATCATTGGCTTTACAATAATGGCAACGCATCTTCTTTTTGCCCTTATCACCAGAATTTCCAGACGAAGTGCTGCCACCAGAAGCATTAGGAACAGAATTTTTGCCACTCGCAGCAGAACCATAAGAAGTGGTTGCATTACTGTTACCACCCTTTCTTTGAGAAGCAATAAAAGCCTGTTCAACTGCACGCTGCCTAGTCCTGTTTTTTCTAGAAAGTGACTCTTGCAACAGCAATGTGCATAATGCATCAAACTTGACAACTTCAGGATTTCCTTGGGTCATCAGTCTCCAAGTACTAGCAAAAGTCTGGTAGGAATCTGGTAAGGCATCAAGAACAGTCTGCACAAGGGAACTGTTCGAAATGAGTTCACCTGCAGAAATGAGTTTCTCATTGATATCCTTGACACTAGCAAGGAAAGTGTCCATATCATCTTCCTCATGCATAATCTTCGACTCTAGCTCTTTACGCAGCAAAGCAATTTTAGCCTCATTGCGGCTTGCATAAAGACCTGCTAGAATATCCCAAGCCTGTTTGGCAGATTTTGCTGAACGGATGTGAGGAATAATGGTGCGCTTCACAGACAACGCAATCAATGCATGAGCCTGCGCATCCTTAACATCCCAACGAGCTTGTTCTGCCGTAGGCAAAACAACTCTAACAGCTGCAATCCTTGCAGCAAGACCTGCAACATCCTCAATATCGCCTACATCTTCAGAACCAGGACGTACATCAATGCCCTGCACAATGTTCCAGACACCTTTTGACACAAGAACATGTTGCATCATATAAGCCCACATAGGGTAGTTGTCCCCATCCAACCTGTCCTCAGCACCAAACATCTTGAACACATCTGTGTTGTTGTTGTCAGCCATGGTAAATGCTGCACCTGATGTGAAAACTGCCCGAAAATAGGAGAAATGGAGCGGGAACAACTTGTGCTATATAGCACAAACCGTAGAAGACTATAAGGCACCTGTTATGCATAAAACGGCACTGCAAGAAAATCTGCACAAAATGACGAAATAGCCTGTGCAGTACTGCCCGTAGTGGAAACGGAGGCCGAAATGAGCCCAAATCAAAATTTTGAGCAGACCAAGCTCTTCGAGACGTCCCAAAATATTTGTCGACCTGCGAACGCTCGCCAAAGCTCACTGAAATCGGAGAAAGTGAGCAGGCGTGTGCTGGAGCAGGTGGCGACTAAGCCCGGGAGGACGTGACCTGCTCTGATACCAATTGTTGGAATTAGGGTTGCAGAGAAACACACACAGCTTGGAGAAGACGAAGGAAGCTCAAGGCACACAATAGAGAGTGTGTTACTTAGTGTGCAATGGAAAAGATGGGTAGCCCTAGAGTGATGGGCGTATATACAATGCACGGGGGAAAAAACCTCCTAAAGAGGGAAAAAATGCCCCGGCGGTCCTAGTGTGTTGACACACATCACTACCACATGTATATGGTAACAATACTCATGATTTTTGCACGACCTAAAGTGAGATTTGAGACCATAAGCATGTGTGCTTAGGTCTTATAAACATGTCCTAGAAGTTTTGTAACGTTTGGATGTTGTTTGATGCTGTAACGGATGTGATTTGTTTGCCGATGAGCGACTAGCTTTTGGTGATTTCTGTCATTTGAGTGTAGCCTGAGTTAGATGCGAGTTGTTTATTGTTTTCCAAGAGATTGACAAACTCTTGTAGCCTCTATGCACTAGTGGAGTCATCTTTGTCCCATGGATTGACAATTATATTCGTGGTTCTCGCTATGTTTGTAATAAGATAGGAGTGAGGTTAGACACCCATCCCACACTTGAGCTTAGAACAATCACTTTCTATTTTTAGATTCCTATAATTGCTCTCGGTCATCTCCTTGGTCCTGTACCTTTGATCAAAGCTGCACGGGATACATTTATCCTTCCTTGACATGTACCTTTGACTCAGATAATTAGTTAACAATTAACGTTTCTTTTTTATGGACTTTTTCCCTTTTGGTCCCAAGCCTTGATCATGTGGTCCATTAGCACTTAATCAATTTCACTTGTTCTCTTTATATTTTTCTTAGACTTAAGTGGACAATTTAAGTTAGGAAATACTTTTAGAAGTGTAAAAACTAATATTCATGACAAGATAAACAACACATAATTGGTGAACCCAATAGAATCTTCAATAATGATATTTTATAACCCTATTACAATGCGATTGCATACGCATTATCAGCATGCCTTTCAATCTGCAAACTTTGAATAAGAAATACCCAAGGTCAAAACAAAATATGATTGCCAGCTCAAACAAAAAATCTTTGTTCAACTTATTGAATATCTCGAACTCCTGATAGCTTAACTTCAATAAAGATCATGTGAGGTAGATCAATTTTGATGAGAAAGGGAGATAAATTAGCTACATGAGCTCAATGACAATTGAGGAAGAGATTAATTAGCTTTGGGAGCTTAATGTGGGTATCAAGCCATGAAGCTTAATGTGGGTATTGAGCCATGAAGCTTAAGGGAGAGCAGAGAAAAGAGCTTTTGAAACTTGGAATAAGAGGCTATGGAAGCTTAAGGTGTTGGAGATAAGCAGAGCTATGGTAGCATAACTACCAAATATGATGAAGAGAGAGAGATATTGGGGCTATTGGGGGAGAGAGGGAGAGGGAGAGAGAGAGAGAGAGAGAGAGAGAGAGAGAGAGAGAGAGAGAGAGAGAGAGAGAGAGAGAGAGAGAGAGAGAGAGAGAGAGAGAGAGAGAGAGAGAGAGAGAATTAGTTATGGCCTAATAGAGTTCAAGCTCCCCGAACTTCAAGCTTGAAGGCGAGAGAGAGATTAGCATTCATTATGAGGGCAAGCTATGGCCATTTCCCTTGAGGGAGGGAGGGAGAGAGAGTTTGAATGGTTGTAGACCCCCTTGTGTATGAGGGGCAGAGAGAGTTAAGTCCTTGAGAGGGAGAGAGATCCTGAATGGTTGTAGCCCCCCTTGTGAGGGAGAGAGAGTTAAGTGCTTGAGAGGGAGAGCTAACTTGAGGTCCATCCACTAGCCGTGTGACAGCTTCCCCTTTGCATGCATAAGAAGTACTATATGCTAGCTTGAGGCTCAAAATACACCACAATTGGCTTACATATCAACCAAAACATTGCTTAGCACAACATGTTTCTCTAGTAATCCCTTTTCCCCGACCAACAATCTCATCATTATTTCTCTCAACTGGGCTAATGTCTTGCATAAGGCTAAAATCTTCAAGGTGCAAGCATAATGTCTTGCATAAGGCTAAAATATTCAAGGTGCAAGCATAATGTCTTGCATAAGGCTAAAATATTCAAGGTGCAAGCATAGATGAAAGAATTAGGAGAAAGCCCTTCCCTTTGAATCTCGCTTACACCGCAATTAAGGAATTACAAGTGATGAAATTCCATATGGGAAGCCCATCAAGGACTTTACCTGCTTTTGTGAGAGCATCACATTTGGCCAAAACACCACCAAGGTTGACATTTAGCTTACATATCAACCCTAACATTTGCAAGCATCCCAATTGGCTTAGATACAAAATAAAGCTGTACCAAGCAAAAGTTTAATTGCATTCACATTAATTTTTCCTGCTCATGGATGTCTGAAACTGCAGAGAGAACTAAGTTGGCCACCATAAATTGAGCATTTAATGCATGATTTGAGCTCTATAAAGCACGTGCGTAGCCCTTTCTGTCCACTAGCAAATAAACACTTGATAATCTTAGTTCAATCTTTTGGCACACATATCAAGGCGGATCCAATAGCCCGGCCCTTGAAAATTTCATATCTTCCTTGTTCAGACTCCAATTGACGAGCCGCAAAGACAAGCATGGAGAGCGTGCCAAGCACTACAATTTTGACATAAAAACCGCATTTTGAGACCGTCTTTGCATCTTGCCTATAGGCATCAATCCTCATCTAATGGCCCCAACACCCACAATTTAGTGCATAGATCATAAGATTCATGCAGATCCTTATCTTTCAATGGTGCTTGCAAAGCGGCACTACACGCTCACTTCATCGGGGTGGACCTCCGCACCAACCTCTGCACGCAGCTCCCAAAGAGTCGGCCACAAGTCACATTTCACTGTACTCTATCTTTTTTTGGAAGCAGCCTTGTAATTAGAGAGTAATGATTCTTGAAGTGTACTCACAAAGCCTATTATTCTTTAGCTTCCACTCAAAAACCTACAAGCCTTGTAAAGTGGCTGATGGCCGTGGGAAAGGGTCCCAAGCCTTTGGGTCAAAACCCTTAGTTTTTAGAGTAACATTATCATTATCTGTAAGGAGTTTTTTGGACGTCGACTGCGAGCTGCAGCTTGGCTACAACTTGTAAATCTTTCTCTTTGTTTGGTTGTCTTTCGCTCTTGAATCTAAGTGTAATCATTCTCAGTTTTGCTATGGTTCGCAACAACCTGTTTGTGAGCTAAAATGCATAGATTTGAGTGCTAAAATGGTTATTTTTTGATGTTTTGATCATGGAAGAGTGTTTCTACGACATAGAGCAACCTTTTCGTATAGTTTTTCTACAGTTTTTTGCACATATTTTGTGATGGATCGTGATTTTGGTACCTTCTCAGATAACCACAAGACTTGGTAGGATTGTGCCCTTAGGTGTTGTAATACTCCTCCCAAAGTTTTGCTACATTCTGACTCTGTTTGGATGGAAAATGCATAACGACCTAGAGCGGTGAGATAGGACATAGGTGGATTTTCGGACTAGAGAGTGATAGATTTTCTATAGTAGTCAATTGAGTAATTTTGTAGGTTCACTTCTTGAGATTGACAACCTCAAAGAGTCTGGCACTGCTACTAGGGAATCCACCCTTATGTGGTGAGTGACCTAGTCATACAAAAAAGCCTCCTTTCCAGAGATTTTGATAACAATTCCATTTACACTTGGGCAGTAAAGCAGCTAGACGAGGGTTTAGTGCTTGGTACAGACTGGAGTCAGGGACTGGCTAGTTCTACTCTTTATGGGCAAAGAGAGCTGTGACTGAGATACAAAATGCATTTCATTTTTTGATTTTTTCTATGCTTGGAAAGGACAGTTTCACCATCCATTTCATTGTTATTTTTGCATTGTTTTATTCATTTTTGTTCATAGATTCATCTCAATTCATAGGAGTAGGTTAAATAACAACTTCAACCATCAACTGGGGCTAAAATAATGAAGGTAAAATCTATCCGAAACCATATTTTGGCACAAAAGACCATAGCTCTGAAAAATTAGAGATTTTATGGTCAGAGCATCAAACATGATTCAAACTCACAAATAGATTGCAAAAAGGGATAAACAAGCTCACTGGAAACAATTTGAACAACTTCCTTCCAATTTTGCTGAGGAACATGGATCGTGATCCATGTACCTCTTTGACCAACTAATTGGAAGTTATCACCCATTACTAAAGCTTGCTCTCATACACCAGAATCCAGAGTCTTTTGCTGTTGCTGTTCCAAATTAAAAAAGGAGCGAGATTTGGTTTCTACAGGGAAGAGAGAACTAGCAGAACCAAATTCATGACAAAATGCTTCCAAACAGAGATCACAATCCATGTACCTTTTTGATATTTGGGACTGATATTTGACCCCTGATAGCTAGTGGAACAACTTTGCCAAAAGGGACTATAGCAAAAAAATTGCAAAAAGTTGATCAAAACACTAAAACAACAGAAACTAAGAGGAAAAATCAAGCCAGTTCTATTCAAGCACAGGCCAAGGAGGAAGCTCGGTTGAGGATATTGAAGCGGAAGAAACAAGCCAACCATAGGGGAACTTGATTTAAATTTAAAGGTCAACATCCTCCTCCAATCACATCCATTCAAACAGAACCTACATGGCTTGGTGGCATGGATGTACAAATTATCCTTCAACTTCTTGATGGTTGCGTCACACTAGTGGACACCGAAGCACAAGACAATGTCATAAACTACTCGCCATTCTTGAGGATGGCAATGGAGCCTCTAACACCAAGGCACATTGAGCTCAAGGCAGCCAATCAAGGGGACAATGCTCAACTTGGGTCAAGCCAATTTATCAATCAATGTCGATGGCCACAACTTCCCTCATCAATATCATGTAATGGCAAATACCAATCTTAATGAAGCAGTGATTCTTTGAGTGCCTTGGATGCGTATATATAAAGCAACACCAAATTGGCAAGATGACACCTTACAACTCAAATTAAATGACACATCCTTCATCACTCCATTAGCACAAACAGATCACTTATGGGAAATTGAGGCTCTTTTGGAAAAACCTAAATCTACACCGTCACGTTCAACCAAGGCAAATCATAAAGGTTTGGGTTAGGAAGTCCATGATGCAGTCAAATATAAAAACAAATTGGATTCCCAAAGGAAATTTTACCCAAATTCAACCCCCGCTTATCCAATCCACTTCTTCAAACGCCAAGCCTGCTCATCCCAGAGAACACAGAGCTTCTCATGCCCAATATGTCACTTCTCATAGCCAATCCAACCCAACCACAAGCACCCCGCAACAACCACTTGGCAATGGAGACCAAAACAACGTCAATAGCAAGATGAATCACAGTCCCCACACTTCTCATCAAAGAAACTCCAATGGATCTCGAAAAAAACCACACCAACTAAAGAGGATATCATGTCATGTTTACCAGCCTCCGCCATCAAAGAATGTGGGTGTCTTCCTTAAATCCTTTTATTCGGGCCTCTAGCTTCCAAGCAACCTCTCCAACACAAGCCACTGAACAAACAATTTAGAACCCACATCTTGCACAACATTTTGCTACCCAATGCATCGCTTTAATTGTCATAATAGGGCCACATTACATGGCCTTGCATAGACATGCAGTTACGCCCACGCACCTCACCACACCTTCATCCGAGACGATTCAAAATGGGAAGGGGGGAGTAATACACACTATCAGCAGTGATAGCAGCCAATAGCAATACCATAAGCTATGAGATGATCATAATTCTGTATATAATGTTTTCTTGTTAATTGGTTATCTTTTTACGCGCTTTTTAGGAGTTTTTATCTCTTAGTAGACATATTTCTTGTCATAAAAACTAATATCTAATTCTCCTAAATGATTTTCTCGTGTTAAACTGATCATTTAATATGGGGAAGTGCCAGGGGAGAAAAAGCTAGAATATTGGTTAAGCTGGCAGATCGCTGGCGACAGTAGGGATCCAAAAGAGGGAAAATAGGGATCCAAAGGGGGGCCATCCACAAAAGAGAAATATGGAACAATGGGCTTAAAAGACCCTAAGGTTTAGCCCATTAAGACTTCTAAAATGCAAAGGTTCCAAAATTCAAAGTTTGTGTCCAAAGGTCAAACATTAGGGAAATTGGATGCCTTGTGTGTGTCCCAAAAGTCTTTATGCATCCCTACATAGGAGGGGGCGAGCCCTAGTTGTAGGAGATGAGAAAGAAACTCTCTCTCTCTCTCTCTCTCTCACACACACACACACACACACACACACACACACACACACACACACACACACACACACACACACACACACACACACACACACACACACACACACACACACACACACACAAGCTCCCTTTACACAAAGGGAATGAGGGACACATGTCAGCTCCCTAGGCCAAATGCCCACAAGGTGTACTCAAATCCTATTGGATGACCTTGGAGGTGGACCAATGAGAATTAGGCTAGAGTAAATCTAGTTTAATCATCTAAAAACACTTAATAAAAGAACCAATAAGAATTAAGCTCTCTAGAAGACTATTGAATAGTCTCTCAAGGGGTCCAATGAGTATTCATCAGCCCAATGGCTTGCCTGATTCCTATTGTCCAAGAGGAAAAATGGTTCAATGAGAGCTTAGTTGCATTTATTAATTACCTAAATCTCTCACAAAAGGGGAAAGGGGGACACATGTTAGAAGGCTATCACTTATGCTGCTTAATTTCCATCGGCTGAGGCTAGGGAGGTCCAATAGGATGTGAGCATGAGCAAATAGCAAGAGGGGTTGACCAAGAGAGAGACGGGGCTGATTTTTGAAAGGCATTATTGACTTACACACTCACACAATCTATGTGTGAAGCAAGAAGACTCTCCTCTCCTTCTCAAGATTTAATGGAAAGATTACCACCTACTCCAAGCTTGTGAAGAAGGAGGCCTACACCAACAACTCTTGGCTTTGTGATGCAAATCCAACCAAGAGCCAAGATTCAATGCATACTCATCTCCTCTACCATGCTAATCAGCTAAGCTATGCTAATATGAGTGATTATGTGAGGAGATGTACATCTTTCTCATAAGAATACTCCTTCTTCCTCTCAATCTACTCTCATACCCTGCTAGCTCTCACCATCTTTGAAGGTGTGTGAGGTCTTGGGTCTGAGACCGTTTGAGGGAATTGATGTTGTGTTTAATAAGTGTTATGCTTAATGCTTGAAGTTTCCATCTTCATAGCACTAGCTAGAATTGAAGGAACACAAAGAATTGTATTGTAAAATGTCTCTCTTGATGGGAGAAACCATAATAAAAAGCCTTTTGGAGGGGGGACCGGCTTCCTGGAAATCCGGTCCTCAATTGTTGTCAATTGCTTAATTTCTCTCCCTTTTGAAGTATTGTTAATGCTATCTAACTAGGTGTGATACTTTTTTTTTTGCTTTCTCCACCCAAGCACTCTCGTTATTCTCATTAGGAATCTATTCTAATGAAATGCTCACTATGTTCATTCTATTTTCCACTACACACAAATTACTAGGCCATTACATGTTACATTGGTATTAGAGCACAAGGTTTCTTTTTTATTGCTCAAGAAGGGAGGTACTCAAGCTAGCTATAAATGGTTGGTACTATTAATTGCATGTGAGTGAGTAGAATAGGGGTTTTTCAGCCTTGCAGTGCACCTGCCTTTGTGCAGATAACGGGGCATCACCGTCAAGAGCTATGGTCTTAATAGTGGAGTCCTACGGGGCTTGCCTACAACTTAACCACTATTGAGCTATTAGAAGCTTGACAGGAGCCAGTGCTGTTTTGGTGTTGAACAACCCTCTCTTCTATTCCTTGCAATTAATGGTATTCGAGCCACGGGTACAATAGCTTGAGTGTTTTCTAAAGGGGTAAAGAGGAGTAGCAACTAGGGCTTGAAGTGCCAAAGTACACCTTAAAAGTTTACACCTAAAAGTTGTTAGAATGGTTGACAATAGTAAAGAGAATGAAATTAATGTTGATAACTTTGATTTTGCTAATGAGCAGGCTACTAATGATGCCCCGATGCTTGTTAACTATCTTGTTTCTAGGCTTCAACAAGCCATGGGCAATCCATCCCTCCAAAGTGAAGTGCAACAATAGCTTCATGCTCATGGGATTCTCCAAGCTCCCACCATGACAAGAGAGCACCTAGGAAGCCTCCTTGCGAGACTTCCAAAAGAGGCCTCCCTCCGATCCGGGAAGAAGAAGAGGATCCATATGAAGGGCTCAAAAATTTTCTCCTTGATGACGTATCTCCTTCTCAAAGGAGAATTCAAGAGCCCCCACCGAAGGAACGAGAAAGAAGTGAGTTTCCTGCCACCTCGGCGGAGATGGCTCCACGAAGACGGCGGGCTAAACACATTTCATCACCTCCAAAACGGAGAAGACCATCACATACTTCTCTACACCCTACTTCAAATAGGGATGACAAAAAGCAAGAGAAGAAAAAGGCGAGAAAGAGGACACCCTCTTCTCCATCTTCTTCATCCTCTTCCTCTTATGAAAGTGATGGTGAAGACCAAGAAGATCAAGGCAAGAAAAAGGCAAGAAAGAGGTCACCCTCTTCTCCACCTTCCTCAAATTCTTCATCTTCTGAAGAAAGTGATGGTGCAACTTTTGAATCATAAAAAAGAAGATGCCATAGGAAATCCTATGCCGCATGGAAGAGGTCGTCCAAGCTCAAGAAGTTCAAAGAGAGAGGGAAGAGCATCTCTTTCCTTACCTATGATGGCACATTTGGTGCTACGGACAAACTCTTGGCCTTTATCCAACAGTTCGATGCGGCGTTTGGAGATGAGGGCTTCATGGAATCCTCTAAGCTACACCATGTAGCTATGCACTTTCAAAAGTCTTCCAGACAATGGTGGTCTAACCTACGGGACAACGGTGAAGCTCCACGAACATGGAAATCTTTAAGAGCTTTCATTATGAAGCAATTTTTGGCCACTGATGCCAAAGACAAAGTACTTACCAAATGGCGAAGCTTGAAGCTCTCTCCCTACAAATCCATTCACAAACATGTAGACAAGTTTTGGGACTTACAACTCAAAGACACTGTCTTCAAGAAGCTAGATTTTGGAGAGCAAAAGCAACAATTTTGTGTGGGCTTAACTGAAGAAATGGCAGAGTATGTCAACTCCCAAAGGCCATGCACCATATCGGCGGTTATACACCATACTATGGTGGCTTCTCGAATCAATTTCCAAACGGGGGCTAGAAGAAATTTTAAGCCCACGGAAAACAAGGGTTCCAATGAGCCTAAGGGGAAGGACAATGTCCAAAAGTCTCCTAATGGCAACTCCAACAAAGCTAAAGAGAAGGGAGTTTACAAAGGCAAAAATAAACACTCTCTTGAAGAGCTTGAGCGTTATCACAAGGATAACCGTTGTTTCAAGTGCGGCGATCAAGGGCATGCGTACCGCGCTTGTCCCCAAAAGAACACCCGGCATGAACCTCCTAGAGCTACCTTGGTTGAAATCCAAGAGGAGGAAATTCATCACAAAGGATCTCCTCTATGCCATGCTTGGGGAAAGGTAAGAGAACATGATTCTTTTATTCTCTTTGACTCTGGTTCTACTCACAATTTTATATCCATAGAGTTGGCCACCAAGCTAGGCATACAAGCCTACGAGATGGGAGATATCCTACCCGCCGCAGACGGTGCTTTCAAGGGGCAAGAAGCTACAGTCACTCCTTTAATCGGAAAATTGAGGCTCCATGTCCAAAGCTATGTGGACAAAGAGGACTTCTTTATCTCTCCTCTCAAGCATGAGGATGTAATCCTAGGGGCACCATGGTTTGATTGCATGGCTACCAATGTTAAATTCCCTGAAAGGAGAATCTCCTTTAAGTTTAGGGAAAAAGATATGTACGTAGATGCTAAGGAAATGGGTAACACCATACCCATTGTACATACCCAAGCTTTCAACAAGTCAATAAAGAGTTCTATTTCCGTGTACATGATTTTTATTAAAGATTCTCAAAATGAACCTAATGTCTTAGCAAAAGAAAATATACACAAATAAAAGGAATTAGAGTTATCCAATTTTCTGAAGGGGTTTCAAGATGTCTTTATTGATGACATCCCTTGTGAGCTACCTCCTAACTGAGGAAATGATGACCATGCAATTGAACTTCTTCCAGGAAGTTCACCGCCTAACAAACCTCCTTATAGAGTTTCTCAAGCTCAACAATAGGAGATTATGCGGCAAGTGCATGAGTTAGTCGAGAAGGGCATGGTTAGGACTAGCTCATCTCCATTTTGTTCTCCTATGTTACTAGTGCAAAAGAAAGATGGCACACATCATATGTGTGTCGACTATAGAGCACTAAATAGGATCACTATCAAGAATATGTTTCCCATTCCACGGTAGAAGACCTATTTGATAAGCTACTGATAGCCATTTTTGGATATTCAAATTGCCATAGTGAGCTACCTCACCCTACCAAAATCACCCAAACCCTGTGGCTATCCCTACCATTTCATTGTACATATGCGTGTGTGAGTTAGGGGATTTTCCCCATATCTTCTTAAAAACCCTCAATTAGCTAGTCACTGGGCTAGTTGAGCTAAAAAAATAAAAAATAAAAAAGAAGTATTTATGACCTCTTTATGTGTAAATATTTCATTGTATATAGGGCCTAAATATAAGAATTTTTTATACTTATTTTGGTATTTATTTAAATATTTCTACCTAGGTGTGAGTTATTTATGCTATGTATATTGACTCACCATTACCATTATTTTTCTTATCATTTTGCATACTCTTTATTTCATATAGAAATAATTTCATGCAAGCTTCTCTTATTTTTGGTGTAACTCCACCCCAACGAAATCCAAAAGAACTAGTTTTATTTATGTGTATATTTTTCACTATTGTGATTTTTCCCTTCCTACATCTATTCTCTTTTACTCTCAAAAATTAGAACACCAAAAATATTCATCTTTTTATGGTAGCCTCATAATGAGAGAGATTTATATTGACCCCTTTATATTTTTTCCACCTATCTTATTTATATTTGACATGTACATATTTTTTAGACCCCTCAATATTTGATATTCTTAGTTGTACTATTAACTTATATCACGATCTCAACAATATCTTCAATTATAGACTCACAAAATAAAGTCAAGGATATGTGGCATGCATGCATGCACTATGGAGGGCTCACTTTTGGAGGCATTCAAAAGAATCATCCAAAGAAGGACCCCACAAGGACTTTGTGTAGTGGGAAAAGACAGTCGGTTTTGCTGAATTTTTAAAGGTCACCTGATCTCCGAATTTGAAAAGGTGATACAAACAAAAGTTGTAGCTCGTGGGCTGAACTTTTGTCTCAAATTTTTTGAGCTACAAGCTGTGAGCTATGATTTTATTGGTGGACCTTAGTTTGCCCATGCCATGCAGCCACACTCCCTCTTCCACTTTATCATTTTCCTCTTTCACACACAACAAAAGACAGCATCATGGTGATTGATTACTCATCTTCAATTACCTTGGCTCCCAAGGAAGGTCAAGAGTAGAGAAAAAACGTACCATCAAAGTTAGTGGACCATCAACAAGCGTCAAAATTGGCCCTACATCCATCTTTTCTTACCTCTTAAGAATTTTTTCTTCCTTATTTGTACCCTACATGGATACTCCCATTGTAAATATCCAATTCCATTTGTAAATTAATAAAGATACTAACTCTACTAATCTACTAACACTAACCCACTATGAAAGTCCTATCACCTTTATTTCTCTCCTCTCTCTTTTTCCTTCATCTATCCCCACCAACTTCTTGATAATTCCAAGAAAAAATAGATAAAATGCTGAAAATGTAACCCAACCATGGTTAGAGGAGTAACCCTAGCCCTCAAAATTGCTATAAAAGGAGGGTGTAGCTAGCACAAAGGGCAGAAGCCATAAGCAAGAGCACTATGCTATAGCTTGAGACGCCAGGTTCAACCTCTTGAGAAGGAGCTCTTGAGTGGAATTTCATTGGCTTATGCATATGTATGTGTTGTATTAGGGGTGATTAGCAAGAGAGCTCTATGCCATTGTAAGAGAGAGTGATCATTTAATTGGGAGTAGGAAGCCTATCATTTTTTCTACTAGTGTAGGCCCAACATTTGTTGAATCAAGGAGGGTGGATTTGGACTAAGCATGGATACTTTGTCTCTCTTTCAACATGAAGTCATGGACAACAATGATGTGTAAGTGTCTTGGTGTTTTATTTAAGTTCTTGATAGCTTGCCTCCGGTTTTGTTGTAATCAATTTAGCCATAAAACCCACATGCTGTAAGAGGGCGACAGGGTGGAGAGGACTCCCCTGGCCTTAAGACAGTGCTTGGGATGTGTTGCGGTGTAATTTACTCAAGCTATGTTGAACAAATACTGATCTCACTTAGAATGGTCATGACAGATTTGTAAGAAGGTATTAGTGCAACAAGCACCCCCTTCACCTTTCTCTCTCTTTCTTACATATATATTTGTGTTTGCTTGATCACTACTGGTACCTTTCAAAGTAGCCCAAGCACTATCTCTCTCTCTCTCTCTCTCTACGCGTCCTAGTTTGCATCCAAAACTAGGTAGTGCCCCAAATTTGTGTATGGTTAGGTTGCGGGTTTGTGTGTGTGTTTGTTGTTTTTTCCAACCCCAACCCAAGTGAGAAGCACCGGAGCCTTGAGGGGTGTTTAGAGGTCGCCTCTCTTGTTGCCCGCCCCGGACCGCCTCCATTTTGGTGCCCCCACTGAGAACGGCTTGTGTTTGTTGTTGTGAATACTCATCCTTTGGAGTAATCAAGTAGGGTGCATGAATCATGAAAATTTTTATGACCCGTTTGTTCCCATTGCAAGGCAAAAGGTGCATATCATTGTAAGCACAAAATTACAATTTCAACGAGTAATTCGTAGAATTTTGGGCCCTCTTAGGTTGGCCGAGATAAATGCTTCAGTAAATCCTTTTATTTTGCCTCTCATTAGGTACGACCTTAGTTTCAACGTCTATATTTTTGTTTTGTTTTAAGAATTAGGTCATGCATAGACCATGTATAATGGCCTAGGAATAGAGGTTTTCCCCTTCCATTTCACTCCACACATTAGAATAAATGTTGCAGTTAGTAGGAAGATCCATTTTCAACAACGTTTGGTGTTTATGTTTGGTGCCCAAAGAGTAGGAGAAATTCTTGCATCACCAAACCCTGTCATCGTGCCTCTTATTGATTACCATAGATCATTTGATGTGCATATTTTTATTTTGTTGTAGAACAAATTGAAATTTAGAAAACATTATTGTGAATCTTTTTAAGAAAAAAAAAGTGCGTCACTTTGAAATCAATTCAATGGAAAGCCAACGCCAAATGTCTGGATATCCTCTTTTCTTTGGAGAGCCTGGAGAGGATGTAGAGTTATTTTTAGCGAATTTCAAGATGTCTTGCCGTATCAATAGGATAGTAACTGATCAAGAACGTGTATAAATGTTTGAGGTGGTCCTTAGGAAAGATGCTAGCACTTGGTTTGACTCTTTGCCTGAGGAAGTTAAGGGGGATTACACAGAAGTTTTGAACCATTTCAAGAGATACTTCTTTGATCCCCAAAACACTCAAAAAATATGGCAAGACATTGTTTCTCATAAGCAAAAAGACTTAGATGACTACTACTTGTACAAGAGTTTCTACATCTTTGGGCTCTATGGATACAAAATGTTGCTAACCCTGGTGATGGTGCAGAATTTTATGAAGAAGGAGAGATTCATAGCTGGACTCTTTCGTGATCTTAAGGTAAAGGTGGAGGCGGATGCACCGGCCACCTATGATGCAACTGAGATTAGAGCTTCCAAGAAATATAGGAAACTCAAGTGCCTAAGGGGAGAGGTTCCAATAGAAGGTCTTAGACCCAAAGGTAAGTCACAAGCATCGACAGGTAGGGAGCTTCCTGAGGTAATGAGAGAAGTGATTGAGAAGTTAAATGAATCTTTAAGCAGTCTGTCAATTCACCTTGCACAAGCTGTAGGTCCAAAGGGACAAGCAAAGAAGTCTGAAGAGTGAGATCCACGACCTAGAAGAGTCTCGCAATGTTGGAATTGCGGAGAGTCTGGACATGGGATGTATAATTGTCCTTGGCCCCGTGGGGAGCCAGGGAGACCTAACTTGAGTTACCGAGTTATTAATGCAGGTGAAGGAATGGGTCAACAACCAAGGCTTCTACAAAGGCCAAATGAAACAAGACCACCTCCACAAGGGGTAGAAGGCGTTCCACCTTTGCCAGATCCAAATGTGCATGTGGTAGAGGTGACAAATTCAAGCGAGGTTGATATGGAAGCAAATGGCATTAAGAGTGGCCGAGGAAAAGGTAAAGAGAAAGAAGGTGTCACATCACAGAGTGACCATGGATGAGGCAAGAAGGCAAAGGAGACCAAGGAAGCTAAGAGGACTCGACGTCGTATCAATCTCCAAGACTTCCCTCTTGGACATGGTATGGCTCCATACAACTTGTTGGAAGACATGAGAGGTAAGGGTCCTGATATCTCATGGCCTCAGTTTCTTGCATTATGCCCACAAGTTAGGAGAGATTTAACGAAAGCAGTAAGCACTAGGAGAAATATAAAAGAGAGTGTGCTTCTTGTAAAAATTGCACAAGCTAAAATGAATGAGGATATTATACCTGTGCTAGATTGTTACATCAAAGGAAGATTGGTCAGGAAAGGTTTAGTGGATGGGGGTGCACAGATTTGCATCATGACAGAGGGACTCATGCAAAGACTAGGCATGAACATCCATGAGAAACTTGAAATCAAAGTAAAAATGGAAAACAATAGCAAGGCTAGGTGCGTAGGCATTTGTAAAAATGTTTTCGTGGAGGCCTTTTGCATTAAGAAGGCAATGGATTTCTATGTTATGTCTACCAAAGGAAATGGTTACCCATTTATCCTAGGAAGACCATGGCTAATGAAAATGCGAGCTTTGCAGGATTGGGAGATTGGAAAATTAATCTGCAGGAATGACAATCATAAAAAGGTTGTCTTTGACATGAAGGAGCTATGCCAAGAGGAGCTCCATGAAGAATCATTACAAAGTGAGACGGAGGAAGGATGGATTGATAACACTTCAGAAGAAGAAAGTAGCGGTACCATTAAATAATGAAGAGGAGTCTTCCATCGAAGTCATGGGGGTAAGGTTTAAGCCAAACAACCAAGAGACCTCTTGCCTAGGTTTGGAAGAGGTAGGTTCCCAAGAGAACCAAAATGTGGAAGATGAAGGAATGCTAGAAGGTATGTTGTCTACAACACTTACAAAGAATGAAAGAGAGGAGTTCAAAGGTGTGTTAAGGAAATTTCTTAGGATTTTTGCTAAAGACTACGCCGATGTGCGTGGAGTAGATGCTGTTCAACACAAGATCGAGTTGAAGCCAGAGGCCACACCTAAGGCTCAAAAGCTATGAAGGTTAGGAGTCATCAAGGAGCAGGCTTTACTCAAGGAGGTAAGAAAGCTTCTAAAAGCAGGTTTCATTTATCCATAAATAATTAAGAGTGGGTCTCTCCCATTGTTGTGACTCCTAAGAAAAACGGCAAGTGGAGGGTGTGTGTAGATTACCGTCCACTCAATGAGGCAACAAAAAGAGATCACTTTCCCCTCCCATTTCAGGATGAGATATTAAATGAGGTAGCTGGTCATGAGAAGTACACTGTGTGTGATGGCTACTCAGGTTACTTTCAAATAGGGATTGCATTGGAGGATCAATTGAAAACAACCTTCATCACTCCTTCGGGTTGTTATGATGTTAGAGTCATGACGTTTGGTCTGACAAATGCTCTTGCAACATTCCAACGTTTCATGAACGTGGTGTTTCAAGAATTCTTTGGAAAGTCAATTAGGGTGTTCATTTATGATTTCTACATTTATAGCTCAAAATCATTGCATCCGCAAAAGGTAGAAGAAGGTCTAAAAAAACTTCACGAGATGGGAGGTCAGCTCAATCCCGACACATGTCACATAGGTGAGGATGAAGTGATCTTGCTCGGTCACAAGGTTTCCTATAAAGGCATTGAGGTGGATCCTTCAAAGGCAAAGGCTCTTATAGGTGAAGTATATGTCACGCTTCATTCACTTAGCTTCGGAGTTGCTTCATCCTTTGCAAAACTTGACACAACAAGTAGAGTTTGCATGGTCTGATGAGCTTGAAGAGTACTTTTGTAACATTAAAATCATCCTGCTAGAGCTACCAACACTCATGCCTCCTTGTTGGGAGTACACATTCTTTGTTAGCTCTAGTGTTGGAAAAGAAACAATTGGTACGGTTTTGTTACAACAAGATTCCCATAGTACCTGGATGTGACCCATCTACTTTGCTAGTAGGGTCATGAATGCTTTGGAGATAGGCTACACGGAGGCAGAACTCATGATTCTTTCTCTATGTTTGCGCGGTGAGAAAGTTTAGATCCTACTTGCTACCAAAACCTTTTGAATTCTCACTGGCAGAAAATTTGTTTCCTTGGGTGTCATCTCAAATGAACCTTAGTACTAGGATCTCAAAGTGGATTATGGAGTTGCAAGAGTTCTAATACTCTTTCAAGGTAGAAGATATCGGGCGTGCACAATTGGCAGGGATCCCTACTTATAGGGTACATGAGAAGGAGATTAAGCTGCCTGAAATAAAGACCCTACCATTGCCACCACCAAAAAGTATTCCTAATAATTTTACCTTGTTCTTTGATGGAGCTTTTCAACGAGACACGGGAAAAGCAGGGGGAGGGCTAGTGTTTCTCAACCCAAGTGGAGAGGTGGTCATAAAAGAGAAGGTCAATCTACCAGGTTCAACTAGCAACAATGAAGCAGAATACGACACACTATTTCATGGTTTAAAGATGTGGATTGGCCAAGTTATACAACGTCTCATGGTAAAGGGGGATGCACTTCTCATTGTGAAGCAGATTTTAGGCATTTGGGCATGCAAGAATGAAAACCTAAGGACAAAAGTTCATGCCATTCATAGGTTGTTTAATCTGTCTGAAGAAGTGCAACTATATCATATTCCTAGGAAACAAAATGAAGATGCCGATTTACTTGCACAACAACCAGTTACATGTGTTGAGAAAGAAGTGCAGGTCATCATGGTGGCAACTGCTGTGAAGCAACCAAGATACCAAGGATTGGAGTCATTGGCTCCCATTATTGGCTACATTTTGGAGGGTGAGTTTCCACAAGACTTCACGAAGGCTCAGAAGATGAGACTCATGAAGAAGGCAAGCGCGTATCTCTTCCTAGAAGGATCCCTCTATCAAAGAGGGAAGGATCAAGTGTGCAGAAGAGTACCAACTATTGACGAGATTCTAGCCATTCTAAAAGGTTTGCATGAAGAGGCATGTGGTGGTCATTTTTCCCAAGAGTTAACTGTGAAGAAGATTTTGCTTGCGGGGTATGTTTGGCCAAGTCTGCATGTGGATGTCCAACATTGGTGTAAAAGTTGTCACAATTGTCAGGTAAATGGGAATAGAAGATTGGTTTATGGTCCAAGGCAAATCGTGCTTGCAAATGGACCCTTTGAAAAGTGGGGCATTGATGCTATGGGTCCTCTGGCTAGGACAAAGAATGGTAAACTCTACATTCTAGTGGCTGTAGACTATATGACTAGGTGGGTGGAAGCACAAAGTGTGACAAAGGTAAATGAGAGGACAATGAGCAAATTCATCTACACTCACATTTGTTGTAGATTTGTCACATATTTGGAGATTGTTTCTGATAATGGTCCAGGGTTTAGAAAGGGCTTGCTCACAGAAGTTTGTGAAGAACTTCATATTCTACATCGTCACAATACACCCTACTATCCCCAATCAAATGGTTTGGTAGAAAAAGCTAATGGTGTCATTGCAGGCATCATTAGAAAGATGGTGAAAAACAAGACAAAGTTGTGGGACGACTTCTTGGATGGTGCCTTGTGGGCATATCGAACCACATATAGGGAAGCCACAAAGCTCACACCGTTTCACTTGGTCTATGGTCAAGAGGCTTTACAACCAATTGAGCTCAACATTCCAACAATGCGACTTCATGGCAAAGCAGCACAAGATGATCAAGAAGCACGGATGGATCGATTTCTTACCTTAGCTGAGCTTGAGTGGAAAAGAGAAGCAGCATACGAGTGCTACAAGAGGAAAGCTACACAGTTGAAGGAGAAGCTTGACAAGGAACTGAAGGACAAAGGCATCCATAAAGGAGATCTCGTGCTAAGGTATGACAATCGACTCGATAATTGTTTTGATGCCAAATTTGAAACTAGATGGCAAGGGCCATACATAGTTAAGAAGTCTTTCAATTCAAGTTACTATCAACTTAAGGACTTGAATGGGAAAGAGCACTCTAGGAAGGTAAATGGTTACCACTTGAAGCCCTATTTGAGTCGCCTTCTACCAAAGGATCTACCAAAGCTCTGTCAAAAAGCAACTATCTCATGCGACTTTTGTTACATGAAGCATGAGTGTAACTCGAGCCAAAATACCAAGGGGCCAAACAATGAACATCTCGTCAAGGACTCTGAAGCACTCTCTTTGGAAAAGATGCTCTATGATGGTACATGAATATACTATCATCTTCGGGGAGGATTAATGATAGCAATTTTTTTGGCTATTCAAATTTCCATAGTGAGATACCTCACCCTACCAAAATCACCCAAACACTGTGGCTATCCTACCATTTCATTGTACATAGGCGTGTGTGAGTTAGGGAATTTTTCCCATATCTTCTTAAAAACCCTCAATTAGCTAGTCATTAGGCTAGTTGAGCCAAAAAAAAAAAGTATATTAAGGCCTCTTTGTGTGTAAATATTTCATTGTATATAGGGCCTAAATATAAGAAATTTTTATAATTATTTTTGTATTTATTTAAATATTTCTACAGAGGTGTGCGTTATTTATGCTATGTATATTGACTCACCATTACGATAATTTTTCTTACCATTTTCCAGACTCTTTATTTCATATAGAAATAATTTCATGCAAGCTTCTCTTATTTTTGGTGTAACTCCACTCCAACAAAAATCCAAAAAAACTAGTTTTATTTATGTGTATATTTTTTCACTATTGTGATTTTTTCCTTCCTACATCTATTCTCTTTTACTCTCAAAAATTAGAACACAAAAAATATTCATCTTTTTATGGTAGCTTCATAATGAGAGAGATTTAAATCGACCCCTTTATATTTTTTTCACATATTATTTATATTTGATATGTACATATTTTTTAGATCCCTCAATATTTGATTTTCTTAGTTGTACTATTCACTTATATCATGATCTCAATAATATCTTCAATTATAGACCCATAAAATAAGGTCAAGGATATGTGGCATGCATGCATGTACTATGGAGGGCTCACTTTTGGAGGCATTCAAAAGAATCATTCAAAGAAGGACCCCACAAGGACTTTGTGCAGTGGGAAAAGATAGTCAATTTTGCTGAATTTTTTAAGGTTACTGGCTCTCCGCATTTCAAAAGGTGATGCAAATAAAAGTTGTAACTTGTGGGCTGAACTTTTGCCTCAAATTTTGTCATATTTTTTTGAGCTACGAGCTGTGAGCTATGATTTTATTGGCGGACTCTAGTTTGCCCATGCCATGTAGCCACACTCCCTCTTCCACTTTATCATTTTTCTCTTTCACACGCACTTCTCCACTCATCATCCCCATCTCTCTCACCTCTCCTCTCTGCACCCTACTCACCTCCTCACCCTTGAAGAATAAGAGAAACCATGGTGAAATCATGTCTCCTACACACACTTCCATTCCAAAATTGACCACCTAGTCTCTTTTTTCCTCCTCCAAATTACCCATATCTATAAAAAAAACCACAAAATTTAGCCTCTTCTCTTGAAAGACAGCATCATGGTGATTGATTACTCATCTTCAATTACCTTGGCTCCCAAGGAAGGTCAAGAGTGGAGAAAAAACGTGCCGTCAAAGCTAGTGGACTGTCAACAAGCGTCAAAATTGGCCCTACTCAAGACACTTGGAGCATCAACATTGTAAGAAATCTATCTTCTCTAACCTCTAAAGAATTTTTTCTATTTGTATCCTATATGGATACTCCCATTGTATCCTACATGGATACTCCCATTGTAAATATCCAATTCCATTTGTAAATTAATAAAGATACTAACGCTACTAATTTACTAACACTAACCCACTATGAAAGTCCTATCACCTCCATTTCTCTCCTCTCTCTTTTTCCTTCATCTATCCCCACCAACTTCTTGATAATTCCAAGAAAAAATAGATAAAATGCGGAAAATGTAACCCAACCATGGTTAGAGGAGTAACCCTAGCCCTCAAAATTGCTATAAAAGGAGGGTGTAGCTAGCACAAAGGGGAGAAGCCATAAGCAAGAGCACTATGCTATAGCTTGAGAAGCCAAGCTCAACCTCTTGAGAATGAGCTCTTGAGTGGAATCTCATTGGCTTATGCATATGTATGTGTTGTATTAGGGGTGATTAGCAAGAGAGCTCTATGCCATTGTAAGAGAGAGTGATCATTTAATTGGGAGTAGGAAGCCTATCATTTTTCCTACTAGTGTAAGCCCAACATTTGCTGAATCAAGGAGGGTGGATTTGGACTAAGCATGGATACTTTGTCTCTCTTTCAACGTGAAGTCATGGACAACAATGATGTGTAAGTGTCTTGGTGTTTTATTTAAGTTCTTGATAGCTTGCCTCCTGTTTTGTTGTTATCAATTTAGCCATAAAACCCACATGCTGTAAGAGGGCGACAGGGTGGAGAGGACTCCCCTGGCCTTAAGATAGTGATTGGGGTGTCTTTTCTTGTGATGTGTTGCGGTGTAATTTACTCAAGCTATGTTGAACAAATACTAATCTCACTTCGATTGGTCATGACAGATTTGTAAGAAGGTATTAGTGCAACAAGCACCCCCTTCAACTTTCTCTCTCTTTCTTACATATATATTTGTGTTTGCTTGATCACTACCGGTACGTTTCGAAGCAGCCCGAGCACTACCTCTCTCTCTCTCTCTTTGTCTCTCTCTACGCATCCTAGTTTGCATCCAAAACTAGGTGGCGCCCCAAATTTGTGTAGGGTTAGGTTGCGGGTTTGTGTGTGTGTTTGTTGTTTTTTCCAACCCCAACCCAATTGAGCAGCATCGGAGCCTTGAGGGGTGTTTAAAGGTCACCTCTCTTGTTGCCCGCCCCAGACCGCCTCACTACAAGGGTCTACGTCCTCCAGTAGGATTGACCTAAAAAGTGGCTATCATCAAATAAGGGTAGTTGATCAAGACATTGTAAAGACCGCATTTTGTACTACTTTTGGTGGTTACAATTACATTGTCATGCCTTTTGGATTGACCAATGCACCAGCCACATTCAACCGCTTGATGGAGAAGCTATTTAGGCCTCACCGAACCTTTACTGGAGTGTTCTTTGATGATATCATCATCTACACTAGTTCATGAGACGAACACAAACAACATCTCTAGGTAATATTTCAAGTTTTAAGAGAGAATAAACTTTATGTTAATCGAAAGAAAAGTGATTTTTTCTTACAAGAGATTCAATATTTAGGTCACATTATCTCTCAAGATGGCATCCAAATGGATCCATCAAAGTTAGAGGTAATAAAAGGATGGCCTAAACCAAGGAAGCTTCATGAACTAAGAAGCTTTATAGGTATGTGTGCATACTATAGACGCTTCATAGAAAAGTTTTCACTAATAGCAGGACCATTACATGACCTAACAAAGAAAAACGTTAGGTATACATGGCCTGCCAAGGACAACAATGCTTTCAAAAATCTTATCTCTCAACCTGTGTTTATACTACTAGATCTCGCCATTTGAGGTCCAATGTGATGCTTGAGGTGATTGCCTTGGAGTTGTTTTGCTCCAAGAAGGGCACGCCATAGGCTATGAAAGTCAAAGGCTTGACCCTGTTGAGCAAGCTCTAGGCATATATGAAAAGGAACTCCTTGCAGTTCTACGTGCCTTAGACTCATGGAAGCACTATTTATTGGGGACTCTTTTCATTCTGCGAACGGATCACCAAAGTCTTAAGTACTTCATGACGTAGACCAAGCTCTCCGACAAACAAATGAGGTGGGAAAATTTCCTTTCGCAATTTCATTTTCATATTGCTCACATTGCTGGCATACATAATCAAGTAGCCGATGCACTCTCAAGACGGCCAAGAGTGAATGCGGTTTCCATAGCAACTCACAATGATCTATCTTCTATGATATATGAGTATGCTATCGATCCCAATTTTAGAGATGTGATTTCAGCCCTTGTATTAGGGAAGAAAGAGGAACCATTTACCTTACAAGATGGTTATCTTCTCTATGGCAATAGACTATGCGTTAGTAGCTCACTATGTGAGAAAGTAATGTATGAATCTCATGCTCCTCCTTATGCGGGGCATAGAGGGATTCAGTCTACCTTAAAGGGGATTGAAACATATTTCTATTGGCCTACCATGAAAGCAAACATACAAGAGTATGTTTCTAAATGTGTGGTATGCCAAAAGATGAAGTTTGATAGAGGGAAGCAACTTGGATTGCTTCAACCTTTGCCAATCCCTAATTCACCATGGGAGAGCATATCCATGGATTTTATCTTTGGATTGCCTAAGTCTATCCATGGGAATACGAGAATGTGGATGATAGAAGACAGGTTTAGTAAGCAAGCTCATTTTATACCTGTCAAAAAGACTATCAAAGCCCATTGAATGGTAACCCTCTTCATTTCACAAATCTTCAAGTACCATGCCTTGCCAATGTCTATAGTGCCGGATAGAGATCCTAGAATGACCAGTAATTTTTGGAAGGGTCTCTTTGAGAATTTAGGAACAAGGCTAAATTTCTCTTCGGCCTATCACCCGCAAACGGCTGGCCAAAGTGAAATAGCTAACGTAGCAATTTTCGATCTACTAAAAGCCTATGTAACGAAAGTAGATCAAAGATCCCAATGGGAGAAGTACTTACCCTTAGTGGAGTATGTCTACAATAACACTGTACATACTTTCACGAGAAAAGCACCTATTGAGGTAATTGAGGGAAGATAAAAAAGTCCCCTACGACTTAAGGTACACAGGAAGATCTTTGCTGCTGCAGATGAGTATAGCCGAGACCTACAAGAATATTTCCAAAAGATTAAGGATGCTATCTATATCTCACATCAAAGGCAAAAGGCTGCTGCTGACAAGCACATAAGAGCCCAAGCCTTTAAAGAAAATGTTTGGGTGTTACTCAAATTTCCCAAGGCTCGATTAAGGCACACGACGGGCAAGAATCCTACTGGACACCAAAAGTACTATGCTAAGTTAGCAAAAAGTTACTATGGTCCTTTCTGGATTCTTAGGCCAATCAATGAAATGGCCTATCAACTCAAGTTTCCCAACCATTGGCTCATACACAATGCTTTCCATGTGAGCCTATTAAAGCCTTACAAAGGAGAGCCACCTCAAGAATCAACTGTTGAAGACCCACCGGAGATCGAGAACCAAGAAGAGGTGCTGTAGCCGGAGTCCATTCTCGGACATGAAGACAAGGTACTAAGAGGTGGTAAGAGTATCCGACAATATCTTATTAAGTTTAAGAATTATCCTTTTGAAGATGCTAACTGGATGCAAGGCATACAATCAAAGAATAACCTAACCCTTGTCAATGCTTACAATGCTTCCCTAGAGTAAGCAAATGTACAAATGTTAAAAATGAACAATTTTTTTTCTTATAAGACTCTTTTTTTCTTTATTGTGCACAAAAATGAAGTAGTATGCATACTTAGATCAAGTTTGCGGAGACGACATCTCCCAAACACCAAGTAGAGCTTGTCACTCTACTATGGAAGATTGATAGGACTAATGTGCAGACATGCTTGCTGCAGCTTAGGATCTCAAGCGCCAAATGGACTAGAAAAAGGACTAATGAATATGCTTTATCTTCTCTACCCCATAGTCGAGGATGACTATGATTTCAAGAGAGAGGTAATGTCATAAAAACTAATATCTAATTCTCCTAAATGATTTTCTCATGTTAAACTAATCATTTAATATGGGGAAGTGCCAAGGGAGAAAAAGCTAGAGTATTGGTTAAGCTGGCAGACCCCAGCCATAGTAGGGATCCAAAAGAGGGAAATAGGGATCCAAAGGGGGCCATCTGCAAAAGAGCAGTGTGCAACAATGGGCTTAAAAGACCCTAAGGTTTAGCACATTAAGACTTCCAAAATGCTAAGGTTCAAAAATTCAAAGGTTGTGTCCAAAGGTCAAACTTTAGGGAAATTGGATGCTAGAGTTTAATCAATTTTAAAAAAACTTAATAAAAGAACCAATACGAATTAAGCTCTCTAGAAGACTATTGGATAGTCTCCCAAGGGGTCCAATGAGCATTCAAAAGCCCAATGGCTTGCCTGATTCCTATTGGCCAAGAGGCAAATGGGTCCAATGAGAGTTTAGTTGCATTTATTAATTACGTAAATCTCTCACAAAAGGGGAAAGGGGGACACATGTCAGAAGGCTATCACTTATGCTGCTTAATTTCCATTGGCTGAGGCTGGGGAGGTCCAATAGGATGTGAGCATGAGCAAATAGCAAGATGGGTCGACCAAGAGAGAGAGGGGACTGATTTTTCAAAGGCATTATTGACTTACACACTCACACAATCTATGTGTGAAGCAAGAAGACTCTCCTGTCCTTCTCAAGATTTAATGGAAAGCTTACCACCTACTCCAAGCTTGTGAAAAAGGAGGCCTATACCAACAACTCTTGGCTTTGTGATGAAAATCCAACCAAGAGCCAAGCTTCAATGCATACTCATCTCCTCTGCCATGCTAATCAGCTAAGCTATGCTAATATGAGTGATTATGTGAGGAGATGTACATCTTTCTCATAAGAATACTCCTTCTTCCTCTCAATCTACTCTCATACCTTGCTAGCTCTCACCATCTTTGAAGGTGTGTGAGGTCTTGGGTCTAAGACCGTGAGGGAATTGATGTCGTGTTTAATAAGTGTTATGCTTAGTGATTGAAGTTTCCATCTTCATAGCACTAGTTAGAATTGAAGGAACACAAAGAATTGTATTGTAAAATGTCTCTCTTGATGGGAGAAACCATAATACAAAGCCTTTTGGAGGGGGGACCGGCTTCGTGCAAATCCGGTCCTCAATTGTTGTCAAGTGCTTAATTTCTCTCTCTTTTGAAGTATTGTTAATGCTATCTAACTAGGTGTTATACTTTTTTTTTTGCTTTCTCCACCCAAGCACTCTTGTTATTCTCATTAGGAATCTATTCTAATGAAATTCTCACTATGTGCATGCTATTTTCCGCTACACACAAATTACTAGGCCATTAAATGTTACATTATTGAGCCATACTGACGCAATTCATGATAAATACAATGCTAGACTGAGAGTATGTATATATGAGTGAGCATCATAATTTTGGCAATTTTTTGGCCAAATAATAATAATTTTCAATAAACACAGCTTCAACTATGTCTTCATCATTAGCCTGTAAGAAGGTAGCATCGTGCACAATAAACTCATCAATCACAGCTTCTAACTTTGATCGTCCTTGTCCTCGGATATATGCGTAGTCTGGTAGACTTGCACTCTGTTCTTGATAGATTTCATATTGCTCATAACGTAGTTGCACAATAGCTTCTTTGAAATACTCCCAGTCATCATTGCAAGCTTTGGTAACTTCTTGTATCTGGTCCTTCACATCTGAACTCACTAACTGCTCAAAATTTTTGATCATCAACTCTTCTGGTATCCCTCTTACCTTGGTCTCCAGCTCATAGCACTCAAGGTAGCCCTTTGGATCGTATCCATCAAAGAATCGCCTCTCGTCGTATACCGCATCTAAAGCTGCTTCCAAAGCTTCATCCATTCAATTTTTCTTCTTTACGGTCTCTATTTCAAGCAGAGATCCTTGAACCAATTGAAGCATCTTTGAAAAATCTGGAACTGTTGACTTATCATCAAAACCGTTCACCCTTAATTCTGCAATCATCTTCATCATCTGCTCTAAATTCTCCATCTTTACCTCCCACCCCAGCTCATTTCGCGTCGGGTTCACCAAAGATGTCGGGGGATATGTGTTCGCTACATGAGCCGGGCAGGCGTCGGGCCTTTGGATGTGGGAGGTGTGAAAGAGAGAGAACAAGAGACAATGACAGCTCTGCCAATCACCGCAATCATCAATTAATCGAATATTACTTTGAGTACAATTTATCCTTAGCCAAGGCGGGTTGTTAACAACGCCGTCACTTGGATCATCTGCTAACCAGGAGTTTAAGATCCCGCTTTACAATATTAGCCGGGCCATTAACGACAGCGGACTTAACCGAATGCTAATTCAATCTCTAGCTGATGACGGTGATGGAAATTTTCTAATGCCACTTTATCTGCTTCGATTGCCCGTGGATTCTGCAGTCTTCAATTCAGTTCATTGCCTTGATCATCAATGATTCGGACCGGCTTAATTGCCAATCTCTAGTTCGAACTTCCTCCGGCTTCTTACCTTGCTTCATTTACCGCGCATGTCTTCTCCTGCTTTGGTCTCTTGCTTTAGTTATCGTGCATGCCTTTTCCTACTTCGATCGAACTCGTCTTCTCAAGCCTCCTTGCTTACTTCAACAGGTTTCTCGTCTTGGTCGCTTCGGAAAAAGCTTCAAGCTCCTTCCTACTCTTGCTTTCCTTACCCTCGTTATCTCTCTTCTTAATTGCCTTCCCTTCGAATCCCTTTTTCAAGAGAGAGAAAAAAAAAACATTCTTCCCGCTCCTGGCTCCGAGCCCTCCTCGTTCTTCTCTTTTGCTAAGCTTGCCTTTGTTCAAACTTGAGAGCACCAGAACTTAGAGCTATAGACCTCCTTTGATCGATTGAGCACGAGGGAGAGAGAGCAAGATTGGTCTTTGTGAAAACTCAAGAGAGAGAGAGAGTTCGTTCTTAATCCGAGAGGGAGAAGCTTTGCCTTGTTTACCTTGCCGAGCATGAGAGTGAGAGAGAGTGAGCTTGCTCGTCGCTACGACCCCTCTCCGCCTTTCTCTTCTTCGCCTTTCGACTCCCCTTGAGCTCTTCTCCTCTTTCACGTTTTTCTTCCCTCCTTTATCTTTCCCTCGTTCCCTGTGTGTCGCTTCCTCGTTACCTCCCCAAAAGAAAACCTCTCTTGCTTCTCCTTCTACTCTCCTCACCCCGTTTTTTTTCTCTTCTATTATTAGGCCTCTTGATTTTTTGCCCCCACCACGCAGTCACGGTGCCGTGACTGACGTGGCGTGGGAGCGGGGTTGATGATGTGGCAGTCGGCAAGGTCGAGCAGCTCAAATTCCGCTTCTGCTGGTTTCGAAACTGAGCACCATGGCGTGCTGATCCATTTTCGCTTCTTGCACATTACGATCCGAGGATCGCCGCGCTCGCAAGTGAGAAAAAAGCTCCTCCATGCGCTGCCTGTTCGCAGCTTCCACACCATCGCCTCCTTTTTCTTGTTTTCTTTTACACTAAAACCCTTGCTTAATTAATTGGGCGGCCATTAGCCATGCCCTTTAGGTGGGCGGCCAATTTTATTTGGGTTATGGCTTTGCTAGGGCACCATTTTAGGCATTCACATAGGCCACAACTTGCAAAGCTTTTCCATTGGGTGGCCATAATTGCCCCCGACTAGAGCTACGAGCCGATACTAACATTGCGCACGTACGGTCCGGCTTTGGGATCTCCTTCTACGAGCTTCATCAGTTGTTTGGGTGAGCATACGTTATCTGATTTTGCATTGGAGCATATCCACGCGTTCACATTGAGAAGAGCTACACATTAGGCACTTCAAATTTTGGAAACAAAGACCTGCAGATTTCGGCCAGACATCCTACGTGTTTCTGCACCGAGTGTTTTGGGTCGTGATTTTGGTTTATAGACCTTAGGGAGAGAGGACTATAGGTATTAGTAGGGTATCCTTCAAGTTCTATGGTGTTTCGAAAGTGTTTGATGGGTGTTCGGCTCCAGCAAGCGTTGTAGGAAGATTCCTCTTTTGCACTTTTGAAGACTATGACTTAGACAATTGGTAGAGACCTCTGTAGGAATTAGTTAGGAGTCGGTCGAGTGTAGGTTGACACCTTATGCTTGCTTCCACGCGCCTGCGAGTCGAGCTTCGTCCTTAGCTGACATTCCTTGTTAGGTGAGTTCTCACTGTGCTGACGGCCGTCATGGCGTACCCGTCCAACATTGGCGCCGTTGCTGGACACACCCCACGGCATCTAACTACTCGGTGGACTATTATTTTTGTAATTATTTATTCATTGAGGAAAAATCGATTTTTCACATTGTACATATTGGGACTTACAGAAGTTTCCAGATTGTATCCCAGTTTTGATAGTTAGATTGAGTAGATTGTTGATTTTGAAACTTTAGGGTTTGAGAAGTTATAAGGTATATACACCACTTTTTGACCTTAATGGGAGAACCTTTTGTCATTTTAAACAAGTTTTAAGTTTGTGAGTGAGCGTACTGTGTGTGTACGTGAGAGAGAGTGTGAGCTTCGTCTTGATGCTACATGTGCTATGGTGGTCGGAATCGAGTGTGGAAGAGTGCAGCGTGTTGCCCCCGACTAGAGCTACGAGCCGATACTAACATTGCGTGCGTATGGTGCGGCTTTGGCAGTTCCTTCTACGAGCTTCATCAGTTGTTTGGGTGAGCATACATTATCTGATTTTGCATTGCAACATATCCACGAGTTCACATTGAGTAGAGCTACACATTAGGCACTTCAGATTTTGGAAACAAAGACCTGCAGATTTCGGCCAGACATCCTACGTGTTTCTGCACCGGGTGTTTTGGGTCGTGATTTTGGTTTATAGACCTTAGGGAGAGCGGCCTATAGGTATTAGTAGGGTCTCCTTTAAGTTCTATGGTGTTTCGAAAGTGTTTGATGGGTGTTAGCAAGCGTTGTAGGAAGATTCCTCTTTTGCACTTTTGAAGACTATGACTTAGACAATTGGTAGGGACCTCTGTAGGAATTAGTTAGGAGTCGGTCGAGTGTAGGTTGAAACCTTATGATTGCTTCCACGCGCCTGTGAGTCGAGCTTCGTCCTTAGTTGACATTCCTTGTTAGGTGAGTTCTCGCTGTGTTGACGTCCGTCGCGGCGTACCCGTCCAACATTAGCGTCGCTACTGGGGATGAAAACCTTAGGTAGGTGACCGAGACTAATCGTTGAGGATTGGGATTTTTGGCTTGCCAAAAGTCTCGCTTTACATTTAGACAGGATCAGAGGGTGGAGGACTCTCTACGTCTTAGAGGGAGTCTAGGAAGCGTGTGTCTGGCCTAGATCCTTCGACTTAGGTATAGGAGGTAGACTTAGGTAGTTTTAGGTAATAGTCGAGTTCTAGAGTAGGAGTTGGAGTGGTAGAAGTGGTGAGAGGTGAGCTTGAGAGTTCGGAGAGGCCAAAAAGCAACCAAAAACACCATTATCACCATTTCTTTATGATAAGTAGGAGTAGAGTAAGTAGGACATCATGATTCAGATCTAGAGCATTTCATGCATGTACAATTGCTTGGTAGAATCATTACAAGTTTGTAAAAGACGCAAAAAGACGCAAAAGTGTGGTCGAAAGCCTAATTGAAGTCCAAAAGTTACTGTGAGTGTTTCTGATAGGTCTACAGAGCATTAGGAGCATTCCTGTCAGAAAAAACTTTAATTTTAAGCCAGGAGACATCCTACGCGTAAGATGTCTACAGGCCAATTTGGAAGGAATTTTGGGATTTTGAGTTGACCAGTGTGTTCAAAAGGTAGGATTTACCCTAATTTCAACTAGAAGTGGAAATTTGGCCATATCTTGACAGGATAAGGCCAGATAGACTGAAATTGCAAGACATCCTACCCAAATAGTGCGAAAACATTAACTTGAGACCAAAACCATAAGATGGCTACATGAGTGTGTCTTGCATGATATATTGAGTGACTGAAAGGGGTTTCACCTCATTTGGGCAAGAAAATTGGGTTCAAAGTGGACTTTAGCACTTTTGACCGACAAAGCAAAAAACAGTTGACGTTTGGGACTTTTGACATCCAATCAAAATCTAAGCATACCACTGGGATACTGACATCAAGGGGAAGCTGTGGAACAAATCTGGGGTCAAACATGCCAAAAAGACATCCTACGCGTAGGATGTCTTCTGAGTGATTTGGGACTCCAAACTGAAATCTGAGTATACCAAGGTGATCAACAACTCAAGGGGAGCTTGAGCCTTTAGTTTGAAGCCATTCTGAAGAAAAAGACATCCTACGCGTAGGCTGTCTAATGCAAGAAAATGAAACCAGAATTTGACTTTGAGCATTGTAAGGTGTTATATGGCCTAAGGCAAGCCTGCTAGTCAATTTTGGTCCAATTTGGAGTTGATTAGACTGATCAATACCATCAACAGGCTGTCGAAACAGATTCCTGACTCATTGACCAGCTTATAGAAGTCCAAATCAAAAAGTAAAAGCAGCTGTAAGCTTAGCACAACAAGGGGAAACAACAGTGCAAAAATCTAGGCAAAATACAGCAGGAGACATCGTACGTGTAGGATGTCTATTGAGGTAGACTGTAGAGAAAATTTGACCAGGCCTAGACAGTGAGGTTCCGTTTGGCTTAAGGGTTCTAGAACTTCTTTCAGAAGTGAATTTTGACCTTGGTTGCCCATTTGACAAAGCAAAGACTGAATTCAGACTTTTTCGCGTAAATTGGCCAACATCAGAAGGAAGTACTGTTTCAGATTAGCAACCTAATCCAGAGCATCAGCAGTGTATAAAATATAGTAGTGGTTGAGATTAACTCTGCAGTTATACCAATCATTACTAAGATAACCTCTAGCAGATAAATGCTTTGATTCAATTGCCAAAATTAAAACTCGTGTACAGGTATATTCAGCAACAAAGCAAGAAGTTGTGCAGAAACTGATCCGTTGCCAGGTGAGTGGTTGAATTTGTGATAAGTTGCATTGATAAGTTTGATGAATTTAAGATTAGGAAGATACATTGTTAGAGACCAGAAGGTGGCAGGTGACCAAGGTAGCTTAGTGTCCACCGAAGAGAGTGTAACTCAGGCAAGGCTAGATCCGCTAGCACCGATTATTGAGGAAGGTAGTGATACTAACACTTCGTCAGACAAATCTTTCTTCATGATGGGTAGTCAACAGCCAGGAGGTTTCACCTATGATGGACCTATGCGAGGAGGAATCACCTCCCAAAATCCTTTGAATGATTCCAGGCTTACGGTGATCTTCTTAGAGGGAACAAACTCAAGAGGAGCCCTAGTCTATTCTCACTATTGAGGCCGCAAGTGCATTTGTATCGAAGAGAGGCCATCACAAAGATTGGAGATAATCCGCATGTATGATGATGGAGATAGATTCCGAGATGAAAAGGGGAACCACTATTTAATAATTACCAACCCCGAAGATTACAACACATATGGAGATGACATGGCTAAAGGAAAAACGGTTTCAGAAACTCAAGAGCCGCCACCAAACATTGATCGGCACGGAGCTATTTTTATGTACGATAAGAAAACAATCAGGATTCCAACTTATAACGAGAATGTGGGAATCTACAAACACGAGAGCGAGGGTATTGTCTCTTACTTTCGCAGCAAAGAACCATACGTAAACGAACTAAGCAAAGACAAGATTCTTTACTTATTCTCTTATGAAACTGCTACGGGGAAGGGCATAGTTTTTGTTGATAGATACGGGCGAGAATACCAACGTATTCTCCCAGAGGAAGTAGAAAGAGCAACAGGTCCATGAGCATCAACATATGCCCCTGAGGAAATGCCGAGAGCCGCCCACACCCCAAGCAAGTCAACAAATCCTTTTTCAGATGAGTATGACACTACCTCACATTCCACCAGACAGCAAGTATTCAATAACCAAGACCAACCAACAAACCAGCCATCATTGCAGGCATGGCTTTGACAGAGTGCAACAATGGAACCAGACCGAAACCGAGATGGTTATCAAGCCACACGAGGGCTCAGGGATTTGCAAGAACCACCACACTATTCAAGGTATCAAGCAGAGAGTAAGTCAAAGACACAAGGGTCGACCGAGCTTGGAGGACCACCCATCGAACGAGTTTGAAGAGAAGAACCACCTCTAGCAAGAACCGTTAGAAATTATGGCTTAGGAGCACCGTTGGGAGAGGAACCAGCCTATTACAGGAGGCCTGAGGAGGTGTATAGACTTGGATGGGGTGATCCAATGATGAGGTTTGTAGACCATCGCAGAATTATACATTCTCAAGTGCAAAAATGGGTAAACAAGAAATACACAGGAAACAGAGACCCAAGAGATCATGTAGCAGCCTTTGTGCGTGTAATTAGAGCCGAAGAGGTGTTAGAATTTCCTACCCAATTTGCAGGGTTTGGACTAACCCTAGAGGATGATGCTGCAACTTGGTTTGACTCTGTGGAGCGTAGAGACTTTGAGTCGATGGAGGAAGTGTTTGACGAGTTTATTGAAGAATTCTCTCAAAGGGGAATAGCTCATAATACCGTCTCACAAATCCATAAATTCAAACAAAAAGATGGAGAATCTGTACGGAAGGCAGCCCTAAGACTAAAAAGATATGTTAAGTTCTGTCTCGTTGAAGAACTGTCAACTCAGTCCAGACTTATGCTGATATTCATCCAAGGACTAAGGAATGCAGATCTCCAGAAAGACTTACATATGAAGAGGAACACGACGTTGAATGAGTTGACCAAGGAGGCTCTGTACCTTGTGGACAATTGTGCGGTCTACAAAGAAGGGGAGTTCAAGGACCTTGATGACGATTCATCTTCACAGCAAAGTGGGAGCAAGTCTTCCAAGACAACACTGAAAGGAGAAATAGCGGTAAACCAGGAGCAGCTTGTAGATGAAGTGTTAAAAAAGATCAACTTGTACGCCAAACCCCAGGCTAAATAGCCCAAGTGGTGTGCTATTGAAAAAAAATGGACAAACCATGGGACCGAGGAATGTTACTATAACAAGGGATATGTGAGGGAGAGACCTTACGCTCCCCAAGCTCCCGTAGCTTCCCCTCAAGTTCCACCGATGCCTAGATATCAAGCAGGCAACTTGCTAGGACCTGTAGGTGTAGAAAGAACACAACCGGTGTTGGGGCAACAACCACCCCTACCAGGTTTACGATTAGTTGGTATAATATACACACCAACGGTAACTGAATCAGAGAAAAAGGCTTTGGTGCCTATGCATGCATATTATGAAGATCCCAATGGATATGCGGCAAACCCTGTCTATTATCCACCGGAAGAACCCTCGACACCAGAACCATGGAGCATGATAGGGAATCAAGGACCACCAACTGCTACACAGGCCGCAGGAGAAGGAAGATATAGCTTAGATGAACGAACATTGTTGTTCATAGACAATGGAGGCATGGGCGGAGAGAGACAGGCTTACCAGCAAAGAGGGGCTCAAGGAGCACCTCAACAACCCAAGGGCCCCTGTTACAAGGGTGGCGGAGACCATTGGCTGAGAGATTGTCCTCATGATGAAATCATTAGAGTCAATGCGTATTGCCCAGAATGTGGAATTACTCATTTGATTCCCGATTGCCCTAAAAACCCGAGCAAAGGAGCAAAAACCACCTTGAACCTGTTGGAAACAGTACCTTCCAGTGGAGGATCGGAAAATGAAACAATCATACCTATTCAGGCGGTAACACGAGCACAAGCCCAAAGAAGGACGAACGAACCCATAATAGAAGAACCAAAAACAAATGCCCAAAGTTCAGAAACGAAAAATCAGAGAAGCACTTGGAAAGCGAGAAAGGCACGTAGGAAAGCCAGGAAAGAACGAGAGCAAACAACCCTATCCGATGAGTTGAAACATACAAAGAACAGATTGGAGCGGTTAGAAGATCTAGCTAGCTTAAGCTCACACACCATAGCAGCCATAGCACCCAAGGAAATAGCAGAGCCCAAAAGTGCAGGATCAGGAGGATTTGTACTGGCAGACAAGGTAAACAAGCAGCTGGAGGCACTTCTAAAAGCTTAGGAAGCTCGACTTAAAAAAAACCAAACCCAGGAGCAAAGGTGGATGACTTATCCATATGCAGAAATAGAAAAACAAAGGTTGGATATGTGTAAAAAGATGATCGAGACGGCTCAATCATTGATGGAAGACCCGTTGGGTAAATCGGCAAATTGTCATGACGCACCAGCTCCAACCCCTATCCAACCAACGTTAGAGAAACATGAAGAAAAAAAGGAAAGACTCACTAATGATTATGAGTCCAGAGGAGAGCCTATCATAGTGCCAAATACCACCGATGAGGCAAGTGACGGGTTCTATCCTAAAATATTGGCAAAAATGGGAAAGGACGGTAACGGTCTAGATGATCTGTGGAAGCAAATCAGGGAGGCCAACGAGGCTAATAGGATGAGTCACCACATGAATAACACGAGAAAAGAAAAGAACATGATCTTACCTCCTATTGAAGAATTCAAGGCAACATCACAAATGAACTTTGATATACATTCACAAGGGGGAGACCAAGGATCTATTAGTTCGGGGCACAGCCAACCAGACTCTTTGAGAACTTTGCCCTCTTACTTGGGAGAATATGAAGCTAAGTCGGAAGTGAGAGCACTCCCATCTCAAAGACTTCCTTCTAACAAGGTGATGGATTCACAAGGATTGATTGAGTTGTTATCCACCTCGGTGGCATGCACAATCACGTTAGCAGAACTCCTAAGGTTAAGGCCAAACATGTGGACCACAATAGGAAAATGCCTAGAAAAATTTGGAGTGAAAGACCCCACCTTGAAGCTATAAGAAGGAATCAAGGAGTTGGACAGACCTAACTTGAACACTAGACCTGTACCATTGAATAAGGTTGGACAATATTGCGAGGGAGAAGACGGAAACACGACACTACCGATAGAATTCCAAGGAGTAGTTTCCAAAGCTATTCTTGACAGTGGAGCGGGAGTTGCTATCACCACCAAGGAAATCTGGGAAAAATGGGAAAAATCAGCTCTGAGGGCTACCAGAATGAAGCTGCAGTTGGTAGATGGGTTCATGGAGAAGCCTCTTGGACTCTTAGAAAAAGTAATTGTCACTTTGTGCGGGATCGAGTATGAGCATACATTTGCAATAGTCAGTTTCGACAAAAAGAACAATTATGAGATACTCTTGGGACGACCATTCATGCGACAACTGAAGATGGTCCAAGATTGGGGTTATGACTACATATATCTCAGACATGGTGAGACGACAACTAAAATACACCTGAAAGACCATAGTTACAAAGATGTAAACCAAACACCAGTGGAAGAGTTTGATTTGGCTACAATAGCAGGATCAGAACTACCAGCATGGTTAGGGCAACCAAAAGAGCTATGGATGTGCGGAGCTTCACATTGTGGAAGCTTAAGAAAAGAGGAATGCGTCTTAGAAAGAGCAATTGAGGACAAGGAGTATATTCCAGAACCTTTCCCTGAAGATGACTTGGAACCTCTAGAATGGGAACAAAAACTGGCAACATTAGATGTCTGTACCATTACCGACAGTCCAACAACAAAATTTTGCGATAAGGATGGCTACGATGTGCTACCCTATTACATGGTAAGCGTTGTGCCAGAGAAAGAGACGGTAGAACCTCCAGAACAAGAAGAGTTTTACAACTCCTCTGAACAATTGGAAGTAAATGATGAGGCAGATAATGAGTGTTCAGACACCTCAAGTGAGCGTGGGAATGAAGCCGAGAATATCAAGTTTTATGATTTTGCTAATCAATACCCTAGACGCCAAGAACGCTATAGGAGGAAAAGAGCAGGAAGGAAAGCGAGAGAGAACCTGATGCCCAGGATAAAAGGTAAAACTCACTATTTGATGCTTGTAAAAGCAGAGGATTGTGTGAAGGATCAAATATCAGGGAAATTCTCAGAAAATCGAAAAGAACGAACACGAGAAGAAATAAAATAGGTAAGAAAAGTTAAAACAGAAACAAAATCACAAAAATATGAAAAATAAAAAAAAGAACCAACAAAAGACCAAGAGTGGACCAAACTGGAGCGTAAACAAAAATACCAAGAACTGAAACGGTCTTTGAGAGAGATATGGACTACTGAAGAAGATAGTGATGGTAAAGGAGAGTCAGAAAAGGGCAACATGAACTTACCAGCACACTATCGGAAATTTACTATCCAAGATAGAAAAATCATCATGACACCACCAATCAGGGAGAGGACCAACCAGGAATCTTACGATGGGCTTGAAAATGCAAAGAGAATAGACCTCGCAGAACCAGGTGAAAAGCCTCAGGCGGTCTATATAGCTAACGGTTTAGAACCTGAGGAGGAAGCACAGCTAACACAACTTCTCACGAAGTATAAAGATGTGTTCTCTTGGTCCTATAAAGACCTCAAAGGAGTTGATCCATTGATATGCCAACATACAATTCCTTTGAAATCGGATGCAAAACCTAGCAAACAACATCCTTATACATATAATGACACATTTGCCAAACGAATCAAAGAAGAGATTGATAAACTGATGGAAGCAGAGTTCATCTATGAAATTGAACATACAGATTGGGTGTCACCCATTGTGGTAGTTCCCAAGAAGAATGGAAAACTGCGGGTGTGTGTAAACCTCAAAAAGGTGAATGGAGCAACCATAAGGGATAATTATCCCTTGCCAATTACAGAACATGTCCTTGAGCGAGTGGCCGGGAAACGGGCTTATTCCTTTTTGGATGGGTTTTCAGGATACAACCAACTGGCAATAGCAAGGGAGGATCAACACAAAACAGCGTTTGCCACAGAATGGGGGATTTATGCATATCGAGTTATGCCATTTGGCTTAACAAATGCACCAACCACTTTCCAGAAGTTAATGACTCACGCTTTCAAGGAATAACTAAGAATATTCTTAGAAATTTACATGGATGACCTGTGTGTACACTCTCTTCTGCGAGAGGAACATATTGACCATTTGAAAAAGGTCTTTGAAAAGTGCAGAACATATCGAATCTGTCTAAACCCGGAAAAGTGTGTATTTATGGTTAAGCAAGGACGAATCTTAGGACACATTGTCTCAAGAAACGGCATAACCACAGACCTAGACAAAGTCAAAGTCATTGTAGACTTGCCCAAACCTACTAATGAGAAACAAGTGCAATCCTTCATGGGGTACAACAGATATTATCGAAGATTCATATACATGTATGCGGTTATCGCACAACCTCTGTATCATTTGCTAGTCAATTTCGAATGGACCAAGGAGTGTGAAACCTCATTCCAAAGGCTGAAGGAAAACCTTATATCAGCACCTGTACTAAAGGCACCAGATTGGGAAAAGATATTCCATGTGCACATTGATGCTTCAGCATATGCCATTGGAAGTATTCTAGCTCAACTTGGAGACGGAACAATGGACTTTCCGGTTTGCTATGCGAGCCGACAATTAAACAGTGCAGAAAAGAACTACACAACCACCGAGAGGGAAGGGTTAGGAATGATTTATGCGGTGAAGAAATTTCGGCATTATTTGCTTGCAAACAAATTTGTGTTCTTCACAGATCATCAAGCTCTTTTATACCTAGTAAATAAACCTTGCAATACAGGGAGAATCGTACACTGGTTTATTATATTGCTAGAATTTGACTTCACAGTGGTGGTAAAAAAGGGTAAAACCCATCTGCGAGTTGATTATCTTTCAAGAATACACAACGGGGAAGCTCCTCAAGGGGTAGATGATGACATACCAGATGCTTATCTTTTCAACATTGAAATGGTACCCAAATGGTCTCAAGAAATAGTTATCATTCTCTCCTTCGGAAGTGAGTTTGATAATACAGGATGCACATCCAAACAGCAAACAATTCAACAAACAAAAAACTTCCAGTTGATAGCAGGACGGCTATATCATCTTGAATCTGACCTAATCCTATGATTATGTATAGATCCGGAAGAATTCAAGTGCTACCTTGAAGAGGCACATGTCCAGGGTTGTGCATTTCATTGTTCGACAGTGAAAACACACCAGAGACTGAAACAGTTAGGAGTTTATTGGCCAACTATGTATGCGGATACACATTCTTATGTTACCAATTGTACAGTATGTAGTGCCAAACGACCAGTGGATCACGCAACTTTGTTTCGGGTGAACATAGCACCTGCATGGATTCAATATACCATTGACATCATAACCACTAGAACGTTCCCTGAGAACATTACAAGAGCACGGGAAAAAGCTATAGAGTTGGAAGCTCGTGACTTTCAATTAATTGGAAATCAACTCTATAAGCGGGGAAAGGACAATCAACTTAGAATCTGTGCAAGTGAAAGCGAATACCTGCTGATTCTAGAACATGCACATAGCGGAGTAAGTGGAGGCCATTTTTCGGGCGATAAGACAACAAAAATTGTCTTAACCACAGGAATTTGGTGGCCTACATTGCACATGGATGCCGATGAGTTTGTAAATCGTTGTGATGCATGTCAACGCACCAAGATACCAATAAAAAGAGATGAGATGCCATTACGGCCAATGATGGGGGCAAGAGCATTTGCAAAATGGGGCATTGATTTTGTGGGACCTATATCACCCCCTGCATATGGCACCCATACCCAATATATCATTGTGGCTACGGACTATCTCACAAAATGGGTCGAAGCCAAAGCAACACAAAAAGCTGATGCACGCACCACGGCTCAATTTTTGTATGAGAATTTTTTTGTACGTTACGGGTTACCAATAGAGATTGTCAGTGACCATGGAACACACTTCCTCAATGAAGTCATTGAATATCTACTAGAGGAATTCATGGTCATACATAGAAAATCAGCACCATACCATCCACAGGCCAATGGGCAAGCTGAGGCCACAAATAAAACACTATGCATGGTTCTCACTAAAATAGTGTCAGCATCAAGAACCGATTGGGATCAACAGCTACACTCAACACTATGGGCATACAGGATAGCTTACAAAACATCAATAGGAACAACACCATACAACATGGTGTTTGGGCTAAATGCTATACTACCTATAGAGTTTTTAATCCCAATTCTACGAGTAGCAACAAGCTTGGAATGGATAGGGCATGAACTCTCTTCAAGAATTAATGATCTTGAAAAGCTAGATGAACTCCGCTTACGAGCTGTCGCTTCAATCTATGCTAAAAAGAGAAGACAAAAGGAATTTTTTGACAAACATGTGCGTACCAAAGAGTTCAAAACAGGTGATTACGCACTTGTTTATACCTTGAAGCAACATGCCAAGAAACTTAAAAAGCGAGGGATGGGACCATTTGTGATTAGTGATCGATCACAAAGTGGAGCTGTCAAGCTTGCTACATTAGCAGGTGAAGAAATGCCAAACTGGATTAGTGGGTGTCGACTGAGGAGATATCTTCTACCCCTCACACAGGAGATGCTCCAACAGATTCATCAAGGAAAGCAAAGAATGAAGGAAAAAGAGAGAGTACGGGAGGAATCTCAAGCCGAAGCACAAGAACGCATTGCAAAAAGATGGCTTCTGCGACAACAACAACAGAGTAAACCACCATTGAGAGTCAATGCCATTCGACCGATGAACTTGGAGGAGGAAATAGTAGAGCCAATAATTACAGTCAAAGTGGGCAACAATCAAGTTGAATCAACAGCCTTGCTTGATTCGGGTGCTCAAGCAAATTTGATCTCTTACGGATTATACCAACTCAAAGTCACAGATCAACTTCATCCTACTCCCCAAGTGCTGGAAAGTAGCACATCACACCCATTGAAAACATTAGGATGGACTATATTGCATGTACAGATACATCAATATATTTACCCACACAAGTTCTATGTAGTGACAGATGAAAGCAAACAACACCCAATGATGCTAGGGCAACCTTGGCAAAAAGCATACAATGTCCAGATAGATTGGAAAACACAGGCGGTCAAAATTCAACACGAACATGAACAACAGGTGATAGATTTTGCTCAGAAATACCATCATGATCAACTGCAAGCCATGCAATCAATGGCAACAGAGACAAAAGAACAAATACCATCAAAGACCACCATGAAACCTAAGACCAACAACCAGGTAAAAGCCAACCATGCTAATCACAGACAGCTGAAGTCACTGGCCACAGTGCACAAATCTAGGTTACCAAAAGAAGGTAAACAAGTATGGATGCGGAAGGATAGAAATGCCATGGCGGGAAAGAAACAATGTAACAACCGGATTCCAACAAAGCAGATGGTGCAACCCAAAACTAAGGTATGGATCCCAAAGAAAATGCTTAGCCATAACCAAACTGTCACTCACATTTGGATACCAAAGCAAAAGCCAAAGGAAATCCCTACGGTACAAGCAACAATGGAAAGCAGACATCTGTAGGTCAACAAGGAGAACCGATATATGTGGATGCCGATGACATACAAACCAGTGGCAAACAAGAAAGTGCCAAACCCTCTACAAAAGTTGGCAGCACCAAACTACCAATGGAAAGCCAAGGCCATAAGGCCCATAGCTATCACATCCCAGCCAATTCTATCCTAAGAAACAGCTACGACTCCATCAACCATGTCAGCAAAGCAATTGCATCTTGCCAAAAAGACAATTAAACAGAGAGTAGTAGAGTTACAGCTGCTACTTGCAAAGAAAGAAAGAAGCCTTGACGACGAATACCAATAAGCATCTTGCTTATTCCCTTCTCTTGCACAACATTAATTTTTTCATGCATTAACCGAGTATGCATAAAATAGGGCCACATTAATCGGCCAGGCATTAGCACAACTTTTTCAACCTATACACGGCACGTACTGTGACGTGAAACCTTGTAGTCCGGGAGGACTCTGGCTAGGAGGGGGGGAGGCATTCTCAATGCGGAACCTATAACAGAAACAACAAAAAAGGGCATGATTTTCGACTATAGTAAGGGTTGACGTTTGATTGCAAAATTTTTTGGAGTAACCCAAGTATAGATGCCCTTATACATCATGAAGCTATAGGTATAGGGGGCCAAACACCAAATCAAGCCCCTAGGTGTGTGTATATAAGTAGAAATAGCCATTTTTCAGGCAAAATATTGGTAAAACGGAGAAATTCGGCCATAAAAATTGCATGTGAGTGTATATAATGTGTTGCGGTGATGTTTGTGATCTATTATGATTTTTGGGAATTTTTTGGGTTTGATTTGCTATTTTCCTTTTAATTTTGCTAATTTTCGACAAAAAAACTTCAAAAATACAAAAAGCAGGTGAAAAACAGTCGTAATGAAAAAATAAATAAATGGGGATGACCAGTGACTAAAGGACAACCTATGGTACAGTGGGGGTGCAATTATGAGACTGGAACGGAAAGCGTGTTTTGGGCAGGGTTTTGACCGAAATGACAAATTTCTGGTAAACAGGGCAAATGTAGTCCAAATCAAGAAATTTTTGAGCCTAAACTGCATCTCGCAGAAAGATAGTAGAACATGTCAAATTTCATGAAAAATGGTTCGGGGACCTCCATTATAAGAAATTTCCACCCCATTTTTAGCTCATTCTCACTATTGACCTTGTGGAGAGAGCTTCTACCACCTAGAGCGGATCGACCTTCCAGCAGCTTCTACGACGCGCACGTCTACCCGACCAGCTCCAGACATGAGAGGTAGGCTCACCACCTTGAGCTTTTCGTGCATGTTTGTCATTATGTCGCGAAAACTAGCGTAGAGGTCACACACAAAGCGAGCGATAGAGACCTGCAAGTAGAGACGGCGGCTAACGGCTAACCCGGAAGCAACAAGACTTCATTGACAGCTTACCCTAGTCTAGGAGACCAGTCCTGGATAGCCAAAGGCAGTGGGAGACCATCGGGAAAAACCCCAATTCCGAGAAAACCGCAAGAGGCCACCAAATGGGAAATCGGCGAATCAGTGACCAAATGCTACCAAAATTTATGGGTAGGAGCATCTCGACATGCTTGACAAGTCCATATGACCCGCATGACCAAAAAGTGACCCGAAGCGGCACTAAACCTCATAAACGGCATCAGACACACAAAGCGTCAAAATGCACTTGCGGCCAAACCACAAGTCCGTTTGCCACCAAACTTCACGAGCGGCTTTCCTAGACCATCAACAACCAAGTCCTATGGTGGTAGACCACCACAAATCATCAAAGGCATGTAAAGGCAACCACGGGTGCTTCTAGAGCGACAAATTGACAAATGGAGCTCCGGTGAAGCCAAAGTCGACAAAAACCATACGGCAAGGATCCCCAAGGGATTGGGAAGCTATGGAGACCAACATCGAGAAATTTCATCGCCAAAAAGCACTCCAAAAGTTAGAAAACGGCTCGGAGGCTCTGAAGTCCACACAAGGAGTTATACTCTATCCATTTGACTTTTTTGTTGAAATTAGGCTCAAAAGGGACTTAAGGGGGCAAAGGGCAAGCACTGGGAGCACTAACACTGAGAAAATCATCAGGAGACATCCTACGCGTAGGATATCTCAAAGGCACTTTTTGGCACAAAACCCAACAATTTTTGTCATGCACATGTTCTGAATGACATTTACAAGCCCTACACCAAGTTTCATCACATTTGGACCAGATTTGACCTCATATGCATGGAAAAACGCAAAGTTAGGGCATAGAGGCAATAATGGGCCATTGACCTACCAAATCTTGTCCAAATCTCATGAAACTTGCACAACAAATTCACATACACATCAGCAAACCATCTGTGTGGTTAGGGAGTAAAAATGATGAATTATCATAGCGGAGCAAGCAACACTTATCTTGGAAAGCCAACCGTTGTGGAGAACAAAATTGTTTTTGAAGCGCCCTATAGATGAAACCCTTTACAAGAATACTCCACATCACATCACGATTGACCCAACATATTGCCCAATACCACGAAGGCAATCTTGGTGTTAGCAGTGGCTAACACAGGCTACACCTGTTATGCATCAAGCGAGAGATGTGCTATGGATGTGACTCAATACTTCCAACACACTTTGTATAAGTCTTGGGCTCACTTGGAGTTCCAAAGTTGTATATGCTAGCCTAGAGGGCTCAAGCTTAAACCCATAGTAGAAGGGATTATGGTGAAAGCCTTTAAAAGGAAGCCTTTATGCAAGGAGGCTTCATTCTTGAGTATCCACTCTTAAGGATCCACTTTTGAGAGCTCCCTCTCTCTTGAGTGTTCACTCTATGGCTTATCCTTGAGCTTAATGCCTATGCTTAAGAGGCTAGTGCTGATATCACCATTTGTAATTAGAGTAAGCTCTTCTTGATTAATCTAATTCCTATTTTCTCATCAGTCTTATCTTCTCTACATTTCATTATGTCATGAAGTAGTATTACACTATCATTATTCTAGATTTGAGAGAGGTATGTACTTCTTGCTATTAACCACTACTATTCTTCTACAAGCATTCGATTTGTGATATTTAGCATCACTAATTAGGTTGATTAAGTTGGGTCTTAATCTTGTAACTAGTGTGTGTGCCCTATTGTTTGCTTGTGTGTAGATAGGTTTTATGAAACTCTAGCACCATTGACCTCGTATGTGTAGCTATTGATGAAGTCCCGTGATTGACATGTGGTAATTAGTGTGTGCTTATCATTAGTGTGCTTGGGGTTTCTAGTCTATGGTAAGTTGGACTTCGGTGGACTTGATGTATGTAAGAGTTGTTAGATTAGTGATTAGAGAATGATTAGCATTAAGAAGAGGATGGGGTCTAGGAGGGCCTCTTTATTTGCCATGAGATTATGGAGGTGATTAGCATTTTGACGAATAGATGTATGCCATGTGTGCAAGAATGGTGGGTGTGTAAGAGAGGTGTAAGGATGGTCAAAGGATGCACTCCCCCCCCCCCCCCCCCCCCCCCCCCCCGCCCCAAAAAAAAAGGAGGTGGATAACTTTATGATTTTTGGCCTTCCATAACTCTTACATATGATCTCCGATTTGAGTGGAGATTATAGACCTGGATCTACACGCCAAGATCTTTCCATAGGTATGCTACATAATATACTTTTGCTTGCTAGATTTTAAATTTTATTTTGGGGGGAAAATTTGAATTCAAGTAAACTAGCCGTTTTGCTTGTATGAATTCAAAAGCCGTCCTTTGATTGCTTTCTTGATACTAAAGGTTTGACTCAAACTGCCAAATAAAGAGGCTCTCCTAGACTCCATTCTCTTCCTAATGGAGTTAGTCTTGCCATGGCTAATCTCTACTTGCATTGGAGAGGTGATCTCTTGAATCCTCTATTTCTATTCATCCGATGCTTGTGCTTCCATGCCCTAGCCGGGTTGCCGATCCACGGATTTGATAATTTTGTGTGGGTTGCGATTAGGTCGTGCTACACCGCCCTCCCAACATTTGGCGCCATTGCCGGGGATTGATAACTTAAGCTAGTGAGTTTAGGACGTGTAGAACAGAGTAATTTCATTAGTAATTTCTCGGTTTTTGAGTGTGTGTAACTCAATTTTGGTGTGATTTTGATCATGTTTGTGCAAGAAATTGATGCTAATGATGATGTATGAATACCCCAAATCCCCAATTCCACCCCCAATTTCACTAATTTCATACTAACCCTTGCTAATTTCGCTTCGTTTCCATGCTAATTTTACTAATTTCTTGCTAATTTTTACTAAGCTTGCTAACCTAACCACTAACATTTGAAGTATAAAGTATGTTATTCCCTTGCAAGAGGTGGAATCATCACTCTAATCAAGTTAATTGTGCTAATTTATGCCTAATTTGATGATTTGGGTGTTTGATTTTTGGCCTATAAATGGTCAATTTTGGACCCGATTTGATGGTGCACGCACTTGTGTGTGCAATGATGCGTCTTTGCGTGGAGCAAAGGAATAGCTTGGAGTACAATTATGATGTAAGTGCACTCACTTGCTCATGTCAATTCTTGATTGATTAATGTGGTTCAATGTGCTAATTATTTGCTAAAATTAGGTGTGTAACTTAATTGACCTACACTTTGTACCTAATTTGATTCACTTGGAATGAAATTGATGATCAAATCTTGACTAATGAACCTTGGGTGTGCAAGATAATGCTTAATTCTCATCAAGAATTCATGTCTGTGCATAAAAATCATTGTGTGTGTGCATGCACCAAAGAGGAAAAAAAACGTCAAAATTTCAAGCGTGTGTGCACCTAATCTTGAATGTGTGCATACAAAAAATTGATGGAATTGATGATTTATGAGTATGCGACCATGTAATTGATGTGTATGCTAGGCTAATTCAATCATTGGATAAGTCTAATTGCCAAAAATTTGGGCAAAAATTGAGTGTGTGTGCCTATCCAAGACCACTTGATTTTCAATGATTGATGGTCAATCAGGGCACCTAAATGATTTTTGATTGTGAAATATTCATAAGAATTATGTACAATCATTAGGTGTAACCCTAAATGCATTGCCAATTGAGCCAAATTTGATCTCTTGTGCTTAATTTTTGAGTGTATGCATTGCTTGATTGGGTCAAAATAGTGTTAATTTTTTAGAAATTGAGCATGCATGCATTCACTTATACTTGATAGAGTGTAAAATTTGGACCTTGCAATAAGGAACTAATGTATTGATTGCATAAAATTTTGGTCTAAATTTGGGTGTGTGTGCCTACTCAATGGCATTCGGTATCCAAATTGGGGATGAATGATATGGTCTTGGTCGCCATTGTGATGATTAAAAGACCTAAAAAGTTGGTGTGTATTTGATTGATTGATTTTGAATGATTCAATTGATACCCAATTGAAAATGATTTATCTACATTGCCATTGTGATGCGAATGCCAATTCGATTGGATATGGACAAAATTTTCATCACATGTTGCATTTTCAAGTGCCATAATCAAAAGCGTGTAGCAATGCAATGAAAAGCCTAATTAGGTTTGATCAATGGTTTTGATATTGGATATGAGCAATATTTTGCAATGATTGCTACCTAATGAGTTGAGTAGTCTTCAATGAGAAAATATGGTCATTATTTGTGCATACATGCCTTGTCCGATCGAAGAGTGTTAATCCGATTTGCAATACTAAATTGAGCCATTACATGAGTATCCATGAGATTTTGTTTACTTGATGAATTTCCATAAAAATTTTCATATCTTGAGGCTTTTTTTGAATCAAATGTATATGCCAAGTTGAATAATTGAACAAAAAAACTCGAGGAAGTGATGGAATATTCATTAACTTAATAAGAAATTGATATGATTTTGAATGTTCCCCTCACAAGAGATGTGTGAAATCAAATGTGGAAATTGGAAAAATTGAAAGGAATTTTACACAAGTTTTGAATTCTTTTTCTGTATACATCATCTCTCTCACTCTCATTGATTGACTCCGATCGTATCCGTTGCCACAACCATGGCATAGAAACACCTTCTAAGAGGAGATTTTTGAAAATAAAAAAATTTACACACACACACACACACACCCACACACTATTTTGAGCGTCGAAACCCAGAGACTTGGTCCAATCATCAACCAATGCCCATTTTCTATGTCGTTTATGGCTTAGGACTGACCCCACACCCCGGGGAGATCACCTAATAAAAATGTAACCTATCATGTGAGTTCAACTGAAGGGTATTTAAAGTTCTTGAAACTTACAAAAATATATATACTGAAGGGCATTAGTTTTTCAAATTTGAAAAAAAATTATAGATTTTAAAAGAAAAGGGTACATTATACTCTTAACAAAATTCACAGATAAGGGGTTTTACAAACATGTCTTGAACGCACGTGATATGGTAGTCTTACACATAGTGAACCCCCCGAGCCCCACACACACAATGTGCTGGCAGGTTTTGGCTTGGCTCACACACACACACACACACACACACACACACACACAATTTGCGCCATTCTCTCTCTCTCTCTCTCTCACTCTCTCTCTCTTACACCGACCCCACACCTACCCCACACACACCTAAAGCATGTACTGCACCCTTCCCTTTTCCCAGATCATGCCAATAGGCTCATAAAGACGAAACACCCTTGCCCACTTGCTGCGCATGAAAAAACATGATCCTCACTACCCGCCAAGGTTGACTCGCTACCACACACACATCACGCATCTTGGAAATTCTTCTGTGGCCTGCTCCTACTGTGTGTCTATGCATCCCATTTGGTGAACCTACACCCACCTCCCTCTTATAGACTCCCTCTCTCTGTAGTCTCGCTCTGTAGCTACCGCCACGTCGTCGCAGGCCTAAGATGATTTTCTTTTTAAAAAAAAGGGGATAATATAAATCACTTTCATTAAAAGGCAATTCCCACCCTTATCTCCCCCATCCTCACCTTCGGGAATTTAGCAGGAGTCTTGAGCACAAGACGGAGGTGAGATCAAAATATGCAAGCCTAGCATTGAGATGATCTAGTGCAAGAAAAATGAAAATAATAACTTCTTGATGAGTGCTTGTGGCTAACAAATCCTCTTCTTAGCTCCACAATGAGTTTTTAAATGGATTTAGCGGCCAACATCATTCTCTCTCTCTCTCTCTCTCTCTCTGTCTCTCTTTATCTCTCTCTCTCTCTCTCTCTCTCTCTCTCTCTCTCAAAGAGCAAGGGAGTGGGCATGGGGGGCTTCCTGTGTGCTATGAGTTGTGTGGGGGACTTTATGCTTGCACTTGGTATTACTTCATACATTTTGGAAAGCACTAAAATTGAGCTTCTTGATAGCAAAAAGAGATCAATAAAATTTGGATTTCACATTGATTGTGCATTTTTAGTGCTTGATGTTAATGTAAAATCATTATATAGCACTAAAATTAAGTTTGTTTGATGGCCACAAGTGAGCATTAAACTTTTGGGGTTGTGATCGATTGTGCATTTTTTAGTGCTTACTTTAAATGTTCAAATGCTTAAGAGCACTAATGAGTTGATTTGTTTTGAAGGGGTGTGGTAGGAGTGTGCTTTCATTGATCCAAGAAGGGGTCATCATTGCAAAAAATTGCAAAACTTGGCTACTTAGAGCCTTTCCATTTATTTGGATTAAAAGTTGTATACATGCTAGCTCATAGCTTGGTCAAAAGTTAAATTTTTTCATTTGAGCTAGTTTACCCAGCTTTTGAGAGCTTTCAAGTACATAATTTGTCTATTGAGAGCCATTCATTTTTATTTTATCAAGTTGCAGTCATCTCTAGCTCATAGTGAGCTCTAAAATTGTAGAATTTCATGTGAGCTAGTTGTTAGCCAACTTTTTGGAAAGCTTTAAAAATGTAAAATTTGTCTTTGAAGAGCCACTTCATTTCATTAGAGTTGCATTATTTCCAGCTCTTGGGTTGTTTTAAATGCCATACCTCAAGTGAGCTAGAAACTAATCTACTTTTGAACTATGCATGAGAGGTTGTAAAAATTGTAAAATTTGCTTATGTAGAAGCTCATTCTCTCTCATTTTGATGTGTATGCATAAATTTGCTATCAAAGAGTATCATGTGCATAACCAAAGGCACTTTTGTCCCTTGGGTTTTTTCTCTTTGGCAAATTCGGGTATGCAAGACCTTAGCTTTAGGTTTTCATCAATGTTTTGTGTGCTTTTGAATTTCAAATAAATGGCTTTTGTAGCTTGTGTTTACACATAGCTTCAAGAAGCTTGGATTCTAATAAAAAGATCAAGAAACTTCTCTACACAAAGGGGATGCTTGCTCAAGGATGCTCAAAAGAGCATGAATATGTGTAATCCTTCCATGATTTTGCTATTTTCATCTCTCCATTCTCTATGCTTGGCTTAAGTAATTTTTGCTTCTAAGCTATGGTTTTTTCATGTTCAAAAGCTAGACATACTAAAATTTCAACACTTGCTTTGTGAAAATTAACTCATAAAAAAATTAGGTTTTATCGTGCTAATCATAGGTGATTGGCCTTGACCTTAGGTTAATGTAGGTTCATTTCTCATTAGTCCTGGACTCTTAGTCTTAATACTCCATTCATTTTTAACTTGACTTAGGGCTATGATTACGCTTTAGTCCTTTAGTCCAATTTCCATAAGCATCTCATAATGGAAGCAATAAAAAGTGCTAAAAAAAAAGAAACAATGAAGCAAAAAAGTGTCAAGAAAAAGTAGCAAAAAATGCTACTAGACACATGAAAAGAAAATTTATATGTTATGTTGTGTCCATGTGAGGCCTAGCGCATTATTGGCACTTGGCAGGCATGGGGAATCACCTTGGCTTGCTTGGTCAAGGCCCGAAACCGATGCTCTGGGCTGATGGGGGTTAGCCGTCGCCTTGGTAGGCTACTAGGCTTTTGGAACACCTTCTTGAGGGTTCAAGGAGCAGAGAGTCGTACCTAGACTTACCTTGGGGAGGTTGCCTTGTATTGTGTTTTAATTTTTTCTATGAAATGACAAAAACAAAACTTCCATGAGCTTGAAATGTACTAATAGATTAGGAGCTTTTTATAGCTCGTAGACATGATAGACTTGATTGATTTATTAATATTGGTCACATAGCTTTTAGGCTAGTAAGTTTATGAACTTGCATTAGCCTAGGGTCATAATTGATTGCTTGTGTTCATGCATAAAACTGAAATTTCAAGTTGTTTAATCTTCACAACAGTTTGTGTTTTTTTGCTTTATGTTGTCTAGTTTTTGACTATGATTCACCCATCTTTTAGAAGCAAAAAATTCACTTTGCATGATTGTTCATTGAACGTCATGTTTTGTATCCTTGTTGGCCTTTGATGCTCATTACTTGTTCTTATGTTTTGCAGCTCAACCTTTCTTCTATGGACTTGCTTTCTACCATGTCACCGTGTTTTGCTTCACCGCACACGAGGACGTGAGCCAAATTAGGAAGGGGGAATGCTAGCAGCAACTAACACAGGCTACACCGGTTATGCATCAAGCGGGAGATATGCTATGGATGTGACTCAATACTTCCAACACACTTTGTATAAGTCTTGGGCTCACTTGGAGTTCCAAAGTTGTATATGCTAGCCTAGAGGGCTCAAGCTTAAACCCATAGTAGAAGGGATTGTGGTGAAAGCCTTTAAAAGGAATCCTTTATGCAAGGAGGCTTCATTCTTGAGTATCCACTCTTGACGATCCACTTTTGATCTCCCTCTCTCTTGAGTGTCCACTCTATGGCCTAGCCTTGAGCTTAATACCTATGCTTAAGAGGCTAGTGCTAATCCATTTGTAATAGCAAGAAGTACATACATCTCTCAAATCTAGATTAATGAAAGTGTAATACTACTTCATGACAAGATGAAATGTGGAGAAGAAGTAGACTTATGAGAAAATAGGAATTAAATTAATCAAGAAGAGCTTACTGTAATTACAATGGTTATCCCTAGCCTCTCAAGCATAGACATTAAGCTCAAGGCTAGGCCATAGAGTGAACACTCAAGAGAGAGGGAGCTCTCAAAAGTGGATCCTCAAGAGTGGATACTCAAGAATGAAGTCTCCTTGCATAAAGACTTCCTTTTAAAGGTTTTCACCACAATCCCTTCTACTATGGGTTTAAGCTTGAGCCCTCTAGGCTAGCATATACAACTTTGGAACTCCAAGTGAGCCCAAGACTTACACAAAATGTGTTGGAAGTATTGAGTCACATCCATAGCATATCTCCCGCTTGATGCATAATCGGTGTAGCCTGTGTTAGCCGCTGCTAACACTTGGAATACATTTGCAACATGGAAAAGTCGAAGGCCCTCAGTTTTGAACTATCCAGTATTGGCAAGGCTAGCTCATGACTATCCTCCAATAGAGCATTATATGAAGTATAAGCTCAAGGCCACCATCGACCTTCTTCGAGATGTGCCAGATTTCACGTGTCAAATGACTTGCAAGATCACGGGGATGATACACATGCATCAAAACTTTTGATGATGTGGAAAAGGCTGATCATCCATGGGAGGTATTTTTCAAAGATACAAGGGGCATAAGCTGAAATCTGAAGACACAAGTGCCAACAAAGAATATCATTATGGGCATGTATGCATGCATAATGTTCTTAACCTCACACTGCGTGCAAACTTTTGAAGAGTATTTTGTCACATGATTTTTTGAGATGGATTCCACCATCTTAAACCCTCTCACAAAAGGCCTCCAGGCAAGGCATGTTGTATACTAAAGCACTCTGCTCAACAATCCATTCCAAGAACTATCTGGCAAAGTAGACATCATGGTGCAAGCGGCCAAATTCAACAGAGTCCTCCAAACCATGGAGAAATGACAATTTGACTACTAAGGAGTCATTGCACGAGGACATGGAACAAATAGGAAGGAGGGAATGTTTGGAGGATACAACGGACGGGCATCCATAGAGCCAATGACAAGTCACATTTCATTGTACCCTATCTTTTTTTTGAAGCAACCTTGTAATTAGAGAGTAATGATTCTTGAAGTGTACTCACAAAGTCTATTATTCTCTATCTTCCGCTCAAATACGTACAAGCCTTGTAAAGTGGCCGATGGCCATGGGAAAGAGTCCCAAGCCTTTGGGTCAAAACCCTTAGTTTTTAGAGTAACATTTTCATTATCTGTAAGGAGTTTTTTGGACGTCAATTGTGAACCACAACTCGGCTACAAATTGTAATCAATCTTTCTCTTTGTCTGCTGGTAATCAAAAATTGATTCCGATTAGTGCATTGTGTTCCATGTCTCTTGCTCTTGAATCTAAGTGTAATCATTCTCAATTTTGATGTGGTTTGTGACAACCTATTTGTGAGTTAAAATGCATAGATTTAAGTGCTAAAATGGTTATTTTTTGATGTTTTGACCGTGAAAGAGTGTTTCTACGCCATAGAGCAACCTTTTTGAATAGTTCTGCACTGCAATTTTCTGTACCATTTTTTGTGATGGATCGTGATGTTGGTACCTCCTCAAATGACCACAGGACTTGGTAGGATTGTGCCCTTAGATGTTGTAATACTCCTCCCAAAGTTTTGTTACATTTCGACTCTGTTTGGATGCCAAAAAAGCGTAACGACGTAGAGCGGTGAAATTGGAGATAGGTAGATTTTCGGACTAGAGAGTGATAGATTTTCTATAGTAGTTTCTTGAGTGGTTCCATAGGTTCACTTCTTGAGATTGACAACCTCAAAGAGTCTCTGTGCCGCTGAGCACGCTCAGACTGAGAGCTCTTAAAGCTGAGGAGGGTTTTAAAACGATTGTAAACACATAATTGGAGCCTCTTTTAGATGTGCCTACAATGTCTAAAAATTAATACATTGTTAGGAATATGCTATCATTTTCATTCCGATTGAAGACGGAAAAGGAAGAGTTGAGCAACACACATGGGAGAAGGAACTCACAACCGGTGTGCACGGAGGTGTGTGTGTGTGTGTGTGTGGGGGGGGGGGGGGGTGCGACGATGATGAGAAACATGGTGACCACTATGCTGGTTGCACATTGCAGAAGGTTTTATTTATAAGTGACAACAAAATTAGTTAAATGTATTAGTTATAGGAATTTTTTTGAAGCCAACTTGCATGAGTTTGAAACTCTTTTGTCACTCTATGTGCTACTGCCAGAAGAGGTAGGAACAAATATGGGAAGGTTCCATATCTACTAACATAATGTGGCGCTTGTGAGACCCTTGCCAGATGTCGATAGCTGCAAGCTGAATGCTTGAGACAAAAAAAATTGAGCTAGCAAGAAAGAGCACACAGTCACATTAACAATGCCTTTGAGTACGCTGAAGGTTGGTGGCGGCTTTGCCAAGATTTCAAGTACATTAGTTTCTTGGTGATGGTCAAAATTAAAATTCCTTGCAAGCTCATATTCCCTCTCCCGAGTCCCAATGCTCCATCGAAGTGTCACAATATTGCGAGCGATGGCCTTTAACATGGAAGCAATTGGACCTAGAAATGGCACTACATATAGAAGCATGGAAAGAGTTGAGTGCATGGAATTACACAAAGAGATGTCAGTCAAAAATGTGAAAGATGACAAGTAACCATACGTATGCCATGCTTATGGATGAGGTGATGGTTTATCCAATTGCAATACCCACAAAATTTGTGTACTGCACAAGTGCACATAGCTTTGTCTGTGTTGGTCCTACATAATAGTCACTTTCTTGCTTAGATGCAAATCAACATCCACCACACTAATATTAACGCTTGTAGCTTAAAGTGCCCTGTCTACATAAAATGATTATATGGCAAGTTCTTTGGTACGTGAATGTCTTACCCAAGGGGTACCCGAGTAAACTCTGATTGCCTCCATGTATGTGTAGTTGCACTTTTCAACGTCCCTAATGTCGGTGGAGGATGACACGGATGAAGATGGCCCTCTATAGCAATCAGCAAGTAGCAATGAGGTATAATAAGTGATGAGGACAAATAAGGTGAGGTAGATGGGTCCAACGATCCATCCCAATTTTGCCATGCTCCATGCCAATGACAACACGCTCGGCCTGATAACCACTGTGATAATGTGGGTAGATGCTGTCCAGAAAGTAACTGAGGCAAGCATCATCAACCAATGTCAATAGGTGCTTTCACTCTTGCTTAAGGCTTTTCTCACGTGCACTTATGCCCTTGGTTGTCCATGCTTTTACCCTTCTGGTAGGGATTCTAAGCATATTTAGGGTTTTCACCAAACATTTTGTCCATTTTATTATTTATTCTTAGTTTTGTTGATTTTTTGTGTTGGATTGTAACATTTAATGGTCTAGTAACTTGTGTGTAGTGGAAAATAACATATACATAGTGAGCATTTCATTAAGTATAGATTCCTAATGAGCATAGCAAGAGTGCTTGGATGGAGAGAGAAACAAAAGCATAACACCTAGTTAGATAGGCATGAAAAATACTTCAAAAGGAGAGAGAAATTAAGCTATTGACAACAATTGACGACCGGATTTACATGGAGCCAGTCCCCCCTCCACAAGGATTTGTATTATAGGTTTCCCCCATCAAGGGAGACATTTTAAAATACAATACTTTGTGTTCCTTCAATAACTTGCTGGTGCAATGAAGATGGAAGCTTCAAGCACCAAGCTTACACTTGAAAAGCACAACATCAATTCCCTCACAGTCTTAGACCCAAGACCTCACACACCTTCGAAGATGGTGAGAGCCAGCGGGATATGAGAGTAGATCTAGAGGAAGAAGAAGTATTCTTACAAGAAAAAAGTATTTCTCCTCACATAATCACTCTTAATAGCTTAGCATAGATTAGTAATTAGCATGGTAGAGGAGATGAACATGCATTGAAGCTTGGCTCTTGGTTGGATTTGCATCACAAAGCTAAGAGTTGTTGGTGTAGGCCTCCCTTCTCAAAAGCTTGGAGAAGATGATGAGCTTTCTATTAAAGTTCGGAGAATGAGAGAGTCTTCTTTACTTCACACATGAGTTTTTCTGAGTGTGTGTGCAATAATGCCTTGCAAAAATCAGCCCCCCTCTCTCTTGGTTGACCCCTCTTGCTATTTACTCATGCTGGCATCCCATTGGCCCCTGTAAAGCTTAGCCAATCATAAATTAGAAGCATAATTGCTAGCCTTCTGTCATGTGTCCCCCTTTCCCCTTTTGTAAGAGCTTTAGGTATTTAGATAATTCAATTAAACTCTCATTGGGCCTCTTAGTCTTGTGGCCAATAGGAATCAGGCAAGCCATTGGGCTGCTGAATGCTCATTGGTCCCCTTGGTAGACTGTCCAATATTCTTCTAGAGAGATTAATTTTTATTGGTTCTTTTATCAAGTCTTTTTAAATGAATTAAACTAAATTTACTCTAGCCTAATTCTCGTTAGTCCATCTCTATGGCCATCCAATAGGATTTGAATGCACTTTGGGGGCAAATGGGCTAGGAACCTGACAGGTGTCCACTATGCCCTTTGTGTAAAGGGAAGCCTTGAGTGTGTGTGTGTGTGTGTTCTCTCACCTCTTCTCTCTCGTTCCCTACATTTAGTGCTCTCCCCCTCCCATCTAGGGATATGTGAAGACTTTATGGTCTTCACAAAAGCATCCAATTCTATTAAGCTTGACCATTTGGACTTTACCTTTGAATTTTGGAACCTTAGCATTTTGAAAGTCTTAATGGGCTAAACCCTAAGGTCTTTGAAGCACCATTCATGCACATTGCTCTTTTGCAGATGTCCCGCCCTTTGGATCCTTATTTTCCCTCCTTTGGATCCCTTCTGTGACCAGTCTGCCAACCTTAATCAATATTCTAGCTTTTTCTCCCCCGGTACTTCCCCATATTAAATGAACAGTTTAACATGAGAAAATCATTTACGAGCGAGTCCTTCCTGACGACACGCGGGATTTCACATTTAGAGATGACTATCGCGCCACGTATGTGGTCGACCATTTGATTATGCTAGAGGAGATAGAGCTAGTACACGTAGATGATTGCCTTGAGGCCTTCGACCATCCCGTGCAGGTTACATTACAACAGGTAGGTCCTCTAGGGATCTATATAGATAGTTCTCAGCGCATATATCGATTAGAGTGTCGCACTTCCAGTAGACGCCTATCCACAGATGTTGTGACACTAGTTGGCGAGCCTAAAGACAGATGCTACATGAGCACCACAGGCACTGAGCTTTACTTTTTGACTTGTGGATTGCCGTACGATCCTGACCGACCCAGTGCCCTACTTTGAGTAGGAGTGCCTCACATCCTTTAGACATAGTGCCACCACACACATCACTCAGGAAGCCACCGCCAGGATTCTCCTCACCTAGACTTGATTTTCCGCCAAGCGTTTTGAGCTATCACGAGTCTAGAGCGATGTACACGGCGATTGCTAGCACTTTGCGTACCACTCAGAGTGAGCCACAGATAGAGACCCAGAGCCTTCGAGACACGTACTTTAGAGAGTCTCAACCTCAACACCTTGCACCATCTAGAGACCCATGCCAGCCTTTGATGACATAGATTAGAGAGCATACGAGAGAGTCTATGACAACCACATCACCCCAGTTGAGAGCACCAGAGGTAGGGCCCGTTAGATCACCCATTGTAGATATGAGTGCCCCTATACCACTGACCCCCACCCTTCAAACAATGTCCGAGACCAGAGAGACTAGGGATAGCATGAGAGATATAGACGGCCACATCTTGCATATAGTAGCCGATCTCCACGAGGGGTTGCATATTATGTTGACACTTATGATCACCCCTTTGTGAGGCTAGCCACCCCGCAACACATGATGTCTACACCTAGGCAGATTGTGAGAGCCTACACAGGCCGATAGAGCAGTTTTTATTGATGATCTCGGAGAGCAGTATCTCTTGATTGAGACCCTTGATTTTGATGACATTGAGCGAGCACACCCAGATGACAACCTAGACACACAGACACATCCTAGGCCAGTGGAGCTTCAGAGAGTTGAGCAGACCGTGACCTATCTAGATGAGCTTGGTCGTAGGTAAAGACGCCTGACGAGTAGTGGATCCAGAGATCCTTCAGCCCGCCTTCTTGCATATTTGATAGGAGATCCACGTGAGCGAGTTTATAGGGATGTCGATCATGCAGTATATGTTTTGACTATAGGTCTACCATACTACCCTCGACTTAGACATGATGATTTATGTTTACCCACGATGACCACTCTAGCTCCACAGCTACCAAGAGCTCCGAGTCCTCGAGAGACACCACTAGAGAGATCACCTCCTAGGCTTCTTTTGTCACATCGTATTCTACCACCTTGGGAGATGCCAGATGAGGATGATAGTGTGCCACGAGAGATAGCTCCAGCACCTAGCCTGCCAACAGGTAGAGCCCCTGAGACTAGAGCCCAATCAGAGTATTGTTAGGGAGCCTACATCACCTACCACACTTAACCACGAGACTTCCAGCACACAGTGAGAGATCTCATAGAGTCATAGAGTGAGTGACTCCGATGGCTTTGTTATAGATGAGACCAGGGCCACAGATTCTAGCTGCCCTTGAGCATCCTTGGTTAGATCTGCCGACCTCACAGAGGCCCTTAGAGATAGTTGTCAAGCTAGAGCCATCTACGAGAGTAGATCCCCTATGAGAGAAGATGCAGAGCCGACAGCATCACTATCCCACTCTTTTAGCTTTCATAGCGGTGTCATAGCAAGTGAGTCACAGAGAGAGCAACCACCACATATAGATGTTGCCCTAGTGCAGTGCCGATTCACGATCAGATCACCCGATTGAGCGGAGACCAGCCACGAGCCGTACTTTTCTAGATCAGGTTCCTAGAGACCACATTTCTGACACCACAGAGATAGAGGTTACACCACAGATACATGGACGTACATGGACTAGAGTGACCTTTACTGACACCCTATGTAGGGAAACGATAGAGCCTACTAGACTTGTTTGGAGACCATGTACAGAGGAATCTCAGCCATGTGTAGATCCTTCTCTAGGCAGAGGCTCTGCGACGATGAGTAGTGCCACTAAGGAGCGACACAAGATAGATCAGGCCCACATAGCTCTCCACGTAGAGCTTCCAGGACAACCCAACAGGTATTTGTTCCCCGTGACGAGATACATGCTAGATTTTTACCTTGTGATGACATGATCATATTTCTAAAGAGCCATATGACTGACGACGGACTTTCACATGGTTGGCTCACATCTAGACGGTCACTTGAGGCACATAATTACTTTGAGGGACAAAGACATGTTTGGGTACCTAGGCCACGAGAGGTAGCACACCCAACGCATACAAGATCATACCCTAGAGCGAGACCTCCACGAGCCAGATGTCGAGAGATGAGACTACCCCTAGAGAGGTCGGTACCTTCACAATAGACAGTATGTCCTAGAGCTAGATGCACACGTAGACACGCTAGGAGAGCTCAGACTGACATCCCTACGAGAGCGCTGTCATGCTGTGACACGTACATAGTGGGAACGCATGCTACAAGATCTATCTTGTAACTTTTTAGATACATAATTATCTTTCCTATAATGTACATATGTATATTTAAGTATAATAATAAGCCTTACATCTCATCCTATTATTTTTCTCAAGGGTAACCTATCCTTACTTTACCATCAGAAAATACTATGGGAAAAGCATCAATAGCTCCGCCTCTTTAACTTGGGGCAAAAAGCATTGATTCTTTATTTCTACTATTTCATTATCATCTCACACCCTAGCTAGATCCTATATCTAGGGTAAACTCCAATATATATATATTCTATGTATTTTTTATACTTTTCTTATATTTCTTTTTAAATAGCTACTAGGAGGGAATCAAATCCTAGTGGAACACTAGGTGGCATGATTTCAAAGATACACTTATTTGAATGCATTATTGCAAGCATGATTACAAAACTTTGTCAAGGAGCAATGTTCTGCTTTCATATGGCATGACGTGTCCTTTGGAATTAAATGAAAGTCTAAGCTAAGGGGACCACGGGAAGACTTTTGCTGCCAGAAATGGACCCTATTTTGATGAATTGTTTACACAAGGTTCCAATCCGAATTGGAAAATGATTTTAAAATGAAAATCATAGCTAATGAGCTGAAGTTTCTGCCCATATTTTTACTTTTTTATTTGGAGCCACGGTTGAGGAGATATGATCAAAATACTGGACCCCAGTCTGCCCACATCATGAAGGGACAGCTCATTTCCAACTTTTCCAATTCCTATTCACACTGGCTCCTCTCTTCTTGTGTAAACCCTTGGGGGTTCCCTTCACCTATAAAAGGGGACCTCTTCTTCCTTGAAAAGGAACTCATGCATTCAAGCCATTGATGAGAGGAATTCTTGAGGGAGTGAGTAGTAATGCCTAATTGTACTTAGCTATTAACATAAGCCTAAGCCTACACTTTCTCCTAGAGGAAGACTAGCCATCCTTGCATGCTATCCTTGGAAGATCAACTCTAATCGAAGAAGGGTGTGGAATTGGCGTATCAATCAAAGTTGAATTCTCCCCTCTTCTTCTCTCTCCATCAATAATGGTGCCGAAGGGTTTGTCAAGTAAGATGTGGTCTACATTGATGTTTTCTTGATTTCTTGTTGTTTTCATTTTCATCTCTAATCCAAAAAATATATATATGTATTTAATGTCATCTCCTTAACCAAACCTATCTCTCTCTCACTCTTAGTAATTCATCCTCTCTACAAATTTTAGGTTCTCCTTGCTACAGGTACATCTCTCCCAACAGTATATGCTTGATTTTGATAACCGACGAGAAAGTTACAAGCTTTTGAAGATGGAAGGTCTCTCAAAAGCTCCAAAAAACAAATCTCTGTAAGCAAAAAAAGATGTGCAGGAAAATGAAGCTACTAAAGGGGGATTTTTTTTGGTTCTTATCCCAAGGGATTTTCTCTCCCCTCTTAGCCGACTTCATTTCCCCCTTTAGGCACCTTCTTATTGGTCCATTTTGAGCCTTTTTTGGGTGAAAAATGGGTTGTCGGCCACTTTTTGACCAAGGCAAGTGGGGGGAACAGTGTCCGGGGACCAAAAAATGGGCAAGGCACCTGTCCAAGTAGTGGGAGCACAAATTGGGTGCCCCCTCCTCTCCCCAAAGTCCATGAGCCCTCTCAAGCAAGGCCAAGAAGCTCCATTAACTCCTTTGATACACTCTAAGGGGGTACCCACTCCCCCCCTTATACCCTCCATTTTTCACTTGCTCCCCCCCATGTGGGGTTATTCCATTGCCACATGGCATGCTTTCCCCAACTTCCCCAACTTCCCCATGTCCAAACCTGAAATTTTTGTTTTGCCTCAAACTGAGCCATTTTCTTGGAGGCGTAGCTGGTGACCCCGACCACCAAATATAGCGCCGTAAAGCACCGCTTGGAGCTTATTACCCCAGCTAACTCCAGAAATTTTTAAACATGCCATTTCTAAAAAAACCATCAAGTCGGCCCACTTGCCTTTTTCTCACGTGCATCCGCCGCCACTTTTTAAGTGAAAAAATGTCCACTTCGAGTGCATGTAACTCATGATGTCGGAGTCCAATTTGCAATCTATCAATCACGGCTAGGAATGCTCATTAAAAACTATTTTTTGAAAGCTCGACCAACCCAAAACTCAACCAATAGCCTGACCAAAACCAAGCCTTTGTACAGGGTTTTTTACACGAACACTTTCAAAGCTGGAAGCACTATATACATATATATACATGAGGGTGGTCAATAAGTGTTTTGGCATCATTTATGGCCTTTGTACTCATCCAAAAAATGCCTGACAATGTCATAGTTTTTTAAGGAAAATTCCTCAGCGTAGCATGCTCTTGTTTTCTTTGTTTCTTATTTCTCTCAAAGAATAATGAGAACATTTTAAGAATATTTTGATACATGTTTTTCTCGTGAGTCTTGCTCGTGAGTCAGCCTGAGCCAAGGTGCTCTAACTCTCAGCTAGTAAGTGGTCAAGATGCCACTCCAATTTGTCTTCATCAATTTCTCGATTGAACACTCATTTGTTATTTGCATAAGAGCTATGAGCCACACAGGCTACGAGCCATTATTATCCCTAAGGTAAGACCCAAGGCTAGTATTTCTTGGGTGATTTTTCTCTAGCTTGAACAAACCTATACCATGGAGTTCCCATTGATGTTAATGGCCAAGCAAGAGTCTTTCCATTACAGATCTTTTGGGTGTTCTGTACGCACTACATGTTTTTAGTGCGACGCTCGAATTGAGTTTCTGATAATTTTAAACTCACATCAGCTGGTCTCTACCAAGGAGTATAGATGCAACAATCAGTTGGGATAGCATGGCTATCCATAAGAGCTAGGCATCTCCCTTGTATAGATCCTTGCTCTCTCTATAGCACTACGAGTGTCTATGGAAGCATAGTTTTGGGGTACGACCTAGCCGGTGATTTAGTTTGATCTATTCATGTTATATTTTCAATAAAAGAAGTCCGCAATAAACTACCACACGGTAGCGGACAAATTCAACTTTCCCATCATTCTCTACACGGTTGACTATGTTGGTTACCGTTACCTGCTCGTTGAGCGGTTTCTACAAAGGGTCTTACCACGGGGTTGGACTACGTAGATTCTAGCCAACGGGTTGAGTTGCGAAGGCAACACCCAGGGTTTCCAGTGCAATGTTTCTTGGTTTTTTCTCAGGTGGGTGACATGCTCCTCTACATTTGAATACGGGTAAGTGACCATTAAGTTCAAATCTCCAGGTACACATCTATTGATTTGGTGTTACTCCATTTTTTAGTATGGTTTGCTTGGTTTCTTCAAGTTGTATAAATCTGCTTGAATATTTCTAAGCCATGCCAAGGGCATGTCGGAACATAGTATTTTGGGCCATAGTGTCCAATATACATTATGCTGTTATGAACCCACTTGTTGGGTTCAATTTGGCACATGTTGTCACATGGGATACAACATGGTCTAGGAACTCAAGGAGTCCAGTTTAGCCAATGTGGAACAATGATAATGAGGGTCCCTCTCACTCTTGTCACGAAGTGTTTTGCAGTTACCTCCACACACAAGTACATCTTGTACTTGATGGATGTCGCTTTTTCGACCATCCTTATCTGAGACTTATTCCACATGTAGAGAATATGAGTCTCTGGGACTGACACTGGGTCCAAATTCCTAATGATGTGTCACGATGAGGTCCCTACATGCTGGTCGCATCCGTTTATTAGACCATTTGGAGCACACCGTATCAGGGAAAATTTTAAGTGGCCATAAATTGTCATGTACTCTGTAGTACTGACTTGTTGCGATGACAAGTGCTGTGAAACTGCCTTACCGGAGGGTCGTTTCTACATATAGCCAAGTATGCTAAGTTACTGAGAATGTCTCATGGTTGATACCTAGGTGTGACTGAGCTTTCACATTCTATTATGGTCCAACTCTTGTTGAAAGGCTTTCACCTACGTACTGTGGAAAGTCTCGTCATGGAATTGCGGTTTGGATAAATTGGTGTTAAATGCATGCACACTAGGTGTTATGGGCCCTAGTGTGTAACATTGATTTATTTGGAGCGGCATGCCAATTCATGGACTTTATTCTCTCTGCACCTTTTTGCACTGCACATGCAATCTCTCCTGTAGATTTATTATGAGTTTACACCGTGCCATACAAGGCACTGGCTTAGGATGGTGTGGTGGTTGGATGGTTTCAACTCTAGGAGCTTACTCCAGTCCACCCCGCTTTCAACCTAGTTGGTTTCCTTTACTCCTTATCGAGTATATGGTTGGATACTCAATGGTTGAGTCATAGTTTATCATTAACCATGGAAGACTGTCTGTAAGTAGTTGGGGAAAAGCACCTTACTCTTACTGTTACTATTCATCCCGAGTTGGATGGGCAGCTTACAAGTATTTTTTGCTAAAGGATCTGCTAAGAGCATATGTTAGCACAACGCATTTCTGAATGGGTGATTCTCTCCCTAATCTAGAATTCGCTTAAGTAAGGTTTTAAACTTTGAATACCTGTTGTAGTGGGGTTGGATACTGTTTCAATAATTTCATAAGTCAAGGACTTACTAGGTGCGCTGACAAAGTATGTTGGCAGGTAACCTTCATTCGGGTGAGCATGTAGTTCTGTGTGTTCCAAAATGTTCAAAAGTCTGACATGAGGACACTCCCTATTATGTCCCTCAATAGCTATGAGATTTTTAAGATACTCATGCGAGTTGTAAATCTGGCTCACAACTTCAGGGATAGTTGTGCCAAGGTTTTCTTGCATTTTTCCAGTCTCTTTCAAAAGTCTGAAAACTGGTTATGTCTTTCGACATTTTTTAGTTGTGGTTACTCCTTTAAAGTTCTCAAGTTACAAATTGAGTTACCAATTTGCTACAAGTGGTTGCAAAAGGACAACAATATTGAAAATCAAGATGTCGCTCTTGGTTTCATTGAACCACCTCATTGCACCAATTATCGGTCATACAAACAACTGACCCATGTATGGGACGTCAATAAAGAAAACATTAGTGTTCTTAAGAAGAAATTACTAGTTGTGTTTTTGAGGACGAAAACTCTTCCTTAAGGGGGGAGTAATGTCAGGACAAGGGTTCTGTAGGGTTAAGGCCCAAACCTAAGGACTAGGGTGGTCATGAACTACGACCAGGGGCCGGGCTAGACAATGTAGAGCGCGGATTTATCTAGAGCAAGGGGCTAGGAGCCCGCCTATATAATGGGGGGTTGGGAGGAGGATCCTATGGTCTAGCATCCCTAGTTCTTATAGATTCACACAAGCAGATTGACACTACACACAACAATACCACACAACCATTGACACCGCAAAAATTTCGCAGCCAGAACCCCATGAAAAATCTACTGCTTCAAATCCACATCTCGACCACAAGTGGATAACCCAGTGCTGCAGCCTGCTACAAACACCCAGGAGTCTCCCCAACCATCAAATCTAGATGATCTAAGCAACGTGCAACACATATTTGAAGGTCTAGGCGATATAACCCATGCCACTCGCACACCTCTTCTAGAACCCCCACCGATTTCACCTCTTCACAGAGCAACGCAAGAAACTAGAGAAACAGAAGAGGAATATCGAGGTCCGCTTGAAAATCCACCGCAACCGCCTCTTGCCACAACCATTGGTGCTCAAGCCACCCCACATACTTCGCCGCAAAAGTTTCCACCGCAAATCAAAGAAAGAGTAATCAAGGTAATACCAGGCGACCCGGTATCTAAAGCAAAAGAGGCCAAGAGGAGAAAAAGACGAAGGGAGAGGGAAAAGAAAGAGGTAGTTGAGAAGGAAGCCCTTTATAGTACAAGAAGAGCAGAGAAGACAGAGAGAGCAAGAGGAAAGGCAGAGAGCTGAGGCCGGGAGAGATCATTTGGCCAACTTACAAGCATGAGCAGAGGCAGAGAAGAAGGCGGCACCAGATAGAGCTCAAGCCACCCAACAAGCAAAGGCTGGGAGCTCAAAGCCTTCAAAAATCCCTCAGAGAGCCCAACAATGTGCAAAAAGAAAAAGGGACAAGGTGACACCAGAAGAGCAACAAACCCAAGAGGAGAGGAGGAAAAAATACAAAGATGATCCTCCTCAATGGGCTAGGTAGGCGGTTCCTCCACCACCACCAAAAACACAAAAAAAGCGGAGATGGAGGCTAGGCACAATGGCTCGTGTGAGATCAGGAAATATCAAAAGATCACTAAGACAATCATACCCAAAGTGTCCTTCTCTTGGGTGGTGAGAGAGATGATTGATGAATATAGCGACTCCATTACAAGAATACAACGCCAGCTTTACTGGCCCTACAGGATGCCGCCGGAGACATTTTGGTGCAGCTTTTTCAAGATAGAATCTCTTGTATGGCGCATGCAAAGCGTGTAACATTAAAAAATACGGATTTAGCCTTAGCAATAAATTTAAGAAATGAAGGATGCCTTCATAAGATGTAGTTTATCCCATGTACTCTCTCTTCATAAGATTTGTAATCTTTTTTTATAATATCAAGTGGCGAATATTTACCATTCCATGCAATTTTTCAATTTTAATTTGTACATTGATTTTTATAAGTATTTGAAATGTTGGATATGTTAAATTTAAGTTCACCACCATGGCTCCATTTTCGCCCGCCGAGGCACACACGTGCACAGAACATGCAGCCCACCGGGCGGCCGGCGGGAGGAGCGTCTTGGAGATAATTTTGCAAAATGGGGCAACAGCAGGGGGGGGGGGGGGGGGGGGGGGGGGTCAAGAAGGGCATGTGACGCATCGGCGGTGGCGGGCGGGGTCGGACGGGGCAAAAAAAACCCCTGTGCACCACATGTTGGCTGACTGCAACATGAACTTACCAACATGATAAGCCGTTTGCAAAGCATTTTCATTGATATTAACACTTGTAGTAAGGAATAGTAGAAATTCTACCAGGTCAAGATTTATTTACCTCAGTTTCTTCATCCCTCTCTTCAAGATTTTTTCTTTGTAAGATCGATGCTAGATCGATCATCTCTACCAATCGCAATCAGTGGTTTGTGTGGATGAAATGCGCTCTTCGGTACGCATTTGTAGAAAGAGGCACATGATTTTGTTTCCACTAGTGTACTTGCTACTGTTTTCACCAACTGTTGTTCGTTTCACTGGGGAGGAAAGAGAGGCTTGCTGGGAGACCTTGGTCTTCGAAATCACTTTGAAAATTGACTTTCTCTTCCTTTCCACTGGGATCCTTCATGCCTACATAGATAGCAAGCACTGCAAGTGACTCATCTTCTTTGAGTCCTAACGTTTTGGCAATGTCGTCAAGGAACAAAAATTGACGATCATCCACCACCACTGGATGCACAGTGAGAATTTGGAGGTCTAGAACCTCTTCCAACACCTCATCTCCCTCTATCATTCGATCTTCCTCCTCAGTGGCACTGGGATCTTGCAAGGGCATAGATGCTTCGGTCTGCTCATCTATCTCTTTGATAACTTCATTTGATTACTCCACAATGGTCACAGGAGGTCTTTGGTTGACCTTTTCCTTTGATTTTCCCTTGTCCATGTCCTCAAGCACAAGTAATTCCAGAACCATGTCCCATGAAATAAATTGGGTGCGTATGCACCCCATGCCCAAATCCACGAGATCATTCTCATCCTCTATCTTGAAGTCCCATTTCGTGAGGCCTTTAATAAACCTCAACAAGCAAAACCGGAAATTTTTGTCAGCTGCATTGAGATGCTTCAAGAAATCCACTGGCAACCATGTCGTGTCGAATCCCTCAAAGATTATGGCATATTCCTCCATGTGCTGCGCCATGTAGTCAACAAAGCTTCTGAATGCCTTTGCATAAAGGTTGGCAAAGGCCTGCATGTCAATTGTCCCCTAGAACACATTGAGTAGTTCATGTGCTTGATCTTCAAGTCCTATCTTTTCTTATTGTGTGAGAAGTACATCAGTAGACGTTTCCATGGGTTCGTTCGTGAAGAAGATGAGAAGAGAGCTTATAGCTAGAGTTTTGTGAATGTGAGAAATGAAGTTTAAGAACTAGAAAGTCACTTATATACCCAAAGTAACTTTTTAAAAAGCACTTAAATTAATGTCAAAATAACTTAAAACTTTAATTTGAAACAACATCACGCGACAAAGCATTGAAAGACACCAACATTGAAAACATTTGTGCTCCACAACAAATAAATTGCACGTTTAAATAAAAAACTTAAACAAGGTGAGAATAAACAAGTATGCATAGAAACGAGATTCAAAACACCGTATGTATTAATGTGGACAAAATCCATGTCAGTTACAAGATTTTTCAAAAATACATCACGAAAATGGAACGTTCTCACACAGAAAGCTCTTCTCTTTCTTGGAGCGAACAATCTTTTCATTGATTACAAAGAGATATTGCTTGGGCAAGGTATACCTAAGATTAAGATACTCGCAAAGGTGACTAAGATGCCAATCATTATTCACTGTAATGTGGTGAACTACATCATCGTGGAGATGTATTTGCAGGTCAACTAATCCTCTAGTAGCAACCTTAGAGTCTAGTGCCTCCCATTCTCCCATCATCAGCTTCCATCTTCTATAGGGAAAGACCATCGACAAGATTTGCTTTGCAATATGGTATCTAAACACCACCTTGTCAGCAACTATAGAGCACTTGATTCTATCTCCCTTGTGGTTGACCACCTTAGTTTCCCATCCAGCTGCAAGAAACCCGTTGATCACACTTCCCCCTTTGCAAGTCCATATTGTTGGTGTCCTGTGAACACTCAGAAGTCAAAATATAAACACAAACACATGAAGAGACGTAAACCATGTTACCGTGGCTTTATGGGAACCATAGGTGCACTTCATTACTGCTTGCATATCCACCTCGATTTTCCTTTTGGTTGTTGCGATCAAGGCACTGTCTCACTTAGGTCATTCCAAACTCTTTAAGGTTGGCGAGTGAACCAGAGATAGATTACAATATCCATTTCACCTAGGTGTGACATAAGTATGATCATTAAAAAAATTTCACGTGAGGCAAGCTTAGAGGATTGATTACCAGCATAGAGAAACTTGCCAAGCTCAGTGTGTGATGGCCTCAAAAGTTCTTGTGAAGGACTCTATTGGCTTCCACTCTACAAAATTGGATGGAAAAACATATGTAAACATGAACAAAAAGCAATGGAAATCTTACAGTCATCAAAAGAAACACACAAGGGAGAAATACTAAATAGATAATCGAAAAACTTGCAAGAGGAGTCAAAGTTACAATTTGCAGAAACCTCGATGGAGCCACTAATGTTTCTAGATTCACTTGTGAAGCAACATACACATGCTGCACTTTTGCAAGCCTCTTGTCGTCTTGTGTTTTTTGCTTGAGCTCCATGATTCTTCCCTTCCAATGGTTTGCTCGAGAAGCCATGTATCTCCTTGAGACCTTATGTGCACCTCTTGAGCTAGGATGCATTGTCACCCACATCATTTGTTTTAACTCCATTGTCACCCAATATCCATTGTCGTCTTGTACATTGCTGCATGAAATGGAGTCAATGACACTCCTAGGTCGTCGAGTACTTGATGATGCCACGGGAAATAGTGGCACAACCTGCACACAAAACTTATGATTAGACATTGCACATCCATGTTCTCAACTGTATAAAGAATCTTGATGGTACACAAAGGTGAAGGATGCCACTTACTGCTATACTGCTCCACCTGCTTGTTGGCTTAATGTGGAAGATAATGTTGCAAATATTGAGAGGGAAGTAGATCCTCTCTAGAGAGCTTAATGGAGAAGGAGCAAGAAACCTGTTGAGGAAATAAAGAGGGATCATGTAGCAGAAGGATATGCTGTAGACCATGGAAAGAAAGAGGGATGATGTAGCCGAAGGATATGATGATGTCCTGTGATTTGTGATAATTTTTCTATGAAGCGTCTAATGCACACATACCTATAAAGATTCTCAGTTCATGTAGATTCCTTGGATTATGCCATCCTTTTATTACCTCTAGCTTTGATGGATCCATTTGGATGCCATCTTGAGAGATAATGTGACCTAAATACTGAATCTCTTGTAAGAAAAAATCACTTTTCTTTCAATTAATATAAAGTTTATTCTCTCATTAAACTTGAAATATTACTTGGAGGTGTTTCTTGTGTTTGTCTAGGAGTTAGAGTAGATGATTATATAATCAAAGAATACTCCAGTAAAGGTTTGGTGAGGCCTGAATAACTTCTCCATGAAGCAGTTAAATGTGGCTGGTGCATTGGTCAAGCCAAAAGGCATGACAATGTACTCGTAAAGACCAAACGTAGTAGTGCAAAATGTGGTCTTTACAATGTCTTGTTCAACTATCCTTATTTGATGGTAGCCACTTTTTAGGTCAATCCTACTGAAGTAGGTCGACCCTTGTAGTTTATCAAATAGGTCTTTTACTCGTGGAACGAGAAACCTATTTTGACTAGTGATCCTATTTAGTGCTCTATAGTGGACACACATATGACATGCACCATCTTTCTTTTGCACTAATAACACTGGTGAAAAAAATGGAGATGAGCTAGGCCTAACCATGCCCTTCTCAACTAACTCATGCACTTGCCTCATAATATCCTCTTGTTGAGCTTGAGAAACTCTAGAAGGAGGTTTATTAGGAGGTGAACTTCCTGGAAGAAGTTCATTGCATGGTCATCATTGCCTCGTTTAGGAGGTAGTTCACAAGGGATGTTGTCAATAAAAATATCTTGAAATCCCTTGAGAAAATTGGATAACTCTAGTTCCTTGTGATTGTTTATATTTTCTTTTGATAAAGCATTAGGTTCATTTTGAGAATCTTTAACAAAAATCATGTACACGGAAATAGAGCTCTTTATTGACTTACTGAAAGCTTGCTTATGTACAATGGGTATGGTGTTACCCAACTCCTTAGTATCTATGTGCATGTCTTTTTCCCTGAACCTAAAGTAGATTGCCTTTCAGGGAATTTAACATTGGCAGCCATGCAATCAAACCATGGTGCCCTTAGGATTACATACTCGTGCTTGAGAGGAGAGATAAAAAATTCCCCCTTGTCCACATAGATTTGGACATGGAGCCTCAATTTCCCAATTAAGGGAGTGACTGAGGCTTCTTGCCCCTTGAAAGCACCATTAGCAAGTAGGACATCTCCCATCTCATAGGCTTGGGTATCTAGCTTCTTGGTGGCCAACTCTATGGATATGAAATTGTGAGTAGAACCAGGGTCAAAGAGAATGAAAGCATCATGTTCTCTTACTTTTCCCCAAGCATGGCATAGAGGAGATCTTTTGTGGTGAGCATCCTCTTCTTGAATTTTGACCAAGGTAGCTCGAAAAGGCTCATTTTGTGTATTCTTGTAGAGACAAGCACGATAGGCATGCCTTTGCTCCCCGCACTTGAAAGAACAGTTATCTTTATGATAACGCTCTAGCTCTTCAGGAGAGAGTTTATTTTTGCCTCTATAAACTCCCTTCTCCTTAGGTTTGTTGTTGTTGGTGTTGCCTTTGGGAGACTTTTGGACATGGTCCTTCCCCTTAGGCTCGTTATTACGGCCCTTGTTCTCCATGGGCTTAAGATTTCTCTTAGCCCCTTGTTGGAAATTGACACCATGGTATGGTGTATGACTGTAGATATGGTGTGTGGCCTTTGGGAGTTGACATACTCAGCCATATCTTCAGTTAAATCCTCACAAAATTGTTCTTTTTGCTCTCCAAAATCCATCTTTTTGAAGATAGTGGCTTTGAGGTGTAAATCCCAAAACTTGTCTACATATTTGTGAATAGATTTGTAGGGAGAGAGCTTCACGCTTCTCCATTTGGTGAGTACTTTGTCTTTGGCATCGGTAGCCAAAGACTGCTTCATGATGGAAGCTCTTAAAGCTTTCCATGTTTGTGGAGCTTCACCGTTTGCCCATAGGCTAAACCACCATTGCTTGGTGGACTTTTGAAAATGCATAGCTACATTATGTAGCTTAGAGGATTCCATGAAGCCCTCATCTCCAAATGCCGCATCAAATTGTTGGATGAAGGCCAAGACTTTGTCTGTAGCACCAAAGGTGCCATCGTAGGTAAGGAAAGAGATGTTCTTTCCTCCCTCTTTGAATTTTTTGAGCTTGGACGACCTCTTCCACGTGGCATAGGATTTCCTATGGCCTCTTTTTTAGACGGTTCAAGAGCTGCACCATCACTTTCTTTCGAAGAGGAAGAGTATGGGGAGGATGGAGAAGAGGGTGACCTCTTTCTCACCTTTTTCTTCCCTTGTTCCTCCTTGTATGCATCATCAGTTTCTTCAGAAAAGGAAGAGTATGAAGAAGATGGAGAAGAGGGTGACCTCTTTCTTGCCTTTTTCTTCTCTTTTTTTCTCTCCTCCCTCTTGAATTATGGTGTAGACAAGTATGGGATGGTCTTCTCCATTTAGGGGGTGTTGGAGAGCGTTTTGCTTGTCGTCTTCTTGGAGCCACCTCTGCCAAAGTGGAAGGAGACTCACTTCTTTCTCGTTCTTTTGGTGGGGGCTCTATTGTTGAAACTAGAGTTCTCTTTTGAGAAGGAGATGTCGTCAAGTAGTAGATTTTTGAGCCCTTTGTACGGATCCTCCTCTTCTTCCCTTATCGGAGAGAGGCCTCTTTTGGAAGTCTCACAAGGAGGCTTCCTAGGTACTCGCTCTTCTTGGTGGGGAGTTTGGAGAATCCCATGAGTACGTAGCTATCGTTGCACTTCACCTTGGAGGGATGGATTGCCCATGGCTTGTTGAAGCCTATTAAAAAGGTAATTAACAAGCATAGGGGTATCATTAGTAGCCTGTTCATCAGCAAAATAAAAGCTATCAACAATAATTTCACTCTCTTTACTATTGTCAGCCATTCTAACAAATTTTAGGTGTAAAATGTTTAAGTGTACTTTGACACTTCAAGCCCTAGTTGCTACTCCTCTTAATTAACCCTTTAGAAAATCACTCAAGCTCCTGTACCCGTGGCTTGAATTTTCATTAATTGCAAGGAATAGATGAGAGGGTCTTTTACCACCAAAACAGCACCGGCTCCTGTCAAGCTTCTAATAGCTCAATAGTGGTTAAGCCGTAGGCAAGCCCCATAGGACTCCACTATTAAGACCATAGCTCTCGATGGTGATGCCCTGCTATCTGCATGAAGCAGATGCACTGCAAGGCTAAAAACTCCCTATTCTACTCACTCAATTGCAATTGATAATACCAACCATTTATAGTCAGCTTGAGGACCTCTCTTCTTGAGCAAGAAAAGAGAAACCTTGTGCTCTGATACCAATGTAACATTTAATGGTCTAGTAACTTGCGTGTAGCGGAAAATAACATAGACATGGTGAGCATTTCATTAAGAATAGATTCCTAATGAGCATAGCAAGAGTGCTTGGATGGAGAGAGCAACAAAATAATAACACCTAGTTAAATAGGCATGAACAATACTTCAAAGAGAGAGAGAGAGACATTAAGCTATTGACAATAGTTCAGGACCGGATTTACATGGAGCCCCTCCAAAAGGCTTTGTATTATAGGTTTCCCCATCAAGGGAGGCATTTTACGATACAATACTTTGTGTTCCTTCAATAACTTGATGGTGCATTAAAGATGGAAGCTTCAAGCAGCACCAAGCTTACGCTTGAAAAACACAACATAAATTTCCTCACGGTCTCAGACCCAAGACCTCACACACCTTCAAAGATGGTGAGAGATAGCGAGGTATGAGAGTATATCTAGAGGAAGAAGAAGTATTCTTGCGAGAAAGAAGTATTTCTCCTCTCATAGTCACTCTTAATAGCTTAGCATAGCTTAGTAATTAGCATGGTAGAGGAGATGAGCATGCATTGAATCTTGGCTCTTGGTTGGATTTGCATCACAAATCCAAGAGTTGTTGGTGTAGGCCTCCCTTCTCAAAATCTTGGATAAGATGATGAGCTTTCTATTAAAGCTTGGAGAAGGAGAGAGTCTTCTTTACTTCACACATGAGTTTGTGTGAGTGTGTGTGCAATAATGCCTTGCAAAAATCAGCCCCCCCTCTCTCTTGGTCGACCCCTCTTGCTATTTCCTCATGCTGGCATCCCATTGGCCCCTGTAAAGCTTAGCCAATCATAAATTAGAAGCATAATTGATAGCCTTGTGACATTTGTCCCCCTTTCCCCTTTTGTGAGAGCTTTATGTATTTAAATAATTCAATTAAACTCTCATTGGACCTCTTAGTCTTGTGGCCAATAGGAATCAGGCAAGCCATTGGGCTGCTGAATGCTCATTGGTCCCCTTGGTAGACTGTCCAATAGTATTCTAGAGAGCTTAATTTCTATTGGTTCTTCTATCAAGTGTTTTTAAATGAGTTAAAATAAATTTACTCTAGCCAATAGGAATCAGGCAAGCCATTGGGCTGCTGAATGCTCATTGGTCCCCTTGGTAGACTATCCAATAGTATTCTAGAGAGCTTAATTTCTATTGGTTCTTCTATCAAGTGTTTTTAAATGAGTTAAACTAAATTTACTCTAGCCTAATTCTTGGTGGTCCACCTCTATGGCCATCCAATAGGATTTGAATGCACTTGGGCTAGGAAACTGACATGTATCCACTATTCCCTTTGTGTAAAGGGAAGCCTTGAGTGTGTGTGTGTGTGTGTGTGTGTGTGTGTTCTCTCACCTCTTCTCTCTCTTCCCCTACCTTTAGGGCTCGCCCCCTCCCATCTAGGGATATGTGAAGACTTTATGGTCTTCACAAAAGCATCCAATTCTGTTAAGCTTGACCATTTGGACTTTACCTTTACATTTTGGAACCTTAGAATTTTGGAAGTCTTAATGGGCCAGACCTAAGGTCTTTGAAGCAGCATTCATGCAAATTGCTTTTTTGTAGATGGCCCCCTCTTTGGATCCTTATTTTCCCTCCTTTGGATCCCTATTGTGACTAATCTGCTAGCCTTACCAATATTCTAGCTTTTTCTCCCCTGGTACTTTCCCATATTAAATGATAAATTTAACATGAGAAAATCATTTAGGAGAATTAGATGTTAGTTATTATGACATGGGTATTTTTAGAGGTTTTACCCAACCTAGACTTGGTACACTATATGAGTGCAACCATAGACCACATACTGATATGGTGAATGAGCCACTTGTTGATAGACATGTAAATGAGGTGATAAAAATGTAGATTGCAATTGTTATGTCTCAAAGAAGTTAAGAGAAAATGCAATTGACTATATGGCGAATGATATGCTGATTGTGATATTGTGGAAGAGCTTGAATGCATGTAAACTTTGAACATTAAACCCTTGAATGTCACTTACTACTGTGCTTAGGCCGGCCATCATCATTAACCTCCAATTCATTCAGGAAATAGGACGGAGTGCCATGCACAATCCCGGCCTGAAAAAGTGCAGCCTCATCCACACTTTGGCTCATTCCCTACATGCTATTATGAGCAAGAGCTGAGCTACCATGAGCTAACTGCAAAGTAGACTGCTGCAGAGCCATGTTTGCAAGTCAAGAGGAACTAGAGATAATCAAGGAGCAAACCCCATGACTCCACTCTTTAAGAAATGATCTTTTATAGAAGCTCTGTGTGTGCGTGTGTGTGTTGTGGGTGGATCTCAAGCCCTAGATTTACCAAGCTGTGAAGTACAACACACACACACACACACACACACACACACACACACATAGAGAGAGAGAGAGAGAGAGAGAGAGAGAGAGAGAGAGAGAGAGAGAGAGAGAGAGAGAGAGAGAGAGAGAGAGAGAGAGAGAGAGAGAGAGAGAGAGAGAGAGAAGCAAAGAGCACGTTGAGACTCAAAACAGGTTGGCGTTGTGTGTGTGTGCGTTTAGGATTTAGCACTATCAAGAAATTTGCGGTCTTGCCAGGAAAGCACTGGGCTTTTGACCATGAGAGTTTGTGAGAGAACTCCAAAAAACTATATGAAGGAGTTAAACCATGGATGCCATGAAGTCTAGGGTTTGGAAGGAAGTGCAATCAAAGAAGCCCCACTCTTTCTCTCTTGCACTCACACACACAAAGAAATAACACAAAAGAGAATATCAAAACAACACAAAGATAAAAACATAAAAGCTATGGTCATATCGTATCATGGGTAATATGAAAGCGTTAATAGATGAGTTAATGGAATCCAATCTTTGCGACCAAACATGCTACAAATTCTTCTTTGGAATTGTAGTTTTGTGCTTACCATAATATATATGTTTTGTCTAGTGATTATGATTAATCGTGTATACAAATCCTCTTGGTTCATAGCAAGATAACTACGCTAACGTCAAAAGAAAATTTATAGTCTATAAGAGGTAGTATTATGGGATCTGGTGAAAGAAGTATTTCATTGAGCCTTTCTGGGCCAGAGAGAAACACTATACGTTGTTGAAAGTGTATTTTATGGCTAATCAATATGTTAATTCTAATAGATCGCATAGAGTGGAAGCGATAGAAATTCTCATCATGTGGATTATTAATCTAGGATAACTTTAGTATGTGCAAATTGTAGACATGAGAGAAGAGAAGAGAAGAGAATTTCCCTCCCAAGCCCTATTCTTGCTCGTAGGCAATAAGGATACTGCGGGGAGAGATGTACCTGTAGCAAGGAGAACTTAGAATTTGTAGAGAAATCAATTTCTAAGAGTGAGAGAGATAGGTTTGGTTAGAGAGGGAGATGAGATTAGAGATATATATTGGATTAGAGGTGAAAAATAAAACAACAAGAAATCAACAAAATATCAAAGTAGAACACATCTTACTTGACAAACCATTTGGGATTTATTCACCACCTTTGATGGAGAGAGAAGAAGAGTGAAGACTTCAAGCATTGATTGCTGCACCAAGTTCAGTTCCTTCATTGATTAGAGCTTATCTTCCAAGGATAGCTTACAAGTTTGGCTAGTCTTCCTCTAGGAGTAAGTGTAGGCTTAGGCTTATGTTTATGGCTAGGTACAATTAAGCATTAATACTCTCACTTCCTCATGAATTCATCTCATGAATGGATTGAATGAATCTCAAGGAAGAAGAGGTCCCCTTTTATAGGTGAAGGGAACCCCCAAGGGTTTACACAAGAAGAGAAGAGCCAGTGTGAACAGAAACTGACAAAGTTTGAAATGAGCTGTCCCTGCATGACGTCGGCAGATTGGGGTCCAGTATTTTGAACACATCTCCTCAACCGTGGCTCCAAATAAAAAATTAAAAATATGTGCAAATAATTTATCTCATTAGCTACAACTCCCATTTTATATACTTGTTTCAATTTGGATTGGAACCTTGTGTAAAAAAATCATCAAAATAGGGTACAATTTTGGCAGCAAAAGTCCTCTTGTGGTCCCTTTAGCTTAGACTTTTATTTGATTCCAATGGACACCTCATGCCATATGAAAGCATGACATTGCTCCTTGACAAAGTTTTGTAATCATTCTTGCAATAATGCATTAAAATATGTGTATCTTTGAAAATCATGACACCTAGTGTCCCACTAAGATTTGATTCCTTCCTAGTAGCTATTTAAAAAAATATAAGAAAAATATAAAAATACATAGAATATATATATATATATATATTGGAAGTTACCCTAGATATAGGATCTAGCTAGGGTGTGAGATGATAATGACATAGTAGAAATAAAGAATCAATGATTTTTGCCCCAAGTTAAAGAGGCGGAGCTATTGACGCTTTTTCCATAGTACTTTTTGACGGTAAAGTAAGAATATGTTACCCTTGAGGATGAGATAGAAAGCTTATTATTATACTTAGATATGCATATGTACATTATAAGAAATATAATTATGTATCTAAAAAGTTGCAAGATAGATCTTGTAGCATGCGTTCCCACTATGTACGTGTCACAACACGACAACGCGATTCTGCAGGTTGGTATTGTGTGAGTTTGAGCTCCGATAGTTTCTGCTCATACAATATAGGTTTTCTCTGCATGCACACACATAGTAGGTATGCTTTGCATGTTGTTGTTGATGGAGCAAAGTTGGGGTGTTCTCCATTGGGTGGACGTAGTTTTGTGGCCGTTACCATAGTAGGTCTGCTCTCACCACGAACGTTAGCACATTGCTTGGACTGTCGAACACCCACCCTCGCTTCCAATCGCTCTCAACCAACCACCCTCGCTTACTGTCGCGCCCACCTGAAACACCGCCACCTGCAACAAAACAACCAACACCCACCCTCGATTACTGTCGCGCCCAGCTGAACCACCGATGGTAGCCCGCACGCTCACACTCAGTGCCCAAGTCCTCAGTATCAAATTCCCTGCAAGCCCGTTGTTTTCTTAGCCTGCACCATACATGCAATGTGCACGTGGCTACTTGCAACAGAATAGCCAATGAGTGCCATTGCTGCCACCTGCATCGCCCAGCTCCCCCAACCGCTTGAATCGCCTTCTCTGCTCACACCACTGCCATATTGCACTCCCACATCCTTTCCTGCCACTGTCATGCTTGGGCTGTCGATCATCCACCCTCGCTCACTGTGCACCCTCTCTCCCTCCCAGAAAGCTTGTGTCTCCCCCATTAGCAAAACACTCTCGTGCACCCCCCCCCCCCCCCCCCCCCCCCCCCCCCTCTCTCTCTTTCTCTCTCGCTCTCTCTCGTTGCATGCATGAGCTCCAGAACGTGCTCTCTGCATTCAAGAGCAGCAAAACTTTCTCGCGCAACCTCTCTCTCTCTCTCTCTCCCCCCCTATTGCATGCATGAGAACCTCAGAATGTATCAAAATTATTTGATTCAATATTCAATATGAAATGTAGCTTCACTTAACATTCTACATTTTGATTGTAGGCAGCAAGTGTGCAAGCCAAGGCGAGTGGAGTCGAGGTGTGTGTGAAGCAGCTCAACCAGGTAACTTTTTAACACAATTTAATTATTTGATTTGTTTATTCACACAAAGAGAGAGAGAGAGAGAGAGAGAGAGAGAGAGAGAGAGAGAGAGAGAGAGAGAGAGAGAGAGAGAGAGAGATGCTTCATATTATGGTAATGTGCTCAAAAGAGTACATCCATGTGACCATAGACAGGATAATAAAAGATAAGAGAGAGAAAGAGTTAAATGTGAGTGAGATAAGATAAAATATAGGGGCAAGACAGAGTCCTTGGAGTCCACAGGGTTATAACCATGTATGGCCACTAAGAAAAAATACAACAGAGAGAGAGAGAGAGAGAGAGAGAGAGAGAGAGAGAGAGAGAGAGAGAGAGAGAGAGAGAGAGAGAGAGAGAGAGAGAGAGAGAGAGAGAGAGAGAAATTAAAATAGAATGTTATATGAACTTTCCAAAAATTAGGGCTAAACTGCCTATGAGAGCAGACTTTATAAGTGCACTTATTTTTAGAAAATCAAGCACTCAAAAAAGTGAATATTCTAGGAGGGTTATTTTTTAATTTACAAGCATTCAAACCTTTCTCTTGGTTGTCACATTTCTCTTTGCAACCACTGTAGTTTTTTTTGTACAGTAAAATGGAGATTAGTCATGCCATTCCTCTCGCTATTGCAACCAATTTCTTGATATCTTCTTGAATTTCCTATTTGCAATGTGCATGTGGCAAAGAGAGAAGCTTGAAATGTTGGGAGGAATAGTGCATCAACTAATGAAGAGGATCTCTTCCAATTCACAATGTGCGTGCGGCAAAGAGAGCAGCTCAAAATACTGGGAGAAATTCTAAAAAGAAAATTATTGAAACCTTGCTAGAGATCAAAGCCTCTTGCAATAGGATGGAGACAATGCAAACCAATGTCTCTGATGTGGTTGAAACTTTAAGCTCTGCATTGGAGATTGAAAGTGGGATACTGTGGAAATTTCAAGAAGAGACAAAAGCAACAAAATTGCAAATATTAGAGAGTGAGGCATACTTGCGAGAGAAACTTTCTAAAGTTGAGGATTCTCAAAATATGATCTTGGTATCTATTGAGAATCTTTGAAAAGAGGTTTCAAGGAGTCAACACAAATGAAAAGGATGAATTCAAGACAATACTCTACAACACATCATGCTAGGATTGAGAAGTACTGTCAACAAGCTGGGTGCTTTGACAAAGGTTCAAGGTTCAAGGCTTTCAGACATCCGAGCTACCTCAAATAAATTAAGTGCTTTGGCTAGATTAGTTCGACCAAAGCAACTTCAAGTTTCTCAACGACCTATTCCTACTAGTGGATAAATATGTAATGCTATGTTGTGTCTTTATCAAATTGTACCTTTTTTTCCAGTCACTATCAATGTGTTAATTTTATTCAGTTTAGAATTACTACAACCATATGTCATGGATGCTTATAATACTATAGAGGAGTCACGACTATTATGGATGAAAAATAACCAAAGAACACTTCGTATTGAAGTGTACAAAGGATCGGTAGACATGGTTGAGGCTAGAGATGGCTTAGAGAGGGTTGAGGGTCAAAATGTTGGCCGTAGAATTGTTTTTCCTTCGGCTTTTGTTGGAGGTCCAAGATATATGTGACAACTATTCCAAGATGCAATGAAATTTTTTTATAGTAGTGGTAAACTGGATCTCTTCATCACATTCACATGTAATCCACGATGGAAGGAAATAGAAGATGCATTACTACCTGGACAAAGTGCTGTCGATCATCCTGATGTGACTACACGTGTTTTATCAGAAGTTCCAAGATATGATGCATTTATTTATCAAGCAAGACTTATTTGGGGAGGTGATTGGAGCCCATAGATGCATTCCACTATGACAAGTTGGTTTGTGCAGAGCTCCCTGAAAAGAATGTGTTTCCAGAATTATTTGATGTAGTGAGTTGTTGTAATGTTCATGGGCCATGTGGTCTTTTGAACCAGGGATTTCATTGACGTTATCACAATCGTGTGATTACATTAATAAATACAGTATTTACATAAGAAACTCACGTGATCACATTGTCAGGATTTTTTTGGAGCAAGGGATTGCGCATATGTACATATACATGCATGGTGCACCAAATAAAGAATTGCCCATTTTTCAGAGCCAGGTGGTTACGTGGGGCCCACATGTGTACAGGTAGGACAGGGTGTACATAGTGCATCGATTTTCACGATTACCAGTACCATTGTGTTTTTTCTACAATAAGGAGGAGTTGGTAGTGTGTAAAAATTCTCGAGGAAGCTATCCGCGGGCCGACGACATGAGGTAAGCAGGTGCGTCAGATGGCATCTAGTGGCGTCAAGAGGGCGAACGGGGTCAATATTTGCACGCGGATGAGGACGGACACAACGTGGGTGTTTTCTTGTGAGAGTTATGCAGAAAGGTCATCATTAGGACCAATTTTTGGGGCCACTTCACGTGGTTGCGAAACGCATTATTGAAAAGAAATGAGTGCCAGGTGTGCGGATGATGCAAAAAGGTGACAACTATGCACTGCGAGGTCAGTTTTTGGCCTGTTCGGGGTCCGTTTGAGGTCATCTAAAAGGCCAAGGGTGCCCAACTAATAAAGCTAAGTGTGGGAACTGAAAAAACTGAGAGAATACCAGAAAAAACGTGGAGGAGAGAGGAGGAACAGCTGCAGGTGTGTTTTTGGGGTTTTCGGAGCCTGTTTTAGCTGTAAACTGCTCATCCGAGGTCGGATTTGAGCACTTTGACATTGTAGACTGGGGTTTTGGTCCGTTCTGGACGCGATGGCACTGTCCATTTTGCCAAGTTCCTCACTCTTTTTTTGCTGTTTTTCTGTGTAATCTTCTCCGGTGAGTGAAGACTCTGCTTAACTTTGTGGTTGTATCTCGTGTATTTCTTCAATATTGTGTGAGCGATTTTCCCCATTGGTGTTGGCCAAAGCTCAATTGTATCTAAACATAAAAAATTCTCCTCTTTTGAGCTGAGTTTTTTGGGTGTGTGTGTGTGTGTGTGGAGTGGGCAAGTGGATAGTCTCTCTCCTCTCACTCCAGAGGTGTGTTCCCTGTCTCGGCCAGGTGTGTTGTGTAAGCCGAGTGGTGCCCCATAGTGTGTGTGTGTATCATTCCAAGAGTGTGTGTCGGGTCGTTATAGAGGGGATGTGTGTGTTTTCATCCCGCCCACATTCTTTTGGCGCCCCCACCGAGGATCTTCTTCGAGTACCTTCTGCTTCGAGCTTCAAGCTTCGAGATTCGGGATTACAGGTTGCAGACTACAGGTTACAGGGATAGGTATAGGTACAGGTTATTCACACAGGTACAGGTAGCTGGAGTACAGTGATATTCTAGCAGTGGTGTCACTTGCAGTTGTTGTGGGTATGGATCATTTGGCGCCTGTTTGAGCGCATTGTCTGCTGGATTGTACGTTACTTTTGGAAACTGCCATTGTACGCATTTGTGGAGCCATACTTGGTTGTATTTGGCAGTCCCAGCCATTTCTGAGACTTGGTCTGGAAGATAGTAATTTCTGAGACTTGACTATACGCGATTTGCATTAGCCTTCGTGTGAGGGTCGATAGCGTGAGGTTTTTATTGAGCTGGGGGATTCTCAAATGTGGAGATCCTTTCGGTGATACAGGTAGCTAGAGCACCCTTTTCGTGACCGCGCCATAGGCTATGTACTAGTGATTCCTACTTGATGCTCGAGTTCTATTGTTGGCAGTTTATGCATACATATACAGTCTATATTTTGGGTTCCTACTGCTCTACTTCTGGGGAAACTCTGTCAAAATTTATCCAAGATATGATGGCTGGTTTCTTGGTCTTTTGAGCCATTTATGCTGTTATGCTACTGAGATTTTGGCAAAATCAGAGGTTAAGTCAGGTGTGCCTTCTTGGGAGCTTCATGGTTGGCTTTAATGGATGATCAAAATGGCCCTCAATTCACTCCTTTTCATTTAACTCAGAGAATCTAGATAAATGTTCATGTGTCCAGGAAGATTTTTTTCCAGCAACGCATAGTCTTTATGTTCGGGCCAAAAAGATTACGAGAGATCTTGGAATGTCCTTTGCCTGTTGTAATTCCGATGATCAACTATGAAAACTCATTTGATGTGCATGTGTTTGTCCTTATCTAAAGTTGAGCTCCATTGAAGTTCCTGGGGATTGGGTAGTGGGAAGTTTTGGGTTCTTGCACGTGTGTTCGAAGGGGTTCTCAAAGCATTGTAACTTGGGTAGACATGGCTTTCTCTTATCCGGAGTTTCATGGAATAAGTGATGAAGATGTGGAAGATTTTTTGGAAAAGATGGAGGTTGCCTGCATTAGCAACCAGATTCATGACCTTGCGCAGATGTTACGTCTTCTCCAAATTTGTTTGAAGAGTGATGCACGAGTTTGGTCTAAAGCATTTGAAGAGGAGTTGCGTGTGGCATATCCACCTGTAAGGTTGAGTTGGGACAATCTACGACATGGGTTGGAAGTGAAGTTTGTGAAGATAGAAGATCGTGACAAAGTGTGGCAAGAAGTACAGGCTTTGGTGCAAAAGGAAGGTGAGCTAGTAGATGCGTACATACGTAAGTTTTCATTGGCATGGGAGCGAATGTGCAAGGCCTTAGCACCGCAGGTACCCCCGCCTGACATGATGAAGAAGGACAGGTTCTTGGCTGGTCTTTGGGAGAATATACGTTGGAGAGTGGAGCTAAAGAAGCCTAGGACATATGAAGATGCATTAGAGGTAGCAAGGAACAAAGAGTGGAAGCTGAGGAAAATGAGCCAGTTAGGGGTGGAGTCTTTTCCCATGAGGTATGAATTTCAGCCTATGGACTCTTTACAAGGTCGAATGCCAGCGGTTCATCATGAACCAGTGGTTCCTGTTACTACTCAGGTTATGCCAGCAGTGGTCACTACATTGGTGCAAGATGATGGGCTAAGGCAAGACATGAGGCAAGTGGTAGATTTGATGAAGAATCTCAGCCTAAACATGCTAGGTCAAGTGGGAAATAATCGAGGTTGAGGGAGGTTTGCAAATCAGCCAGGAGGTGAAGAAAGGCTTAGGAATGGTGTTCGACAAAGCAATGGTAGGTTTTGGAGGCAGACGCCCACATGTTATAATTGTGGAGAGTTGGGTCACATCAGCCCGCAATGTGATAAGCCACCAAGGATGGGGGGAGACATGTATCCATTGCCAAGACAGGTGTTAACTAGGTCAAATGATTATGGCATCGAAAATAAGGGAGATGAAGGAACCAGTGGATTAACCCAAGAGGAAAAGGGAAAGACAAAAGTGCTAAGTGTAGTCACCTTGGAGAAGGCATCAAAGCTAGAGGATACATTAGTGATGCCTATTGGGAAGAGGACCACAGAGGATAAGAAAGGAAGAAGTGCCCCAGGTCCTAGTAAGAAGAAAGGAAAGAGCCATGAAGGCAATGATGTCAAGGCCAAGAGGAAAAGGAGAGCTCGTCGAAAGTTTCATGTTTCAGATTTTCCATTAGGGGATGGGCAATTAAGCTATGAATTGAAGGAGGATCTGACAAGCAGGAAGGCAGATGTTACTTTTGGGCAGCTTATAGAGATGGTGCCTAAGCTAAAGTGACAGTGGAAGAGGATGGTTAACCCAATGGAGAAAGAGCCAGAGAGAGGTTCAGTAAAGGTGTTGGCAATGGATGAGCTACCAGACATTTGTCCAATAGTAGATGTGTGGCATAATAGGAAAAATTTGGGACAAGGTTATGTGGATGGCGGAGCCCAAATATGCGTCATAACACACTCATGCGTTGAGAAGATGGGTCTCACAGTGGCTGGGGTGTCAGGTTTCCGGATCAGATTGGCAAACCATCAAAAAGTAAAATGCTTGGGTGTTGTAAAGAGCTTAGAAGTGGAGGCATATGATGCAAAGGCAGTGGTTGATTTTCATGTGATGCCAGCAGGGTTGGGAGCATATCCTATTATACTAGGCAAACCATGGTTACGTGCAGTGGGAGCTGTTCAAGATTGGTGACATGGTACGATTAGCCTCTATGGAAAGACAGGTACCAAGAAGCTTTATAATATGGACACAAGGAAACGATTAGAGGAGCTTTATGAAGATGAGTATGAGTCTAGTGATGAAGACTCTTCCACGGTGACATATGAGGACAGTGATAGCACTACCAGCAGTGATGAGGATGCTGATGTTGCATTTCTTTTGATGGACAAAGAAATCCAAGAGTTTGGTTTAGTTGCATTTGCGAATGAGGTTGAAGATGAAAGTGAAGGGCCTTATGAAGTGATTGAAGGGCTGATGCAAACCAAGGTTTAGTTGTCAAAGAATCTGGAATTGATGACACAAATGACCAGTGGAGACCTCTCAACTATGGAGAAGAATATATATTTGCACATGCTGGCTAGTTTTCCTGATTTGTTCATTACTTCATATGAAGAGATCAGAGGGTTCAAGGGCGAAGAGATGCATATAGAGCTGAAAGAAGGTGCTAAGACAGTGCGGCAAAGGCTAAGAAGGATGGGTCAAGAGAAAATGAAAGCCTTGCGAGAAGAGGTGGACAAGTTGTTGAAGGCAGGGTTCATAGTCCTTGTGGAGACCACAGAATGGGTGAGTCCAGTTGTAGTCAGTCCAAAGAAGGATGGGAAGTGGAGAAATTGTGTAGATTTTAAACCCTTAAACGCAGCCACTAAGAAGAACCCATATCCTCTTCCATTCATCGATCAGATCTTGGATTTAGTGGCAGGTTATGAGAGGTACAATGTGTGTGATGGTTTTTCGGGCTATTTTCAATTGAAGATTGCTCTTAAAGACCGCACAAAGACCACTTTTATTACGCCATGGGGCTGCTATTGCTACATAGTATTGCCATTTGGGTTGTCAAATGGACCTTCCTTCTATCAAGAGAGAGCAAATTGGGTGTTGGAACCATTCATTGGTAGTTGTGTTAAAGCTTTTATGGATGACTTCTGTGTTTATAGCAGTAGGGCTGAACACCATGAGAAGTTGCAGATGGTATTGGCTCGATATGATGAATGTGGAGGACAACTAAATCCAAAGAAATGTCATCTAGCATAGCCAAGGGTGAAGTTATTGGGCCATATGGTGTCAGAAAATGGCATTGAGGCTGATCCAGATAAGGTTAAGTCTATTATTCTTCTTCCATCACCTACGAGTACGAAGCAATTGGCAACTTTTATACACAAAGTGAAGTACATGGCACGGTTTATTCCATTGTCTTCGCAGCTTCTTTATCCATTACAGCAAGTGGCAAAGAATGATCCATTGCAATGGGATGACAAGTGTGAAGAAGTGTTTCAAGAGGCGAAAGAGGTGTTAGGGGGGTTGTCAGCCATGCAGGCTCTTGATTGGGAGAAAGTGTTTTATGTAAATCCATCAGTAGGGGATGATGCCATTGGAGCCATGCTATTGCAAAAGGGGAAGGGCAGCCATTATATGAGGCCAATGTATTGTGCAAGCCGAGTGAAGTTGGTAGCGGAGAGAAAGTTATCGGAAGTAGAGCTAGTGATGGCCAGTGTAATATTTGCTTGTCGACGATTTCGTCATTACTTGCTACCACGGACTTTTGTTTTCTTGACAAGTTATGCCTTTTTGCCATAGTTAATTAATGGTACTAACATGTCAAATGTGGTGAAGAAATGGGTAATTGAGCTGCAAGAGTTTGAGTTCTCTTTTCTAGTGGAAGATAGTACAAGGGCTACCCTAGCTTATTTGTTGACCTACAAGGAGAATCCCCTTATTGTTAAGGAAGAGGTGGTGAGAAAGGTAGTTGAAGAAGTGCCACAGATCAGCAATGCACATGTGTTGTTCTTTGATGGTTCATACAGAAAGAGCCATGATGCAGCTTCAGGGGGTATAGCACTTTATGATCCAGAGGGGAAGCTAGTATGCAAGAGAGGGTTCAAATTGGATGCTCATAGTAACAATGAGGCTGAATATGCTACTCTGGAAGCCGGATTACACATTTGTTTGAAGCATGGGGTTCGAAGGTTGAGCATAAAAGGTAATGCCTTGTTAGTGGTGAAGCAAGTGCTGGGTGTGTGGAAGAGAAAGAACACCTCATTGAAGGAAATGTGCTTCAGAATTAAAGGCCTGTTAAAAAAGTTCGAAGCATGGATCATCAGACACATTGAACGTGCTCTAAATGGAGAGGCACATGAAGCAGCTCAAGGCATGATTGGGGAGCTATTTGTGTTGAGGACCACCTTACCTCTTTATCATGGCCGGGAAAGTTTGGCTCAAGAAGAGGAGTTTTTGCTAACACGAATCATTCCAAAGGAGATTCAGAAGTCTAAGAAGTATGGCTTTGTGCGTAGAGCATACAGGTACAAATTGATTGGTGATGTCTTATACATGAAAGGGGATGATCTCGTGTTGAGACGTGTACCTTGGCGGGAGGAGCTTTACAGAGTGTTGGAAGAGATCATGAAGGCGCATGTGGTGGCCATTTTTCTCTAAAGATCACCTTGCATAAGATTTTGCAAGAGGGGTATGTATGGCCTATTTTGCACAAGGATGTTCACCATTGGTGTATGTCTTGCAATAGGTGTCAAGCATTTGGGAAGAGAGTGTTGAAGCCAGAGCTACGAAAAACCATTATGGCGTTTGATGTGTTTGAAAAGTGGGGGATTGATGCAATAGGCCTGTTACCTATCACAAGCAGGGGCAAAAGCTATATCTTGACGGCAGTGGACTATCTCTCTAGATGGGCAGAGGCTATAGCAATAAAACAGATCATTGCAAAGGATGTGGCAAAATTTGTGTATGATGAAATATGTTGCAAGTTTGGGGTGCCATTAGATCTACTTTCAGATAAGGGGCCAGGATTTAGAGCTAAACTGCTAGACTTCTTATGCACAAAGATGAAGATTAGGCACCAGCATACCACTCCTTATTACCCGCAGTGTAATGGCTTAAATGAAAGATTCAAGGGTGAGTTGGTACAAATTCTTTCTAAAGTGACAGAGCACCAAGGAAAGAATTGGGATTTGGAATTGCCTAGTGCATTATGGGCTTACCGTACTTCGGTGAAGACAGGTACAGGGTTTACTCCATTTCATTTGGTGTATGGAAAGGAAGCACTATTGCCTGTGGAGGTAGAGTTGCCTGCGGTCAAGATGTTAGAGAAGTTGCTTGGGCCGCCTAGTGATGCATTCAAAGAGAGGCTCTTGCAGTTACAAGAGGTCCAGTTGGATAGGATGAGCGCATTGGAGCATTATGGGCAGATGCAGGATAAGGCTTTGGCAAAGATAAATGAAAAGGTCAAAAGTAAGGGTATCAAGAAACATGACTTGGTTTTGCGCTACAACAGTAAGCTGGAAAACACCTTCCAAAAGAAGTTTCAAATTAAGTGGGAAGGCCCTTTCAAGGTAGTGGAGTGTTTTCCAAATGGCACATATCAGCTGGCTAACCTGGATGGTGTTCTACATAAGTCAAGGGTAAATGGATTGCGTCTTAAATTGTATCATGCTAGATTGATGATGGTGGAGCAAGATGAGCTGTCTGTGGATCAAGCAGCGTTGGTGAGGGATGATGAGACCTGTGATGCGACGAGTCTCATATCTCTCTTTGCTACTGCTGATCATGAATGATCTAGCAGGCTAGGGGATGGGCAAATTATGTCAGGAGTTTTTTGGAGCAAGGGATTGCGCATATGTACATATACATGCATGGTGCATCAAATAAAGAATTGCCCATTTTTCAGAGCCAGGTGGTTACGTGGGGCCCACATGTGTACAGGTAGGACAGGGTGTACATAGTGCATCGATTTTCACGATTACCAGTACCATTGTGTTTTTTCTACAATAAGGAGGAGTTGGTAGTGCGTAAAACTTCTCGAGGAAGCTATTTGCGGGCCGACGACATGAGGAAAGCAGGTGCGTCAGATGGCATCTAGTGGCGTCAGGAGGGCGAACGGGGTCAATATTTGCACGTGGATGAGGACGGACACAACGTGGGTGTTTTCTTGTGAGAGTTATGCAGAAAGGTCATCATTAGGAACAATTTTTGGGGCCACTTCACGTGGTTGCGAGACGCATTATTGAAAAGAAATGAGTGCCAGGTGTGCGGATGATGCAAAAAGGTGACAACTATGCACTACGTGGTCAGTTTTTGGCCTGTTTGGGGTCCGTTTGAGGTCATCTAAAAGGCCAAGGGTGCCCAACTAATAAAGCTAAGTGTGGGAACTGAAAAAAGTGAGAGAAGACCAGAAAAAACGTGGAGGAGAGAGGAGGAACAGTCGTAGGTGTGTTTTTGGGGTTTTCGGAGCCTGTTTTAGTTGTAAACTGCTCATCCGAGGTCGGATTTGAGCACTTTGACATTGTAGACTGGGGTTTTGGGCCATTCTGGACGCGATGGCACTGTCCATTTTGCCAAGTTCCTCACTCTTTTTTTGCTGTTTTTCTGTGTAATCTTCTCCGGTGAGTGAAGACTCTGCTTAACTTTGTGGTTGTATCTCGTGTATTTCTTCAATATTGTGTGAGCGATTTGCCCCATTGGTGTTGGCCAAAGCTCAATTGTATCTAAACATCAGAAATTCTCCTCTTTTGAGCTGAGTTTTTTGGGTATGTGTGTGTCTGTGTGGAGTGGGCAAGTGGATAGTCTCTCTCCTCTCACTCCAGAGGTGTGTTCCCTGTCTCGGCCAGGTGTGTTGTGTAAGCTGAGTGGTGCCCCATAGTGTGTGTGTGTGTGTATCATTCCAAGAGTGTGTGTCGGGTCGTTATAGTGGCGCTGTGTGTGTTTTCATCCCGCCCACAACCTTAACTGTTCACGTGACTTTGATTATGACTTGCAAAAACCTACGGAGACGGTTAGCCCGCCGGAGTTTTGATTTTTCTTGACGGATCCTGTCGGTATTTTTCATTTTCTCGACGGGCCCGTTGGGTATACCCTAATATCCAATGGGCCTGTCGAGAAAATGAAAAAGCCTGACGGGAGTAATTATATATGGTAAATAGTGTGCTAACCGCGGTCCTTTAGCTAGGCAAATCCATGGGGAGTGTATCTAAGTGCCGGGTATAGTCATCTGCTTGTGAATTGACCTAATGTTACAGAGTCACAATTCCTTTTTTTGGGCTGAACACGATTCTTAATTCGATAACCACTTTTAAAAAATTTTAATTCATTTACCAAACATAAAGGTACAAAACCGAAACAATTGAAAATTTGGAGAGTCATGATCATTGCGATGAAGCCATTGGTCCAAATGAGGGCTGTAATTGGTTTTAGAAGATGAGCATAAGTAAATGACGAGTCGATAGTCAAGGGTTGGATGTCATGTACTAGTGTACTGGGCATATAAAGATCCTTGAAGTCTTGCATTTTTCACCATCATAGATTTGAGTTGCAATATACTGTCACTCCACAATATAAGAGCTATAATCCTTAATTGGGTGAAAATAGCTTTTATATATTGAATTGGTTGCATAAGGGGGCTACAATCCTTCACTGGGTACAAATAGTCCTCAATTGTGTGATTATATTAAATATTTATTTGCGTTAGTTCATGCATTGGTTTATATAGAGAGTGCATTATGTATTATGATAGATAATTAGTGCATGAAATGACCAATCATATATTTTATTGCTTTCGTTTTTTTTTTTGCAAACAACTGGCATCGTTTAGTGTTGAAATTGATTATTCTTTGTAGCATTTGAAATATATGTCTCTTATTGTTTGCAAATCAAAGTGGACATATAAATAATCATCATAATAGTAATTGCATTGAAAAAGTCATAGAATTGTTGTAGTTATTATGCCGTGCATATAGGTATTGCATGTCACAACATAGGTGATCGATATATGGATTGACTAGTGTGCATTGAAAATCTCATATTGTGATTTTTGGTTACTTTCATACTGAATGATTTTTTGATATAAATTGAAAATAAGAAAAATGTTCTTAAAACTAAACACTTGGTTCATTTGTCTTCACTTTTATTTTTAAAGCAATGGAGAAAACCGTGGACACAAGTGGTAAAGAAGCCAAAGAATAAAAAAACTTTTGGCAAAGAGTGGGATTATGCTCACAACATATGCAGCCGATATATGGAGTGGCAATGTAAATTTCGTCTCACAACAAAATCAAGCGGTGCACCACGTATTAGGGATCATTTTCTGGGGGTAGCGTTAAAAAGAGTTGTAAGAAATGTGAACATCCTCAGGCACCTACAATTGCAAAGCGTTTGAGAGAAGAGCTCGCCAAAAAGGGTGGCAAGAGACAACATGTATATATCTTTGTGACTGCAAGTGAAGAGTTGTAAGAGCCAAATATTAACTCCGCAGATCCTGTGGTGACACCAACTAACCTTGGAGAACAGCCTGCGCAGGAGGAGGAAATTTCAAGCAGCGTCCCTTTTAAGCATCACAATGAATGTGGACTTGGTCAAATGCGTCAAAAATCATTACATCAAAGCTTTTGAGTGCAATCTCTAAAAGAATCACAAAAACTGCAGTGCTTTGGTCATGGTAGACAACAATCATTGGAAGGCTGCTTGGAAGAAAATCGATGAGTTTGGCCTAGGATTTTCAGCTCCTTTTTATCACACGATAGGAAATGTTTTCTTGGACAAATGTTACATCGAAGTCAAAGAGCATGTTGGAAAAATAATATTTGGGAATATCTCGCTTTGAGGATGTACAATTGTGAGTGATGGCTAGTCAAATGTTCAAAAAAGACCACTGATCAATGTAATGCTGGTTTGTCCAAAGGGGGGAAACATTTATAAAGGCGATTGATAGTTTTGGTGCAATTAAAAGTGGCAAATATATTTCTGAGGTCTTGATTAATGTAATTAAAAAAATTGGTGCTAAACATGTCGTTCAAGTAGTCATGGATAACACAAAGAATTGTAAAAACGCCAGTAAATTAATAAAGAAGTGCTTTCCATACATTTTTACCAATGGTTGTAATATGCACAGCTTAACTTGGTGCTGAAGGATTGGTACACTAACGAAAAAACCACATGGTTCGCCAAAATAATTGACACAGCGCGTCAGGTTGTGAAATTTATCTTGAAACGACAAAGAGTACTTGATTTGTATAGAATGCGCATGTTAGTGATATTGAAACTTCCTGCTGAAACTCGATTTTGCACACACTTTTATACATTGGAATCACTTCTCCGCAATAAGTACGCTATGATTGACACATTCAATTGCACGGCCTTTGATGATTGGCAGCTTGAGCAAAAAGAAAAGGTGAAAGATAAGATTACATGTCTACGTGGCGAGGTAAGCAAGGCTGCTTGGTGGAGGAGTGTAATGGATGCATACCATGTAATGATGCCCTTTATGTTTGCGATTCACAACCTTGATCAAAGGGTGCCAAATTTGGGCAAAGTGTGGATGACATGGTAGTCAGTCCAACAGAGTCTTAAAGAGTCTGTAGTAGAGGAGTGGCAACTACCACTCTCTGGCAAACATCGAAGAATTTTAGCCAAGTATTTTTATGCAAGGTGGAAGAGCAATCATAGTCCACTCCATAGCATCGCTTACATGCTCAATCCACAGTATTGGAATTTAGATTTGATGTCCAATATAGAGGTGGTCAGCGATTTCTATCATGTGGTCAACACGTTTTACTCCAATGTTCAGGACCAAATTGATTATATCAAAGAAATGAGTGCATTTAGATTAAAAGAAGGTCCTTTTGTGAATGATTTTGTAAAGGTAATGACAAAAGAGCAACCTGCATGGAAGTGGTGGATGATGAATGGTGGAGAGCATTACTCTACATTACGTCTCCTTGCAATGAAAATACTGGCACAATGTGCAAGAAATTCAAGTTCATAGAGAAACTGGAGTATGTACAAGTGTGTTCACAACACTATTCACAACAGACTATTAGCAAACAGAGCAGAAAAATTAATGTATATGTTTTGCAACGAAAAGCATTAGGAGAAACTTGGACTCAATTTTGGGCCCTGTAAGAAACGCCAACTCAGCATAGAGAGAGATAATTATAAAAAATGCAAAAGTTTTTTTTGGAATTCTTTTTCTCATTGTACATACCTAAAAGTTTGCTCAATCACTTAAATGCATGCTCGTACAAAATGCTTTTCGAGAGCCCAACTTAAGAGTACACAAAAATCCATGTCTGTGAATCTTAATGAGTGATGTGATGTGCGATGAGAGAAAACACATAAGAGTTGTTTTCAAAATACAAAAGTAATACCACGGATGCATCCGAAACGTCCAAAAACCTAAGGATAGCTCTTTGAAACGCTGAAATCTGACGTTCCGGATGCATTCGTGGGCTTAAGAAATGCTATATCTTAATCTTAGGGCCTCATGAGGTCAGAAAGCGAATTGAGGTCCGAGAGACCCCTCAAGGGTCTCTATTTGCTTGGTTGTGACTCCTTCATACTCTTAAATAGTACTTATCAATCACTATCAAGTACGATCTGTTCAAATTTAAATTGCGAGTACTTTATAAAAAGGTGATTGATACTTGTGCGAGATGCACAAGTACAAGTACTTCACTTTATAGGATAGCAACATCGGATCATAAAAAGGCGTTCGACGCTTGTGCAAGATGTTATTATCAAGTGCCTTACTTTTTTGATGATAGTGACAATTTCACAAAAAAGGTTTTCATGGACATTTTCAAAATGAGAAAGAAGGTTTTTTCAACGTAACGCTAGCCTTCTTCCTATTGGCTAAGGAGCATTCTCTCACTAGAGCTAAAAGGCCCGAAAATGAGTCCATTTCTTTCCTAATGGATTTTGAATCACATCGAAGGAGTTCTACTAAACATAGAGCGAACTTATCCGAGCAAGCTCAAAACCGAGCAAAGTTATCAAGTTAGTTTCTCACGTATATATATAATTCTTTTCTAAAAAGAGATATCATATAGAGATAGAGATAGAGATAGAGAGAGAGAGAGAGAGAGAGAGAGAGAGAGAGAGAGAGAGAGAGAGAGAGAGAGAGAGAGAGAGAGAGAGAGAGAGAGAGATTTCTCTCAACCCAAACAATAGCCCTTATACATGTCACCATTGCTAGCAAAAATACGTTTTTTTGGAAACTGAAATATAGATCAATTGAACAGCTTAGTTCACAAAGATGAAGATGAGACTCCTTTCCATTTTGGATCATTGTTTGGAAAAATCTAGAAGATGACTAGAAGGCCATAATCTGTTTGTGGAAAATTTCAATCTCTTTTGAGCTTGTATCTGCTCATGATAAGGTAAGGAAATCTTGCTAGTTGGACGAGGGAAAGGGTTGCATTGTATTGACATCGCTTTTTTGTAGATGATAGAGACTTGCCAAACCAAGAGCTACATGTATGTCCACTAGGAAGAGTGCTAATAAGTATGAAAAGATGCTTAGATATATTCTCTCTCTCGACACAATATCACTATCGATGAAAAAGTCTGTGTCTCTTTCAATTTTTAGATTTCAAGTCCTCTAAAATATAGTGCTAAGAGCCGATTGGAAGCTCAAAACAACCAATGAAGGGAGGGAAAGAAGGATAAAATCCGGTTTGAAAATTCAAGAAAATAGAGTTTAATTGTAAAAAATGCCGTTATTTTGAGAAATTTCCTCTATGGGTGTTTGTGAAATCAATTTTTCCCGAACACTTTGTACGTGAAGCATGTGAATCGGTGCTCTCTCTCTCTCTCTCTATGATATGTCTTTTTACTGTGTAAGCACGCTGCTTTGCCATTGAACGGGGACGCATCACACTGACAATCTCGATCACATCATTAAGAGAAATGTTGCCATTGTGCTTGATGTTCTTAAATGCATAAGGAGAAGGAAGAGGAATTTGCAGGTCGGAAACCAGCTAAGAGCTCATGGGCACACTTCCATGGAGTAAAACCCTGTTTCCAATGCTAGGACTGAGGGGAAAGCAGAAGAATAATAAAAAGTCAATCGAGTGCTGCATTGGCTTGCATGGTCAGATTAATAGGAGAAATTCTGACAATTAATTATGAGAGTAGCTAGCAAGTAGGCCTCCCCAATCTTAGAACAAAGAAAAATGTTGCAAAATCATCGACATTTGTAAGATGAAAAGTAAACAATTTATAAAGTTGTGAAGAAATTTGAAGGTTGTGAAGCATATGGAAGGTTGAACATGTTCCAAGTTAACCTTACCAATAAATTTTTGGAGGCGTTGAGACCTTTCAAAGACTCTACACAATGTGAAGTAGCAAAGCTTGTCCAACTATGTAGGTTGCCATATTGATGCCACGATGGAGTGAGCAAAGTGAGAGTGTAGGTGAGGCCAAAGCACAGGGCAGGTCTGTAGCCAACAAATGTCATTGGATGAGTGACTACTCTGTTGGGTAATAGCTGCTCCATTGATGGAACCTGAGAACACGTTGATGCAATGTTGGAGAAGGCAAGGTTGATTTTACATAGAGAGGACGATAAGAGTGGGATCACATCTATGAGGGAGATGAAACAATTCTACTAAAGAGATTTCAAGATACAACATGTAAAAGATATAGCTACACGGTCCAAGCATGGCAATGGCAATCCTGCTCGCCCGATCGATGCTAGTGCCTGCGAGGTATGGTGTGAACCAAAGAGGGTGGGGGCGTGTCCTCTTTGGTCCATTTTCTCAATCATTTTAAAAGAAAATATATAAGCTAGCATAAGCATTTAGATGAAAAAGGGAGCATTTAGATGAAAATGGGCATCTGGAAGATGATGAGCCTGAAATAGGACCAAAAAAGGTAGGGTATGGCTCCCATCTTCTCACTTTCGACGGGTTGAAGCAGGAAGGAGGAGGGCGCGAGTCTCACTCCATCCACATAGCATCCAGGATTATGTGCGCACAATCACGGGAATATGACGTGACAAATCGTGTGATTATTGCCAAATCTGTCTCTTTGCTTCCCGTGAATACTTTATTGAGAGCCTTACACACAACTCCCACATTGCACTCATGGGCGGCCACGACTGCACTATTAGCGACGACAGGTTCTTGTAAGGCTCTTCAATGCGCGCCTGCAATAGGCATCTCAATGTAATTACAAGATCATCGGAATGATGAAGTTACGCACATGAATGCACATACACACAAATTACATGACTGGCATAATTTGCATTTGCATGCAATCCTCCATCAGCTTAGCAATTTCATATATATATACATACATAGAAAAACAAATGAAATGCCTTTGGAATGATTATAGAATTGAAGATGACATGATGCTACATGCTTGAATTGAAACACCACATCATCCTAGGGAACCCGCGGGACGACATTTGTCCTGTTTCCGGGGATTTTGTCCACATAGTTAGCAAAATTCAAATCCCCGCCCGACTCGGGGATTTGAAGATGACATGATGCTACATGCTTGAACTGGAACACCACATCATCCCATGGAACCGGTAGGACGACATTCGTCATGTTTTCGGGGATTGTCTACATAGTTAGCAAACTTCAAATCCCCGCCCTCGGGGCTGCCCGAATATGAATGTGGCCTCATGCCTGGGCGTAAGTCATCCTCTTCAATTTGTAGCAGTGCAGTAAAGAGTGTGGACTAAGGTGCCCGGTAACGGATCTCTCTTGGACCCACGTCGCCATAGAGGCTTGCCTGTCGAGTCGTAGGCAAGGATAATTAGGTAATAGTCATTGACTATTGTGGAAGGTACACGACAACTGAAGAAGCGTGTGACTTGTCTCACTCACTATTCATCTCTTCTCTCTCTCTCAAAGAGCATGCGCCGGCGCGCGCTCTTTGAGAGAGTTGAGTTGAGAGAGTGAGAGAGAGAGAGAGAGAGAGAGAGAGAGACTTTCTCTGTTAAAGAGCAAGTTGGTCAATACGTGTCTATGGAGGAATCAATTTCATGCAGAGTGCCCCATATCCAGTTCAACTACAATATCTAGGTGTGCAGCAGGGGCAACCACAACTTACAGTTCCCTAGTAAGCACAACCACATTATCTTGGGGCCCCGCAATTGCAACCACAGTTTTCAGTTGTTCAATCATAGTATCCGAGTGCTGGCCAACATGCTCATCCTCAATATCATGGCACCCAGCTACCTCAGACGCAACATCCTCAGTACACTGGCTCCCTTGCTGAGCTTCTTTCACTTGCATTATTAAAACTGCAGCGTTTTAGTTTTTCAGCTCCAACACAAAGCTTCAAGATGCTAGATGCTTTTGAGTTTCCCCCCTTAACTCTCAAGCTCACAAGCTCTACTCGATTCTGCAGTGCTAATTCTCTTGCCTGCCTTGTCCAATGCTCCCAAGCAAGGAACTCCAGCGTTGTAGAATTTGCCCGTTTTTGTAGGAATCCTGAATTTCACCTATAGATGCTGACTTCTTCTCGAGCAGATTTACTGCCCGTTTGAACCTGTTGCTTCAATGCCTCCCTTTGCTGAGATTCAATTCGAAGCTCAAGATTCCTTCTCGAGCTCAAGAGGACCTGCACACTCCGGGAGCTCCAAGCTCCGTCAAATCTCCTCCCGATGCCACCGATCCACCTTCTCTTTGCCGGATCCGGGAACACTGAGCTCCATCCTCAAGCTCCCATAGCTACCGCCGAGAGCTCACCGAAGATGGGGGAGTGCACCGCCGCCGATCGTCGCCACGACTCTGATACCAGTTGAAAGAGTGTGTATGCATGTGTGTGCACAATGCGAGAAAGGGGAGAGGAGAGCATGCATTGTGTGGGTTGAGGAGACCTCTCAAGAGGAGCTCTTTATTCAATATATATGTACATGAATAAGGAAGGTAGTGGCTAGTGGTGGATAGTTGGACACCGGATGTCTGGCCCCACGCAAAGGCAAGTTGCCTTTATCCCAACAAGTTTAAGAAGCCCAATATCAAGGAATTGCAGTGCAAAATTAAGGAGGAGAGCAAAGAACTCAGCCAAGTGGCCGTTCGATGACATTTCATGAGGATTTTTGTGAGAGGACTTGCAGAGATGTCGCCTTCCAAAGGACTCTTGCTGCGCCAAAAAATCCGCCTCCTCAATACGGCTCCAGTACGATCCTCAGTTTGTTACATTGATGGAGAAAAGGGCATCCTATGATATCGAGGCTCATACTGCAGCTCGCCCTCCTCCGCTGTGACTGTGTGGCGGATTGCAACGATGAAGAAGACCACGTCGCTGGGGAAATAGCGATGAACATGAGAAGCACCGTCAATATATCAACACCGTGACTGTGACTGCCTCTATACTCAGGGCCATTTCTATCATGAAGGTAAAAATACTATTGCAAAGCGCTAATGGAGAGACGGTTTGTTTGAGCTACCTCATGGGAGTGAGCTTAGAGAGAGTAAGCCTAGCAACAATTAAATGTAGCCGAGAGAGAGAGAGAGAGAGAGAGAGAGAGAGAGAGAGAGAGAGAGAGAGAGAGAGAGAGAGAGAGAGAGAGAGAGAGAGAGAGAGTCCGACTTGCTCTGAGACTTTGAGTGCGTGACAGAGAGAAGCCTTGCGAGTGAACACGACACGACACTCAAAATTCACTAAACTCAGTCGTCGCTGAGAGTGAGTGACCAATGCTCGAAGAAAACATTATTTTCAAAAACTTGTCAAACCTACATGCTAGAAACAATTGATGTAAACTGGACAAGTCTGAAGGTTTTTATACCAATTTACACTAGTTTTTTTCAAATTTTGGAGGTTTTCTCACCAACTATAAAATTTAGGGGTAAATCTCAAAATTTGTAGGTGGGGTTACACTAAACCTAGGTTTTTGTTACACTACACCTAGGTTTTTTTCGAGCACTATGAGTGACTTATAGAGGTGGCACCGAGTCTCAAAGGGGAGAGAGAGAGAGAGAGAGAGAGAGAGAGAGAGAGAGAGAGAGAGAGAGAGAGAGAGAGAGAGAGAGAGAGAGAGAGAGAGAAAGAGAGAGAGAGCGTAATTGGCTAGATTGGTTGAGAGCATGCACATCCCTTCCATGCAGAGCTCGCTGCCCAGTGGCGGAGTCATGCCCACTTTTGTGAAACTCTAGAAGAAGGTGGAGGTAGGGATTGTTGAACAAGGGCATCGGCGCATCAATCATTTTTGATGCGCGACCAGAAAGGCTAATTTTTGAGAAAATAGTCCTCGACATTGACCCCACAATTGTGGAAGAAGAACCTTATTCTCTCTCTCTCACACACACACTCACTCACACACACACACACACACCCACACCCAATTGTGGAAGAAGAACCTCATTCTCTCTCTCTCTCTCTCTCACACACACACACACACACACACACACCCACACCCACACCCAAACTCTTCATCTTTGTTCTCACCGAAAGATGGGGTCAAGGTGATTGCGAAGGCATTACGTAAGAGGTGATTGTCAAGCTGTTGTATGCAAGTGGTGATTATCGTTCATGTCGATAGTACCTTATGATCTTCATCACCTCTCCCACCCTTGGCCACAAAGTCCTCGTGATTGGGGCCTCCAAGTTCTACAACTCACCATGAAAACTCTTAAGAGTCCGTAGTCCATGAACACTATTCTTTTCAAGTATGCGATGTGAAGGATGTGATTAGCATCTATGCACTTTCCATCTCTTTTGTGATACAATATTAATAAATAACTAATGCATTCAATTTGCATCCATTAACTCTAATGGGAGAGCATGTGAAGATAAAGGCTACTGAACCTGCTAGTGGTGAACAAATCTTTCTTCTCAATCATGTCCAATGTCAATTCTAGAAGGTTCGCATTGCTATTTAAAGTACACAAGGCATTGGAATCAAGGACACACTAGTAATATCCTGATGGTCCCTCCAGAGTAGTTGGTATACTACATGCAATGCCTTCACAAAGCAGCCTACACATGGCACTCAAGAAAGCAAAGGATGTCATTCGAGTTCAAGAGCTACCTATGCATTATGATGGACATGTGGCATTTGAGTTACCATCTTTTGATCTATTTGTGCACGAAATTACGACAATTGCAACATGTGAATTTACCATGGAGAATAAGTTTGTACAAATAGAGTTTTGGAATATGCTCAAGAAGATGGTTCAGAAGCAAGGATATGACTGTGTATCAATGTGTGTGTGATCGAACACATTAAAGGAAGAGTATGGCTCTTTTGTTTGAGACTGTTTGAGATGCAACATGGTTACTTTGCTAGATTATACTCAATAGAGTAACTATTGAGATCTTGATCTAATCTTTTACATTGCTTATTCTCGCTCGGTTTCTTGTCTGCTTGGAAATATTCGCTTCAGGATTGGGATTCCTCACATCGAAGGTGTTGGCTACGAAGAGGAAATGCCAACGTAGTTGTATGATTATCAAAACAAAGACGAAGAACAGTTCAATGTTGGTGTATCTCAATGCACTATAGAAAAAATAGAAGAGAATCTGATAATAGATGTGGAGATTGAATTACAAGGAGATCCACAACACTCAGATTCAGAACCAATAACAACTTCACAGATTCAATATAAATTGAGAGTAGAATGAAGATCATGTCAAGAACCATTGTAAAAGACCTTGAATTCAATGTGTTTTGATCATATACAATGCTTTATATTCGCGATTATATTATCGATCTCAATTGTGTTGCTCTGAAGCAGCATCTTTTTCACCAAACAAATTTCTAATTGTGCTAGGGGTTATCTTGGCGGGCTTGCTTGAATTTATACTCATTTGCTATGCCAAACATAATATACATTCCTTGTGGAATATCTTGTGAATAGATTGCACATCGGCTGCTATTTTGCATTAAACGAATAAGACAGAAGAAATGATAACAATGACCACATGTCAATGTATAATATCCACTCCATCCGTCAAAATTCTTGTAGCAAACTGGACATTGGGAAGATGAGGATGCATTTGAAGTACATGAGGGGACGAAATGTGGATGTAGGACAAGGTGGCTTATGTGTGTCCCTTGTACATGCAGAGGATTCACTCGCTATGTCAGATTCTGACGTCTTGGCTTAAGTGGTGAATGCTTTCCTCCATTCGGACCTTTGATGGTTGGGGTTTTTGGATGGATATAGAAAGTCGTGTTATTTCTGCATCTTTCTTTGCCAACTGTGTAGTGTAAATATCCTTCTCTCTCTTTAGCTGTAGGGCGGCGCCTTCCACTATCAATGCTAACTCATCTCAACTGAAAGTGACACAACTCTCTCTGATATCATGAGTGGCAACAATTGTTTCCTTTGACGAAAAGTCTACTGGTCCCTGTTGCACAAAGTGAACATATAACATTTTTGCAAAATATAACGCACAATCTGCATTGTGCAGTGGATGGCCATAAACTTCCAAGTAGATCCTCTCAGTGTTTTCTTTGATCGCATCATGGAGGCATTTTGATATCTTCCACCTTCCTTTCTTAATCTTTGTGTCCGCACATGGCCATACTATTTTGATCATGTCCTTCATCACTTCTTTATTGATCTCTTTCCATTGCATGTGGTTTGGATTTGCCCATTTTGAGAGTCGTCGAGCAGTGTGTGTCGCTTGCTGTGCCGACATAAGGTGTGCTAAAGACTTCATGCGCTAAAATGCATTAACAACTGCTTGTTGTTGATCATCATGCACTGATTGGGTGCCACAAACTTGTTCTTCATCGATCATTTTCTCTTAGAGTTGCAATAGATGAATAGAAAAATATTCAATATCATTGGAAAATATATATTCTCATGATTCAACAGTCTCACAGATGCACAAGGTAGCAACTTCTCGTCCACTACATAAGACGTCATAGCCGACGAAATCTAACCACAAATGATGCGACTAAACAAAATCACAATTGCCGGACCCAATTGAACCACAAGACAAATTTGAAATACCCCGTATAACATGACAAATTTGAAATGACTAAAGATAATTGACTCAAGGAGGTGAACCACTCTAAACCAGATAATACACTTCAATAAAAATAGAATACCCTGGAGAAGACAAATGTATATCATATGTTTAGATCGGATAAAAAGATGATGAAAGTTCAACAAGGGAACGTTGGACAGTGTTAGGGTCTATCTTTAAATGTTCTTTGAAAAAGATCAAAACACACATGCATTTCTTCTTTGTTCTCAATGTTTTAACTTCATCCACTAATCTACTTTAAATTGAATGGCCCTCATAAAATCTTGGTCTGGGTCGTAAAAAACTTCTTCTGGATATTAAATTTTTTGGGCTGCCTAAAAATCTATCAACATGTCGAATAGATAACCCAATGCATAAATGTCACTCGATTTTGTGTATGCATATGTGCACTGTGGATCGTATAGTTCTGGAGAAATCCACCGTTACTTAGCCATCTTTGCATCCCCCCCAGCTCTTTGTGCCTCCAAAACTGTAGAGTCTGACTGTGCGCTTGGATGCAGATAATTAATTGACACGCGCTTAGCTGGCATATTGAGCATCATTTCCCAATCATTGATGCCGACACGAGGTTTATTTACGCAAGTAAAGTCCAACATTATGTTGAAAGGGTGCACGTCACTGTGCAGCACTATCCTGGCTGAGTGGACAACCACAACGCCATTGATTAAGGCATGACAAATGGCTAGCGTCTAGTTGATCACTGCCTTGATCCGCGCCGTGTCTATCTCTTGTACAGGAAGATTTGTTACTACTGGCAATGACCTCCAGCCAAGTTGTAGCTTGTGCATGTGTCGTCTGAACAATTTGTGGGTGAATGGTAAGGGGCACATCATGTCCCCCACGGTATCCCCATTGTAGTATGGGAATATAGTGACCCAAGGAGCTTCGATGGTAACTCCAATGCACCTTACAATGGAGGGGTGAAGCGTTTGCATTCCTTGCTCTGTCTGAAAGATGTCAAATTTTGCCTCACTCCCTCCCTTGTAGCATTTTCCCACATATGTGATGTGATCTGGAAAGAAAGAGATGACTTTGATGATGTACAATGTGCACACACCAAAGGAGTCTGCTCCAATCCTCGTACCCTCTACCAAGGCTTCATGAGGGATGCCGACAAGAGCGCACTTGGCATTCAAAGCCGTGCACATGATTGTGCCGATGCCGTTGGCATCTGATCGACTTTCCAAAGTTGCTTGTGCATCTTGGTCCATCTTCAATCTCTTGGATAAGGCTTCTTGGTCCTGTGCTTTCACACGCTTCATCTTTACCTTCTGTTCCTCCCACAATTTATCCCAAAGCTCTAATTTTGACATGTCGCATGTAGGAGGGATATCTTCCTTTAAGTCTCTGCAACATACTTTCATATTGCCCAACAATGTCCTAACCTTGTGGTGGGGGTTTAATTCTCAAATCTCTGCTCGAATCAACAACTCATATTGGCCTTCACTTCGCAGCCTGCGCTCTGTGTTCTCCTATATAGTGCTAGTGAGGGCTTTGATGAAGACATCGCTTTCACTAATCTGCTGTATACGACCATCTGCACATGATGATATTGCCAAAATACATTCTTTTCGAATGGAACGTATAATACTTTTCTTTTGATCTGGCGTCATTTTTGCATTGGACAATAAAAACCAACATATCAAATACAAATTCATGGTTGTACACTGCACTAACACTCTCACACAACTTCAGGCAAACCCTCAACCATGACTTGAAGACTTTAAGAAATGTGCATGGAAATATAGAGTGCGCTTGAAAACAATCTTCACTTTAAACTGCAATCTGTTACACATGTAAAACGTAGAGCGAACAAGTGGTTTATAAGAACTACATCCAGATCAAACAATACATGTTAAAAATCTAGAACATTTCAGCATAGAGTGAATTTTTACCTTATATTTTTCACTGTGCGCACACACTAGTTCAAACAAAGCACACACCGACTTAAAGACTTCAAAACATTCAGCAAGATTAAATTTATTCAGCTTGATAATCATTTTGACTTTAAATGGTATGTTTGCTCGTGTAACATACAATAAATATGTCATTCCTAATAAAATTATCCAGATCTAACAGAACATGGTAAAAATCTAAAACAATTCAAAGCCTCATGGAAGATACATGCATCGAGATGTATATATTGTCAATTTTATTTTAACTCATTTAAAACATTAGAAGTATACAAATCGGGCTATGAAATTGTAAAGAATCTCTTGCTCTTTAAAAAGATAGAAATTAATATTTAACATGCAAATTGTGTTCACACACTTTTTTACATAGAATTAATGTAAATATAGTAGCAATGATGATTGATGCTCTTTAAAAAGATACAAAGAAATTTTTAGCATGCAAATTGTGTCCAAATTCTTTTTTACAGAGAATTTATGTAAATGTAGCTGAAAAAATATGACGATGCTTCCCATCCTTTAAAAAGATAAAAATGAATATTTAACATGCAAATTGTGATGATTGATGAACAAAAATATACATGAATGGTGAATATTTAACATTTAAAATAGCGATGATTGATGAATGATGAATATTTAACATTTAAAATAGCGATGAATGATTGATGATTGATGAATATTTAACATGCAAATTGTCATGATTGATGAATATGTAACATTTAAAATTTTGATGATTGATGAATAAAGCATTATTTTGAGTATGATTAGCTAGTATATAATTCCATAAGAGCCGTGCAAGCAAAGTGGGGTTGCTCTTTGGGATCCTGTGTGGACTTGATCCGAGCAGTCCACTTCTTGAAGGACTTGTCAAAGTGCTTGCTTTCTGTATGTCAGTAATGTGTGGGAAAGTGTGCAACCATGCCTACCTTCAGCCTTATCGTGTTGGATAACAACATCATGATTCTCGGTCTCCATTTTCTCGGCCATCTCAAGCACTATCCTGTAGCAAATAATAAGTCTCAAGTTAGAGTATCAACAAATTGCTAGCTGGTGCACATAATCACTAAATCTAACCTTTCCAATTGCCACCAATACACGTGATATCGAAGCCACTAGATCCAGGCATTCTTCGTCAACCCTATGCCATTCTCCTTCAAGGATGCATCACCGCCTTGGATCGAGCAAGCGGCACTTCCTAGCAAAGGAAAAGTGAGACTTATTTTTCATTCTAACATAATAAAAAGAGAAATATATCAAATGATTTAAATGACATTTACTTACTCTTTCGGGCTAATGCGTGCACGTGCAACCTCTGCCACTCTCGAGGATGTCATTTTTGTGGTCTTCTCGCCCCAACCTGTAAACGATATACATTACTAGAAAAAATCGTTGCCATTCTCTGGATTTGCAATGGTGGCTATCTCAAGCCCTTTGCACATAAAATATTGCTCCGTTTGAGATAGCGCTAGATTGATGCTTTCCTCATATGCGCCAGGTTCCAACTCGTAGTCAAAACTCCCTTTTGATGGCACTCCTTCCTTTTTACTACTATAGAGAGCATCGAACTCTTCCTATCATTTGCCAAGGACTCAATCAAAATACACATAATAATATTTTGCAATCAAAACATATTCTCAATTAGCATTGATTTAAAGCATACCTTCCAAATGAGTTGCGCAAGGACAACCACTGGCAATTTTAGCCACTTTGACTTGTTTGGACCCCTAAAATTCAAAGCCCTTTCTGTTGCCAAACGCTTTCTTTCGGTGAATTTTTGCAAAAGTGAAGTAGGGTATGCCAACCCTTGCTTTCTCATCATGAAAATATAATGAGCAGCTGTGTGAGGCGCTGAAACCCTCGTGGCCCTGTTTAACACTCGATTGTAATTTACATAGTTAAAAAATAAGATGCATTTACATTCACAAAAGAAAAGTTGGGCTTACCTATTGATCATTCCCAAAACCAATAGAAACTCCGCTGTCTCATGGGGTTGAAAATCAACTAGAACGCACTCCACCTTTGGTGCTTCTCAATTGGGATGTCATTCTCGTTCATCCACCGCATCCATGCCTCCAATCTGTGATTACCATCCCAAACCACAAAGTACCTCTCGACCATGTGACTAAGCTCGGGGATTTGACAAAGCTCCTCATCCAAATCATATGACATTGCAAGATCCCTCGAAGGGTGACCACGATGAGATAATTGTTTGTGATCCTCCCCAGGAATCTGTTCACTAACAATAAATCTTGCCATGGTTGTTTGGTAGATTTTGTTTGCAATGGAGAGTTGCAAATCGGCCACATGGTCATCATGCGTGCGGATGGCAGGGTTTGAAAGAAGTCGACATAGAGGCAAGCGTGGAAGTTTTCCATCGTATGGAGCTCTATGAGAATCCACCCAGCCCAATGAAATGTGCTTGTCGACTACATTTCCAAACGCTTCATCTCTTACATCTTCAATTGCGGTACTTGTTTCCACACGATGACTGGGTCCACGGCTTGATTGTGTTGTTCCATCCACTCCATTTACGATGGACACAATGCGATCTAAATAACTCAAGGCTTGAGATTGTTTGGTATCTTGAGTGCATCGCCGAGGGACTTCTTGCGACGTAGTAACATCAACCTCATCCACGACACCAGTATTTTTGGATTGATTTCTTGTTCTCATGCTTGAACTAAATAATTAAAGAAGATAGATATAGGTATGATTTATGAGAAATTGTAGGTAAGAGTTTGGAAAGATAAGTAAGCAAAAGAAGACTTGACGGAGAGAGATCTGTGCAATAGAAGAAAATAGAGAAGAAGAAAGTGAAAAGAGGAAGTCAATGCTCTTTACATAGCTTTCATTTTTATTTATTGATTTTAATTTTTTAATTTAATTAATTTGCTCTTGTGTGTGTATGAGAGAGAGGAGGGTGAAGGTGTGTGTGTGTATGTGTGCCTGTGCGTGTGTGTGTATGTGTTGGCATGTGCGTGTGTGTGTGTGCGCATTGTAGACGGATGAGACAGTTTCACTAAGTGGGAATGCTCTCTTATGAGACGGGCTGTGAATTAGTCAGTAATTACTACGGTAATTACCATGGTAAACCCAAGGCATATAAATAGGGCCCATTACATTGTAATCGGGTTAGCATTTGGGCTAGCATAATCGTGAGCATAGTCAGGTTAGCATTTTGGCGGCATTTGTACTTGAGTTGTCAATCATTGGCAGTTGTTGTCGGCTGTACTCTATTTTTCTGTTTGTAAGCCACATCATACTTATTGTAATCTTTCATCTATGATTCCAATCACGACAGGATATTTCAGTTACACTTACTCTATATTCAGTACTTTGAATCTGAATCTGAATATTTTTCTCGTACATAGTTTGGTTCTTATTCCAGTAGATAAATTCCAGTTCAATTTCTATTCCTTTGTCCAGTCTATTGTTTAAACTAATACATCACCAATAGCTGAAATCTTCTAACACTGGAATTAGCTATCTCAAGAGATGAGCTCCAATTCCATTTTGGCGGTCATGGTGGCTAGAGCTGAAGCTCGTTGACTGAAATACTCTTCTCCCTATTGGAAGTTTTCAGCAATGGCACCCAAACCCAGTCGTGGCCGAAAATCCACCAACCGTGTTGATCCTATCCTGAGGAGTCGGGAAGAGAGTCTGACCCTAAGCAAGAGAGGGTGACTGACACTGAGGCTCAGGAGGAGCATAGTCAGGCTGATGAGATACGTGACTCACAACAGTCCGATCACTCTCGACGCAGACGGGCAGAAAGGAAAGCACGAAAAGCCAAGAGTTCTCGGTCCAGGCAGGGGGATGAGGGTACCAAGGGAAGTAAAGGCAGTCACCGCACTTCTAGCAGATACGCTAGAGAGGACATTGACACATGGATAGAAATAGATATTGATTGGAATGCTGATACTGACAACTGTAAGAAGACTCCCAAGCACCGTTCCGAATCTAAGAAGAGAAGCGGTAGAACCAGTGGTAATCGGAATGATTACACATCTTCCCTGAAAATTTCTTTTCCAATATTCAAGGGAGGCAAGAAGGATGATCCAGACGTTCACATACAGGCTTTTGAGTAGTATGCTGAACTGAAAAATATTGATGAGGATGATTGGGGGGAATACTTTTTGCAAACCTTGAAGGAGGCAGCGAGAAAGTGGTATTACCATTACCCCTTGTCAGCTCAGATCCTACAACAAATTGCTTAAAGCCTTCAGACTGGAGTATTCCGACAACAGAGGTGATGAAGATATCCTCTGTGAACTGGATAAGATCAAGTAGCGGAATCTGTCAGTCCGAAGTTATGTGGAAAAAGTCAAGGAGCTAACCAGGCAGTTTTACAGGAACCGCCATCCAAGAAGAGGTTTCGTGCATGGTTTCTGAATGGTTTTCGAAGCAAAAATCTTAGGGAGCAGGAGGTACCAGCTCCAACCAAGAAATTCAATGATCTGGTACAACGGGCACTGAAGCTAGAACAGCAGGCCAAGAAGGAAAAGAGCCATAAAAAGAGAAGATCCACTAGCAGTAGCTCTGCTACTAAGAGTTCTTATTCCAGTGAAGTGTCCAACAGCTTTGAAAGCAGCTCTAACGAACGGTCCAAGGATAAGTCAAAAAAGGGATCCTGGACTAAGAAGATTGAAGAGATGGCTAGGTAGATTGCCGAGATTAGCCACACCAGACAACCAGTTTGGAAGATGGAGACTTGGTGTTCAAAATGCAAATCCAAGGACCATATCTCCAACGAGTGCCCACAATGTACTTACTGTAAGGCCTTTGGTCATTTATGGAACAATTGTGGTATCAGAATTTATCACTTTAAGAAGGGCAAAGCCTATCAATGGTAGCCTATACTGAACTAGTGAAAGTAGAATCTGCCAAAGCTTCTCAGGAGGAGAGACTAGGTACCAGTGGTACTGGTCAAGGATGCGGCCGATACCAAATGGGTACGGGCCGAGGCAGAGGGCGTGGCAACTTCCAGAGTCGGAGTTTGAATTTCTACACTTGTGGGAAGTACGGGCATTTCACGGCTCAATGCCCAGATGCACCTGCACCTACTGCTATTGAGGCTAAGGCACCAGAGCCAGTCCCAGTACGGGTAGTCACAAGAAGCAAAGGCGTGGTAATTGAAGAAATTCCAGATACTTCAGAAAAACCAGTCTCACTGCTAACAACAACAAATGGGCTCAACAAAGAGAGAAATTTGGAAGGCCAAGGGTAAAGAGAAGGTGGTAGATGAATGTCAAGAGCAGAGAGAACTAGCGGCTAACATCACGGAGGATTTAGCCAAGAAGCTCCCAAAGCAACCAGAAAGTTCTGAAGCCCGAGTCATTCAGAAGAGACCAGCCCAATCAACTGAGAAAGATCAGTCAATACCGGGCATACCTGAGACCATGCTGGCTGCGGTACAAGGAATGTCTGGTGATGTGAGAGTTGATGGAAGGATTGAAAGCGCTGCAAGGGAGGAATGGCAATGTGAAGATACAACCAGTTCTTCGAGCTCTGACAACCAGTCTAATAAAGAGAAAGAAGAAATCCATGTTAAAATCTTTGATAGAATTCAGAAGCTGACTGTGGAGCTGGAAGATATCAGAAAAACCTTGCTTGAAGTGGCAAACTTCATCAGATAGCGCAGGAAAGCTGAAGCGGAGACCAGAACAATCGACCTGACGGCTGTCCGAGATGATGAAGTTCCACTCATTCAGGTGGACTACAAGGTTCGAAAGCAATGGGAACCTCTTTCAAGTGTTATTTTGGATGGAGGAGCAGGAGTCAATATAATGGGAGTCCATCTCCAACAGAGAATGGGTATCACAAATCTAAAGCCAACACCATTTAAAGTACAAATGGCAAATCACAGTCGTACAAGCTACGGGCATGATTGAAAATATGCAGATAAGAGTAGGCAGGGAAAAATTTAAAGCCAGCTTCTTAGTTCTGGATGTGCAAGGGGCATATGGGATGCTGCTATGGCACCCATGGTTGAGAACAACACATGTTGTTCATGACTACGCAAATCAAACCTTAACCATAGAGGGGGCCAGCGACAGAATTCAGATCCAGATGAACAATACTAGGAGCTGGAGAAAAGAGCTGAGGCCGAAGGAATTATGCCAGAAGTAGATCGAACGAATGTTGACAACTATGAACATATTTCCTTTAGTAGAGATTGACTTGCATGCAGTTTTACTGAATAAAGAGCAGGCCGAGAAGCAGAAAAAGCAATTCCCAGATCAATTTACTGAAATCAACACAGGGGAAAGATCAGTTCAGCTAAGTGGGAGGCTGGAGGAATCAACTGACACTGGCATGGTAGAGGAGCCAGTAGATTTTGAAGAACACGCAGTGGATTTAGAATACTAATTCAGAACTGAATAGGCCATCCTGGGATTATGCTAAGGAATCGACCAAGAAAAAAGGAGGCGGGCATAATTGGTTGCTTCCAGACGACCAAGAAGTGGAAGAATGGAACCTAGGCTCGGAGGATAGTCCTAGAATGATCAAGGTCAATAAGCATTTCAATCCTATAATGAAGGAAAAGGCACGCAGGATGTTCAAGAACTACAAAGACGTATTTGCCTGGGAGCACACAGACCTGAAAGGGGTGGATCCTGAAGTATGTCAGCACAAGATACCGTTGAAGCCAGATGCTCAACCAGTACGACTGCAAAGATACCGAATGAACCCCAACTATGCTAAGAAGGTCAAAGAGGAGATTGACAATCTTCTCAAGGCTGGGTTTATCATAGAGGTGGCCAGTAGCGATTGGCTATTTCCCATAGTCGTAGTTTCCAAGAAAAATGGGAAATTGATAGTTTGTGTTGACTATAGGAAACTCAACGCCCAAACTATCAAAGATTCATTTCCATTGCCTTTTATTGACATGTTGCTTGATGAGATCGCATGATATGAAATGTATAGCTTTATGGATGGTTACAGTGGCTATAACCAGTTACAGATCGCTCTTGAAGATAGAGTGAAGACCACTTTCATCACCGAGTGGGGAGCTTTCATATATCTAGTAATGCCTTTCGGCCTGTGCTATGCACCAGCTACCTTTCAGTGGTGTATGATGGAAATGTTTAATGAGTTCCTTCACCAGTTCCTCGCCATCTTTATGGATGACCTTACCTTTATATTCAGATGAGGAACAACACCTACTATTCCTAGAAATGGTTTTCAAATGCTATCAGGAGAAGCAGATTTGTTTGAATCCATTTAAATCCGTTTTCCTAGTGTGGAAGGGACAGCTACTAGGACATGTGGTATCCCGTAATGGAATAGAAATGGCCAACGATAAAATCCAGTGTGTTCAGCAAGCTAAAGCACCCAGAAATGCATATGAGGTAAGCTCTTTCCTGGGTTATGTTAACTTCTATAGAAGGTTTGTGCATAAGTTTGCTTCTCAAATAGTACCATTATATGAGCTCACAAAGAAGACTAGTAAGTTCAATTGGATTGCTGAATGCGAGGAGAGCTTTCAAAATTTGAAAAAGGCCATTATTAGTAAACCAGTCCTTAGGCAACCAAACTGGGATGTTATTTTCCATGTACATGTGGACGCTTCAGGACTGGCAATGGGGGCGATATTGGCTCAGCCAGACGGAAGGACTGATTATCCTGTTTATTTTGCCAGTCGCAGATTCAGTCAAGCTGAACAAGGTTATACAACCACTGAGCGAGAAGCTCTTGGAATGGTTTTCAGCGCTACAAAGCTCAGGCATTACCTATTAGGGAAGTTGTTCCATTTTTATGTGGACCATCAGGCTCTTCTGTTCTTGATTAATAAAGTCATTATTCAAGGAAGGCTGATACAATGGATGATGTTCCTAATGGAGTCTGAATTCACAATTTTTCATAAGCCTGGAAAGAATCACTGTGGAGCTGATTTTCTGTCTAGAACTATAGAAGGTTATTCAGAAGTACCCTTGAGGGACAAACCAGTGGACGCTGACTTATTTCAGCTGAAAGCAGGAGAATCAGTTGACCCTGAATGGTATGATGTTTATCAGTTTCTTTCTCAAGGTGCTTTCACAGAGGACTGGAAGCAGAACCAAAAGAAAGCTTTGGTTATCAAAAGATTGAAGTTTACTATCATCGGAGGGTCATTCTATCGATTAGGTGTTGATGGTATACTTTGGCGTTGTGTGCTTATGGAAGGGAGAATGCAAGTTATTTCAGAAGCACATAATGGCGAATCCGGTGGAAATTTTTCTAATGAAGTTACCTACAAGAAGATTCTGCAAGCTGGCCTGTGGTGGCAAACACTAATTGCTGATGTTAGAAGTTTTTGTAAAATTTGTGACATATGCCAAAGAATGGGTAGACCTACAGCTGCAGATATGACTCCTTTAACGCCAGTACAACCACTGGGACCTTTTAAGAAGGTTACCCCCAAAAAGAACAAGTACACAGTAATGGCTACTTGTTATGTCACTAAGTGGGTTGAAGCGAAGGCTCTAATTGACAACACAGCCAAGTCAACTGCACGGTTTCTATTCGAGAATATTGTCTGTCGATATGGATGTTCGGTAGAGATTGTGTTAGACCAAGGAACACATTTTATCAATGACACCATGGGAATTCTATTGGATATGCTTTCAGTCAAGCATCGAAAATATACTCCTTATTATCCCAGATGCAATGGACAGGCTGAAAGTAGTAACAAGACAATCAAGACTATTCTCACTAAGGTTGTGCAGAAGAAGCCAGACCAATGGGATCTGAAACTCCAGACTCCTTTATGGGTGTATAGGACATCTTACAAGGTCAATACTGGGTTGACACCATTCAGAATGGTGTATGGCACTGAAGCTGTAGTTCCTATGGAGTTTGTTATCCCATGTCTGAGAATGGCTGTGAAATATGGCTTAGACTTCAACTAGAATTTGAAAAAGCTCCTAGATGAACTTATACAGTTGGATGAACTCAGGCAACGGGCTATGGTGGAACAAGAAATTGTTCAGCAACAAAGGAAGCACTGGCATGATCACCAAATCAAGATTCAAGAATTTCAGAAAGGAGATTTGGTGCTTCTCTATCAGTCCAGATTGGGCCCAAAGAAGCCAAACCTGAAGATTGCCTGGGTAGGACCATTTGAGGTAGACTGGGTCTTTTCCAATGGTACAGTAAGACTAAAAGATATATCTGGATTATTGTTTCCAGGAGTATGTATTGGTATGAAGATCAAGCTCTACTATTCAGAAGCTAGAGAGTCTAGCCAGGAACAAGGAACTAGGGAATTAGGAACTGAAAATCAAGAGATACCAGAATCAGATATTTTTGGGCTTTTTCATGTGCAGCCAGTTCCAGTTTCCGAACTAGTGCCGGTAGAACCAAACCAGACTAATCTCACGATCAGTACCAGTGTTATCAAACCAGACTGGGAACCGGTCCAGTATCAGTGGGAACACATTTCTCAATTTTTAAGCGCCCAACGATCAGATGGCCCACCGGTGGTAATCATTTCAAGGATGGGTAGAAGTCTTGTCCAATGCATGTCTGCCACAATAGCACCGACGTACACAAGTCTAGGGGCGGCGAGTGGTGGAGATTTGATGGCACAAATGCATATCACAGTCAGGAGAGTCGGCATTTTTCCTCATAAATCTCCTGCGCGATGATTTCCTCCCGTTGTTCATTCACCATCGCCAAGCTCTGAGGCATCTTTGCTACAGTCATAGAATTCGTCTTTTGAGGAGACAATCGAGTGTCGAGTAGCTTTGCCAGCAACACCTGGGTAGGATGGCTTTGAAGCATCAAGTAAGTCTTCCTCTTCCTCGCCTGTTTCGTCGTCTTCATAGTGTATGGGTAGGAAGAAGCGTTTAGACAAGATGTAGGAATCTCTTGTGGAAACCCAAGCCATCGTCATTGCTGCAAAGGCAAGCCTTCCCATCATTCCTTACAGCAAGATTCAACGATATATACTCACCGACCAAGCTATGGGCTGAAAGCAAAGGATGGTGGTACAAAAAAAGGGCCAATTTTTTTTCCACCTGTTTGGTCCTTTGGAGGGAAAGTTTTAAGGGCCAAAAGTTTTGGAATTTGTATTTTTTAGCTATACTTGTATCTCAAAAATACAAGTCGTGCAGTTTCACAATGGGCTAGCCCGTGTGAGAGTAGTGTTGTAATTAGTAAATTTAGTGGCGTCCGTTTGAATTGAGCGCTTTCTGCCAGCGCTTGGGCTCTCTCTCTCCCCTCAGACTCGTAGCAGAGCTGCTCTCTCTCTCTCTCATCATTGTAGCAGAGTTTCTCTCTCTCTCTCTCATCATTGTAGCAGAGCTCTCTCTCTCTCTCTCATCATTGTAGCAGAGCTGCTATCATGTGAGTTCTCCCACCATGAGGACCCCAAAGGGCAAGGGAGCTGCTGCTAGCAGAGCATCACCTTTAACATGCAAACAGAATGGGAAGGCCAAGGAGGGAATGCCCACCCATGGGAGAAGCAACAGCAAAGGTTCTTCCACCCCCGCCTCTCAACAAACAGAGCTGGAGAACAAAAGCAGTCCCAACACAAGGGCTAGTGCAAAACAGTTCAAGGCTTCTGAAATCGACTCCGAACGGACCTCACACTGTGTTGATGAGGATGAATCAAAATCTGCCAACAAGTCAAGACGTGGTAAACTATCCATTGGAATTAGGCTTGTGTTAATTAGATGGTGTAAAATTTTGAATTTAAATGTTCAGTGTAAAATTTGATACCTTGGAGCATCGCATTTGTAATCCATATGCATATGAGAGAAAAATTAGAAAATTGACTTGGACCATGCTAATTATCCAGCTTGCTCTATAGTATTAAGTGTATTTTTCTAGGATATTCTAGAAAAGTGGTTGTGGAGCTTCAATGTTTGTGGATAGAAAGGTTCAACTGAGACAATGTACATGATTCTATAGTTTCCCTGCTTTATGTTAGAGCTTTGTATATCATATGCTAAGGATTAAAACTGAAGTTATTGCAGACTATTGTTGAAGTTTTGCAGAAATAGAGTATGGATAAATCATATTGTAAACACATTAGTTATTGGTTATTAAATGTACAGTAACAAATGTGGTACTTTGGATTTGTTTCACAATAATTTTTGATTTGCTTGACATTTCAGGTAAGAATAAAATGGAGGAGTACCCTCAACAAACTAGGTTCTGTTATACAGCAGAGGACTTGCATGAGGAGCATGGCCTTAGTCTAGAAGGCAAACTCCCTAAGGACCTGACTGATGAGGACTTGCCATCCGAGCAGAGGTTATCTATTTTCAAGTACAAGTTCCAAAAGAACATCAAAATTTATTTAAATCATTTGCAGCCACATCTGGTGGATGGCTGCAGATTTTTATTCTCCAAAGTTTATCAGGGACCCCCTTCATGCGGTGAACTGACCACCAAATTTGCTAAGGGTTATGCGTTCGAGAAATGTGATGCAGTGAGAAAAGACCCAACAGGGCATTGAATAGCATGGGCTCGGTTTGGGGAAGGAGTGTTGCATATGATATCATTTAGGACTGGCGGTCTTGACCGTAAAGTTGAGACATGGAGGAAGCAAAATGCTTCCTCCCCTGGAACTGTCCCGCAGTCAGTTAAGAAGGCCCGCATGACTCAAAGTGGCAACAACATCTGCACAGAACCAAAGCAAGGTGTCAGAGGGGCAGTGGCTGACTACCTACCTGACTTAGAGGCATTGCTCCAAAGACTCCAAAAGCAGGTGTCACATCCAGGGTCATCAAAACTAACAGACCTGAAGGACTCTATTCAAGCAAACAAGGACCAGCTACTGGTATATGAGGGTAAAGAGGGCATGGTGAAAAGTTTGATGGAGTATATTGATACCCTGGAGGCGCGCATCGGTGTGCTGCTGGCAGCAAATACCTATCCCTGATGAAGAGATCAGAGAGGTGGAGGCTGAGCTTGGAGCAAGTCGGCGCTTGTTACAACGGCACGAGGTTTTCAAAAATATCAAGAAGCTCCAAGCTGAGGTTTGAACAGCAGGAGGTATTGTATTTCTGGCTTATTGCATTGTGTACGACTATTGACAGTTTTTATTCTGCACAAGCTTTGGTGATTTGGCATGTTTCACTTCTTGACTGGTTTATTTGCTGACATTTTTATGGGTTTTAATACTATCTTGGATTGGTTTGGTACTCTCTCTAACTGTTTTGGTACTTTTATTTAACACTAAGGGCAGTGCTGGAACTTTCCTTAGTACTTTAGGCTGCTGCTTCATTTCATTTGGTACTCATTTGAACTACTTGGTACTATATTGGTACTTCCTTCTTTCTAATTTTTGAGTCTTACACTGTACTATTTGTTTTGTTTTGGATTCTGTAATGGCACAATCCATGGTACTTTTGGTGCTTTTCTGATATTTGATCTTTTTCAATTCTATTTTGGGACTATTATGGTACATGCTGCTTAGTGCTTTGGTATCTTCTTTAAATGTCTTGGTACTTTCTAGTTTTTTTTTGAAAGTGGTTTGCTTATTTTGGACTGTTTTGGTACTTTTTAAACTGATTTGGATATTTAATCGAACACTAACTGCTATGTTCGTACTTCCCTTGTAACCTTTTGGTGCTTAGTTATTTTAATTGGTTCTCTCTTCGATCATTCTGGTATTGGCTTGAGAATTTTTGGTAGTCATATAGTTTACAGATATTGTCTTGGGTTCTATGTGGCACAATCTTTGGTACTCTGGGTGCTTTTCTATTCATTGGGTACTCTTATTACTTATTTTGGAACTTTCTAGTTACAGTCTTATACTGTAATGTTGAGTTTGACTTGGGTACTTTTGGTGCTTGATACTGCTTTGGTACTCTTGAAACATTTGGTACTTCAACCTATTTTGGTACTTTTGGTACTTCCCTTGTAACCTTTTGTGCTTCTTTATTTTATTTGGTTCTCTCTTTGACCATTTTGGTACTGCCTTGAGAATTTTTGGTACTCATATAGTCTACAGATTTGCCTTGGGTGCTATGTGGCACAATCTTTGGTACTCTGGGTGCTTATCTGTTCATTGGGTAGTCTAATTACTTATTTTGGTACTTTCTAGTTATAGTCTTATACTGTAATGGTGAGTATGACTTGGTTACTTTTGGTGCTTGATACTGATTTGGTACTGTTGAAACATTTGGTACTTCAACCTATTTTGGTACTTTTGGTACTTTCCTTGTAACCTTTTTTTCTTATTTATTTTATTTGGTTTACTCTTTGACCATTTTGGCACTGCCTTGAGAATTTTGGTACTCATACAGATTTGCCTTGGGTGCTATGTGGCACAATCCTTGGTACTCTGGGTATTTATCTGCTCTTTGGGTAGTCTGATTACTTATTTTGGTACTTTCTAGTTACAGTCTTATACTGTAATGGTGAGTATGACTTGGTTACTTTTGGTGCATGATACTGTTGAAACATTTGGTGTTTCAACCTATTTTGGTACTTTTGGTACTTTCCTTGTAACCTTTTTTGCTTATTTATTTTATTTGGTTCTCTCTTTGACCATTTTGGCACTGCCTTGAGAATTTTGGTACTCATACAGATTTGCCTTGGGTGCTATGTGGCACAATCCTTGGTACTCTGGGTATTTATCTGCTCTTTGGGTAGTCTGATAACTTATTTTGGTACTTTCTAGTTACTGTCTTATAGTGTAATGTTGAGTATGACTTGGGTACTTTTGGTGCTTGAAACTGCTCTGGTACTGTTGAAACTTTTGGTACTTTTGACACTTTTAGTATTTCTAGTACCTTGATACTACATTGGTATTTTCTTCTAATAATGTTTTCTTTGCTAATTGTTTGATTTGGTACTGTCTTGGTTCTATTTTGTAACTGTTGCAATAATATTTTGGTACTGCATGTGTTATTCACTACAAGAGGTTGTGTGCTCTTGTGACACTGTTAGCGACGGAAATACATTGGGTTTTTATTAGCCCCGGCGTCGCTAAAACTGTCGCTACGAGAGCGTCGCTATAGGCGTCGCTATATAGCGACGCATATAGCGACGCCTATAGCGACGTTTACACAGAAGACTATAGCGACGCTCATAGCGACGCTTATAGTGACGCCCGAGAGAATTTTTTTTTGGTGACAGGGCATTGAATGCCCTGCCACCCATCAACCATATTGTACTTGATTCACTTTTTAAAAAAAGTGCAAAAGTAGATAATAGACCCAAAATAATCACCCACAAGACGCATTGTTTGCAAAATTGACAATCGTACACATCATAAGCAAAATGAATTGATTGGCAAATGTAATAATGACAATTGTACAACATCATAGGCATAAAGAATTGATTGGCAAAAGGAACTGCGGTGACAAATGTAATAATATACATGGTTCAAAAAGACGTATAAAATCCGTCTCATGATACATAAGCTATGAGAAACCCTAAACTAATGCTATCTAGCTACGGCTAAACTGACGTCGTCTAGTCAGACGTCTCATTGCGTCCAAGCGGCGTATCTGTCGGATTTTGCAAAAAAAGACAATAAGACAGCTTTCAGTAAGTATAAACATATAACGACATTTATAAAACAATACAAAAAATAAAAAAGAGTAAACCCTAATACTAACCATGCCGCCGCGAGAACTGAGAATGTCCATCAGGGCGTTTAAGCCCTTCCTGCCTGCGTACTCGCGCTCGTACGGTGTGGGATCACGTCCTGTCATCGACCACTGTCAAAACATACAAAGATTTCATTATGTTAGAACTAAAAAACTCATAAACCCTAAACTATCGAACATGCATAAAGAGAAATGTGAAAACACTTACAAAATCGGCCTCAAATGATGCCCATCCACCGCTCCCCAAGTGGTGCGAGCTCCCTGCCTCTACTCGCGCTCTGGCTGCATCCTTTTGTTGCTTCCACTTGTTGGGATTCTCGCGCGCTGCTTTCTTCTCATTCTTCCAATCTTCTTTGGCCAGCCAATCTGGCCTGTTCCACCCATTCTTGATTGCTTTTTGCACTTCGGAACGCTTGTGTTTGCAGTATTCGCGCATTCGAATCTTCATCAGGTCTTCATTGAAGCGCTGATCCCGTGTTGGAACGAGAAACTCATCATGAAGTATGCTGATGACTCTGTTTTTTAAATCACTTGGTACTTCACTCCATTTGTTTAGTATGTAGTGTCTAAACAGCTGAGAGCAAAGACCATGCATGCGCGAGATCACCTTCTTGTCGTCATCATCCATGATGATGCCGCCGCTGATGTCGACGGAATAAGGCAAGCCCTCTGGCTGGTGACGCGTGAACCTGGGTGTCCCGGCAGGGGTCTCTAGCGGCGTGTCGATGGGGGTACGGACGTCAGGTGTCTCCACCGGCGTCTGGGCCCCGAAGCGAGGAGTGTCGAGTGGGGTGGCTCCTGGCGAAGTAGGTAGAGGTGTGTAGCTTCTAGGAACAGTCAGGCGTGCAAAACTTGGCGTAGATGGCGATGCTGTGGCTGGTGTGGGGGCGGGCAAAGAAGGGGAGGGTAAAGAGCCTCGTCGAACACGAGGCGGTGTGGAGGCATCGGTGACGGAATCCCCACAACAACCGCCACCTCCACCACTAGAGCGCCGGTGTCTAAACGAGTGTGAAGCTCGTCTCGTCAACGCCGAAGCTTCGGAGCGCGCCGAATGCTCCGAAAGAGAGGGAGATGCGGATGGAGTAGGAATGCGCGATGATGCGCCAGAGCGATGACGCTCCACGTACCACTGTCTCTGCTGCGGTGACAAAGAAGAAAGAAACTCCTCATCATCCATACCTGCATTAAACACACGAATATTTAAACTTAATATTGAATGAATAGAGTAGACAATGATGCAAAGACCATTAAATACAATGACGCAAAGACCCAAAAAGCCGTCGCGTAACACATGATTCTCTGGAAGATACGCTTGATGACCTTCGTAGATTTGCTTCTTCAGTGAGGGTGCCCTACGTGCATTCAGTCTAGGTCCACATGTGACACATGCTCTGTATCCGCTTGTTTGAAGCCCTGCATGTATACACATGATAATAGATCAACTATGGGAAAAAACAAGATTTACAGTGTCTGAGTGAGGAGTGTCAATAGATCACCTGAGCATTCTATTAGCCCTAGATAGTCATGCATGGTCCACATTAGAATGCCTCTAATCAAAGCATTCCGTCGTCCTGTGTGTCGGCTCATATCCACCACCTCTATGCCAATCCACAATTGTTGTAGCTCTTCCAATAGTGGACGAAGATACAGATCCATATTCTCCACTTTATATCGCCCTGGCACAATCAAGCTTAGCCATAGGTGCCCCTTCTTCGTAGTCAACCACGGGGGAATGTTGTAGTTGACGATGACAAGGGGCCATACACTGTAAGATGTTGATCTTTGACCAAATGGATTTACGCCATCCATAGCCAGGCCTAAGCGCAAATTTCGAGCTTCCCTGGCAAAATCCAACCATGTTCCATCTATATGTTTCCACGCTACGCAATCTGCAGGAATTCGTAGCACACCATCCGAAGATTTATTCTCCTCATGCCATGATGATAGGGCGGCCATGGACTTACATTCGAAGAAATGCTTGATGCGAGGAAGCAGAGGAAAATGTCGCAAAACCTTTTGTGGAATTTTTGTCCCGTGGAGATCTACTCGATATCTTTCGGAATCACATTTCGGACACTTCTCCATGTCTATGTATTCCCCTCTGAAAAGAATGCAGTCATTAGGACAAGCGTGGATAGAATTGTAATCCATCCCCAAGTTTCGCAAAATCTTTCTTGCTTCATCTCGAGAATCAGGCATCACATTGTCAGCTGGTAGTATGTGCTCTTTCAGCAATCTACACAACATAAAAATATGATACAGTCGTGTAAAAATCTATCAGATCATTATACATTTAGAGTTCTATTAAAGTAAACTAAATGTAATAGATCACCTGAAAAGCGCTGTGACGCTAGTGTCACTCCATCCAAACTTTGCCTGCATGTTGAGAAGAACCAGGAGTGCTTTCAATCTAGACATACGTGATCCATTATACAATGGCGTATCGGCTTCGCTTTTCATATCATCATAGATAAGCCTTTCTGAATCCATGATCGTCTCGATCATTTCATCAATCTCGGGCTCAAACATTGCCTCGTTGGGAATGTGCTCTGCATGATCATCCCCCGAGCTGTCAGAGGCTACATCTTGTGGCCTCACATATGCTGCTTGACCAAAGCGCCTGCGAATACGTCTATTGGGTTGCAAGATTGCTGCTTGTTGGCTAGCGTCAGAGTCCGACGAGTTATAATTGGCAACAACTCGATCTATAATAGATGGATCGAACTCGCCAAATTCGCGAACGTGCTGCAAAGAAACACGTCTTGTCCGTCGCACAGCATGCTTGCATTGATTACAAGGACATAAGACCCTCGTTGAGAGATAGGTGTTTCGGTTGGACGGTCCCACATCCTCGTCGCTACTCATAATGAGGATAAAAAACTTATAACCTGGACAAAAAATTTAATATTCTATTGGCATTCTTCGTCTTATCTCTCTCTCTCTCTCTCTCTCTTTACCTCACATTCTCTAGTCATGTCCAATCCCCGCACACCTCGGTCTAGAGGTGCACGGAGATCAGAGCCACCGGGTTATAATCTCGTCTTTATTGGTCAATACCTATATTTGTGGGTACAAGAAATCTACACACCCACGTCTACATGATACTGCATGTAGTGGACAAAACCCCTTTGCCTCTTCTCTAGCTGTAGCACTTCACTTCATCTTAACATCTTTTCACAGTAGATCTTTTCACTGTTCGTCTAACTCTAAACCCTAAACCGTAAGTAATTCTTGGGTGGACACGATCTAACGTAAATAATCGTAAATCTAAATAAACGTAAATCTAACTAAAAATAAAGCTAAATCTAATTTAACGTAAGTTTAATGACTAGAGGTTGTCTAGATGGTCATTGTGTCGGGGATGTAGTGACTCTTGCCGCCCTAAAGATCCACCATCTTCCCTATCTTCTGAAGACATTTCACCAGTACTTTTGGATCGACGGAGCCCACCATGAGTGAAGGCAGCAATACCCTATATTCCATTGAGGGCTTTCTTCACCCGCTTCATGCAGGCATCGCAGTCTATGGAGACCTAAATCTAATCTAATATAACGTAAATCTAAATCTAGCTTAAATAAACGTAAATCTAGTTAAAAATAAACCTAAATCTAATTTAATGTAAGTCTACATATAACCTAATCTTTAACGTCTTTTAAGATAGTTTCCTACGACGTTATAACTCTCTTCTTCTTGTGTGTGTGCGCGTGTGTGGATGTGTGTGCCAATAAAAAGAGATAATTGGTATAACCTTTCTATCACCCATGCCAAGTATGATAGATTGATTATGCCATTTCCCTCTTGAATAATAGGTCTTGAGTTCAACTCTTCGTCGGCTAGATCTTTAGGTCTTTTAATTTTAATTAGTTTCCTACGACGTTAAATTAGTTTCTCTCTTTTTCTTTCTCAATGTGTGTGCGTTTTTTTGGATCGTATGCATGTTTTCTCTCTCTTTTCCTCTCTCAATGTGTGCGTTTTTTGTTTATGCATGTTATCTCTCTCTTTTCCTCTCTCAATGCGTGCGTTTTTTGTTTATGCATGCTCTCTCTCTCTTTTTCTCTCTCAATGTGTGTGTGCATTCTTTGTTTATGTATGTGTGTGTGCGTTTTTGTTTTTGTTTGTACTCTCTCTCTCTCTCTCTCTCTCTCTCTCTCTCTCTCTCTCAAAAACACTATGTGTGTGTGTGTATGTGTGTGTGAGAGAGAGAGAGAGAGGGAGAGAGAAAGAGGGGAAGGGAACATGAGAATGAGGAGAGGGAAGGAGCATACCTGGCTCTCCTTCCTCTCCTCGTGTGTGTGTGTGTGTGTGTGTGTGGAGAAGAAAAAGAGGGAGGGAGAGAGAGAGAGAGAGAGAGAGAGAGAGAGAGTGAGGGAGAGCGTTACCTGCTCCTTGCTTGAGGACGCCGAAAAACTCAGATCTGAGATCTGAGTTTTTGGACGCGCTCGGTTATTTTTTTACCCCAGCCGGCGTCGCTATGAGCGTCGCAAATTTACAAAGAAATTTGCGACGCTCATAGCGACGCTTATAGCGACGCTCATAGCGACGTCGGGAAATTTTTTTTGGAGCGTCGCTGTGTGAGCGTCGCTAATATGAAGACCCTCTTGTAGTGATTCCTTGCTAGCAGTCAATTTTGGTATTGTTTTGGTGCCTGTTGGGTACTGTTCATTAGGAGAAATATGAACCTTGCATGGGCCTTGTAAGGAATCCTAATTTTTAGGGATTAAGGCTAATCTTGTGTGGGGTTTAGGGGACAAGGGCATTGAAGAAGGTAGTTTTGAGTAGGCTTTTCTAGCCTTTTTTTTAGACAAATGTAGGATGTGGACCTAAAGGGTTACTTTCTCTCTTTAGCTTTTTTTAAAGTGAAGGAAGCATAGGGGTGTGTCCACATCATCAAAAACGTGGGTCACAAAGAGACAAAATTTGACTTTTTAAAAAAAAATTCATTTCTACTTGTTTCTAACTTAAAACTCCCTCCCAACATATATACATATCCAAAAATCATTTTTTGACCCATTTTTTAACCCACAAGCTTAGAAAGTCCATTTTTTCAAAACTCTTTTCTCCCAAAAAGTAATAAACATTTTGTTCTCTCCTCCGCCTCCCTCCTCCCTCCTCTCTCTCTCTCTCCCTCTCCTCTCCCTCCCTGCCCCTACCTTCCTCCTCCTCCCCAATCTCTCCCTCCCCCACCTCCCTCCTTCTCTCCTCCCATCTTCCTCAACCTCTCTACCCTTCCCGCTCTATCTTTTCATCATTTTGTTCCTCACGCAACAGCTTCCATGGTGCTCACGGACATCACAAATGGTTTGCTTCCACCACCACGTACTCCGCACACCAAAATCATACATATTCACTTACCCACGGCATTTGCACCGAAGACCACTAGTGAAGGTGATCAAAGGTCATCACAGGAACGTCTCACTGCTTGTGAGACCAATGTTGAAATTTGGGTGGATGGCCATTTGTACCCTTACAATCCTATAAGCCGCTTCCATCCACCGTTTAATAGCCTTTCCACATTTATTCAATTTATTGGGAGGGGAGAAGCAGGTTTGTTAGGCTATTGCAAGCGGTTGTGTATGGGTGCATGTGCTTCTTTGCATATGTGGATGCATGAATGTCAAGCTCTTCACCTCAAGACGACGGCATTACAAGAGAGTGTTTCCTCTTTGGAGAGGGTAGTTAAAACTCTTGAACAACAAATGCAAGAAATGGAGTCCCACATCCAGAAGCTTACCAACACCATCACATACTTGAAAGAAACACCCCTTGGTGCAAGGAAACGCAAACGCACATATTCATCCATTGAAACTCTTGCACACCAAAAGCATACATATTCGCTTACCCACGGCATTTGCACCGAAGACCACTAGTGAAGGTGATCAAAGGTCATCACAGGAACGTCTCACTGCTTGTGAGACCAATGTTGACATTTGGGTGGATGGCCATTTGTACCCTTACGATCCTATAAGCCGCCTCCATCCACCGTTTAATAGCCTTTCCACATTTCTTCAATTTCTTGGGAGGGGAGAAGCAGGTTTGTTAGGCTATTGCAAGCGGTTGTGTATGGGTGCAGGTGCTTCTTTGCATATGTGGATGCATGAATGTCAAGCTCTTCACCTCAAGACGACGGCATTACAAGAGAGTGTTGCCTCTTTGGAGAGGGTAGTTAAAACTCTTGAACAACAAATGCAAGAAATGGAGTCCCACATCCAGAAGCTTACCAACACCATCACATACTTGAAAGAAACACCCCTTGGTGCAAGGAAACGCAAACGTACGTATTCATCCATTGAAACTCTTGCACATTCGGGAGGAGTACGCAAACGAAGAGTTACAACCACAAGGTGATTTGGTCTTTACTTGCATGATGCATTATTACTTCACACTATTTTCTAACATTTATGTTTATTTGTTGCTAGAAACTTCATCCAGGAGGCATGCAGTGGAACAAGCCAAGATGATCGAGTTAACCTTCTCACTAGTTGTCTCAATACCCAGGACGTGATTTCTATCTTACAATCACCTGGAGGTAAGCATATTAAGGATGCAGTCACCAAGGACCTTATGCGTAAATTAAGAAATGTGGTTAGTGATGATGACGTTCAACAAGCTTGTGATGAGGCTGGAATCAGCACCAAAGCATATCAGGCTATTTTCCAACTCCTAAAGGATGCCCTCAAAGAACATGGGATTGTGGAAAACCTATTTCCCATTCCTCACAAGGTCAAGCTTGCAAAGAAGGCCACAAATGAAGATGTGTTCTCCCGCATTGGGACATACCTACACATTGAGGAGACAATGCCAACTTCCCTTTATGCTTCGTGTGCAACAAAGACAAGGAGAAAAGGTAAGAAACAATCCATAAGACCTTCGGAGAAGGGCTTTCCTTACACAATGTGGAACAATATTTTCATGCATCTTAGAAGGCTTCAAGAATCCATGCTTAGATTTTACGAGTTACCTGAAGAAGGTGACACACTTTACTTTTTTCTTTGGTATTATTCTTATCATAGACTCTGAAGTTTAAGGTCTTAGCACTGTTTATTTTGTAGTGCTTGGCACAAAAGTCGCTTTTGTGCTGAAACTCGATGAGTGTCAAATAGTGAAAGGCTGAAGGTTAGAGAGGCTAAGTGTCACTCTAATGAACGAGGCCCTTCTGCGAACCAAGCGAAGGGATTCAGTCGAGCCATCTCCCACCCCATATTTTAGCGTGCAATCAAAGAAAGAAATTTGGTGGTTGGGTGCTATTGAGGTGCCCAAGGAGACCAATGGAGTACTCTCATGGATTTTTGAGAGAACTCCATGGATCACAGAAGTAATACACTCCCAAATTGCAGGTCAGAATTTGGAGATTGAGGGTTTTGGTAGTTATGATGTGGAGTGGCACTTAGGTGGGGATTTGAAGACCATAAAGTGTTTGCTTGGCTGCAAACAAGGGGCTTCTTCTCTCATGCCTTGTCCATTTTGCACTCGAGGGTACAAACCTAATGGAAAAAAATCACATAAGAGCACTACAAAGGCCGGATCCATGCTTCCATGGCAAGGGCATGGAGAACAAGGGTTAGATTGTCGTGATGTCGGAGATGAAGGTAGAGAATGGGAAGCGTCTATTCTGAGATGTCCCATGCTCAATGCCCCAGACCATGATCAAAAGGACCACGCTTGGAATTTAATATTTCGATTTCCTCTATCAAATGTACATTTTTGTACATTACACGCATTCATGCGCATTTTTGATAGGCTATTGAAGCTCCACATTGACTATGCTTTCACGATGAAACCGTTGGAAAAGTCCTAGGAAGCGATCGAAAGAGTGGAGGTACTCTTGAATTCCATTGGTTGTCACGGTGGAAATGTGTCTATCGTTGCTGCAAAGAACACAGAGGAGGCCCATGAAATTGCTCAACAAGTGTCAATGAGTGGACAAAAAGCTAGACACTTTTTGAAGAAAGTTTCCCAAGGAAAGCTAAGTCGATATGATGCTCAAAACAGCTCCAACCAGCAGGCAGGTAACCTTTGGGAGCTTTGGAAGGAGTTATGTAAAGCTACTACCGACAATGATTCAAATGGCAATCTTGCAAGCAAGCGCAAGAAAGTTTGGGCACAATTTGATAAAATGGTCAAGCTTATGGGCCTTAACAGCACAACAGAAGAACAACGCCAATCATTTCAAGAAGCCTTCACGGATTTTACCAAGGTCTTCACCCTTTCTTGGGGTGAAAATAACATCACACATTACATGGTAAGTCATTTTACATGGTGTATTCATTACAAGGGATTGTTTTTATTTAATAATGTGGATCGTTTACTCATGTGAACAACATATCTTGTTTGCGCATGGTGCATTTTTTATGCACAAGTATGGATCGCTTGAAATTTTTACCACTCAAGGCATGGAGAAGTCCCATTATCGAGTAAGGGGATTCAAAAATACTCGACATGGTGGTGGAATGGTGCAATCCAATTATTTGGAGGAGATGTTCAATTGGTTTTTTCGCACAACATTTGCTCGTAAGCTCACAATGGAGCGTGCGCGACAATCCAAGATTGCTATTGACATGCGGAAATGGAGTCATCAAGAGCATAGCAACAAGTGGCAAATGTCGCAAGGTCCCACTAAGCATGCTGCATGGCGGCAATGCAGAGTGCGACAAGGATCAAAGTGGATACTGCGCGAGTCACTAAACGTGAATGCATGGTCCAACTCTTAGCGACATGTTTATTTTAAAAATAATACTTTTTTTAAAAAAATTAGTGTGAATAGGGCCCTTTTTAAATGGGCCCTTATAAATATTGCATGCTCTCATAAACCACTCATTTCTTAAGAACAGGTGAGCTCTTACCAACGAAATGGCGCGCACCAAACAAACCGCGAAAGAGCATCCGCCTGCCAACAAAAACACCCTCCAAGGATGTGAGAATCCATCATGGCTTAAAGGAACAAGAAAACGGCCACTAACGCCTTGCCGTTCCAGGAACTCATCTGGTAGTGGTCATGGTGGTAGGGCACGAGAGTCATCGAGGACTGTTGAATCTCCACCTCCTCAAGATATAACACCTAGAAGGAGAATGAAGCAACGTGTCCAGCGCTGGAGAGAGGAAGAGGGCCAGCAAACAACAATGTTCGATAGGGAGCAGCCGTCGCGCCACCAATCACAAGCAGGACCATCCAGGACTCAGGTGGTCCATACAGACACTGAATCAGAGAGTAAGCCACCATGGCTGCGAGAAAAAATACCGCGCACACACCGGGTGGCCGTTGGGGGGAAGACATTGCATGGAGGTCAAGGAGCTCTCCCCACACAACAAGATCGGCAGCCAAGGGAAGAGGAAGAATCAGAAGAGGCTGCAGAACCAGCCCCTAAGCATGTAAACAGGCGCAAGTCTAAGTTTTTCAAGAAGCCTAAACGCCGCCCGCCAGGAAATGTGCAAGTGCCCCCAAGACAACCGCAGCGGCGCCGAAAAATAGCAAGGGCATTTGTAGAAATCCTCCACTACCAGAAGACGACGGAGCTTTTGATTCGACGCGCCCCCTTTGCTCGCACTGTGAAGGAGGTGCTTCAAAGCTATGGAAATCAGTATAGAATGCAAGCAATAGGGCTAGAGGCTATTCAAGAAGCTGCAGAGGCCCACATCATTTCGGTGTTGGAAGATACCAACCTATGCGTCATACATGCAAAGCGAGTGACAATATAGCCAAAAGATATGCAGCTTGCACGTCGACTGTGAGACGAGACTTCGAGCATTAGCCGAAGTTACCCCTCTTTTTGTATTGCACACCCATTTGTAATGATTGAACTTTCCAATGACAATATGATCAAAAGTTGTGTCTACTGTGTCTACTATCTTTGTAATGAAATGACTTTGTAATTTCAAGTTTTGTATGTAATTTCAGTCAATTTCAGTAAATTTGTGCTTTTTAAGCACCCTTCGGGGTAGATAAGCCTATAAGGGGCAATAAAAAGCCTGGCCATAAGGGCGCGCAAATGGACCATCCATCAGTTTTGGATGGGCCATTTGTGCGCCCTTGTGGCCAGGCTTTTTTTTGCCCCTTGTAGGCTTATCTACCCCCAAGGGTACTTAAAAAGCACAACTTTACTAAAACCTATTGGTTTTGCAACATTATTTTACATGGATCCTTGTGGACACCCTTTTTTGACCATTTCAAGCTTTGAATTCCCTATAGGATATAAAAAAAAAAAACATATTGTGAAACCAAGTGTCTATGCAACATTAATTTGGATTTTTCAAATGTCCAATGTAATTGGACTTTTTGGTGCAGGGGTGTACTCGGTAGAGCTAAAGCAGGTGATAGTGTGTTGGAAACTTCATTTCATAATTGATTTCACCTTTTCTAGTGTCCTTGAGTGTGAACATATGTTGGAATTGCCATAGAAAGGGTGCATCTAAATTAATGATGCAAAACCAATTCATTTCAATAAATTTGTGCTTTGTAAGTATCCTAGGGGGTAGATAAGCCTAAAAGGGGCAAAATAAAGCCTGGCCACAAGGGCACGCAAATGGCCCATCCAAAACTGATGGATGGGCCATTTGCGCGTCCTTGTGGCCAGGCTTTTTTTGGCCCTTGGTAGGCTTATCTACCCCCTAGGGAACATAAAATACCTAAATTTACTGAAATTGACTGAAACTACATACATAACTTGAAATTACAAAGTCACTTATCAAAACAATTTTCATATCACCAATTGAAACAATTTTCAAGATTGACAAACCACATTCAAAAGAATTTGCAAGATAGAGAGACAATTTCAAATATTTTTTATTACTTCCAAAACGGTGATTTTACATCATGTATCTGAGGAGTTCATAATTTTTTTGACCATTTCCTAGCGCCTATTTTGCGCGTAAGGCAACTCCCCAGTCAAGAGGGAGTGCGCTATGGCCTTTGGGTCAGTTGAGCCAATGGAAGCACGTATCCCTATCTGGGAAAGCACTTTACCATGAAAGCTAGTGCCAAACGCTGTGCATACAAGGGATCTACGCACTAGGAACACTTGATGCACAGTTTGAGCAATGGTGCTCAAACACAAAAACTTGCTGAAAGCTTTTAATGACCAAGTCATTAAAAGCTTGGGGAGTAAATTCATTATGGATAATGGCCACATTGCCAGAGGGGAGTTTTCCTAGGTAATGCGCAAGGGAAGCTTGAGGTCCAAAGCCCGTCTGCTTGCCACCCGTCCTTGCAGCAAAATCATCAACCTCCACGACATCCTGTCATAAAACGATGAAGGCTAAGAAAAAAGACAATGAAGGATAAAATAGTAACATGAAATTTAGGATACAGTTTACCTCCTGCTCCTTTTCGTCCTCCTCCCTGTTGCCCTTTGCATCCAAGTCAATGCTCCCATGCACCACAGATACGACCTTTGGATCATCAGATGGGAGGTTGCATAATGGCATAGGCATCCTAGCAGCCTCAACCTTGGCTTGCGTGGCTTGGAATTCTTCATCAGCCACGTGCAACTGCTCTGCTGCGAGGACCTCCGCACATACAACTGTAATAGTGTCAGCAACAGAGTCCCCATTTGGCAAGAGCTTGCTTTCTAGGGCATTTGGTGTATTGTCTAAGGGACATTTGGTGCTGTTGCATACCATGCTCAAGCATTCATCCATGCGCAGGCCAAATGCTTTCTCCAAATCATGCAGGAACACATACTCCTCCCCATCCACTAACACTGAGGAGAAGCAGCTGATTTCTACCTCTGGGATAGCCACATCCGTCAGTGGTAGTGGCACTGGAGTGTCACTAGGGCTAGACGCAACTATGGATTTCTCAACCAGTTCCTCAAGACCCCTAGGGTACTCGAGCCGGTGTGCCTTTCCTTCCGCTGCAGGGTTCATGGGGATAACCTGCTGCTCCTTGGTGTCCTTGATAAAGGACCCAACCTGAAGGTGTGGTAAGCGAAGCTCCTCCAAATCAGGTTCCTCGCTCACCAAGAAGATAAATGTTGCGAGCTGAGAAAGGTACTCCACCCCAAACTTGCGCTTCTTGAGCGCTGACACCCCTGGGGCTTGCTCGTCCAAGTAATGGCCTGCATCGGTTGCAATTTCTTGGAATCTTTGCAACCGCTTGGAGAAAGGGCTATCACCTTTTTGTATATAGCGCAAAAGATCGCAAGGCACCCAGATCCCTACATGTGGGGGGATAGATACAGAATATTTTATGATGTGCTCCTCCATGAACGCAAAAATCTCGGCAAATGCATCCATGTGAAGGGCAACTGTGGCATCAAGGTTAGGGAGACGAGTAAAAAAGGTGTGGAGGTCCAACTTCCCTTTGTATTTGGTGTCCTCGAGGAAGAGGATGAAGCCTGACAAAGGGGTGGATGTGGCTGAAGATGCAGAGGCTGTGGAAGCATCCATGTCTAGGCTGGGGTGTAGACAGAGAGTGGAGGAGCTCAAGAGTTGCAAAAGTGAAAATAGTGAATGAGTTAGGTGGCCCCCCTTTTATAATGGACCCTTTTTTTAAGACATTAAAAAAAGGCACTTTCACCAAAAAATGATTTCTCATCCGAATGCAAAAAGTTATATTCAGAGGCATGATTTGCCGAAGCAAATCATGTTGATTACAGCGGGGATCAGTTTGAAAATTGCAAGAGTTACAAAGTTATAAGATCAATAGCATAGTTCCATCCATCGCCCAGTCCTCCTTGACCTTCAGTTTGTCTTCCGTTCTCTTCACAATTTGCGGACATTCATTACAATAAGCATCCAATGATCGACAAACCATGATGTATTGAAAATGTGGTGGAAGGGTTCTCACCTTGTGACCTTGTAAACGAAATTGTGCTTGTTGAAGGGCCTCAAAACCCATAATAACCAAATGTTCTCGAACATTACTGAGAGTCCAATGCTTGTTCACTTGGACTGCCTCCAAAGCATCGTTGGGCATCTTCACTGCAATGTCAACGCTTGCAATAGCGTTGTCTACACTCTGTAAGGGAGTCCACACTCCAAGCTTGCACATCCAACGATCATAGTGAAATCGTATGTACAAGGAGGTGCGGGATTTCAAATAGCGCATTCCAATACCTGAAGCTCCAACCTTACAACGGTACCGGTTCCCGTTGTGCATGCCCTCCACAAAACCCCAGTCCTCTTCTAAAAGCCTTCCTAATTCCTCGTAATGCGCATCTTTACATACAAGCATTGTGGTAGTCTCCACAAATCCAAACTCTTTAAAAATGTGCACAAAACAATGAATAGACAAACACCAACTCAAGCCCACAGACCTAGAAGCTTTAGAGTATTTCAAAGAGTTTTGGACATCCATTATCATCTTTTGCTTGAAAGATGCTACCGACCACAAATCTGGCACCGGCCACTCCATACTTAATAAGGAAGTTACTTTGATGGGTTCAAGCGTTCCAAACGCTTGTGTAGAAGTAGGGACAATATAGGAGTGAAAATAGAAGAAAATCCTTCTTTGAACCAGTTTGGTTGGGCAAAGATGTGGGAACATTATTCCTCCAATATCTGCATGTATCGCATTGAATGTGCCAAAGAGACTATGTAGTGGCTGCTCCTCCACCAATGTGGATGGAAATATGACTATAAATGCATGACAAATCTTAAGTATGAATCCATAATAACATTACACCGTGATTTCACACCTAGCTTTGTATTCTCAAAACATGTACTTACAATGTGTTGGAAATCGAGGTGGTTGTTGCAAATGCATGGTTGACATTGAGAAAACATGTTGCACAATGGCTATGGTCCCCTTGTCTTTGCGGTTCTTGAAGCCAAGGAGCTTTCCTTTCCAATGAAGATCCAAGTTTGCACGATTCCGCACACGATGAGGGCCAATAGCAGATGGTTGCATGTATACCCAAGCACCTTTGGTGAACTCTTGTGGCACCCACTCATCATCTACACCTCTAGTGTTGTGGCATGCAAGTGCTGTGACCTCATCCTTTGGCCGCCTTTGCGAAGTAGATTTGGCCATGGTTGAGCAAAGAAAACTAGGAGGAGGAGAAGGACCTTGCTTGTTGCTACAATGTACAGAGGATAAAGTGATATGAGAAGGTGGATAACCCTTGTGGCAATGGGAGGAGAAGGTGGATAACCCTTGCTTGGTGTGGCAATGGGAGGAGAAGGTGGATAACCTTTGCTTGGTGTGGCAATGGAAGGTGGTAGGGGAGGAGAGAGGAACTTCCTTGCTGCAGCAATGGAGATGGTGTAGAGAGAGAGAGTGTTGGAGTAGAGGATGAGTGTGATGGTTGCAACCAAGGAGGGGTTGGAAAAGGGGGGTTCTAGAGAGAGAAAATCACTTTTTGCCTAAGAACTACTTTTGGGGGAGCTCTAGATAGCAAAAAAAGTTTTTTCAAAAGTTTTTTTTAAAAATTGAATTTTAGGGTTTTTGGGTGCACGTTTTGACTTTTTGAGGTCAAAAAATGCTTTTTTGACCATAAAATAGTTTCAGGGGGGTTTTAAGAAGATGAAATTTGAGTTTTGAAAATTTTGAAAAAATTTCAAATTTTTGGGATTTTTTCAAAACCGGATCAAAAAGGAGGGAAGTTGGAGGTTCCATATGCCCCCCCCCCCCGCCCCCCCCACCTTCTCACTAGGTAAGAGCCCATTTAAGAAGTGTAAGACTACTTTGTCCCCCTACATTTTTGAGGGCATAGAGTGTGTCCACCACCCTCTTCTCATTGGCTGGCCTCTAATTAACCTTAATCCCAAAGGGCCCCTAGAGGGTTCATATTTTTCCGAATGTTTGTTCTATTTTGGTACTCTTTCAATAATTTTTTGCTATTGCATGTGTTCTTCCATGCATCTTGGTTGTTTTGGTAAGTAAATTACGAGAGCATTCTGTTTTGCAGAGAGAGTATGCCAGGCTCTACAGTCCCTGGAAACCCAAGACCAGTATGAATTTGTAAGCAAGCTCTCTGCTGATGTGAAGAGAGGGTTGACTCACACGTTGACTCCAAGGCCTCATGTTGTGGGCCCTGAAAACACAATACATGTGTTTGGTTCTTGTATTGCCTGTGGGGAGGCTTCAGAGGCTTCTTACGTGGCTGGTACCTTCATGCTTCCCTAGAGGCATCAGTACCATCCACTGTGTTTTGCAGGTGTATTGAGAATGGAAGATACGTGCGTGAAGGCACTTTGCAACATTGCAATCCCTTCGGAGGCAAAGGCCTAGATTTCAGGGAGGTCATTATTGAAGAGTAAGTGGGGTGTTTGTGTTGGACACTACATGCTTATAATATCAGTTGAATTTATGATCTAATCTTCTTTTTCATCTTTGTGTATATGTAGGGAGAGGATCTTTCGGTGCGGACACCCATGACAACACCAACACCCCTGTGGATTGGAAGGATCTTCCTGGATACGGCAAGTCAGATGTCAGTCACATGTTCCAGGAAGATCCTTATAAGTCAGTGCATGAAGCACTGCATGACATTGGTGCCAACACGATGGAAGGCAAAAAGGGTGAGCCTACTCTAGATTCCAGTTTGGAGGAAGATAACACTAAAGCCGAAGCACATGAAAGACAGCAAGGCCCTAATGCCAGCATAGTGGAAGGGAAAGAGTCTGAGGCTGGTGTGGGCTCTGGTATGGCAGAAGCTAAACTGAAAACTGAAGTGCAGGAGAAGGATAAATAGGAAAGCAAACCGATTGAGGAAGTTGATGACATAGAGATAGAGCTAGGCAAGAAGAACACCGCAAAAATTCAGGATGATGAGGAGGTGGCAGTGGAAGTTCCCTCGGCGGCCAAGTGTTTGGATGCAACTCCAAAGTATGTAGAGGAGAAGGCAGGCAGAAAGACAAGGCAGCAGGCAAAGAGTGAGGCGGAACTTGCTGACAGTGTGAAGGAGGCAGAACCTGCCAAGGGTGCGAAGGAGGGTGCAAAGGAGGCTGTGAAAGAGTATGGCACGAAGGAGGCAGCTTATTTTGTGGAGGAGATGAAAGCCATGGAGGAGGATGAAGGTGCGGGGCAAGCGACAACCTTAGAAACACGTTATAACATTGACTGTGCCACACTCCCTGAACTCTTCCTTATGAAATGTAAAAAGCACCCCAAAGGTCGTGGTCTCAAGCCACGAACCTCCAAGAATTATCTATTTAACAACATTTTGTACTTGCTTCTGGCTTATCATGAAATACGATCCCATTTTGCGTTTGTCAATGTTTGGTGTCATGTTAGTTAGATGTTAATGTGTCCGTTCCTTGTTATGTCATGCTGTCAACAATTGGTAACCTTTAATGGTGCTATATGTCGACACTTTCTATTGCCAAAAGGCTGGCTGGGTGTTCCTTTACTCATTTTGCTTCGTGGTACTTCAGTGATGGACAGGTGGTGGCTGAATGAAAAGCGACCGGATACATCAATGCCGCTGGACGTAAAGGCGAGCACTAAGCGCCTTGTCATTCTGGATGTGAATGGAGTTCTGTTAAAGGATTGTCATGAAGAACCCGAAGACTTGTGGAAAATCCCATTTCCAGAGGGATGTAAGCCCCGATGCATGAAGGTCTCCCAGCACAAACACTGCGTGGTCAGACTTGATGCGGAGGATTTCATCCTTAGCCTGAGGAGGCGATGCGACGTGATGCTTTGGTCCTGCAGCCAAAGACACAATCTGATGACCATACTGCACGCTTGCTTCCCTAAGTTGATGAAGATACAAAGTCTCTTTTTAGGTTTGAATCCCTTAATTTCCAAACTGGTTTGGTTGATTTTGGTACTGTATCTACCTTTGCTACTGATTTGTACATATTCTGGTACTATTGGTTCTTTTTGTACTATTTGGTACTATCATGTATAGGATTTGGTACTGTTTGTACAAATTGATACTGTCCACACAATTTTGGTAATGTTAGCACAATTTGGTACTGTTTGCATAATTGGGTACTATTTGTTTCTTTTGGTTCTTTTTATTCATTTTGGTCCTTTGGTACATTTGATACTTTTGGTACTGTTTGCACAAGTTGATACTGTCCATACAACCTGATACTATTTGCATAGCTTACTTTGGTATTGTTATGTATAGAACTTGCTGTTTTCTTTTTTTGGTGATTTAAGTCTTTTGGTACTTTGGTACTGTTATGTACAGAACTTGTTGTTTTTCAGACTGTGGTGATTTAAGTCCTTTGGTACTTTGGTACTGATATGTACAGAACTTGCTGTTTTTCTTTTTTTGGTGATTTAAGTCATTTGGTACTTTGGTACTGTTATGTACAGAACTTGTTGTTTTTCAGACTTTGGTGATTAAGTCCTTTGGTACTTTTGGTACTTTGGTACTTTGGTGCTTTGGTACTGTTATGTACAGAACTTGTTGCTGTTTTTCAGACTTTGGTACTTTGAACTGTATACCTACTCTAACAACTTAGTTTACTTGACACAGATATTTTTGACCAGTCCCATTGTGAAAAATGGGCTTCCTCTATGAAGGATGTGGCAGGCCGTTTGGGGCAGTTCGGCGACAAGCCCATTTTTCTGAAGCTCCTGCGAACAGTTTGGCGCAAGCATCCTCAATTTAATGAAGCTAGCACGCTCCTTGTGGACGGCACAAGATACAAATCATTGAAGAACGATTATGAGTTGTGCTACTGCATTCGAACATATGAGCCAAAATATTACGATCAGAACAAGCCGAAGTATCTCATGGATGTCATTCTGCCATGGCTCACAGGATAGCTAGATGAGAAGTTTCCCACTGCTTATAGCCGGCGCACACCCGAGTTTGATGTAGAGGACGACATCTCCCTGTATGTTGCTGACTACTTTGTATCTTTGGAAGGGTACTTGTACCGGTTTGTTTTTCTGCACATGATCTTTTTCTTGCTACTTCTTTGGTAATTTTTCTGTTGCTATTTTCATGTGAAGCCTGAATTAGCAAAAATGTCAAATAACCCACGAGCATTGATTACTCCTTCCCACTTTAATTTCTGTCCCATTGATAACTAAACCCGGATTCTTGCACCTGCCTAAGATATTTTCAACCTTATTAAAGTATCCTGCTATCAAACAAGGATTAGGCAGTCTGGCTATCAAATTTGGTACTGCAAGAGTCAGCTGAAAACAAATTAGCAAGTACATACTACTGATCACAAGTAAGATTCTATTCAAGAGAATTACACTGTTGCTACTAGTGGCTAGACTTGTAGTTGGGGTTTACGCTGTATGGCTCCCCTCGTGGTCACTCCCTTTGTCATATGGCATACTGTTGTAGATATTTTCATATATCTTTGAGGATAGTTGAAAATGCTTATGCAGGCCCGGTATGACCTCCATGGGGAACCGTATGGCTCTATCAAGATGGGAGTAGATCATGACCGGTGGTTTCTCATTCAATAGGGTATAAGTATCAACTTTTCCCTCAACCAAGGCATAGTACAAACCCTCAACCAGAATTCCACCCTTTACGATCTTGTTATGCCAAAGGTCCTTTAGTACTCTTGGTGCCTGGTACATGGTTTTGGTGCACTTTAGAAGGTAGAAGTCCTCTTTCTCCTCGGTTGCTTTCATTGCAAAGTTATCCCCAATGGATAGTAATTGGGTTAGCACCTTAGGGTCTCCTTCATACATAGGCATGGTTAAATCCACACTCACTTGGGAGGAAAGCAGATCATTGTAGTTCTCCTCATCATCCTCGTCCTCATCACTACCTACTTGTACAGACTCTGTCAATGGCTCAATGGAGAGATATTTCCATTCTTTAGTGCCTACCTTCCCTCGTTGTGTTAAACCTTGCGTCTAGAAAATTGACCACATCAGCCGCACACTTCATGGGCCAGCCATTGGGCTTTAGCTCCTCATGCGTCAAGGTCCTCTTGATAACCGCACCTTCACCATCATGATCTCCTTTTCCATGTCCTGAAGCGGAGAAGTTGTGCATCATATGAAATCCTGACAACTGATAATACCTGGCTACAAAATAGTATGGTCGTTGTGCCTTGAACTGTGAAGCGGCACCATCTGACCAAACCCAATGATAATGGAAACACTGTCCTTGTTGTTTCATCCAACTGTCATGCAAGAGAAAACAATGCTGAACAAAGAGCATGTCATGGAGCTTACGTATGATATGTAAAAATGCAGAGTCTTCTCAATGGCTCCTACTAAATTTCTGATATAAGAGATGTGCACCAGTATTGTGACCTGTGTTGACCACCAATGCATAGACTGAATCTCATGCTGCACTTTAAAGCTGTAATTCTCTGCAAAATCAATAACCAAAACCACAACGTCGCTTGGAAACTTTAGCAAGCAGTCTTTAAATTGCTGGGCCTGCCACCTAAAAACAAAGTTGTGCTTGACAAAGCTTTTCAGATGATCTGAAAAAAGATGAATGAAAGTTGCACTTTTCATCCTTTCCACGACTAACTCCTTTCTCTTCTTCTCGTTTCCTTCAGCATTAACCTGTCCAATACCCACATCCTTAATATCTTAATAATCACCTCCCTACTATCTGTTGTAATCTCGTCTGGGCAGAATGACAACTTCCTTACACCACATCTAGGGCACTCTCCCAGCAAGCATCTTTGTGCATGATATTCATGATCCTTAGGACGAGGGCACAATATGAAATCCAGCAAGATACTTATGTGCTAAAAAAATGCCTGGTTTGCAGAACACTCACCTACTTCACACTGTGTACCACAAATGGAGCATGTACATGGATGTTTCTTTGCGTGATGCCCAAAATTGTTCTGGCGCATTTGATTGAAAGCATCCCTGAAGTATACTATCTGGATATGGTAAATACAGCAGTAAGTATAGCGCTCCTTTAATTTTCGGACAAAGAATGGCTTGAGTGTCTCAAAGGACCTAAGTGACAACTCCACCACAGGATACGTGCTTTTGAATCTTCAGTAGAGCTCCACCTATATACAAAATTTGATCCGTGCATTAGAGCTCAGAATATTACTATAAAATAGCAAAGCACCAAAGTAGTTTACAGTACCAAAATTAACAATGTAAACCACAAACTCATTCTAAAATACCAAATTTGGCACTGTATTGCCAGATTTCAGGCTATAGTACCAAATTAAGTGCAGAAAAGCACCAAACTAGATTGATAGTACCAAAGTGGGTACATTTCTACACATTGCATAGAACCAGCCTGTATTCATAGGACCAAGCAGGGTCCATAGTACCAAATTATGTACATTGCATAGTACCAATCAAATCCATATTACAAAACAGGGTCCCTACTATCAAATTCTGTACATTGCATGGTACCAACCTGAATTAAGAGTACCAAACAGGATCCCTAGTACCAAGTTTCGTACATTGCATGGTACTAGCCTGAGTTCATAGTACCAAGCAGGATCTCTAGTACCAAATTCTGTACGTTGCATGGTACCAGCTTGAATTCGTAGTACCAAACCTAGTACCAAAGAGGATCCCTAATACCAAATTCTGTACACTGCATGGTACCAGCCTGAATTCATAGTACCAAACATGATCCCCAGTACCAAATTATCTACATTTCATGATACCAGCCTAAATTCATAGTACCCAAAAGGATCATTAGTACCAAATACTGTACATTTTATAGTACTAGCTTGAATTCATAGTACCAAAAAGGATCCCTAGTACCAAATCCTGTACATTGCATAGTACTAGCTTGAATTCATAGTACCGAAAAGGATCCCTAGTACCAAATCCTGTACATTGCATAGTACTAGCTTGAATTCATAGTACGAAAAAGGATCCCTAGTACTAAATCCTGTACATTGCATAGTACCAGCCTGAATTAATAGTATCAAATAGTATCCCTAGTACCAAATTCTGTACATTGCATAGTACCAGCCTAAATGCACAGTATCAAACAGGATCCCTAGTGCCAAAGTGGATACATGTTTGTACCCTGCATAGTACCAATTTGGAAACCTAGTACAAATTTGGGTACTTTTTTGTATACTGCAAGCTACAAAAGGGATCCATAGTTCCAAAATAACAACTTTCCAGATACAAAAAAGTACCTAATTGGGACTATGCATCTTTACTTTGTAGCATTTCTACCAAACAATGGTACTATGCATCTGTTTGGTACTATTCAGAATCTAGAGAAGCTTCAAATTGGATACTACTGAGGTAGGAATTGGTACCAGAATGATACCAGGTTTGGCATGCCGAGAATTGGTCAAATTTTGGCATGCTGGAAATGGTACTATGGAGCTGAGTATTCGTACAATGATTTTTGTCTAACAAGTTCTGGTATTCTGTGTTAATCCAAGAGTAAAAAGGCGAGCAAGGATTATAGTGTGGGCAACACATATTACCTGAGAATCATCTAGAAGATGTATGGGATGTTTGATGACACATTTTGCCTCGATCCTGTGCTTACAGATATCCATTTTGTTAGGAGAAATCTTGTCTTGGATTTCCAGAAAGCGGCCACCAAATCTCTAGTTTCAATTGTGATACTTGTATGCAGAGAAAATTGTTTGTGATAAGCACTAAGTGGCAACACTTCATCCTCATCTTTCATTCCTAGTCAACTGCTTGCTGCCGCTATATTACATCGATGAACGCCCAAGGCAGCAACAATTTTGGACTGGTTCACAGTGGTTATGCTCTGATCACCATTGTTCATTATCATCGTCAAAGAGGTTCTCTTCACAAAAAGCTCAGTTGAAGAGTGGGGCACTTTCAGCTGAGTCAATGTGTTGCGAACGCCGGAAAGAAGACTCGATTGCACATTCGAACTCCTCAACTTGGAAAATGGCTGATGATGCATGAGCTGATCTAGAATTTCTTGTTGTTCTAGTGTTGTTAGTCCTTGGGTCTGCCGATGCCAACATCTAGCCATGGCTTTGCATATATTGTTTCTTGATCTGGTTGTAGCAAGTTCAGCTATCTTAGCAGGGTTGCGCTCCTTGTGTCATTGATCACGCTTCTTTTGTGCCCAATAGTCCCGCAAAAATACTTGGTTGCTGACAGGTTCATGAATGCTCATGGTTTCCATCATAGCACCCTCTATAGATGCAGGCACCCCTGACTCGAGATAGGTGAAGGAATCATGCTCAGTATCCATCGCAATCTCTGAAGATATGGTACTGGCCTGAGCTGCCATGGCTGTATGGTGGGAGAGGGAGAGAGGGAGAAAGAGAGAGAGAGAGAGAGAGAGAGAGAGAGAGAGAGAGAGAGAGAGAGAGAGAGAGAGAGAGAGAGAGAGAGAGAGAGAGACAACCGAATCTACTTCCCCACTTCTTGCACCCACGTCGTTTATCTGATATAACCCGTTTCGGGAAAAAAGAATAAAGTAGAGTAAATTATAAAGCCTCCAAGAAATTGATTTTATTGTTTCTCCTTTTTGTTCAATTTTGCATCTTTTACTTGGGTCTGATTCTCCTTACCACACCCACCAAGCCTAGGTGGTGTCAAGGACAACCAATTTTGTACCACCATCCCTTGATTTCAGCCTATGGCTTAGCTACAACTATGGGATGTATGAGTCGTTCTGCAAGACACAAGAATCGCTTTCGACGCGGCCATCATAAAGCAGTTTCTTGACTCTTTCGATGCTGAAGATGGTAGTGCAATGGTGTATGGTAAAAAGGTGTCTGCTACACCAGAAGACATAGCTTTTTGCATTCCGGATGCCCAATGAGCATAAGCCATCTGTGGCAACCCCACAACAGATCAGTATAGTCCTAAAGGATGGTGAAGCTCGCTAAGCGCAAGAGAAAAGCCAGTGGTCAAGGGATTCCAATGGCAAGACTGGAAGCTTCTATAGCTTACAGGTTTGTAGCTGAAGCACTAAGTCTTAAAAATAATCCAACATATGTGTCCAAGAAATTTTTTGCTATGCTTCTAGCCAAGACGTTGGATTCAAAGGTTTCCATTAACCTTTGTCAGATTTTGTCACACAATATGCTTCAACAAACTGCCAAGTTGAAATCCCAAAGTGTTTTTAAAGCTTGGTATGTTTGGTAATTTCTATATTGGGCCACTTCTCCAGATGCTCATGGCCAGGTAAAATTGGCTTGGAGTAAGAAGTCAGTTCTAGAATCCAAGAATATTGATCTATCTTCAGATGAAGAAGCCACAGATAGTCAGACCACTCCAACTGGTTTGAAAAGGAAGGCCACCCAAGATCAGGCTGGTAGTTTGAAGAAATCGAAGACGACGTCACTGATGAAGAGCAGTGCTTTTCTGAAACAGATAGAGAGTCAGGTCAAAACTGTGACTACTGAAAAGACTATAGTTAGCCAAGATGATAAACAACCTGCTCAGAATACTGAGGTCAACGAGCCAGTAGGACATAGTACAGTCGCTATTGGTACTGACAAAGATCAGACAAAAGCTGCGACTTCTGAGAAGGCAGCAGAACAGTCGGCTGTGGACAAAGAAAAACTGGACAAGGGTAAAGGTCAACTGGACAAAGGCAAAGGTCCAGCATCTCAAACTTTACTGGGTGGTGTCTCTATCTCCAATAATGAAGAAACTTTGCACTCGGTAAAGAAAGACAGGCTGTAGCAGATGCAGACCCATCCACTGAAAGGGCGTCTCTTTCTACAGAAAGCTGATTATGTAGCCTTACCCTATATGGCTCCAGTTACAGTGTATGAGCCCACTGATTCTGACCTAGCTACAGTTAAGGATGGATGTTCAGTCCTCATCCAGTCTTCATGGAATACTATTGTCCACTGTATGGGACAAATGCTGGATGCCGCAGGGTCAAAAGATGAACTGAATAAGGCTAAAGCTAACTTAAAAGAAGCTAAAGACCAGATTCAAAAGCTAAAGATAGCATGAGACGAGCAGGATCTGCGCCATAGGCTACTTGAAGCTCATTCAGACAGGGCTATTGAGCTATTAAAAATCAAGTTAGCTAAGGCAGAGTATGATATGCAGATTGTGAAGGAAGAAAGGAATGAAGCGAAGAGAGCTACAGAAAGGGCTGAAACGATGCTGAAAATGAATAGAGTTGACTTCAAATCCTTGCTACTACGCCATACAGCTCTGAAAGCTTCCCTCACTGACAGATATATTTATAATAGCCTAGCTGAAATTTTAAATCCAGCAGGCAGCGCTGTCTTTGATCTGGAAAACATGAAGTCTCTTATGGAGACTATGCAGCGTGACTTGCAAGACAAAATGGCTGAATATAATGATGCTCTAATGAATCAAGAAATCCTGGATTATATTGAGCAGCAGAATTCCCTGGATGAAACGGAAGAAGATAAGGAAGAAGAAGAGGATAAGGAAGAAGGAGATGATAAGGAGAAGGATGACCAAGAAGAAGGGCATGCTAATGATGATGATGATGCCTCACCTCCATCTCCATCTCTAGGACCTGGTACTGGTGGCATAGGGCCAACTGAAGGAGGTCAGTCTCACAGCCAGACCAACCAGACTAGAATGAAGGGCAGAAGTCGAGCAATCAGCAGTCTGAAGAACATCAACCCAGTCACACTGGGAATCAGCCAGCAAATCAGTCCCAGCTCAGTAGGGAGGCTAAAGGGAAAAGAAAAGTTAAGGATGAGGGACCAACAGCTCATCAACAGCATTCCTTACAGCTTATCACCCTTAAGAGGCGATTGAGACATCAGCAGGCTCTCATAACCAGACAATATGTGAAGGATGATAATCTCCTATCTGATCTGGAACGCTTTCAAAGACTGTATGTCGGGGCTAGGGAAATGGTGGAGCACTGGAAATCAATGGCTTTTCATGATGAAGAAACTTGCCGTTTACCTACGCATCTCAGCACAGTCCAGCTGCTGGAAAGGGTTCCTGAATGGATAATCACTGCTGAAGAGAGAGTGACCAACCCACATTTGCAAAGACACTCTAATGCAGATTGTTGCTCTCTCGCTCTTCAATTAGAACTTCTGTTGGGAAACAAACCAACCTACAAATGTATGAAGGATGTTAGGGAATAGTTGAAAGAGGTTTTGGTGCAGATGCAAATTGCCAAAGGACTCTTGGATCAAAGAGTGCGGGCCATTCTTGAAGATCACACAGCCACTAGTAAAGGACCTCAGACTAGAATGTCAGTTGGAGAACAGGCAGTTGCTCTTCGCAAACTGTTTCAGCTAGCCTAGACTCACTAGAGAAAATGATGCCGCAAGATAACCAGGCTGTTCTCAATTTTTTAGAATGCGTGCCTAATTCTCCAGTTCTCTTGTATGCCTTCCCAGCAAGAGAGATAGAACTGCCAAGATTTTTTCCAACACTTTACCCTCAACATCCAGAACCAGTCGATCGCCTTACATACTTCAAGATTATTGATGAGCTCCAGGATTGGTATGAGCGATCGACTGTGGAATGGAAAACTTGGCAAACATTGTTCAATGATGCTCTCCATTTCAATGATATTCACGAGCTAAAAGAAGAGATGCAGAGGATTCGGATATGTATGGGTCAATGGAAGATTCAAATCAGGGGCCTGACCAAGATCAGTAATCAATTGTTGTAAATTACTGTCGAGTCCTCTAAATTGCCTGAAAAGGATATTGCAGCTAAGGCGGGCCTAGAACCATAGTATAGAGAGATGGCTGAGATTCTTTTTGAAGCTCGGGTCAAAACCAATCAGCCTCTTCTAGAAGGATGGATCCATACTGCTTTGCATTGTCACGATCTGGCTAGAACTAGGATCACCAAAGGCAGACGCTTTATGATCCTGACACCAAAACCTATCATTCCCTCACGCCTTATGAAGTAGAGATGACCACAGAAAGGCGGGATTAGCTTGAGCAGGAGGCCATTTACCGACTCATTCAGAAGGAGAATGTTGGCACTAGGACTTCTCAGACGCCATCCAGGCCAAAAGGCAAACGGAAGCTGGTTCAATGGAAGGATACTGGGTAGTTCCATCTCAGTATTCAGTGGCGGCTTTTCTTCCTCAGCTGGAAGGTTGATATCCGTTTGTGTAGACGATGAGAGCTCTACACTGACCTTTTCCTTGTCAGCTGGAAGGTTGATATCCGTCTGTGTTGATGATGAGAGCTCTCTAATGACCCTTCCAGCTGGTTCTCTATCATTGGTCAAGTCCAATCCCCAACATCAGAAGCAGACAGTGGATTTTTTAGCTTCAAATCAGAATCAAACAAGGGAGTTTTTCAAAAACTTTGGAATCTTGCCAAAATTCAAGAAAGGAGGAAAGGATGTAGACAGCTGAGATAGTTTCACTAAGTGGGAACGCTCTCTTATGAGACGCGCTGTGAATCAGTTAGTAATTACTACGGTAATTACCATGGTAAACCCCAAGGCATATAAATAGGGTCCATTACTTGAGCATTTGGTCTAGCATAATCGTGAGCATAGTCGGTTTAGCATTTTGGCGGCATTTGTACTTGAGTTGTCAATCATTGGCAGTTGTACTCTATTTTTTTGTTTGTAAGCCACATCATACTTATTGTAATATTTCATCTGTAATTCCAATCACGGCAGGATATTCCAGTTACACTTACTCTGTATTCAGTACTCTGAATCTGAATCTGAATATTATTATACATAGTCTGGTTCTTATTCTAGTGGATAAATTCCACTTCAGTTTCTGTTCCTTTGTCCAGTTTACTGTTTGAACTAATACATCACCAGTAGAGCTGAAATCTTCTAACACTCAAAATAGCTATCCCAAGAGATCAACTCCAATTCCACGCATGCATGCGTGTGTGTGTGCATATCCGTGGATGTGTGCGTGTGTGTGCACACACACACACTCGCTGGCATTTGTGTGTGTGTGCACACACACGCTACACACAGGCGCGTCTGTGTGTGTACACACACATGCACATGCATGTGTGTGTGTGTGCACACATACGCGCTTGTGTGGACGCGTGTGTGTCCACACACACACATGCTTTTTTGCAACATGTGTGTGTGTGGACACACACACACACACGTGTAGTCCACGTGGCCATGCAAATGCCAGGCAAGCTATCGTGTGGCCATGTGGACTTTCCACATGTACCTTCGGTGGCCGACGGTACACGTGGCGTGCCACGTGGCCATGCGCACTACCACATAGGCAACATGCATGCCACGTGTACTGCCGGTGGGCAACAATACACGTGGCAAGCCACATGGCACCTAATAAGGCACCACATGTACATGGCGTGCCACGTGTATTGGCGACAAGCGGTAGTACACGTGGCTGACCACGTGACCTGCGAGTTGTCTGCATGGTAGTGTGCCAATCCACGTGGCACGCCACGTGTATCGTCGGCTAACGAAGGTACACGTGGCAAATCCATGTGGACACGGGGCGGCCTGCGTGTCCACGTGGACTCCAACGCGTGTGAGTGTGTGTGTGTAACGTGCCTCTTGCCACGCGTTGGCCAGGGCGAACACACAACCCCGCGTGGGGACGTGTGGCCGTCCATGGCCAACGCGCTGGCCAACGGCACGTGGCCGCCCATGCTGGCCATGGGTGCCCATGGCCAATGCCCCGCCCCCCCGCCTCAGTCCCCCTCTGTTAGTGCCCTTTCCGCCCATGGCCAACGCCCCACCCCGCTCGCCTCCGCTCCCCCTGCCCGCCCCCCGGTAGCGCCTCTGTCTTGCCCCCGCCTCCGCCCCAAGTAACGGCCCTGCTCGTAAACCCCACCCCGCCCCACCCCCCCCTTACCCCGTCTCCGCCCCCGGTAGCGGTAACGCACCCCCCCCCCCCCCCCCTTCCTCGCCGCTAGCATGGCGGGGGAGGGGGGTGGGTGTACTATCTCCTAAACGTCCCCATTACCTGACTCCCCAACCCTTCGACTTCGACTTACAGCTTCTTGCCCCCCTCTCGTTAGCACACCCGACTGCTCACACATCTCCCTTACACATAAACATTGAAAAAAAAATTTTAATTCATGTGATCACACAGTCACACAGTCACAAACAAATTTTGTAACAAACATTTTTTTTAAAAAAAATTGTATTTTTTTACATTAATTTTTCAAAATAATAAAATAAAATTTACTTTAAATTTATAACGGCTATATTATTAGACGTGAGTATATAAACAATTTGTTAGTTTATGCAATGTGATCTTGTGCTTAGTTATTTGCTTAGCATATTATTCTGGTTTGCTCTTTATTTTTCCTTGGTAAAGAGTTTTCTTATCCTTCTTGCAATGGTAAATATATATTATCTGAATCATTTCTTTTACAATTAATTTCTCCAATGCATTTTACAACTTTAGATGCAATCATCAAAGTTGGTGATATTGAAATGAATTTGCCTCTTGAGAGGACGCTCAACAATTTGGGTAAATTCATCTATGTACTAGATGAACAGTTTTCACGTAAATACAAAGTCAACGTATCCCATCAAGCACAATATGCAGGCTCATCTAGCATGACTCCCATTGCCATTGTGGATAGTCCGTCAAAGGTGCAATTCGGTCAAAAGGAGTTAATAGATCTATGTACCCCCCCTCGAGTTTTGCTCTCAAATAGCTTCGAAAGGAGTACAAGACAAAAACTCTTACAGGCCGAAAAGAAGGGCACATTGACAAAGCTCTTAATGCAAATACAACAAGTGGAACAAGTTACAGAGATTCCAAGGTCTTACAATGGTGATCTTGTTCTAGAATTTCCACCTACCATGGGAAAGTTGCACCATATGGATGCAATGCAGCATAAGTATGATCCTCATTTGTGGTCGAAGCCACAAACGTCCAATATTGTTTTTCCAGGTGTAGTGCGTCTTAGTCATTGCATAGGATCTCTCAAGTGCATGAATGAACAATGTGTCCGCTTCATTAATTATCATATTCCCAATACAAGTCATTTCAACGGGTACATACAACAGGCAACTGCACCAGGAAAATATTGTAAGATCGGAGATAAGAGCCTTACATGCCACTTTTGTAAGGCAATTTCTTTCTGTATTGCAACATGTGATTGTGTAGTATACTATGTCATGCCATCCGATGACACTGCGACTAGAGTCATGATTCATCGTTGCACACATCGACACGATGTGCACAACGGCACATCCAAAACACTAACGGACAACACTAAGGTGATGGTGCAAAGGATTTTGACTGTTGACCCACATGCAGGAGCCAGGAAGGTTCAAATGTGTTTGGCAAAAGAAATTATAAGTACAACACTTCTTTGCAACAACACCAACGAAGGAATTTTAGGAGAGCAACAGCTATTTGCAATCGCTGAGGAGTTGGAGCCATTGGTGCAAGAGAATTGGTATGAACATTTCTTAAATTCTTATTTCCATGCAAAACTCTATGCTAAATTATTTTTTATCTAAACACTTTTAACATTGTTAGGTTTTGAAGGTCGGTATCTATTTTACGTAGAGGGGTTGACAAAGAATCTTTTGGCATTGATGCACTCCTAAAGCTGAAGCGAGAATGCACATATGAATTTTTCCATGGAAGCTGGTTTACTGGTCAAGGTACAGAGGGGGAGAAATGTTATGTCTTCAAAATGTCCACAATTGGTCCAGCATTGGTGAACCGAATGAGACAAGATCAGGATGGCGATCTTCGACGTGCGTGGACCCAGTTTGATCACACCAAACGTGTTAACGAATGGGTGACTATGGCCTTTCATGTCTATGATCCAAGGTACATGGCACACCTTAACAGCTTTGTGGCTTGCCTTTGACTCTCTCTAAAACAATTTGTTTGCAACATGTAGGACCTTTTGACTATTGCAACTTGTGAAATGAAACAGGAAGACATGGAAACGCAATGCTTGTTTTGGGAGTGCCTCAATGATGTAATGATATCGTGTGGGTGTGAACAAGCTAATTTCTTTGGCTTCATGGCGGATGAAGCTCAAGCAAATTGGAATGCAATTTGAATTATTTTCAATGGTGGTGACAAGACCAATACAATGAGCGGTCGAGAGCGTTCTTGTCTTTTCCATTGGAAGCAAAGCTTGAATCAACACACAATGAAATATGTGGTGCAAGCTTCTCAACACACACACAAAGAAATGTGTGAGAAGTGGAGGCAAGCATCAACAAAAGAGGTTGCAACAGCAGAGGCTCGTCTGATACGCCAATGGTGGCGTAATGGTCATTGTATAGACCGTAACATTCCATACATGGATTCATGGCTTAGTTGGTGGGAAATTCGTATTGCACATTGGGGTGGCAGTATGACATGCGGAGAAAGTAGCTCTGATGGACCAAACACTCCACGCACTAACCTTGCGCAGAGCAAGCATGGCAGCTGGCTGGCAGGGGAGGATTTTTGTAAACGCATTTTATTATATGATGCATGTACAACCGACCTTGCAAATTCCATCTTACAGAGCACAAAGGCCATTTCATATAGCCATGGAAAACACATTGGGAAGGGTCCATCAATACAAAAGCTTACGTAACACCATGAAAAACGTCCCAACCAAGTGATAAGAGTAGTGAATGCGGCTACCGAGGGCACTCCAATGTATAAACAACCAACTCCATTGACAGGAGATAAGGAGACATCAAGGCAAAAATGCAAGCCAAATGAGGTTATCAACGTGGAAGATGATGCATCGCATATGCCTGAGTACAACTCGATCACCAAAGATTGCAAGAAGTGTGGAAGACCGCGTAAGATCAACTTTGCAGAAGAAGAGATATCACAAACCCAAAACGAAGTATAGGTTCTAGTGGGCAGTATGTAGTTGAGCGCAAGGTCAATGAGGCAATGTGGGCCATACTTCGAACTCCACAAGGTAGTAGGGTCACATGTAGCGGCACGCCAAGAGGAGGACGCAGGTGTGGATGCAGTATTGCAGGTTCTAGCCTTGGTATACCGGACCCATCTTTTGAAGGATATCGTAAATATCCAAATGGTGTGGTGCGTCAATGGTTTTGGTTTTGTCCGGATCATGTCTTGCATTGTCATATAGTAGACCAGAACATTGAGCCGCAACCTCAGCATCCACCACACACTTGGTCCGTGAATGTGGGCACCAACCTATCGGAGGATGAGATGAAAATATTGCATGAAGGGGGGTATCAAATGGAGCTCAACAAAGAAGGAATATCTAATGTAACGCCGGTTGATCCTGCACAAAATATGACCAACTCTCCTTTCAAGTCAAAAGATACATCCACTTCTGAAGGCTGTGCAAGAGCCACAGTGCGAGATGGTGTGCATGTACGGTATTGGACTTCCATTTCCAAGGATGCTGCTCGCAAGATCAGTTTAGCACTAGCCCTGAGAGTGAAGGTTGTAGAAGAGATATGTGCAGCAGATGGTGTTAATGAGGTCTTCAAAGTAGAGACCAAAAGTGAAGATGGTCATGTCGGGATGTACAAAGTTTGTATTTGCAACCAGCCATCATGCACATGTCCAGACTTCATGGAACGGGTGTCAAAGCAAAAACCATATCTTGCATGTAAATATTTGTATTTTATTTATCTGCGTGTGCTAGGGTTAAGCCAAAATGAGAACATGTTTATCCATCAACCAATCCTGACAGATGATGATATTTTGAGGGCACTGAGCCGAAGCCGGACCTATCCAGGCATGGATGCATATCATTTGTCAATTCTCACTTTTTCTTAGTATGCTTCACAAAATGGACAACTATACTAGTTGTCCACTAGTTTCTAATTTTATCTTATGATGGCCACATTTTGGTACATTCATTTGCAATTTTTTTTCAAATTTGAGAACTGGTTGTTTATGTGTCAAATCGTGTATAAAGTAATATAATATTTCCACAATGGCTATAAATTGCCATATATAGCTTGAATTATTTTTGTGAAAGCGTCCACGTACTAGCTTCCGTAGCATACTTCTCTTACTTTTCACGATGTCCGACGTCTTGAGAATAAAATCAAGTCTGCGTGGGATGCCATGGAAGCCATTCCCAACGGAGAGGTGTTGTATGGAGCCGACTGGTTTAGGGAGTCTCTAAAGGCAACAAACAATGTGTATCGCCTCTATCAATGTCGCAAGGAACTCAATATGTGGAGATTACTCAACTTGAACGAGAAGGGACAATTTTCTTTCTATTAATGCTGGAAGAAGATTTGGCTTATCACAGAGGAGGATGAGGAGATGATGATGCAGCAGCTAGGGAACGTGGTGAATCTTCTTTTGCCACTTGAAAGTAGCACATCTACTCCTAAAACCGGGCCTTCTAGAAGATAAACGCTTCTTGCCTATGTAATGCAAGTGCAATAAAATGTAACTTTCTATTATTAATGGGTGTTCTTGTTTTAAGTACCCTTGTCTCTGTTGTTTTTGAAACAATTTGTTTAGCTCGCATATCTTTGTCTATGTCTCAACCTCCCTAATACCTCTCTCTCTCTCTCTCTCTCTCTCTCTCTCTCTCAGAGATAGAGATATGAAAAAGCCGAAAGAGTCGTCAAGGAGGAAGAGAGAATCTTTTTAGGAATCTGCTCACCTGATTCTTAAAAAGCGCTCACCAAAAATTGCTCGCTTGAAAATATCCCCCAGTCTAATACATTTGTCAAGGAAATGGTACATGGTGCTGATGACATCATTGGGTGTATTCATATGCAAATGGTGGCATGGAAATTGTGGACGCTTAGGCATTTTACTATGCAAAGTGTCACAAATATTGATTGAGATAAAATTGATGAGAGTCCTACAAGAACTACATATGGTTGATATTTATTATGTCAATGTTTGTGGTTGTGATATTCAATTGCAAAAGATATATCACAATCATAAATCTTATATTTCAAATGAAGAGTTTGAAGTTTTAAAATTAATTGTGAAGTTTATGAATGGGATATATTGGAGTGATCCTCAGCCGTCTAACTATAGGGTAGAATATGAGTCGTTGTAATAAACAAAATCATTGAAGTTGTTGTAAAGACTTTGACGATCTCTTCACGCGTTTTGGCAATACAGCTCTATTTTGACATGATGACTAGTAATTGAAGTGTTCGTATTGCGCTTATACTTTTTTAAATTTTAAGCTTTGAGTACTAATGTTGCTCTCTTTTCTTGTAGCCAATTAAATGGTCTACGGAATTGTGGATATTTTTTCAAGTAAAAAATCTTATTGTTGATGCCTTTGAAGAAAGTTTGTTACCTGCTAAATGGAGATGGCAATAGACATGGGAAGTGATCGAGAAAAATTACACTGTTTGGGGGTTATATGTAGATAAAGAGCTACACACGATTTACATCAAGGTGCTTGATCCCTATTTCTTTCCCAATCTTAAGTTCATGCTCTTAAAGCAAGAGCTTGGGTTGATTCATCATTACAAGATCTACTTGAGCCGAGTTCAAAAAATAGATTTAAGTGAAGTGTGTAGAGCTCCAGCTCAATATCTTGATCCTGTTGAAATAGCACGACTAAGAGTGCTATGCAAATATATTTATGAGTCTTTTTTTGACAATAACATAAACTTTTTTTTGAAATATGTCTCTTTAGTGATGTGCTTTTATGTAATCTCTCTCTCTCTCTCTCTCTCTCTCTCTCTCTGTGTGTGTGCAAAAGGGGGAAGGAGAAGAGAAAGATGCAAAAAGGTTAAAGGGACCAAAGACAGAGTGCGACAAAAACTTGCATTTGAACAATGGGTAAATAAGTATTCGTAGATTATTGGTGATAGTGTTGATCGTGTGCGTGTGTCATGAAGAGATGTATAAAAATACACACACACACACACAAAAAAAAAAACACACATACAGAGGTGGTAAGAGTGAGCAAGACCCGTCGATAGACGGATCGCGCGAGCTAGTATAGAATATTTAAATAGCCACTATATCGTATTATAATGACAATATTTACACCCAAAAAAAAACTAACTTTATGATAGAAAAAAATTAATTTGTGAACATTGGCTCACATAACGGAGACACAAACAGCCTAGTGACTCATGATAAGAGGATTAATGCTGGTAACTAGAGTTGTTGTGTGATCGGGATTCGGTACCCTATAAAAGTAGGAGCTTCCTCGATCAAGGGCTCGAGTCGTTCCCACCTTTTCTCAGCATCATCACATTTGAAATCTGAATTGCTGTTCTTAGAGTCGCCGTTCATGGAAGATCACGGGCCTGTCCAGCATCCTGGATATTGCGCATGGTGCTCATGTCTTCCGATCTGCGACTTCATCAGATTGCTTTTCTCTCCAGCTCGGCGCGGCGAGCTGATCCCGGGAACAGCGGTACTTCCGACTGCTTCAACTGATTTGCTCAAAGCTGTTCCCTCTATAACAGCAGCTGTCGATAATGGCGCCGTGTCCCACCAGCTGCCTGCACATGAAACAATAGATGGAGGCCTGAATGGATCATCTGTGCACAATGCCACCGACGATATTGATACAGATTTCCTTGGCGGAGAGATCCCCGTTCTGAAGACAGCAGAAAGCTGTATCTCCACTGTTGAGGCCAGACGTGAGCGTAGACATGCCAGAGGCCTAGTCGGTGGTCAACTATTTGAAAACAGCGACATAATTGAGGATTTTCTCAAGAGGGAGCCTCTTTTCCGCATGTACAAGAGGATGTTTCTGAAACTTCCTTTCAGCACATCAATGCTCAGAAGGTACATGCTAAGCTTTTCTAGTGATGAACGGAATGAGCTCCATAGGCGGAAAATAGAGATGTTCAGCGAGCTTATACCTGCAGCTGGCGATGGAGCGACTGATTGCAATCCGCGCCTGGTCGTATATTCTGATCCTAATTCCTCCGGCCCCATGAGGCGCAATGACCGAATTGTTCTTCCTGACGTTGTTATCGACGCCCTTGCAATACACTACCCTTGCGCGGCTATAGCATTGTGGAAAGCAGATCAGCGGCAGCTGGAGGCCGGTGAAGGGATAGGTTCCACACAAGCTGTCAGCGGGCAAGCAGCAACGTCGTCTAATTTGTTCAACCCTTTGTTCGAGTATGTGTGGCTGCCCTGGGCAAAAGAATCACAGTATTACGAACATAGAGACGTAGGACTGCTGGCGTGCGAAGAAATGGTCATAAAGGGACTGCATCTCCGGCATGCAGCGATACAGGCCGTTTCCTGGGCCATTCCTACTCTGCCTGTGCTTCATTACATGGTGCAACGTGCTCCCGATGGAAGGATTGTAGAGATCGGCAGTGGAATGGGCTATTGGGCCCTGCTTCTCCAGCAGCTTGGCGCTGATGTTGTTGCTGTGGACAATATGTCAGATATACTCAATGAGCAGGTTGCAAATGTCTACTTCTTAGACACGCTTGTTTGTGATGGTGCCGAATTTGTGAAGGATGGCTATGCTGCTGGCCGAGCTCTCTTTCTATGTTGGCCCCACGAGCCACTGTTTTCGAATCATAAATTGGAGACACACTGCTTGGCCGAGCATTGTCTTGCATCCTATGCCGGGGATACCGTGTTTTTCGTTGGTGAGGTCGGAGGTTACGATGGCTGCACGTTCAACATGACGAAGTGGTTGCAACGGAACGCTTCCAACGGGTGGGAGATCGAAATGGAGATTGAACTGCCGTGTTGGCCTTTATTCCACGACACCTTTCTCTGCTGCGTTAAGCGAAGCTTGCCTCCAGCAATATCGAGTCGCCCTAACCTTGCTGCGGCGCCCGGCAATGACCACGACCTAGCAGCCAATATCAAAGATAAGCTAGAAAAATTAGCTCCAGCTGTAGATGCCTTAGCTGAAGAAACGTCGCATCCAATAGGTCTCGTTGCTGCAAGCGAGCGAGGTAAAGGACGTGCTCATATAACACATTTTCCGCGTACGTTCGTGTACAGTCAACGACCTGTTGATCTTACTTCCATTGATGATTCATACAGCTAACATTGCAGAGACCGATGAATGCAAAACCCCAGCCACAGAGCTATACGAAGGGGAAGAAATTGCTCATCCAACAGGTCACTCCGACGATATTGATCATGCGAGCGAAGGTGCGCATGAGATTGCACTAGGTAATCCTTAAGTTATAACCGTTGCATAAAATAAATTCGTTGAGGTACGTCTCAAGCCATGCCGCACAGTGCATGTTTGGCTGATTTTTGTTGAAACTATTTGTTTAGGTACTCTGGATATTTACTCCTTAATTAGTTAGACATGCCGCACTGTGCATGTTTTTGGCAAGTTTTTTCTGTGCAGTGCATCGATGATTAACTCGCTTATACGTCCTTCTGCAACAGAAGAGATTCATGGAGAACAGAAAAGCAAGCGATCGAACCTTTATAACAGTTCGGAAGTCATGCGGTTTGCTAGTTTCAGTGAAGCAGAAAATGAGATACTCAAAGTTCTTTACAGTTGCACGCTAACTTCCGTCCCATCACCAGCAGGCACAATACTACGATATTCAATTCGACACACCCAAGCTGGTCGGTCAAATTAACTCGATCTATTGTCACCATTCGTAATGTCGATCTATTGATTAGCTGATGACGATTCTAACAACTTTGTCAGAGGTTGCGGACGCAATAACATCATTGCCCAACTGATTCAAAAGTTCCTCGGATTCTGTCACATGATCTGGCCGATCAATTTCGAATCACATTAGGAGCAACGACCAGATATATATAACCAGCTGCCAAGATATTAATTGCCATGAGGAGCAAGAACACTTGTAGATCATGATGCGGAGCCAAAGAATACAAGACGAGAAAACTCTAGAACGCGCATCGACCTCACCATAGGCTATGATGTGCTGTACTAGGAAGGAACTGTAGAAAATGAGCTGCCTGGCTTTCTTCACTAAATACTGATTTCTATGGAATTACAGTGAATAAAGTACCGTGTCTAGTGATTGAGTGCGATCCTCCACGGAATCCATCCATCAAACAGTTGTATCCATTTGTGCTGTATACGGCTAGAATTGCAGTTTAAGTTGAGTGTCTTGCACAGGATCCATCTAACATACATAATTAAAAAACGTTTGCTGTAGAATGTTTACCGCTTTCTTGTAGCGTACTTTCTTGTTTTGTTTCAGGCATTCACTTCGAACAGTTGAATATAAAGACTCAGACTAAGCTAATCCAAGCTGTCTTCAATAAGATATACTGAGATATAAAGACAAAAAAGAAAATCTAGAGAATGTTATCATAGTCATAGTCACAACAAACTAGAAGGATGGTGTTGGATTCTTATTCATCCTATTCTTTATCTTCTTCTACTAAACATACTCTTCTTTTGGGATTTGAATTGTTATCGGTCCTGTCTTTGTCTTTCTTGAAGCGCTTGGAAGGAGGATGACTCTTCTTCCCACAAATGCTACAAGCCTTTGATGCTAGGAAATCTTTGGCTATATGTCTCTCTTTGCCAACTTGAAACAAGTTTTATTGCTAAAACCAGTTGCATATCCTCCTCATCTTGATATTGTTGAGCTCCTCCTCTACTTATTCTCCTCAAATTGTAAAGAGTTGATCACATCCTACAAGTTAGGCATTGGGGACTTATTTTCATTGATGATTACTATTGTTTAAAACTAGATGGCAAGGCTCCTTGTTCTCCTCTGGTACACTATAGGTCACAATATAGATGAGTTGTGTAATCATGCTTTTACGGTTGTTAACAAGGCTTGCAATATCTTTGTTAGGCTCCATTTTTATCTTGTAGAGATCTTTTCTCAAGCTTACTCTACTTTGCTTTCTCCTAGCTTCGAATATTTTCTGTAGGGTTTCCCATGTAGCTGATGAGACTTCACAATCTTCCGTGAAATGTGCATAATTGTCGGGTAGTAGCGATGTGATTATGATTTCTAGTGCTTACTCATCCTTCACTTGATTATGTGTACTCATAGGCCATGTTTGCAACTGTGTCCCTGCATCACTAGAAGAGGGATCACGAAGTGTCAATTTGACTATTTTCCACAACCCTTTCTTCTTTAGATAGCCCTTCAATTGTGTCTGCCATGTGTGAAAACCGACCCCATCAAATTTGATTCCCTTCTTTTGCATTTACGTGAATTAGAGGGGTCTATCCGCTAAGTTATTCTAAATTTAGTACCCCTTTACTTTAAGTAAAGTCACCCTTCATGATAAAAGGTAATGAGGTACCCTCTTCACACTTTGTTCCGCATTAAAGTGTATTCATATCCTCCCAAGTAAGAGATCTTATGTCGAGAGAGACCTGTGGCCATGGGAAAGACTCTTTATGGCTATCAAAAGTCTCTTTTAAATCTCATAAATGTTGTCAACATTGTCCCCCCGGCCATCATCCACGATCGGTTTGACTTTGTTTGATGAGAACTGCAAGGTCATGTCATGTAATGGGCACTCATTAGCATGACATGGACATCGCATGCTTGGTAGAGTTTGGGGCTCCTATCCTAGGTGCCCTATTTCATTGGTTGCAGCTTGTGCACTCGTGTTGGCCTTGCTTTTGTTTCTCAAGAAGACTCAAAAGCGTCGCATGTAAGAGACTTGAGCGCCTTATTTGAAATTCACCTAGATTCCCTTTGCCCAAAACAAGATGGTGAATGTTGAACACAAGACCTCCTTGACTAAAACATTTACTCAATTCACTATACCCCAAGCCCACGTGCCTTCACATGAGGGAACCCCAAAAATTAATGCCTTATTTTTAGCCTTGCAGGGACATGCATGCTCACACAAACAATTCTTTATTGTAGTAATTATGGGCTAATTAGCTCCAAATGTGGACCTTAATGACTCAAAATGGAGGTGTTGTAGAGGACTCAAACCCAATGGGAAAGAAAATTACTAAGAAAAAGAAAATTACACAATATCTTCTTCACTAGCTTGAATCCTAGCATGGGTAGTGGCACACGATGTGTACATATCCCATCAAAAGGGGCAATATAGCAAGAACAAAATTGAAATTCAGCCTATGTATAGATGAAAAAGAGTTATGAACCAAACACAATGGCAAAGAGAGAGGGGTGCCATATGATCGAGCATAGGGATCTTAATCAAGATGTTTAGAAGGTGTTAATCACCAGTAATGGCTCTCATACCATTTGTAGAGATTGGGAGGATAAAATAGAAAACCAACATGCATGATAATCAATACTTTATTGCACAATAGAAATTGGAGTAGAGTGTAGACACAAACTTGATAACTAGATCGAATGAAAGTGAGTACAAAGAGGCTCATTATATAGAACAAATGTGTGACCCGTCCCTCAAATGGTAGGGGGTGACACTAGGCATGGTGATGCAGTGAGCGAAGGAGCGAGAGAGACAAAGAGGTAGAGAGGGAGTACCCTACCTCAGCTGACATGTGTACCAATTGTCATCTCATTCAAAAAGCACAAAAAGTACTTGAAGAGCTAGCTCGAAGCTAGTTGTCTAGGATACTCTCTCTTAGAGTGTTCCAATTGCAGAGGCATAAGGCAAGAAGCTCTGGATTGTTTTTCATAAGATGCAAAGTGAGGGCATCTCTCTAGATCCAATTAGGTTATGCTTGCATTTTGAACACGTTTTACAATACACAAGACACTAATATGGGCAAAAGAATTTTTGATGGTATTGCTAGTCAGGGACTCTTGAAAACATTGTGCCTGGCAATGCCTTGGTCAATACGTATGCCAAATGTGGTGTACTTTAAAAAGCACAGAATGTGCTTGAGTAGCTAACCATCTAGGATCTTGTCTCTTAGACTTTATTGATTATAGGATATGACGTTGTATAGGGGCAAGGCCAGAAAGCTTTGGACTATTTTTAGTGAATTCAAAGCAAGAGAATCTCTTCTCTAGATGCAATCACTTATGCTTGCATCTTCAAGGGCCAAGGCATGTGCCACCAAGATGTTGAAATTGGAAAAATAATTCATGATGATTTTGTTAGTTAGAGGCCGTTGAAACAAAACGTCGTGCTTGGAAATGCCTTGGTTGGTATGTATGCCAAATATCGTGTCCTTCAGTGTGCACAATTGAGGAGCTACCTATCTAGGATGTTGCCTCTTGGAAGTCATTGATTGCAAGATATTCCAAACGGAGCAAGGTCAAGAAGCTTTGGCCTATTTTTAGCAGATACAAAATAAGGATGTCTCTCCATACGCAATCACTTAAACTTGCATTGTGAAGGCATGTGCCACCACTCAAGATGGTGATACAGGCAAAAGAATTCACGATGAGATTTCTAGTCACGAGCATTGAAAGAAATCCTTGTGCTTAGCAATGCCTTGGTCGATATGTATGCGAAATGTAGTGTCCTTTGAAAAACACAAAAAGTGTTTGAGGAGCTATCTATCCCAGATGATGTTTCAGTGGATGCAAAGTGAGGGCACTGAGGGCATCTCTCTAGATGCAATCACTTACGCTTGCATCTTGAAGGTGTGTGCCACCACTCAAGATGCTGATACGGGCAAAATAATTCACGATGAGATTGTTTGTTAGGGACTATTGTAAGAAAATGTCGTGCTTGGCAATGCCTTGGTCCATATGTATGCCAAATGTGGTGTCCTTTAGAAAGCACAGAAAGTGCTTGAGGTGCTACTTGTCCGGGATGTTGTCTCTTAGAATTCATTGATTGCAAGATATGTTGAATGGGGTAAGGCTAGGAAGATATGGGTTGTTTTCAATGGATGCAAAGCGAGGGCATCTCTCTAAATGCAATCACTTATGCCTTCATTTTGAAGGCGTGTGTGGCACCACTCAAGATGCGAGTATGAGCAAAAGAATTCACGGAAGATTGTTAAGGGCTGTTGAAAGAAAATGTATTGCTTGGCAATACCTTAGTCCATATGTATGCCAAATGTGGTGTCCTTCAAAAATGTGGTTTATGCCAAATATGGTGTTTAGAAAGCACACAAAGTGCTTGAGGAGCTACTAGTCCGGGATATTGTCTCTTGGAATTCATTGATTGTAGCATATGCGGAACGGTGGGCAAGATGAGGAAGATCTGGGTTGATTTTAGTGGATGTAAAGAAATGGAAATCACTTACACTTGCATCTTGAAGGCGTGTGCCACCACTCAAGATGCTGATACTGGAAAAAGAATTCAAGATGAGATTGTTAGTCAGGGGATGTTGAAAGAAAATTTCATGCTTGGCAATGCCTCAATATGTATGCCAAATGTGGTGTCCTTCGAGAAGCACAAAAAGTGGTTGAGGAGCTACCTGTCTAAAACATTGTCTATTGGAATTCATTAATTGCAAGATATGACAAATGGGAGCAAGGATAAGAAGATTTGGGCTGTTTCAGTGAATGTAAAGCGAGGGCGTCTCTCTCAATGCAATCACTTCTGCTTGCATCTTGAAGGTGTGTTCCATCACCCAAGATGTTGATACAAGCAAAAGAATTCACCATGAGATTGTTAGTCAGGGGCTATTGAAACAAAACATTGTGCTTGGCAATGCCTTGGTGGATATGAATTCCAAATGTGGTGTCCTTTAGCAAGCACAGAAAGTGCTTGAGGATCTACCTATCCAAGATGATGTCTCTTGGAATTCATTGATTGAAACAATATATGCCAACGAATGGAGGCAAGGCAATGAAGAGGTGTTGATATGAGCAAAAGACTTTACGATGAGATTGCTAGTCAAGACCCGTTGAAAGAAATCATCGTGCTTGGAAATGCCTTGGTTGATATGTATGCCAAGTGTGGTGTCCTTGGTATTGCCTTGGTCAACATGTATGCCAAATGTGGTCTACTTGAGAAACCATAAAAAGTACTCGAAGAGTTGCATGTTCCGGATGTCGTCTCTTAGAGTGCACTGTTTTTTGGATATGCCCATTAGGGGCAAGACTAGGAAGCTTTGGCCATTTTTCAATAGATGCAAATCAAGGGCATCTCTCTAGTTGCAATCACCTATGCTTGCATCTTGAAGGCGTGTGGCACAACGCAAGATGGTGACATGGGCAAAAGAATTCACAATGATATTATCAGTCAAGAGCTAATGGGAAAATTGTAGTGCTTGGCACTAACTTGACTGACATGTATGCCAAATATGGTGCCTTTCAAAAAGCATGAAAAATGCTTGAGGAGCTTCCTATCCAGAATGTCGACCTTTGGAATGCATTGATCATGGGATATGCCCTAAAAAGGGACATGATGAGGAAGCTCTGGGCTATTTTAGACGTATGCAAAGCTAGGACATCTCTCTAGATGAAGCCATGTACGGTTTTGTCTTGAAGGCATATGGAACTATATGAAATGTATGGCAAAGATTCTTGCAGAGCTACATGTGTGGAATGTCGTCTCTTGGAGTGCATTGATTTCTCAATATGCCCAACATGGCCATGTCCACAAAGCTCTCGTCTGTTTTCAACAAATGCAAACCAAGGGAATCTCTCTAGAATGAAATAACCTATGCTTTTGTCCGAAAGGCTATGCTTACATGAGGTACTATTGACTCTCTCTCTCTCTCTCTCTCTCTCTCTCTCTCTCTCTCTCTCTCTCTCTCTCTCTCTCTCTACTCTGTGACCTGCACATTGCTGCAACCCACGAAACACGACTTCTATTATTCTAATGCTATATTTTCTTCCAAAATAATCAATGATTTAGTATTTCAACATGTACACAGTCTGTTGCATTCTTGAAAGTGATACTTGAAGACGCCATCCTCTTCTTGGTGTACCTTGGTGGTTTGTACAAAAGTTAATAGCATTATGAACAAGGCTCAACTACCTATCTCATCACGAGTTTTTTTGCCCATGTTAACTTTTGCATGATGCTACATTGTTGAAAATAGGGTTGCAAGAAAACACACACAACTTGGAGAAGACGAAGGAAGCTCAAGGCACACAATAGAGAGTCTTTTAGTTAGTGTGCAATGGAAAGATAGATAGCCCTAGAGTGATGGGCGTATATACAATGGACGGGGGGAAAAACCTCCTAAAGAGGGAAAGAATGCCCTGGCAGTCCTAGTGTGTTCACACACATCACTACCACATGTACATGGTAACAAATCCCCCCTAGGAGTGATGTGGTGAACGAGGGTTGGCACGAAGAGTAAAGGGAAGTTCCATGCCTGAGGACAGGATCAGTCCACAAAGGGGAGCAAGCCTAAAGCTTTGCAGAAAGCTTTGAAATTTTTACGAGACATTGCCTTTGTGAAAAGATCTGCAAGGTTGTCTTGTGTTGGCCCATAAGCCAAACTGATCTCTCCTACTGAGAGCCTCTCCCTGACATAGCGGTAATGCACCTCAATGTGCTTTGTGTGAGCATGAAAAAGTGGGTTCCTCGCAACTGCCAATGCGCTCTGATTGTTAGTGTAGATGATGTTGGCAATGTCTTGTCCAACACCCAAATCAGCCATAAGGCATCTGAGCCATACACACTCAATTATAGTTGTGAAGACTGTCATGTACTGAGCCTCACAACTGGAAGTGGCCACAGTAGGTTGCTTCTTGCTCAACCATGAAATACATGAACTGCCAAGCATGAAACAATAACCACTTGTGGACACTCAAGTGTCATAACAACTAGCCCAATATGAGCCCGAAAAAGCATGTAAATTTGGTGGCAATGATCCCCCCTTGGGATAAAACAAGCCAAGATGCAAAGTGCCACTCAAGTAGCGAAAATTCCTCTTGAGTGTTTGCCAATGCTTAGACCTTGGGATATGCATAAATCTACTGACCTATGAGATTGAAAATTGAATATCTAGCCTCTTCTTGCATACATAAATGAGGCAGCCAACAATAGTTTGGTAAAGAGTGATATCAGCAAGCTCACCAACATCATGTAGAATCAACTTCAAACCTGTTTCCCTGAGACTGGCAATATGTTTGCAATCCTCAAGTCCAAACTTACATAGCAATGGCTCTATGTAACTTTTATGACAAAAGGCAATACCACCATCACACTGCTTAAACTATATGCCCAAGTAATGATGCAACATCCCCAAATCTTTCATCTTGAAAGTAGCATTCAGATCAGCCTTAAATTCAGCAATATGTGCCTCATTGGGACCAATGATGCTTGACATACAATGTGCTTTTTGTTGGACTGTTAAGCCTCGTTTGACCAAATGAGTGTGAGCTTTCTCATACCAAGCACGAGGAGATTGCTTCAACCCATAAAAAGCCTTCTTACATCTGCACACTTTTTCCTCTTGTCCTTTCTTGAAACCGCAAGGCTGCATTACATAGGCTTCATAAAACCACTCAAGAAAGCATTAACAATATCGGATTGATGTACATCCCAACCAAAATGAGCTGCCAATGCACATAGAAAAGGAACAGTAGTCATACAATAAGTGGGAGAAAAGGTTTCTTCATAATCTGTGCCTTTCTGCTACGCATAGCCTTTTGCAACAACTCGAGCCTTATGGCGATCAACCTCACCATTCGGCTTTCTTTTAAACTTGTAAACCGACTTTGTACTAGTGGCCTTTTTGCCAGGAGGCAAATCACATAAAGTCCTTGTGCCATGTTCTATAAGTGCATCATATTCTGATTACATGGTAGCCATCCAACTTTCTAAATGTTGTGCTTCATCAAAAGATAGAGGTTCCTCTATATCACAGAAGCTAGACACAGCCAAAGCATACCAACCATTTTGGCATACCTCTAACCTGCTCATTTTCAGAACTTTCCTCATCAAGTACATCATGTACATCTGCATTCAATAATAGGCTGATCTGTAACATTTTCAGAAACCCCCATAGGCTGTACATTTGTCTCATTTGAATTTACATTCGAACTTCCACCAATGAAAAGAGGCAATAAACTGTCATAAATGTCTTGTGAGCTTATATTACTGTCTCTAGTACATGATAGCAAAGGATGAATAGAGTCTTCCACAAACACAACATCATGTGAGACCAAAATAAGCTTTGTTTGTAGATGGTACAACTTGTAAACTTTGGTTTCAACACTATAACCAGCAAAAATACATTTGACATTCTTATCATCCAGTTTTTAGTGTTGCACTTGTGGCACTAAACCATAAGACAAACAACCAAAAACACACATGTGCTCAATAGATGGCTTTCTATCATGCCATGCTTCATATACTACGATGCTTTTGTAGGCCACCTGTTGAATACATAAATGGCACACATGATAGCTTCGAGCCAAAACGAATGTGGTAAAGCTTGACTCTTGACCATACATCATGCCATTTCTGTGAGAGACCTATTTTTCCTCTCAGAAACACCATTTTGTTGAGGCGTATACGGCACTATAAATTGGTGTTTTATCTCATGACTAGCTAGAAGTGCATTAAATTCATGAGAATATACTCCCCCCCTCAATCGGAACGGAGGACATCCATAGTACATTTTGAGACATTTTCAGCCATAACAAGAAATTGTCTGAAGCACATAAACACTTTGGACTTAGCTTTTAACGGATATACCCATGCATGCCTGGAGTAGTCATCAATGAAAGTCACGCAATACAAATAATTTCCCAAGGATGGAGTTTGCATAGGCCCACAAACATCACTATGCACAAGTTACAATTTGCATGTAGCACAAACTGACCCATCTTTTGGAAAGTTAGCACGCTACATTTTACCCAAAATACATCATTTCACAAACATGTTTGATAGGTGCTTCTAGAGGCGGCAAAGAAGCAACCATTATCAATTTTTTGCAAACGCAACACACTGGCAAAATTCAAATGTCCAAAATGTGCATGCCACAGTTTTGCATCTGAAATAGCCCTTGAATCTACAACTACATTTGAATTTTTTTTTCCAATGTTTGGTGGACATAGCGGACTAACGTGTAAAAGGTGGATGTACACCAAACCTTGTAGTACTCGCTCATTTTTTTGAAACAAGCGATGTTATTCAGCTAATGAGGATTCGTAATTGTAATCATGCCCTCTTAGCCTCTCTGAGTCTACACCCCTTGTAAGTGGTCGAATGGCCGCGGGAAAGTCCCCTTAGCTCTTAAGTCAAAACCCTTAGTTTTTGAAAACACATTATCATTAGCTAAGAGGAGTTTTGGACGTTCACTGTGAGAGCCTCTTGCTGCTACAAGTTGTAATCCACTTTTCTCCTTGTCTGGTAATCAGAATTCAGTTTCGAATAGCACATTGTGTTCCTTTCTCTTGCTCTACAATCTAAGTGTAATCATTCTTGATTCTTCTATGATTTGCAAAGTCTTTCTTATATGCTAAATGCATTGATTTAAAGTCTCAAATGGTTGTTTTTTGATATTTTGACCTTGGATAAGTGTTTCTATGCTTAAGGGGGACCTTTTCGTATAGTCTGTTTCAAATTTTTTGCACACTTTTTGCAATGGATCGAGATTTATATACCTTCCTAGATGTTTGAAAAACCTGGTAGCATTGTACCCTTAGGTGTTGTAATACCTCTCCTTAAGTTTCATTGCATTCCGAATTTGTTTGGATGCCAAAAAGACGTGATAACCTAGAGCGAAGAGATCGGATATAGACTGATTTTTTGACTAGGAAGTGGTTGATTTGCTTTTGTCGTAGTATGAATAGCCCTTTGAGTTCAATTTGGTGAGATTGACACTCTCATTAAGTCTCTGTGCCCCATCTCGAGTCGCTTCCTTGCATATTGACATTATGTTAGTACCAAAAAGCTATGCTGCAGACGTTTGTTGCCGGGGAAGTCGATCCTTACGTGGTGGTACAAAAAATCCCCTCCAAAGATTTTGACATGCATCCATTTACACATAGACAATAAAGCATTTAGACGTAGGTTTAGAACTTAGTAGAGATTGGAGTCCGAGACTAGCAAGTGCTACTCCTTATGAGCAAAGAAAGTTGTGAGAGTGAAGTACAAGAGATTATTTTGTTCTTTGATTTTCCCATGCTTGGAAAGCACTGTTTCACCACACAATTTGTTGTTGTTTTCTATTGTTGAATTCATTTATGTTTGTGCATCTATTTTCACTTTATAGGAGTAGGACAAGTAGCAATTTCCACCATCAATTTGGGCCAAAAGTGTCAGGGAAAATACTGTCCAGATCCTTATTTTGGTGTCGAAGACCATAACTCTAAAAAGTTGATAAAAGTGATGGTCGGAGCCTCAAAGCTGAACCAAACCCAACAAAACTTGCAAAAAGGGGATATACAAGCTTGCTAGAGACAGACTATGCATAACTTTTCCAGTTTGCCTACCCAACATGGATCGCGATCCATGTACCTTTCTGACAAAATGAGCAAAAATTGTTTCCTTTGCTTAGAACACTCTCAGGCATCGGAACCTTAAGTTTGGCCAGAAATACAATGCTAAAAGCTCATTTAAATCAAGAAATTAGGCTAAGCAGAGCAAACCCTTGAAAATTGAGAACATTTGGAAAAGCTGAACTTTTATTTGTCCAAATTCAAAAAGGGAGTGAGAATTGGGATCAACTTGAAGCAGGGAACCAGCAGGACAAAAACCTGATAAAAAAACCAAAAAAGAAGTTGTTTGCAAAACCACAAAGCAGACACAAAATCTTGCTTTTGACTTGAAAAAAGTTGGTCAAATCGAAACAGAATTGGGGAAGAGCATCACCATAACCTCTATCACTAACTCACAGAAGATCATGCCAAAATCTTACCAAACATGGATCGCGATCCATGTACATTTGAGCTGATATTTGATAGGTAGAAATGTGATAACATTTGAAGGACTTTTTTCCAAAGAGCTCTTATAAAAAAAAGGTCAAAAGGTGGGCCAAAAGGGTAAAAAATAGATAAAGGGAGAAACCACACGAACAGACCCTAAAATTAATTTTTGGATGACCAAAAAAACTCAAAAACACTCAAAAACCATATAGCTAGCATCAGTAGACCAAGGACTAGCTGTGTGTCAAGATTCAGTACACGATCCATGTTCCTCTAACACAATTTGATACAAAATTTTCATCATAGCTAGAGGACATCACAAGGAGTCTGGTGGCCCTTTCAAAACTAAATTTTGAATATAAAAAACCAGACCAAAAGCCCAAACTTGTCAAGAACTCTACAAAGTGTCAGAATTGACCTAATTTCCAATCTAGATATTTCTAGAAATTTTAATACCTACTAATCATGTTGAATCTAATGGTACCAAGAAAAGTCAATGTGGCTTCCAAACATGGATCATGATCCATGTTCCTCCGAATTAGAATAAAAGAAAAATTTTACCACACAGAGAGATAGCCCACAAGAACCTGGTGGCTTTTTCAAAATTGAAATTGGACCTGAATTGTTGATGTTGTGAGTAAAATTGTGTGCTATTGAAAAACCTTGTTAAATTTTGTCGATTGAAAGCTAGAACTAACAGGAACGATTGTAAACTCACAACTACCAAGCATTTTTTGATAGATTGCAGGTACTAAATAATACTACCCAACAAGTAAGATCAAAATGGATAATATGGGCTAGCTAATGAGGTAATTTGGTTTGGGTTTTTGCAATACCAATTCTTCATGAATTTGTGATTAGGAAGATTGTAACAGAATAGAAATCCCAGCATTATAGACCAAGCGAGCAATCACTCAACTGAAGGTAGTATGAATCAAAGACCACTGCATCCTTTAGAACCTATTGTAGAGGAAAGCATTTCTGACACCTCGTTAGAAAGATCATACATCCTAATGATGGAGGACTCCAACAAGTTGAACCCTCAAGAAAAAACTTCCATGGGGGACTGGTCCTTCTCAACCTGCATCTGACGTAACATTATTGTACTTGCAGTTTCAATTTGAAAATGGGCTTAAGGCCAAAATGTATAAGGATGGAATGGACCGCTACTATGTTAAGCTGGAAAATAAGTCAAGCAAGTTCAAAGACCTTGTAGATGTGGATTATGATGGGGATAGGTATTTCAACAGAGAAAAAATGATTTACTTAGTGGTTCAAAACCCCTTTATTGTGGAAAAATGGGAGATGACTGGCACCAAGGACAAGATAGATGAAGAGCTAGCAGATGAACCACCCAAAATGGATAAGCAAAACGGGGTGCACAGATGCACCAATGAGACAGAGTGGCTGAATACAGACAACACTTACATGGGGCTATATAAACTCAATAATAGAGAACAAACACTCTATTATAGATGTGATGAACCCCGCATCAATGAGCTGGCGGAGCGCAAAACACTATATGTTTTCACTAACATAGAGGGGAGAAGTATTCAGGTGGTCATAATAGACAAGTCGAAGACAACGTAGGTATCGGAATAAACGAAAACAAAAATGAAAAATAAGAACACACAAAAATCACAAATGGAGAGTATTACTCAAAAAGCAGAAATTAACCAAAACTAAGCGTAAAAACAAGTACAATGAATTGAAATGAGACTTGAAGGAAGTTTAAACAACAGAATTGGAAACCGATGAGGAATCAAACGAAGATAATTTTGATGCACCTTCCCATTACAAGAAGTACACTATTCAAGATAGAAAAATTGTGGTGCAGAAACCCACACGAGACCCAAACTTCATATGACGGGCTTGGAAAAGCCAAATTCATAAACTTAGTAGAACTAGGTGAGGAACCTAAACCATCATACATTGCCACGGACCTCAGTGACGAAGAAGATCGGCTTCTGATAGATACACTTAGACGGTATGAAGATGTGTTTGCTTGGTCATACAAAGACCTAAAGGAAATAGATCCAGAGAGCAATCATCACACGATACTCCTTAAAAGTGATGCTAGACCACGCAGACAACGCCCTTATACATATAATGAGACTTTTGCCAAGAAAATTAAAAAAGAGATAGACAAACTGAAATATGCGGAGTTTATCTACGAGATTGAACATACAAATTGGGTATCCCCGATTGTGGTAGTACCCAAAAAGAATGGCAAATTGCATGTCTATATAAACCTCAAATGGGTAAATGTTGCCACCATCCATGACAACTATCCACTACCAATAACGGATCATGTTATTGAGAGAGTGGCGGAGAAAGAGGCCTATAGTTTTTTAGATGGGTTCTCCGGCTACAAACAGTTAACCATCAAAGCAGAAGATCAACATAAGACAGCTTTTGCAACAGAGTGGGATATATTTGCATACAGGGTAACTCCTTTCGGCCTGACCAATGCACCTGCCACTTTTCAGAGACTAATGAGTCATGCATTCAAGGAATTCATATCTCAGACAATTTCTAGAGATATACATGGATGATCTTTGTGTTCATTCTCACCTGAGAAGTGATCACATAATTCATCTAGAGAAAGTTTTTAAAAAGTGCAGAACTTATTGTATTTGCTTAAACCTTGAAATTTGTGTCTTCATGGTAAGACAAGGTAAAATTTTGGGCCACATTGTGACCAAAAACGGGATTCCCATTGATCAAGAAAAGATACAAATAACTGGCGCACTATTGAAACTAACAAAAATGAAAGAAGTGCAGGGTGGATGCATGAATAGGTGGACCAAAAACCTTGTCCCGACCAGAGGTTTTATAACCGGTACATAAAACCATCTCTATTAGTTCAATTCGATATATTCTTTTGAACAGATTTTTAGTTAAATATAGAATTTCCACAGCTTTTTGTTAAATATAGAAGACGGCTCTGTACCTCTTAACTATGCACGTCAGCCAGCTCTTTACACCATTTCTATTTCCACGTCTCTTTTTCAAATATAGAAGACGGCTCTGTAGCTCTTAACTATGCACGCCAGCCAGCTCTTTGTCTTCCCGCTCTCTCGTTTTCATGTCTCTCTCTAACTCTCTGTGTAGGAGCACAAATTGTTGTTTTACTTTGTAGGCCTATCACACATCTATTGTTGTCATATACTGCTCTTGCTCTCTGTAGGCCTATCACCTCGCTCAATCTCTCCCTCTTTAGCATGGAGCAAGAATCTCACACTGTATGTGACTGCTCTCAGACTCACTGTGAACTGTGTGCTAGGTATGTTGTTGATGCGGTCAAGGAATATCATGCTAGGAGAAAGAGGGAGCAGCGTGCTAAGAACAAGCTTGAGCAGGTAGCATGTGAGAAAGATAATGATCAAAATGGTGCTGATGATGCAAAGCATCAAAGACTTTGCAATGACCTTGTCATGCTCTTCAATCGGCGTACAAAGGCCCTCGATGTTGCATCACGCTCATATATTTTGTGCAAGTTTGTCAATCATCCTTCTCTTGGAGACCTTGAAATGCCCAAGGCACAAACAACCTTTGTTGAAGCCATACGCAACACAATAGATGCAATCAAATTACCCAAAAACAAACAGGAGCTCTTTCTTAAAAGGTTCATCACCACAATGCTTATGAATGTTGAGTGTACATCTACCTCAAAAGTGAATGTTTCAGCTGCATCTAAGTTGCTAAATTTGCACAAGAGGAACTTCATAGCTGCAAAGAATCGGTTGAGGGCAGCAGGTGATGGCAATTTGCCAATCTCTTTGTTTTCTCGACAGCCCATGGATCGTGGCTTCATAACACCTGATGAGAAAGAGTTGATCTTCTCTTTTTGGATGTCTAACACTCGTGTTTCACCCAATAAGAAGGATGTGTGCAGAAAGCGTATTGGAAGAAATTCATATGTCAAACATCCTGTGCATCTTCTTGAACAATCTTAGGTAATAACTTGCTTCACTATATCCATTTTTGTTTTCTCATATTTGCATTCATGACCTATATTCTCTATAAATGGGTTGATAAGAGTAGATATGAAATCGGATATGAAGGAAGTTATAAATGGAAATAAGGAGAATCTGTATTTGGTCCTAGACTAAGAGTAGATAAATATTGGATTTGAAGGAGAATATAAATGGAAACATAGTTTTTATCATACGCGTATGTTTGTTGAAACATACGTTTGCAAACGCATACTTTCACACGCGTATGATATGTATAAACTGGTTAGGTAAAAAACTGGTTTACATAACCAGTAAAAATCTTTTAGCACCTATTTCTCATTGGTATACATAGTGGTTAAGTGTTCACATGTACTCGTCAAGTGTTCACATGTACTGTTTGTCATGTCAGATAGGTAAAAAACATATCTGTTTGAAAGGAAAATAGTGGTTTACATATCCAGTAAATTTTTTTGTACACTTATTTCTCACTGGTATACATCGTGATTAAGTCCTCACATGTACTGGTTAGGTAAATAACATATCGGTTTTAAATGAAAAGACTGGTTTACATCAGCAGTAAGAACATTTGCACTGGTTGACACTTATATACCACTGGAACGTACCAAGGACATGTGTTCATTTTTTTAACCCTTATTTTTCACTGGTACACATCATGGGTAAGCGCTCACATGTACTGGTTAGGTAAATCACATACCGGTTTTAAATGAAAAGATTGGGTTACATCAACAATAAGAACATTTGCACCGGTTGACACTTATATACCACTGGTATGTACCAATGACATGTGTTCATTTTCTTTAACACTTATTTCTCACTGGTATACATCGTGTTTAAGTGCTCACATGTACTGGTTAGGTAAATAACATACCGGTTTTAAATGAAAAGACTGGTTTACATCAGCAGTCAGAAAATTTGAACTGGTTGACACTTATATACCACTAGTACGTACCAAGGACATGTGTTCATTTTTTAACCCTTATTTTTCACTGGTACACATCATGGGTAAGTGCTCACATGTACTGGTTAGGTAAATAACATACCGGTTTTAAATGAAAAAACTGGTTTTTATCAGCAGTAAGAACATTTGAACTGGTTGACACTTATATACCATTGGTACGTACCAAGGGCATGTGTTCATTCTTTTTAACACTTATTTATCACTGGTATACATAGTGGTTAAGTGCTCACTTGTACTGGTTAGGTAAATAACATACCGGTTATAAATGAAAAGACTGGTTTACATCAGCAGTAAGAACATTTGCACTGGTTGACACTTAAATACCACTAGTACATACCAAGGACATGTGTTCATATATACTGGTTCACCTAACCAATTAAGTGAAAAAACATAGTGGTTTGAAATAAAAATACTGGTTTATAGTAATGTAACAGTTTTCCTCAAAACCTGCAGTTTTCTTCAATGTTCTTTAACCATATATGTCTTTCATTGTAGGTGGAGCTCTTTCTCAACTTCAAAGAACAATACCCTGAAATTGTAATAAGGCAGCGGGCGTTTGAGTACATGAAGCCATATTTTTTGCAAAAATTGAGAGACCGATATACTTGCTGCTGCATTTCACATGTTCAAATGTCCTTCCTAAAGGATGCCATAAATCACATGTGAAGTTCTATATTCGGTCTGCATGGAAAAGCTTGCCATTGTCAATGCAACATATGCAAAGACAATGGTGGATACAAGGCACCAAAAAACCCTATCAAGAGTGTAACAGCCTTATTGGACTCTATACTGTGTCCTAAATCAGATACATCCACCTTCCATGCCCTTGCCTGCTTGAGTGGTCAATGTAAAAGGTGTGGCCCGGATAAGTTAGACTTTTGTGCTGCAGAGGCTGCATTTATTGCTAAAAAGATTGTGGTGAAGATTTTTGAGGACCTAGAAGTAGGAACTGCGCGTGACGGTCTGAAGAAGAAAAGGAAATTCTTGTCGCATAAGGAAATATCATGCCAGGATCTCTCAGTCATGTTCAAAGACCATCTTAAGAAATACATAATGCATAATTTTGTGTATAGATGGCAAGCAGAACAATATAAGGAATGTATACAAAGCTTTCCAGAAGATGTTGTTGTGTCAGTTGTTGACTTTGCTGAAAATTATAGTTTCAAAGAACAAAATGAGATTCAGTCCATGCACTGGTATTCAAATCAAGTAACTATTTTTGTGCACATAACATATTTCCGAATTGCAGGTAACGACATCACCCTAGATCAGTATTATTTCTTTTGTATTAAGCCTTCAATAATTTCTGATTTTTATATTATGCAGGTGACATCCACAAGACAATTCACTTCTTCATTTCAGATGAGAAGAAAAATTACACACATTTTGTTCAACACTGTTTTCTGAAACATGCGGAATGGCTAAAGCAATTTGGTCTAAATATAAAACGTCATTGGGTATGGTCTGATGGAGCAGCTTCACAATTCAAAGCAAGAAGACCATTCTATTTCCTTGCCAGGTATACCATGTTCTAACAAACATTATCTGAAGGTGGTTTTAATATAGAGACCTATCATAGTGGCATTAAAGTTGTAATAAAATGCTTGTCTAACATCAGTAATATTATAATACGTGTTTTTTTTGGTAATTTTATCGTGCCAAGAGTATATTAATCTTCTTCTATCCATTGAATAAATTGCAGATACAGTGTTTTTACGGGATGGAAAATGTCTTGGAACTTTTTTGGATCCGGACATGGTAAGGGAGAACACAACGGTACGGGAGCAGTGATAAAAAGGTCTTTAACTCAATACCAATTGCATCCAAACTACCCAAAGATAGACTGTGCTATAGATGTTGTGGCATTATTGAGACGGACCTTGTCAGATGGTGCTACAACCACCTATGCATCCCAGGCCTGTTATGTAAGCAGGATTTTTTGGGTGATTGAATTGGGAGATGTCGAAAGGGAAAAAAATTGGGATGTGAAGGCTGTAAAAAATACCCGCTCAATGCACTCTGTTTCTACATATTCAGAGCATGATACAGCTGCTTTGAGAACACGTTCACCGTCTTGTTTTTGTAGTGCATGTAAACAGGAAAAGTGGAGGAGATGTGTGAGCAAGTCACACGTTCCTTTCTGGACATACCTTATTTTGGAGCCTACAGAAGAAGGGGAAGACGACGACGACGAAATAAATGAGGATGCAGCATATGAAGGACACTATGACACCCTCAGTCAAGCTCTTATTATTGGTGATAATTTTACTGTTCCCGCACCAAATGACAATGAAGAAAAAGTGGATTTCTATATAGTGAAATGCACTGCAGTTATTCAAGAGTTTCATTCAGACGCTGAAGATGACTGGGGCAATATCATTGGGTGAGGATCCTATGCTATCAAAGGGTTTTACTATCGTATCATAAATGAGCAGACCTACGAGCTTTTGGACGAAAAGCCAGAGGTGTTCATATATTCACATCTTGTTCGGGCAATCAAAATCCCCATGATACCCCATCCCAGCAACTCAAAACTATATACAATATCACTTGATGTTAGTGAGTCTATCTACAATAGTATGCCTTTTGAGTTGTAACCATCTTAAGAAATGCATAATGCATAATTTTGTGTATATCTGCCTATTACTGTAAACTCAACTGTCTCCCTCTCCCTCTCTCCCTCTCTCTCTCTCTCTTTGTCACTTCTCAGTATCATTTTTGTATCATACCAGTCATCTCAGTATCATACCAGTATCATACCAGTCAATTCCCAGTATCATACCGGTATGATACAGTATCATACCAGTCATTTCCCAGTATCATACTCATATCATACATTCCCTCTCTCTCTCTCTCTCTCTCTCTCTCTCTCTCTCTCTCATTTCTAAACATCATACCAGTCATTTCTCAGTACCATACCGGTATGATACTGAGGATTGATTGGTATGATACCGGTATTATACAAGTTCCTCTGTCTTTCTCTCTCTCTCTCTCTCTCTCTCTCTCTCTCTCTCTCTCTCTCTCTCTATGTGTGTAACGTCTCAGTATCATACCGGTATCATACCAGTCCCTCTCCCTCTCTTTGTCAGTGCTAAGTATCATACTGGTCACTCCTCAGTATCATACTTGTATCATATTAGTCACTTCACAATATCATACCGGTATCATACCAGTCACTTCTCAGTATAAGACTCTCTCTCTCTCTCTCTCTCTCTCTCTCTCTCTCTCTCTCTCTCTCTCTCTCTCTCTCTCTCTCTCTCTCTCTCTCGTGTCACTTCTCAATATCATACCAGTCACTTCTCAGTATCATACCTGTATCATACCAGTCACTTGAAAGAATCATACCGGTATCATACATGTCACTTCTTTGTATCCGACTCTCTCTCTTTCTCTCTCTCTCTCTCTCTCTCTCTCTCTCTCTCTCTCTCTCTCTCTCTCTCTCTCTCTCTCTCTCTCTCTCTCTCTCACACACACACACACACACACACTTCTCAGTATCATACCAGTCATGCCGAGTAAAATACCGTTATCAGACACTCTCTCTCACTGTCTCCTTATATTTGCAATATACTTCAAATATAGAATACAACGTATTTTCGTGCAACTTGCTTGTAAATGTATTATACATGAATTCTGTTACATTGATTGAGCCTTTTGTCTGAGTAATTCTCCATTTACATCCATCGACAAAAAAATACATCGACAAAAGTCGCCCACTTCACAGACTTTATGAAGCTTTCTTTTTATATAAAAAATCTGTTCCTTTCTTCTTGAAAAAGTCAATCCGCCATTTCCAATAAAAACGACGCACATAGGTGTCATCAGGTTGTCCGTCTCCACAAATTACAGTCCTCTTTGTATACTCAATTCTGTCCTTAGAGTACAACCGGTGTGTCAGCCAGTTTATGACAGTGGTTGACAGAAAACCGGCGCGCACTTCTTTAGACTGCTTTTCTAGCTTGGGAAAAACAAGAAATGACCCCAATGGATTAAAAATTAGCTTATACCAGAATCATCAAAGATAAGTGTGTCAGGTGGTAGGTCAGGAAAATTTTCGAGATTCTTGTGGAACACCGGTTTATCTATCGCGCCCAATTTAAAAGGGGCCCTTGTGCACTGCGCCTGACTTACCACTCTATTGAATCTTTTGTGGTGGTCAGGGAACACTGTCGCTAGCGTGCATTTGAGCTTCTCAAACTCGCAGCAGCTCCATATTCACACTTCGAACCATCTGAAACAAAAATTCAGAAACAATTCTGCATCAGGCCTTACCCAAAACTGTGTATCCCCTTCAACAACATACCGCATTTCTGGCCAGTGGGGCAATTCTTCACCATATTTTCCATCAAATTTCTTGAGCAGTAATCCATTAAGGTCCAAAATGAGAACCCTACACTGGACGCTCAACGGAGGTGGTGGCCTTGGCCATATTAGTGGGATTCTTTTAATTAGTCTATACCATAGAGGAAACACGAGCACTGCAGGAGACAACACGCAATTCCATATTGCACGAATGTCAGCCCTGAACCTATCTGCAAGGCGCCATTCTTCAACTGAAAACATATCTGTAGATGCAAAATTACACAAGACACAAATTTAAATATGCAATTAGGACATATCTATAGATTGAAATCATACAATAAAAACACACAATGTTCAAAAATTAGGCACAAGATGAAAGAGACGTCGAATGGGAAAGAAAGTTATATTAATTTCAGAAGTGGTTACATAAAAAGAAACCTGGGGGGGCAAACTATAATCTTTTGCAGGCTCTGGGTTTAGGGTCAGAACTTGTGCCGGTATTCTGCATCTCCTTAGTGTCTTCTATGTCCATCTCCTCTTCTGGCTGCCCCTTGGGTCTCTTCCTCTTCCTTGCTTTTTTGCTCCATTTCAGGATTCTCATCTCCAGTCTTCTCGATTTTTTTTCTTTTTGCCTTTCTTATATGCTGAGCAAGGGTCTCCTCGGGACTTCCCTCCAGCCTGACATCTACACGACCATCATCTTTAGAAAGCTGTGCAGCAAGAGATCACTTATTAGAGCCATAATCAATGAAAAAACTTACTCTTGCCACGTTGGCCTCGTTTTCTTGGGGTCTTTGATCTTGTCACCCGCACGCTATCTAGCAACACATCGTCTTCCTCATTCTGGGTTTTCTCTTCAGCACCAGTCATACTCTGCTCCTTTACCTCAAAGTTTTGTTCTTCTTCTGTTGTTTTCGAAACAGGTTTCTCAGCATTACCAGGGACATTTTCATCAAGAAATACCTCCACAGGTGTCTTGTATGCAGGCGTCACTGCATCGTTCCCTGTGTCTTTACCGGCAGTAGTTCTGAAGCAGCTTGACTCTAAAAAAACATCAGAGAAGACAAAAATCAACCACTAAACATCAGAGAAGACAAAAATCAACCACCTGATTACCCATTGAAACAATTTTCTCACCTGTTTTTGGGCATGGTTCAACTGGCTTCTTCTTTAGAAGGGATTGGTCTTCTGCAGAAATAACTCCGAGGCAATCCTTAAGCATGCACTTTCCTTTCTCAGCCAAGTGAGCATAGCAGAATGCATGGTATGCATGTGAACAAGGCAATAGAACAACATGTCTTGAGCGATTGTGATCATGAATTCTTACACCACAAGAATTGCACACAACAATGAGAACAACACTATGTCCAGGAGCTGTTACTCGTGCAGGCAAGACTATGGTTTCAGGTAGCATTGGTTGACTAATCATGCCTGTCACAAACCTGACATAGAGACCAAAGGTTTCCTCACGGTCCAAGCATTTGGATAATTCTTCCTGTAGGCAAGAGACCTTTGTTATCAGACAATGTCAAACAGGTATAAAATCGGTATGAATGGTTGAAAATCGGTATAATGATGTTATCATACCGATATGATTACATCCTACTGGTATGATGTTATCCCACCGGTATAATGTTATTATACTGGATAGTATAACATCATACCGGTAGGATAACATCCGGTAACATCATACCGGTAGGATAACAGTATACCGGAAGCATAACATCAAACCGGTTGGATTTTATCATACCGGTTGGATCTAACCATACCGGTCGGATGTAACCATACAGTAGGATGTTATCATACTGGTAGGATTATCTCCTAAATCCTACCGGTAAGATAACATCCTACCGGTAGGATGTAATCGTACTGGTAGGGTATAATACTACCAGTATTGTCATCTTCCCTTATCGAATATGATATAATCCTACCGGAAAAATCATACCGTATGGTACATTGCATGTATTATACTACAATCAGATGGAGTTAAAAGCATACATGTGCCTGCTGTACGGTGGCTTTTGCTTGGTCAAATTTTTCTTGGAGGCTGTCAAGAAAGCCTGTTGGTACATTGGCATCATCAAGGAAGTGCATTCGGATGGTGTCAAGGGCACCCTCGCAACAGTGCACATTAGCAACAGATTTGACCACTGAATCCTTAGCCTTCTGACACTCGGCTGATACATTGTCATGAGATTTTCTAACCTCAACAAGAATTTCTTGCAAGGAAGTGGATACTTCAACACTAAAGGCAGACTGAGTGGTCACAAAAAGTCCACTTCTGACTGGTGTACTTCCGGATGGGGTATTTACTAAGAAGATGGCAGAACCACTTGGGGTACCCGTGGATACTTGGGAAGTCTCTAACTTCCATTGTTCTCTTTTCCTATCTATGTGACCTTCATTGGTCACATTCTTCACCACCTCAGATGCAAACTCAGACCACTTTACCGGACCTGTGCATACGAAATAAACATATCCGCGTGCAAACTTGACTCCCAGCAGATAGTTTGGTGGTTTGGATTGGTACACCTGCTTGTAGAGCTGGTAGAGTGCCTTGTAGTGATCCGGCCTTGCTGTTTTTATCGGCACTTTTTTCTCCTTCACTGGAAGACACGTGAAAACTTTCATCCAGTCGGATATGGGCACATCTGCATCTCTCAACTTCCTAACATCTTTCCCCTCAAGACTTAACCCATATTCCCTGTGAAAATCCTCCTTTGTCGTGCAGAATGCCTTTAATGGCACCTCCACATCCTTGGGGTGAACAAAGCGGCTGATTTTGGGAGGAGGCTGTAACTTCTGTCTCTGAAAGGAATAAATCCATACTCATTACTCAATGTATCCACACCTCAGTACTCTACTACACACAGGTCCGCTGTACACAACACACAGAGAGACAGAGAGAGGTGACATACCTTCGTGGGAGAATGTCGGGTCTTTGTGGAGAAGACCTGTCGGGCTACATTCCTTGGGCTCTTTCTTAGGTTGCTATCCATAGCAAAGGATAAGCAGCGTGCACAGGGGGCTGTAGAGCGAGTTGAGAAAGGCGCAAAAGGAGAAAGGCACAAAGATACAGAGAAGTCACAGTCATGAAAACATTCGACTGAACATTCGTTCTGACGTGGGCTCCACATGTGTTTTTGAATCCTCCACATGATTTTTAAGATTTTGTATCCTCCACACGAATATTTAATTCAAACAATTCTTGCCCATAACACCAGTTTCATACCCCCTAAATTTTAAGCCTCCAAAAGAAACTTTCAACCAGTTAAAACCGGGCCACCTATTCATGCATCCACCCTGTAGGCATTTATGGACATTGTGGGTACTACAAGCACTTCATATACATGTATGCTCTAATAGCTAGGCGGTTGTATGTCCTCATTGCTAAGTTTGAATGGATAGAAGAATGAGAGCAGGCTTTTCACAAATTGAAGCAACAACTAGTTTTTGCTCCAATTTTGCAAGCCCTTCACTGGAGCAAGATCTTTCACATTCATGTTGATGCATCAGCCTATGCCATATTATGTATATTAGCCCAGCCAAGAGAGAAGAAAATGGATTTTTCCATTTGCTACTCTAGTCGGCAGCTGAACAACACGGAGAAAAATTACACCACTACAGAAAGAGAAGGTCTAGAATGATATATGTTGTCAAAAACTTTTAGACACTACCTTCTTGCAAACAAGTTCGTTTTCTTTGTAGATCATCAAGCACTGTTGTATCTGGTAAACAAACCTTGCAACACTAGAAGGATTGTTTGTTGGTTTATACTATTTCTTGAGTTTAATTTCACATTGGTCGTAGAAAAGGAGACTACACACAGACACACACACGAGCTGATCATGTTTTGAGACTGTTCCATGGGGAAGCACCTGAAGGTATTGATGATCTTCCAGATTCGTACCTATTTAACATTGAAATGGTTCCAAGGTGAAGTGAAGAGGTCATCCCTTTACGTACTCATGGTCGGATCATTACAGGTGGAAAGACAACCATCAATAATCCATGATTACAAGTGGAAAGACAACCATCAATAATCCATCAAACAAGAAATCTCCAACTTTTAGCAGGACGACTATACAATCACGGTAAGGATGGGATTTTGAGACTTTGTGTACAACCAGAAGAATACAAATACTACCTCAAACAGGCTCATATACAACATATGGGGTTTCACAATTGGGAAACGCAAACATACCAAAGGCTTAAGAGACTAGGATTCTAATGGAAAAACACAGAATACAGCATCCATACTTATGTAAAATCATGTGATATCTGTACAAAACAACTGGAGGTTTGGGTGCTTGTGCTGCTCAAAACCTCCACTGGAACATGCCACCTTGTTTTGAGCAGCACAAGCACCCAAATGGAGTACTCACATAATTGAGTATTTAAGAAACAAGACCTTCCCAGAGGGATGGGGCAAGGCTAGAATGAGAACTGTAGAAGAATAAGCAAAAAATTATTTGCTAATCACAAACCAACTATTTAGGTAGGGAAAGGACGAACAACTATGATTGTGTGCTATGGAAAGTGAATATTACATTATCCTAGAACAAGCTCACTCAGGCCAGCTAATGGCAAAGCTAGTACTTCACTCACACATATGGTGATCAACCCTGTTTGGGGATGCAAAGGCCTATGTCAAATGATGTGATGAATGTCAACGCAAAAAACCACCCCTACGAAGAGATGAAATGCCATTAAGGCCAATGATGGGCGTACGTGCTTTTGCCAAATGGGGCATCGTTGGTTCACTAAATGGGCGATGCAAAATTATGACTAACCATGCAAAAATAGTCACAAAAAGGGCTTTTAAAATCATCAAATCTGCAAATGGTCTTTTGGAAGTAATCAAATGAAAAGTGGTTCGTTTCCAGCAAAAAACTCATGGAGTAGGGTTAGGAGAAGAGTATGAAGCTACCCCACAGGCCAAAGTAGCAAATGGAACTTTTTCAGACTCTATTCACCTGATGAAATGGCTGAGTATGTTAGCTCACAACGGCCTAGCACTATCACCAAAGTCATCCACCACACTATGGTTGCTTGAAAGATCAATTTCCAACAAGGGGCAAGATGAAATTTCAAGCCCATGGAAAACAAGGATCAAAATGAAGTTAAAGGGAATAGTGATACTCAAAACTCTTCTCAAGGAAACACCACCAACAACAACAACAAGGCCAAGTAGAAAGGAGCTTACAAAGGTAAAAATAAGCTCTCTTCCAAAGAATTAGAGGATTTTTTGTAAAGACCATAAATGATTTAAGTGTGGGGATCAAGGACATGGTTATCATTCTTGCCCCAAAAGAAATATATGCAATGACACTCCTAGAGCTTCCATGGTTGAAGCACCAAAAGAGGATGCTCATTGCAAAGGCTCATCACTCTCCTATGCTTGGGGAAAACGGAGCATGATTCCTTCATCTTGTTTGACCATGGCTCTACTCACAACTTCATTTCAACAGAGTTGGCCACCAAGTTGGGCATTCAAGCTTTTGAGATGGGAGATACTATAGCTATTGACATAGCTTTCAAGGGAAAACAAGCCTCCGTTACTCCCTTGATTGGGAAGTTGAGGCTTCATGTTCAAAGCTACATCAACAAAGAAGAAATTTAGCATCATCTTTGTTGCATCATCAATCAATCGTCGACGCTCCATCTCTTCAAGCTCCGCCTGAGTAGGCCGAGGTGGGCCATAGTCCTCGCTTGCATCTTCTTTGTGATCTCTTCCCGCATCTCCGGATGCAGAGGAAGTCGACTGATCTCTGTCTGAATCCATAAGTGCCGTGTAAAAAGGATCGGATTTCCCGGTTGAAGAGAAATCGGCCGTGCTTTGATACCACTGTAACAAACTTGGACACTCCAAGTCAAGATTCTACCGCGACACGACGGGAATTCACTTCAAAACAGTTCACAGTTCACAATTGATTCGACACGGCCCGACGAAGATCCGTGCCTAGAGATATTGGCCCCAAAGACTGGCGCCCTTCTCGGTATTTCTTTTTGTATTAATCTGTTGCACATAGTACACGGGAGTGGTTGGGTCTCACTCTCAGACTCTGCGTCCAGATGCTATGAGAAGTGGGAGCCCAACTATACTTATAAAGGTTTTACAAGGGATGCCAAAAGCAGATCCCAAAAGCTGAAAATGTAAAGCTTTCACAAATAAAGCATATCCTCTCACAAGACATTGCTTGATTAATATAAAGCAACAAGTCTCTCTCTCTCTCTCTCTTGCATAGAATAAAGCAAGCCAAAAGCTGCCACTGCTTTTTTTTTAACGCAATCTACCACGTGAGCAAGTCCGTACAGTTTCCGCGTTTTCCGACGCCATTTTCGGGACTTTGCCAACATGAAGTTCCCTAAAAGGAGAATCTACTTCACCTACAAGTAAAAGAGCATGTACATAGATGCTAATGAGTTGGGGAACACCATATCCCTGGTAAATACGCTTGCTTTTGATAAGTCAATAAAAAGCTCTATTTTTGCGTATATGATTTTTGATAGAGAATCTATAAATGATTATAATGTTTGGAGTTCTCTAATTTCCTAAATGGATTCTAAGATGTTTTCATTGATGACATCCCTAGTGAGCCACCTCCAAAATGACTGGGATGATGAACATGCAATAGAGCTTCTATTAAAAATCTCACCACCTAATAAATCTCCTTATTGAATTTCACAAGCTCAACAAGAGGACATCATGAGGCAAGTGCATGAACTGGTGGAAAAAGGGACGGTGTGGCAAACTAGTACTTATAGTGCAAAAGAAAGATGGCACATATCACATGTGTGTCGACTATAGAGCACTAAATAGGATCACTATAAAAAAAAATATTTCTCGTGCCACAGGTAGAAGATCTATTTGATAAGTTACAAGTTTTGTCCTGAAAAATTCTCTAGCCGCATTCAAACTCATGATGGAAAAAAATCTTCACGCCACTCAATCTTGAGGAGTACAAGTGACATCTCCAGGTAATCTTTCAAGTTGTGAGAGAGAATAAGCTTTTCATTAATCAAAAGAAAAGTGAATTTTTCCTACAAGAGATTCAATATTTAGGTCACATTATCTCTCAAGATGGTATATGTATGAATCTATCAAAGTTGGAGGTAATAAAAGCATGGCCTAATCCAAGGAATCTACATGAGCTAAGAAGCTTTATTGCCAGTATGTGTGCATACTCTAGATGCTTCATAGCAAAATTCTCTCAAATAACAGGACCATTGCATGACCTAACAAGGAAGAACATTAAGTACTCATTCTCTAGCCGCATTCAAACTCATGATGGAAAAAAATCTTCACGCCACTCAATCTTGAGGAGTACAAGTGACATCTCCAGGTAATCTTTCAAGTTGTGAGAGAGAATAAGCTTTTCATTAATCAAAAGAAAAGTGAATTTTTCCTACAAGAGATTCAATATTTAGGTCACATTATCTCTCAAGATGGTATATGTATGAATCTATCAAAGTTGGAGGTAATAAAAGCATGGCCTAATCCAAGGAATCTACATGAGCTAAGAAGCTTTATTGCCAGTATGTGTGCATACTCTAGATGCTTCATAGCAAAATTCTCTCAAATAACAGGACCATTGCATGACCTAACAAGGAAGAACATTAAGTACTCATGGATTGCTAAAGAACAAAATGCTTTTGACAAGCTCAAAGCGAAGCTTACCTCCCAACCAATCCTTATGCTTTCGGATCTCTCAAAGCCATTTGAGGTCCAATGTGATACTTGTGGTAATTACCTTGGAGAATTTTTGCTTCAAGAAGGGCATGCCATAGCATATGAGAGCTGAAGGCTCAATGCTAATGAACGGGTCTTGGGCATATACGAAAAAGAGCTTTTCTACATTCCCTAGACACATGGAAGCATTGTCTCTTGGGGGCTCCATTCATCCTATTATACTGGTTCTTTTGATGGCTCTCCTTTAATGTAAGACTTGAGTAGGCTCACATGGTTAGCATTGTGAATGAGACAATGGTTGGGAAACTTTAACTAATAAGCCATCTCTTTAACCTCAAAAGGTGCTTTCCCCATAGAAGTATGCACAATGTCATTGTACGCATACTCTATCAGAGGTAGGTACTTCTCCCATTGAGATAACTTTGATCTACTTCCATGACATAGTAGATTCAAGAATCATTAGATTAGTTATTTCACTTTGGTCATCCATTTGTGGATGATAGGCCGAAAGAGAAATTTAATCTATTTCCTAGATTCTCAAAGAGATCCTTCTAGAAATTATTGGTCATTCTAGGATCTTTGTCCAACACTATAGATGTTGGCAAGCCATGATACTTGAAATTTTGAGATCTAAAGAGGAGTTGCCGTTTGATGTGCCGTCTTTTTGATAGGCATAGAGTGTGTTTTCTTGCTAAGCCTGTCGATTGAAACAATCCAAGTTGCTTCCCTCGATCAATTTCAATTTTTTGGTATACCACACATTTTGAAACATACTCTTGTATGTTTACTTTTCATGGTAGACCAACAAAAATACATTTCTACTCCTTGAAGAGTAGATTATGAAAACCTTGTTTGTTCTGCATGATGAGAAGCATGGGATTCATACTTGAATTTCTTATTATATTGGTGAGAAACACATAGCCTATTGTCGTTTGGAAGATAACCATCCTTCAAGGTGAATGGTTCTTTTTTCTTCCCTAATGCATGCAAAGGCTGTAATTATGTACTTAAAGTCTCTGTTAGTAACATACTCATCTATCATAAAAGATACATCATTGTGAGTTGCTATAGACACCACATTTACCCTTGGCCGTTGTCAAAGTGCATTGACCACTTGATTGTGCTTGCCAACAATGTCAGCAATATGAAATTTAAATTGCAAGATAAAATTTACCCACCTCATTTGTTTGTAGGAGAGCTTGGTTTGCGTCATGAAGTTCTTGAGGCTTTGTGAGGCCCCAGAAAATACAATGGTACAAAATTTGTAAACGTTACTATCTAGAATAAAGTTCAAATAGGTATGAACATTGAAAAGGTGATCTCATCATGATGTTATAACTTTTCATCATACTACATAGTTTTACAAGTATGCGAAGAGTCTAGAATACTCTTTAGAAATGCTTGTTCATCTTAGGGTGCTTGTACTTGTACGACCCAGTGTGCTTGTGCTCTTGGCCTTGCAGAGCCTTTGTTTCTTGCATCAGCCTTTGTAATTCATATTGTTCTGCTTCTCTAATCTTTCCCTCTCGAGCCTATCCCTCTCATGCCTTTAATCTTCTTCATCAGACTCCCTTTGTCTTCGATCGTTGTCTATCCTCCACTCGGTTTTATCGCTTTCTCGCAGATCCGCTTGCAGCTTGCTGAGGATTGTATCAGACAACACGTTTGGGCCAGTATCAAACCCATTGTCAAATGTATATGCTGCATGGTTCTAGCTTGGGAGTAATAAGACAACTTCCTTCAGGGTTCTGGAACACTTTGTCCTTACTGTCATCAATGATCATACTATTTTTGGGCCCGAACTGTGTTAAGCCCCTCCAAAACATACTCATGTTCTTGAAGAAAACATGCTTATTACATATTAGCCAAGGCACCTTACTACAATCTCCTATGCCAAAACACTTGCCATCTTTTCTCTCTATGGTTTGAAGATTTTATCTAATATTGCATGTACTTTACGATTCATATTGAGGCTCCATATGTACACATGGAAAACCTGGAGGCACTAATCCAAAACTTGGTGGCTGTCTTTGCAACAAAATATGTATTGCCTATCTTGCATGCAATACTTTATCATTTCCCCTGTATATTTATGGGGAACTTCACCATGATTTGACTCTACAAATTTAACCAGCAGGCCATTCAAATCAAGAACCAGGAAGCACTTCTTGTCATCCAATAGCTTGGGCACCCAAAATGGGTCCGGTGGTAGATACCACTCGATAAAAATAACTTTCCCTCAGGGATGAACAAAATTCAAGTACTCATCAAATTTCCTACGATGTTTAAGGTAGCGGTCGATGCGCTTTTGAATCTAAAGTTCTTCTTTTCTCAAATGTCTGGCCTTGGCGATACACCACTTTTGTGTCTTTTTCATTTTTGCAATGGAAACATTCATATCATGCAAGGCAGTTAATTGTAGTTTCTCTTTTTCTACGACACAGTGAAGGTATCGAATGGAGACGTTATGAAGGACAAGAAAAAACTATTGAATTGTTGCACAGAGACATAATTATTCCAAAAAGATGTTCTCCATTATAATACTTAGAGGGACACATGCCATAAGATGTGCATCCTGCTCACACTACGAAAATTGGGCACAACAGAGAATAGGTTCAACATAGTTTCTTGCAAGGGCGTGAGTGAGTTGCTTTCTTTTCACCTTTGGTAAGGTCGGTTAAGTCATTGTGGGTAATATTTGGGGAAACACAAGCATCCTCTCTAGGCTCTTCTAGATTCTATTCCAGGCAACCTCCTTTCCTCTTCAACTTCACTTTGTTTATAAAACGCAGGAGAGGGTTGTCATCACTGGCGTCTTACACATGCTACCCGCTGTCAGTCCTCATAGCTTCCACACTCTTGACTGTTTCCTTTGAAGCACTTATTTCATTAGCTACAACAGGCCTGGGTTTGGCATGATTGAACATGATGAAATCATCATCATCATCTCTTTCTTTACTTTCTATGTCACCACAAAGACAATCGAGCTACTAATTCGATGAGCCCCCTTTGCTCGACCCTGAAGGAGGTGCTCCAAAGGTATGGAAATCACTACAAAATGCAAGCAATGGCACTGGGGCGATTCAAGAAGCTAAAGAGGCCCACATCATCTCTATTTTTGAAGATACCAGCCTCTCTGCCATACATGCAAAGAGAGTGACGATACACTCAAATGACATGCAACTTTCACGCCAATTGAGGAAGAACTTTGAGCATTAGTCAAAGTAGAAATTATCATTTTGTATTACCCAGCATGCTTTTGTAATCAAACTTTTTGACAATGATCACCAAACGATTGAGAGTTTTGTATCTACTGTCTCAACAATTATTTAACTTTTTAGCTTCTTAATCAAAGTAATCGTGAACTTGGAGATGATTTATTGTTCCCAGTCTCTCTCCATCACTCTCTTCATTTTTTGTCTAATGGTGTCTGATATATGTGTACTTATGAGGCGTGTCAAGTGTGTGGGTGCTCTTTATGTAAACATGGTGTATGCTAGGGATAAAATATCTATGGGTGTTATCTCTACATGTTCATGATTGATGGTGCTCTTTAAGGTTATAGATAAAAGTGGTCATGATTTGCTTTGTGACTGGGCGTCTGTAGTGTGGGTTGGTTGGGTATGAGCACGGACATTAGGGGTAGATTGGGAATGTTAGTGTAAGGCCAACTTGAGACACCAATGGGAAATCCCTCTAGCCACCTAGGAAAGATAAATGATGACGTGGTCCAATATCAAGAGAGTGCAACGTCTATAGCCAATGATTGTAAATCACCAACCCTAATTAGAGGTTATTTTTTAATGAATGAATTGCACTTTGACCATTATCACTGTGTGTGTGTGTGTGATTGGGAGTATTTATTGCTCAAAACCCCTTTTGTGGTGGAAAGGTCTCCAAGCTAGCCTAGAAACCACGTGGAAAGTACCCCATGTTTGGGTTTTTTGAGTTTTTGAAGGGGCACATTTAATTAGAAGGGGAAAAAATCATTGTTGCCGACCTATTTTTGTTTTAGAACTCGCATCTTTTGTACACCTCCTCACAACGAGCTCACAACAGTAACTTTTAATGCTTCTCAATAGGGCCTAATGGCGCCAATCATCACCTTAGCAACACCCATGGAAGAGAGGTAAGGAGGGATACACTTCCAACATAGCAACCACATGCGGACCCGCCACAAAAAGGGCAAGAACTGCACTTTTCTCTGCTGGTAGATATCGTCGGCCACCATCATGCTACTCTGGTTGCAGCCAAGATGATAGAAGTCCTTAGAGGGTTTCAACACCACTCAACCCTATCGACAACTCTCATCCAACCAGCTTCAAAGAAAATTTTAGATGCCTCCATGCAAATATCTTCATTGGTGACATCAACAAGAAGAACGCATCAAGATCCGCAATTTGACTGACCTCTGCATCCTATCTTCCTGCTCAATCACCACTTGGTTTTGTTGATGCTAATTGTGCATCATCTACTTGCTACAGCTATCCCCGATCGATTGCCTCTATTATTACCTACATTCATGACAGTGACATGCCCGTCTAGCACTCCAAACCATCTCTCTACTTGCTATCACCTATGCCTTGTTCATTTACACGACCACTCTGTTGTAGATAGCCTATAGTTGATATCCTCATGCCAAGCTTTACTCCACCATTGTCGGCCCCATTGACTGGGAAAAATTCCTCAAATAAGTGGTCATTTTATTCATTCACACATGTTAAAAGAGGGGTTTTTTTCCATATCCCATGACGCACATTATATAGTGAGGTACTGAATGATGAAGCCCCCGAGGACGACATGAACGACACACTTGTCAATGACACTCGGTGCGACAATGGGGTGGTGGCCCGTGGTGGGGTGAGGAGCCGAGCACACAAACAATGGGCGATGGGAGCACGGAGCCACCAGTGACTCCACCATGACATGGCCACCTATGTTACCGGCGAGGGACAATCGAGTGCATGGATGCGTTTATAGGATGGCACAGGCAATCGGTTGGGCCGACGCTCTGAGTATGTCAGCGAGGGTTGATAGGTACATTAAGCACAAAGCACACGACATCACCGTCGATGACACCTTGACATAACTTATCAAATCCGGGTGCATCAACAAGGTTGACTAAATCAAGGAAGGACAATTGAGGGGTAGTCTGATGCATGGTTTTTAGGACCCCTTCTGAAGATGCAATAAAGGCACAGTCAGTTGTTGGGCAGATGAGGATACTCTAGTCCAAGGGATCTCGAAAGAGAAGAGAAATCTACTTCACAAGCACCAAAGAGTAAAAAGTTCCATGGACAGAAGATACGTGGGAACGAGCTCTTATGCATGCCTGCAACCTATATCTTACAGAATAGCCCATTCTAGGTGTGAATTTCTAGTGAAATTTACACGAGGATGTTCGTGTGGACTCACAGCACAGCATACTCTGTTTTCACTTTTTTACCGACAGTAAATATTTTTACCACAGCAAATATTTTTTTACCTACAGTAAATATTTTTCACCTACATGGTAAATACAAATCACTTTTTACCTACAGTAACTTTTTTTACCCATGGTAAATATTTTTTACTGCACCATAATTATTTGGTAGGTAACAGTTCACTGTTACTAGAAGCAGTGATTGGGCATCAACAATGCAGTTACAGGAGGAGAAAAAGGGAAAATCTTATGGTAAAGGTGAGTCAACAGGGATAAAGACTTTTGAGTTGAAAAGAGACATGCTGATTTTTTCAAAGAACACATGTCAAAAGAAGCCATGGTTGAGGATTTTTTGAGAATTTGATATTCAGGAGGACCCAGCTGCCACTTCCCCCCCGCAGGTCCCCCCCCTGACATGTGCAGAACCTCCAGTTTCAACGGCCACCTTACCTGCTCTTAAATGCTGGTCAAGGCCTTATCCCCATGTGTCACAATCAGAAAAATCAGCATTTACCCTCCCCTCTCACATCACTCTAGAGAATATCTTGATGGTGACATGTGTTGCTAGTAGGATCATACCTACTTGCTGGGTTGATTGTTTTTTACAAGGGATTATGCCATCCTTGGCTTGCTTCTCTATATCCTTGTTATGTATGATCAGATGCCGTTGTATTGTTAAGCTGATTTCTTGTGTATATATATGCTACATAAGGTCCCTAAGCTTAGTTTCTATGTGTTTTGCCATATGTTTTGATGCCATCATAATGCCAGAAGTCTCAATTGCCTATGTGCACTATGTGTGAGGTCCCTAAACCTCTTAATTTAGGGTGGTGCCCCCTTTGTTTTGTTCTTTGCTTGTTTGCATGAGGCGTGGTTTGTGGAGTGTGCACGAGTACAGAGGCCACCCGATTGCACAGTGGTGTGGGTCGATAGGGGAGACGCAACGGGTGTGTTGACGAGGGTCGACGGGTGTGTGAACGACAGAGTGAACAATGCCACCATCGACTCCACCGTGATGGGGCTGGTAGCATTGGTGAGGCCAACGAGCCATGCATGGGTACAATGATGAAGGGGCATGGGTGGATTGGTGACCTGACACAATGGGGGTGTCGATGAGGGTTGACGAGTGCATGAAGAACAAAGCCGACAATGCCATGGCCGATGACACCATGAGGGGGCTTCTAGCATCGACGGAGCAGCTTGTGTTATAACTAGAAATATGGCCATAAAACTTTGTAGGGGTGGATAAATGGATCTCAAACCCACCCATGAAAAGTCACATGGCCATCTGATATGGTTTGGGTGGTGCCAAACCATACTATATGCAAAAATGGGTTGTACGATCCATACGGCTCATTTTACTGCATAATATGGGCCTTGACAACCCGTAGTAGTTTGAATGGCTATGCAACTTTTCAAAGGTGTGGAAATAGTGCTCACCTCCACCTGTGAAAACTTTTGTGGCCATCCGATATCCGATTTGGGAGGTCTCGATACATAATATACGCTAAAATTGGCCATATGAGCCATACGAACCATTTTAGCACATAGTATGGGCCTTGATTGCGAAACCGTATTGATTCCTATGAAGCTTTGTAGGTTTTGGGGAATGGTTCTCATCCTAACCTATGCAAAGTCTCATGGACATCCGATATGATTTGGGTAATTTCAACTCATACTATGTCCAAAAATGGGTCTTATGAGCCATACGACCCATTTTACCGCATAGTTTGGGTCTTGACCGCCCATACCATATTGGATGGATGTGCACCTTTGCATGCATGGGGGATTTGTAAATAATACCCATGCAAGCTTTCAGAGCCATCCGATATGGTTTGGGAAATCCCGACCCATAGTATGTGCTAAAATGGGCCCTATGTCTCATATAACCCATTTTAGCGCATAATATAGGCCTTGACCACCCATACCATATTGAATGGCTGTGAAAATTTGCATGGGTGGAGGAATGGTGCTCACCCCCACCAGTACAAAGTCTTTTATTCATCTCATATGATTTGTGCAGTCTCAAACCATAATATGCGCTAAAATGGGTCGTATGAGCCATATGGTCCTTTTTAGCGTATAGTATGGACCTTGACCTCTCAAACCATATGTGTGTAAATGGTACTCACCTCACCTGTGCAAAGTTTTGTCACCATCCGATATGGTTTGGGCGGTCCCAACCCATATTATGCATTATAAACCCTAAACCATGAACTGTAATCCCTAAACCATAAACCCAAAACCTTAAACCTTGAACTTTAGACCTAAATCTTAACCCTAGACCCTAAACCCTAAATCTTAAACCTTGAACCACAGACCCTAAACCCTAAACCCTATATTATCAGCCCTAAACCCTAACCCATAAGCCTTAAATCCTAAACCATAAACCTTAAACATTGAACCATAAACCAATAGTCCTAAATTGTGTACCCTAAACCCTAAGCCCTAAACCATGTACCATATACTCAAAACCCTAAACCCTAACCCATAAATCCTAAACTTGGATGGTTGTACAACTCTTAAATAGATGAGGCAATTGTGCTTCACAACCATCTAATATGGTTTCGGCGGTCGCCAGGTGCTAAATGGATCATATGGCTACCCTATACCCTAAACCCTAAACCCCAAATCATGAACCCTAAATCCTAACCCTTAAACCCTAAACTTGGATGACTGTGCCGCTTTTTACGGGTGGAAATATGGTACTCACCCCCACCCGTACAAAAGTCTTTTGTCCATCTGATATGGTTTGTGTGGTCCCAAATCATACTATGCGCTAAAATGGGGCGTATGAGCCATACGGTCCATTATGGCACATAGTAAGGACCTTGAACGCCCCCAAACCATGTCAAATGACCGTGTAACTTTGAAAAAGTGGTAAATGGTGCTTAATCCCACCTGTGCAAAGTCTCACCATCCAATATGGTTTGGGCGGTCCCTGTAATGGAAATGTCCTATGAACTTTGAGAATAGCAAAATTAAGAGAATTAAAGTGAGCATTTTTGTGAGATCACTTTGAGAACATAGAGGGTGAACTTAATTGATGGTAGCAACATAAACATAGTACTTAATTAACATGGCATGAAAAATACTTTTGCAAGAGAGAGAGGATTAGAGAATATGACAATAGTTGAGGACCGAATTTACTTGGAGCCGGTCCCCCCTCCAAAAGGTGTTTGTATTATAGATTCTCCCATCAAGAGAGACTTGGTACAATACAATCTTTGTGTTCTATGTGACCTTGGTGATTCTATGAAGATGGAAAGCTTCATGCATCACAAATATAACATAGACTTTGCAAAAAGAATTAACTATCCCAAGGCCTCAAACACCTTCGAAGGTGGAGAGAGCTAGCGGCAGGGAATGAGGGTACGGAAGAAGAAGAAGAATCATCCATATGAGAAAGAAATAGCTCCTCACTTATCATCACTCTTCTTGCTTAGCATAGCATAATAGCATAGTAATGAAGATGAAGAAGATGAAAAGCTTAAGCATTGAAGCATGGCTCTTGATTGGATTTTCATTCCCTCGCCAAGAGTGTTGGTGTAGGCTCTCCACTTCTCAACAAGCTTGGAGAAGGAGATGGAGCTCTTGCACTTTGCACTTCACACAATGAGATAATGTGTGTGTGTGTGGGAGAGTATACCCCCTCTCAAGCTTGGTCCACATCTCTCTCTCTCTCTCTCTCTCTCTCTCTCTCTCTCTCTCTCTCTCTCTCTCTCTCGTATTATTTAATTATATCATTTGGACATGTGTCCTCTTTGAGAGAAGGAACCTAATTATTTATTTCTATGCATCTAAATTCTCATTGGACCCCTTTAAATCCTATCCAATAGGATTCAAGCACATCATGAGGGCCACATGTGGAGGATTTTGACATGTGCCTTGGATGCTTCTTAAGTCATTTGGTTTGTATTGAACACTTCAAGCACTTGGTCAAATAAGCATGGAAACCGTTTATGCCTCTTGAGAGTTTATCTTTGAATTGAGCACTTCAAGAACCTTAGTCTTTGAAGCATAAAAATCACCTCAAGCTTTGGGAAAGGTTCCCACAAACACTTTAAGCACTAGTTAGAAAGCCAAAAAGCACCTCATGCTTGGGTAGGATCCCCACCTCAATTTCAGCCCTAGCTTATATAAGGTCAAAGTACTTTTCAACACTAACTTTTGGAGGTCTTTAATGAAGCTAACCCTAAGGTCATTAAAGATCCATTAGATTCACGTTGTTCTTTGATAGACAACCTCCTTTTGGACCCCTATTGAGATGTAACCATCTCTCCTCTTGGTCCCTTTCTGAGATAAATCTAAAAGCACTTATTGCACATTGTTCTTTGGTAGACCGTCTCCTTTTGGACCCAGTTGAGATGCAAACATTTCTCCTTTTGGTCCCCTATTGAGATAGGTTTAGAAGCACATATCTATATCCTAAATCCTCTTGTTCCCCTTTTATCTTCCCATATTAAATGATCAGTTTAATATGAGAAAATCATTTGGTAATGTTAGATATTATATTTTATGACATTATCTCTCTCTTGAAATCATAGCCGTCCTCGACTACGAGGTAGAGAAGATAAAGCCTAGTCATTAGTCCATGTTTCTTAGCGGGTAGAGGATCCCTTTTTATCCTATGAAATCATTCTAGAATGGATGAATAATCCTTTTGGTGCTCGAGAGACTTAGCTTGCTGCAAGCATGTCTTCTCTTTAGTCCATATCATACTTTTAAAGTAGAGTGACAAGCTCTACTTGGTGTTTGGGAGACGTCGTCACCACAAACATGATCCTAAGCATGCATATTTCTTAAATTTTGTGCCACATTAAAAGAAAGAGAATGAGTCTTTTAAGACAAAAACATTGTTCATTTAAAATGCATTTTCATTTGCTTACTCTAGTGTAACATTGTAAGCATTGACAAGGTTCATATTATCCTTAAGCTAGGTTCCTTGTATCCATCTAGCATCTTTAAAAGGATTATTCATAAACTTAACAAGATATCATTGGATAACATTACTATTTCTTAGTACCTTGTCTTCGTGTCGAATAATCGGTTCAGGCTACAACACCTCTTCTTGATCTTCAATTTCTGGCGGGTCCTCAATATCTTGTGCTATGTTGGAAACTTTAGATAAGAACCTGGTGTCTTTTTGCACTTAGAAAAGATGTGGACAACCACAATTGGAAGATTCTCCTGAATTCATGAGCATATTTGGAAACAAACGAGCACAATGCTGGGGAATTATCTCTACCATTGAAGTAAGTTTATAGAACATTATAGCCCAATTCCATGTGATCACAGTAAAAGATGTATCTGATGGCCTCATAATGGGAATGCGAATGGCCCAGAAGATGTTAGAGATACATAATGCAAACAAGATGCAGTCTTCAAAGACAACTAAGAATGAAGACCAACAATCGTCACTCACGGACGACAGCACAAAGTCCCCAAACACAGTTAAAATGGAGATTGATATCAAAGCAGATCTTATTGAAGATGATTCATGTCCATAGAACAAAAATTTAGAAGAGCTTAAAGGAAATCAGGCAATAGCAAATGCAGATTAAATAGAACAAAGAGCAAGCACAAAAGCTATTGAATAGAGAAGCCCACCAAAGCCAGAAGCAAAGAAGAATGAGGTTGCAAAAAGTCAGGAAGCAATAGGAAGTCCAAAGATCAATCACTCATTGCCAGTGGAATCTACCAAAGTAATTTAGATTGGAAAACAGATTCTCAAGCCACCCTCCATAATAGAGACACACTTGGATCAAGATGAGACCATGTCAAAAGCAGGACAAATATCTTCAATAGAGCCAACAATAAAGAATAGCTATAGTTCTCAGCAATACAAAAGGAGTAAGTGTCAGATGCAATGCTCTACTGGATAATGAAGCAAAGTGCAATATGGATTCAGATAACATCCAAAGCATTCTTGAGATTACTCAGGGCAAGCCAGATAATAGAGAATCATGGGTAAGGCTACAAGTCAAAAAGAGATGGTTGCTACCCTTAGCATCTAAAGCCATGAAGAGAAGGTAAAGTTTCAGGTAAAGTCTTCAAAATACATGCATGCAGATTTCATCCTTGGACATTGGCCTACACAGAAGATAAAATGCTAATACTCTCTTTTCTAAGAGGTAGCCAACAACATTTACAGGTACCATTAATGCTAGATTTGGAGTTGCAAAAGTCACAAGAAGAAAATACAAATTGTGCAGACAAAGGTAAAGACAAAGTGGACCTTCCATCGATTAGCAAAGAAGATGTGACATCATATCACTCTACATCAAAGAACCCTCATGGATCAGCTTCTTCTAGCAAGTTAGGCTTTCAAAACTTCAAGTCAATTGCTGACCCAATTGAAACCTCTAGGAAGACACCCAAAAAAGCAAAGATATATCAGCCAAAGTACTAAAGAAATCAAAGGAAAGTCAAGCAAGTGTTTGCTCTGAGAAGTTTAGTCAAAGTCAATGATCCGGTTTGGATTAAAGATAGAAAATCAACACATAAAGACAAACACATGGGATGGATAGCATCACAATGGAGCTTAAAAGAACAGGAGTAATATGGAGGTTTTATACAGATATGGGTACCAAAACCGCAGGTTAGAACATATGAAGTAACGTCAAGTCCCTCCAAGAAAGAAGTCCCACAAGGTATCAACCTCGACAATATACTATTATATCTAAGAAGCACGTATACAACAGAACAAAATTGAAAGATTCTAAAGCCTACCACAACTCTCAAGAGGATACAAAACAAAGACAGATTAGTCAACCACATGTTATACAAAAATTTAGCTACCAGTCAACCACAAGCCGACTACAACTGCACCAGACCTGCATGAGGATCTCAAGAGCTCAAAAAGACCTAGAGCTAGAAAAGTCAACAAAGGAGTTACAAAGGTCCTCAAGAGATTTAGATTCCTAAGTCTTCCAATGAACCAAGTCAAAAGCCAGATGCAAACAACCAACAGAGGCCTACAACAACATCAAAGACTCCTATCAATAGGCCTAATTGGCCAATCAAACAGATGATGAAGTCTTCATAGTCAAAGAAGGACAACCCAACCAACAAAGCTTTTGATTCAAAGATGACAAAACAAGTATGGCAAAAGAAACCTTCAATGCCAACATGGTCCTTCACTAGTCCTCTTTTTGAGGATTCAAGCCTACTTTTACGTGAAGAAATGTTTGTAGTAAGCACAAGAATGTAAAATGTCAAGTCGCCACGGTGCAAAAAACACTCTTTGGCATAGTCAGAGTAGGATTGGTGAGCCATAAAATGAGCAAAGCATTAGTCCCAAAACTTCAAGTCATAATAAAATCTATGCTAAGACTCATAGTTATTAGGCTTACGCTCAAGCTGAAAGAGTTCAACATATCTAAATCATGTTGCTCATGCTGGATGAGGTGAGCATAAGAGTTGAAGTCTATTAACTTACAATTGGTGGAGTGTCGTAGAGTCCAACACTCACGCACAATGCACAATAAGATGAGTGCACATATCCTCGTCAATGAAAACCATTCTTAAAGGGGTTCCAGCTTGCAAAGCCATGTCATATGATTTTATAGCTACACCATCTTTCTGAAGAACCCCTCAAAATATTTCCTGCACAACATATTGTTTCCCATGTATTTCTATGTATGCATATAGGATGTCCCATCATCGGACATATGCACTAAACACTATTTTTTTTTCCACCTATGCACCTTGAGTAGACTACCACATGCAAACCAATGTTCCATCATGATACCCTCTCATATTTGCTACCTTTTCAATTCCATATCTATTAGCAAATAATCCCTTGAGTACCTTATTAATATTTTCCATGATGCTAATAAGTACTCCAATAATGCGCAAATCCTAAAGGCACTTTCCTCCCACTGGTTTTTTTCCCTTTGGTCATCCAAGGTATTAGACCCTAATTTAGATCCTCATCATTCTACTTCTCTCGTACATAATCATAAATAAACAGCAGCCTCATCATTATGCTATTACAACAGGCAAATGCAACATCATCTCTCACATCAAACATATTCAGACCAATCAAGATGCTACAGTAAAATGAACCTCATGAAAAAATTCAACAACAGATGAAGACGATTAGCCCATCAACAACCAATCAAAACCTTCCAATGCCTCCACGGACACTTTTCAACAGTGTCCAAGGATGGGCACTAAAATCGGAAGGGGGAAATGTTAATTGAGTCGACATCGGTTACAGAAGATGCTAAAGTCCCGAGCCTTACGGATGCACATCAAAGATCAAGATGAAAAAGCAATAAAGATTGGAGTTACACATTTTTCACAGTTTCCCAAAATTGTCATGTATTGTAAATTTTTTATTTATGTCAAGCCATTGTAATAATTTTAATGTGTTACGGGCTGAATGGGAGTTCGAAGCTGTAAAGAATAGGTCAGTTAGTGTGCCTAGGTTGTAGATTCAATAAGTGGTGAAACCCTAAAGGATTTCTGTGCCCGAACAATGCATATTTTCACCCTAGGTATATAAGGCAGTGTGTAAAAGAAATTAGGATTCTCAAGCTCATTTGGTGAGAGCTCTTGAGATGTGTGGCTATGGGGTCCTTGAGCTTCTCCTTGCTGATGAGACTTGATTAACATTAATCAATGCTTAATTCTCTTTCACTATGCCTCTCATACCTCTTACTTCTCTCTCTCTCTCTCTCTCTCTCTCTCTCTCTCTCTCTCTCTCGCTCCCCCCCCCCCCCTAGTGAAGGCTTTTTTGACCTAAGTTCACTCTTTTCATTATAACTTCTTCATTCAAACTCCAATTTGGGTGATCTATAGCCTCAATCAAAGAGCACGACACCCTCTATGCATTGATGTAAAGATATAATTTTTTTAGAGTTATGGAAGACATTTTTTGTAGTAGAATTTTTGAAGTGAACAGGTTCAGGAAAGTTGACTCTCATCTCTTATTTTACATACAATGTCTTTCGGCACTCTCAAGGGTTCTTCGTTTGCAACAAGGTTCACAACCATTGTGGAAAATGATCCAAAATCTCCTAAGAGTTGAGATAGCAACACAACCACCCAACCAATGACATCGGAAACCATGATCATGGCATACTTGATATCGTTGCAAGAGATCATAAACAAACAAGGCGAAGACTTACGGGCACTTGCAATAGAGAATGGCACACTAAGGGTACTTGTGGCTGAGAATGAGAATCTCAAGAGAACACTTGAGATGCAAACAACACTAAGTCGGGATGTATGCGACGTGAAAAATGTATGCACAAACAAGTCTTGGGCTAATATATGTTGTAACAATGTGGTTCCTAATTCCTCACTCATGCAAGCTATGGTTCAAACAAAGAATGTTGAGAATGTGGATGTGGAGGATTTGAAGGAATGGGAGCGATGTTCTAAGAAAATTGTTATTCGTGGAATTGCCGAAGAGAAGTTAGAGACACCTCCTTCTCTTGGCATTGTTATTGAAGATTTCTAAAAAACCCACTTTGGCATGTCTGGAGTTATGGTCTATGGAGCACATAGAGTGGGTAAGCAAGGAGCTCCTCGCTTGGGAGAATGGCCAATTGTATACACCATGCCGAATGCGATCAAACAAAAGATTATCCGTGATAATAGATGGATCTATTTGAGGGATACAAAATGTTGTGTATGTGAAGATTGCACTATTAAACAACAAAATATGAGTTGCAAGGCATACGAGGAAAAGAATAAGAAAAAGAAGGAGATCTCTCACGAAGAAAATGTACCCAAGGAGGAGGCAAGTCCCTCAAGCAAATAGGGATGCGTGACCTATGAGCCTAGTTACAATAAAAAATATGCTTTTGAAAGTGTAATGGATACCCATGGAATGCAGGGGTTGGCATTGATGAACTAACAAGCAAAGCCGATATTGTACTTCTTGTTGAAACTTGGGAGCATGATACATAAAGGATTAACGGCTTGGAGGATTACAATATACATTCATTGATGTGGTCAAAGAATCTCAAGCAACAAAGAGGGCAAGGAGGTGTAACATGTATGGTTAATAAAGAATTCGAAGATTTGTATTAATTGGGAAAGATGACAAGTACAAACATTATGTATGGCTGAAAATTATGACACCAAAAAGAGCACCCATTTTTGTACCCGGTTGCTACATTCCTCATCATGATTCTCCCTTTTATGTTTGCATGGATAGAGATTAGCCATTTTTTGATTTAGAAGAGGACATTGTTTATTTCAAAGGAAAAGGTGATGTTATTATATTTGTGGATATGAATGCTCACACAAAAACATTGCAACATGATACTCAACAATTCGATATGTCACACATTTCAAAAGAGTTAGAAGAAGTTCACTTGTATGATCGTACTTCAATGGATGAGAAAGAGCGGGATCACTATGGAAAGTTACTTTTGAACATGTGTAATAGCACGGGTATTCTCATTGCCAATGGTGTATCTTTGTGGAGTGGAACCAATGGATTTACATGTAGGAAACATAATGGGGATAGTGTGATTGACTATATGCTACTCTTCAACGCCATCATGTATGCATAAAGAGTTTTATGTTTGGCCAATGGACCCCAGAATCTGACCATCGAACCTTATGTATTGACCTTTCATGTGGAGAAGAAACTAAGCATGATAATCTCAGCCAAAGGGAAGAGAAATTATCACTATGTATGGATTTCAAACTAGCACCAATCTTCATTGAAATGGTTGAGCAAAATTTATGGATGACAAAGCTTCAATATGAGGCACCATTGGAAACTAAATGGGAATCTTTCAAGAAAGTTATTTGTTCTTGTGTCGAAGAATGATATTCCATAAAGCATCTCCATGGTATCAACAAAGATAAATCACACCAAAGGTGGTTTGATAAAGACTATCAAGATGCTAGAAAGTCCTTGATAAAGCTTGATGAAAGTATGGACAAAGACAAATATATCTAATTGTAGGCACATTGCACCCACCAAAACCTCTGGTGATTGGTGGCATTATCCATACTCTTTTGGAAAGATGGTTGCTTTAACCTTTGTTCCATCCGTTTCTTGAAATTTCCCAATGAATATGTTAGCTAGTATCTTTGCCAACTCCTTGTCTGTGACATGGGCCTTTTCATTTGAGGAGATGTCCAAAAGCTCATAAGGGGCTGTTTCCCATTCCTTTTGAGCCTTTCCACAAGTTCGTATAGGCCTGCTTCCCATTCCTTTTAAGCCTTCCTGCAAGGCATCTTGCTACCAAAAAGTCAGCTATTTAGGCCAAAAAATTGTTTAGAGGTTGTCAAAAAAGTCAAAATAATAAAAAATTGTCCATAAGATGAAAAATGAGCATAACTTGACTTTACTAGTGTGACTAGGACAAGTATAGGCACTAGATCAAAGTGTTATAGTTCAATCCGCTTTCGTCAGGTTCTTTCCTTTGGATGCTCCACACATCTAAATATGTGCTTTATTGTGTGACCAAGCATGTATTTTTGTTTTTGCAATATCACCTGTTTTGATGGGATTGATAGTTATGCGAGTTTTCTGCATGGCAGGATCGGGTGGAAAGCACCATGGACTCAAGCACAATAAATTTTCAAGAAAATTGGATGAAGATTTGGATTCTCATCTATGATCATTTGAAAAGTGGTATGCACTACTAGATGGCAAAAGTGATGTAGTGCATAAGAAAAAAAAATTTGAAACCAGCTTAAGTGGAGCATATTTGAAGTGGCTCGCAGAACATCCAATTGACTATTTCAGAAATTTTTTTAAGATTGTTTCAACATTCTTGAAATGATTTTGTACAAAGAAGAAAATCCTGCCAATGGTGAGGCACTTGTGCCTATTCAAGTAGAGGCAATTTGATGTGGAAACTATTGGAATTAGGGTTGCAGGAAAACACACACATCTTGGAGAAGATGAAGGAAGCTCAAGGCACACAACAAAGAGTTTTTTACTTAGTGTTCAATGGAAATATAGATAGCCCTAGCGTGATGGACGTATATACAATGCACAAGGGGGAAAACCTCCTAGTGAGGGAAAAATTCCCCGACGGTCCTAGGCGTGTTTACACATATCACTACCACATGTATATAGTAACAAATCCCTCCCTGGAGGGATGTGGTGAACGAGAGCTAACACATAGAGTAAAGGGAAGTGCCATGCCTTGAGGACATGATCAGTCCACAAAAGAGAGTAAGCCAAAAGCAAAAAGCTTCGAACTTCTCATGAGACAATGCCTTTGTGAAAAGATCTGCAAGGTTGTCCTATGTTGGCACATAATCCAAGCTATCTCTCCTACTGAGAGCCTATCCCTGACATAGAGGTAATGCACCTCAATGTGATTTGTGTGAGCATAAAAATTTGGGTTCCTTGCAACTGCCAATGCACTTTGACTATCAGTGTAGATAATGTTGGTTGTGTCCTGTCCAACACCCAAATCAGTCATAAGGCCTTTGAGCCATACACACTCAACCATAGATGTGAAGACAGCCCTGTACTCAGCCTCACAATTGGAAGTGTCCATAGCAGGTTGCTTCTTGCTCAACCATGATATGCATGAGCTCCTAAGCATGAAACAAAAACCACTTGAGGACACTCGTGTGTCAAAAAAACCAGTCCAATTTGAGTTCAAAAAACCATGCAAATATGGCAACAATGATCCCCCTTGGGATAAAACAAGACAAGATGTAAAATGCCACTCAAGTAGTGAAAAATACTCTTGACAGCCTACCATGCTTAGACCCTGGTCTTAGACCCTGGGCTATGCATAAATTTGCTGACTTGTGAGACTGCAAACCGAGTATCTAGCCTCGTGTTGCATATGTAAATGAGGCATCTTATAGCAGTTTGGTAAAGAGTGACATTTGCAGGATCACCAACATCATGAAGAACTAATTTCAAACCTATTTTCATGGGAGTGGCAATAGGTTTGCAATCCTCAATTTCAACTTACATAGCAATATATGTATGTAACTTTTCTGACATAAGGCAATACCACCATCACATTGCTTAAACTGTATACCCAAGTAATGATGAACAGTCCCAAATCTTTCATCTTGAAAGTAGTATTCAAATCAGCCTTAAATTCAGCAATATGTCTTTCATTTGGTCCAGTGAGATTAGCAAATCATCCACATAGAGAACCGCAATGAGAAGCAAATCACCTTCATGCTTTACATATAATGTGCTTTCTGTTGGAATGTTACAAAAGCCTTGTTTGACCAAATGAGTGTTAGCCTTCTGATACCAAGCATAAGGAGATTTCTTCAACCAATACAAAGCTTTTTTACATTTGCACACTTTATCCTCTTGTCCTTTATTCACAAAAATGGGAGGCTGCGCTACATAAAATTCCTCAAATATGTCACCATTCAAGAAAGCGGTAACAATGTCTGATTGATGCACATCCCAACCAAAATGAGCTACCAATGCACATAGAAAATTCACAGTAGTCATAAAACAAGTGGGAGAAAAATTCTCTTCATAATCTATGCCTTTTTCTTATGCATAACCCTTTGCAACAAGTCAAGCCTTCTAGCGATCATTCTCACCATCCGACTTGTGTTTCAACTTTTAAACACACTTTGTACCAATGGCCTTTTTTGTCAGGAGGAAAATCACATAAAGTCTATGTGTCATTTTATATAAGTGCATTATATTTTGATTGCATGGCAGCCATCCATTTTTTTGAGTACCGTGCTTCATCAAAAGACTGAGGTTCCTCAACATCATGTAAGCTAGACACAACCAAAGCATAACAATCTGATGCATAAGATTCATGGCAAGAATCTGAACGAGTACAACTACACAAAGGTGCATCCAATTTACTGTCACGCATTGTATGCACCAACCATTTTGGCATACCTCTAGCCTACTCAGTTTTAGCCCTTTCCTCATCAAGTACATCATGTATATCTGCATCAGTAATAGTCTGATCTATAACATTTTCAGAAACCCCAATAGGTTGTACATTTTTCTCATTTGAATTTACATTTGAACTTCCACCACTGAAAAGAGGAAATAAAGTGTCATAAATGTCATGTGAGCTTACATGTACATCACAACAAAGGCTAAACAGAATCTTCCACAAACACAACATCACGTGAGACCAAAATATTCTTTGTTTATAGATGGTACAACCTGTAGCCTTTGCTTTCAGCACTATAACCAACAAAAATACATTTGACAGCGTTATCATCCAATTTTCTGTGTTGTGTTTGTGGAACCAAAGCATATGCCAAACAACCAAAAACACGTTGATGGAGCAAAAGACGCCATGCGCACACTCACACACCCAGACAACTCAACACCACACAAGGACTTTACTGAAATTTCAACCCACACACACCACCACTCAAGAGATCAATAAAAATACTACCCACAAGCTCAATTCAAACTCCAAACACCTCGACCTACAAGCCATTGCCTTCCCGCACAGACACTACAAGATGAGTCGAGTTGATCAACACTTGAAATCACACTTGATGGTGAACAAAATATACAAGAAAAACTATCAAAAAGTCAAAAACTCCAGCCACAAAATGCCTCTCTCAAACCATTGCAAAGCCTTCACCAAACTCTACTCTGTTGGACTCTTTGGAGTAGCGCCAACCCTAATGGCACCGAGTCACATAGTCTTGCAAAAAGCCGCACCTTCTTTCCTCAATTCCTTGCACACACACATCCATGGAAACCTCATAGCTTCCATAGACTCTCCCAAGTGAAAAATTGAAGAGAGAAGGCTGCAGTAGACCACCTGTAGGAACCCTGCTTTCTCCCACACACAGAGAGGTGAAAGTGCCAATACTTGGCTTCAAACATTCTCCCTCAGTCTCAACACTCATGGAATCATGAGTGATGTGTCAAACTGAAGCCTTTTCACACCATTTTTGGTCATTTTAACCTTTTTGACCCAGTTTTGGCCAGTTTTGACCCCTAGCCGGCATTTTTCACGAGAAAAAACCCAAACGGACTCCAAAATTCACCAAATTTTGTATGCTTGATCCTTGATACCCAAAGCATGTTTCCACATCCCCACATTCCATTTTTGACCACTTTTAGGGCGATGCACGCATCGTCGCAACTCACGCACCACAAATAGACAGTTACCACATGTGCCAAACTTCTCGCACAATTCAAGGGTGTCTATACCTCCCACTTGCATTATTTACATTCTAGAAAGCTCAAACATATTCGCTAGAAACAAAAGAAGCCACCTAGAACCATATCTAAGGTGCCAACACCCTGTCCATGCATGTACGGGTGTCTCTGAGTGTCGGCACGCAAGCATGACTATTTACAATTTGTACACGTTGCCCCACATTTGAAACTCAAAACCACTTTGAAAATCTCCCAAATGCATGTATTTACATCCTTTTGTACATATGACCATGCATATATGCACTACTTTGTACATACCAAAAGTGGTTTATCATCATTGCCCAACCCCAAGTTGAGCATTTATGCTCAACACTTGCATCAAACTGTGACAAAAACCTATAAAAGTGATCAAAAACTTACTCCAAGATCATAGGGAAACATACACATTCGCATAGAACCAAGTACATTGTCAACAAAGCCACCCCTGTCAAAGAGAAAAACATCGTTTTTCTAACCAAATTGCCACCGCCCACCTGGATCCAAGCTCGACATGAATCTTTTGCAAGGTTGGCACATGTTATCTCACACCATAAGCTATCACAATCACTCAAAAGCATAGCTACCTCAAAATGCATCTCATGACTTGAGCTCATCCGATTGCCAAATCATAAATTTCACATAATCTCCCCGGCACATCAGTTGCTCTTCATTTCCTATTCCCAAGAGACCATTACCCCAAGCATTAACAACTCCATTCCAAAATTGAAAAACCTCTTCTAAAACATCATCACGAGTATCTTCTACTTCCACATACAGTGTTTTCCACTTGAAAATCCAAAGACATTCATACAAAGCCACACAAGCCATCATAACCCTGTCTTCATTATGCCAGCTAGCCCCAAGACTCGCTAACTGCCAATAAGGATCTTCACAGATAAAGGGATATGAGCCAAACATACATTGAAGCATATGAAATGCATCCATCAAATCACTCTGCAAGCAAAAGATCACTCTAACCTCCTTGTCTATTTCATCCTCAATATGTCTTTAGTGAGAAACCATAGGGCACATATCATCATGAAAATCCCTTTGAAATGGCACTAGCATTAGATACTTGCACACATAGAACTCGTTTCTATCACCTTGATGACCCAATACCTTTGCATCACAACTAGTAGAGGTTTTCCCAACCCCCAGCTCTGGCAAAGCACATGGACCCAAGGTCACATCGACCTTCATAGCATCATCCTCTCTTGCATCATCTTCGCTTAATATGGAAACTCCATGGCCATAGCCCATCATCTCATCAATGCAAGCATCCATATCATCTTGCTGCAAAGCTCCTTCCCAAAAGATACATTGCTCTTTGTGCAAGGATACCATATCCTTTAATGGATCTCGTGACTCTATGTCATCATCGCACTCTCACAATCTTCAAATGTGTCACCATCATAGGTTGCCTCATCCATGTCAATTTCACTCTCATCATCTTCACTTCCAATGCTAGTGCTCAAACTTTTGCATTCATCTACTATATCCTTGCCATTTTGAACCATAGGCATGTGAATGGTCTCCAAATTTTCTTCACATACTTCATTTGCATCGACTTTGCGCATTTGTGCATCCACACCTGTATCCGAGCTATTATCCTTGCTAGAATGAGCACCTGCAACTCTGACTTTATGCACCTAAAGGTCATCCACACTATCCATACCACGTATTGACAAAGGGCACTTCATGCCTGCAAAAACGCATAACTTTCTCTCCTTCCAGAGCACTATTTTCAATGCTTCACACATGGATTTGGGCTCTTTCTCTTGCACTTTCATCTTAAGGACTAGTTGTAACAAACTCGTGAACACCTATACTCTTTGGCTATTTGTAAAACCAGCATAGAAATCCTCTTTAGACATGGCTTCCACATGCAAAAGATCATCTTTCACACTCTCCAAGCACCATCAAATCTTGACCAAAAATCTGCAACAAACTCGTGCTCTTGCATAAACAAACTAGTGACCTGTTTCCATGCATCTTGGTGAGGAATCACCTTCTTGAATCGCTTCGAAAAGCATCTCTTAAACATGTCCCAATTTCCCTTCTCATCTTGTGACAAGCTCTCAAACCAATCTTTTACATTTCCTCTGACCACTAGAGTGATGTGTGCAAGCTTTTGCACCTCACTTGGAATTGCATGACATAAACATGTGAAGTCAAACTCATATGATGCAAGCCAATCGTCTGCATCCTTGCAATCTGTGAAAATTGATGGTTTGAATGGCACCACCATCATGAAACTCCCTTCAACAACCAAAATATGCATACATCACTGCTCAAAATCTAACTTCTGGCTGCACAACCGGCAATTTTTGCTCCCCAGCGAGATCGCCAAAGGATGATGGAGCATAGGACTTCATGCGCACACTCACACACCCAGACAAATCAACACCACAAGGAATTTACTTAAATTACAACCCACACATACCACCACTCAAGAGATCAATAAAAATACTATGCACACGCTCAATTCAAACTCCAAACACCTCGACCTACAAGCCCTTGCTTGCTACCTGCAGACACTACAAGGTGAGTCGAGTTGATCAACACTTGAAATCACACTTGATGGTGACAAAAATATACAAGAAAAACTATCAAAAAGTAAAAAAATCCATCCACAAAAGGCCTCTCTCAAACCATTGCAAATCCTTCACCAAACTCCACTCTGTTGGACTCTTTGGAGTAGCGCCAACCCTAATGGCACGGACACAGGGTCACATAGTCTTGCAAAAACCCGCACCTTATTCGATCAATTCCTTGCACACACACATCCATGGAAACCTCATAACTTCCATAGGCTCTCCCAAATGAAAAATTGAAGAGAGAAAGCTCTCATTCACTCCTCCACACACTCAAAAACAAGACGCGAACGCGACGGGACTGTAGTAGACCACCTGTACGAACCCTGCTTTCTCCCACACACGGAGAGGTGAAAATGCCAAGAATTGACTTCAAAAATTCTCCTTCAGCCTCAACACTCACGGCACCATGAGTGATGGGTCAAATTGAAGCCTTTTCACACCATTTTTGGTCATTTTTTGATCTTTTTTGACCCAGTTTTGGCCAGTTTTGACACTGAAGGGAATTTTTCACAGGAAAAACCCCAAACAAGACTCCAATATTTACCAAAGTTTGTATGATTGATCCTTGATACCCAAAGCACTTCTACGCGTCCTCACATTCCATTTCTGACCACTTCTAGGGCAGTGCACGCATCGCTGCAGCTCAGGCACCACAAATAGATAGTTACTGCATGTGCCAAACTTCTCGGGCGGTTCAAGGGTGTCTGTACCTCCCACTTGCATTATTTACATTCTAGAAATCTCAAAAACATTCACTAGAAACAAAATAAGCCACCTCAAACCATATGTAAGGTACCGACACCCTGTCCATGCATGTATGTGTGTCTCTGACTGTCGGCACACAAGCATGACTATTTACAATTTGTACACGTTGGAGAGCGGGAAAGGGGCCAGAACACACCCAGCACACAAAACAATGCCTCACTATAGCCCAGGGTATACACAGCGCCCCAATCCACTAGAGTTCACCTTTAAAACTCAACACTACCCGCTGCAAGCAAACCACCGCTTTCACACCACCATACGCACATACGCCTTACAATGCATCAGATAGACTCAATCACTCCGCTCCGCTCAATTCACAACCTTCCACACTCACATAACCTCTCTCTATCTCTCTTTGCATGACAAACCTCGGGGGGGCACATACGCCTACACACGCCCGGAAACACACACACACACACAAGCAGAAAAGAGAAGGGGGAAGGGGGAATGATGCCCAAAAACAGTAGAGAATAGCCTTCTAGCATACGCAATACCATATACAACCAACACAATGCCGGCATGAACCTCGGCAACCAAAACAATGGCTCAAAATCCTTGGCAAAAAAGCCTTGGCAAAAAAGCTCACATTGGTCAAAGACCCCAAAAAATGAACATAGACCTCCTTTTATAAGGGTGTGTCTAGGAGACTCAAAAAACAAAAATGGGGTGAGCTTCCATGTCGTGCACTACACTTGGACCTCCATTTAGAATTTACTTGCATTGCCACCACTTGGCACATTTCAATTTTGGAAACATTTGCATGCTACACTTCTTGACTGCTTGTCCATTCCATTTGGCCACCCAGCTTGCCCTTTTTGGACCTTTGAATTCTCTCTCTCCCACTTTTCTCTTCCCTAACCCTTGCAGCGGGATTGGACCCTTTTTGGCCTGCTTCCTCTGCTTGTGTGACCACTTCCTTCCACAACGGGGGGAGGCAATAGCGAGGTCGCTATTGCCCTCCTAGGTTACCTTCAAAAGTGTGGGGCTCCAAGGAGCCGTGGGAACCACCATCTGTCGGGATGCCACATCATCAACCAAACTCACCCCCACGCGGGCGCCCACGGGTGTGCCACTTCCTCTACACCGCCAACATGGGCCAAAACCATCGCCAAACACCACGCGCACGGCTCCAGCAGCAACGCCCACGCGCCATCACCAACGGGAGGGAGAGCTCCCCTCTCTCTCCCCTCTTGTGTTCATTAGAGGCCTCATGGCCTAGGCTTTATACTCCGACCCCCGGCTTGTGACTACGCCTATGGGGCAAATACCCACCATGTGGAAGCTATAGAGAATATCCCCTTTGAGTGGCCTCCAAGGCCATTTAAAAAAATGCCCATCCCCATTGGTTTTGTGGCCCACTTCATCATCTTGCCATTTTCTACTGAGAAACCCAATGATTAGATTAAAACCTCCACCCAGTCACCTCGGTTGTCGGCTTTGAGCCTCCCCGTGATCTTCAAATTTCAACTTTCCTAGGTGCAAGATCCAAGGCGACCAAAAATTGGAAAATCATCTACAACCACTTTGTCCTCATCAACCCTAGGTTTTCCTAAGCCATAACTCGGTGCTCGAGAATCGGAATCACGTGTCGTGACTTCGTGCTAACTCCACATAGTGCATACTACCTTTGAGAACTTTGGCGAGGCCCAAAAGATTCCAGATGGCGCATCCTTCAATGCGACCAAGTGGGCTCAGACTCGCCCCCCGAGAAAACTTCAACTGGCCATATCTTGCAAACCAGAGCTCTGATTCGCAAGCAGAAAAGACGAGTAGACTCCATGGATCGAGCTCTACACACCTGTACCTTGACTTACCACTTGGATCAACTGTCTCCAGCTGCCCTGTCTGGCAAGAATCTTCAATCCACTAAAACTTCAACCATCAATAACTTGGGCTCCGTAGCTCAGGTTGATGAGCTGTCTAGACCTGCTCCTTCAGCAATTCGAGCTCTTCATTCCTATTCCCAAAAGCTACACTTTGCATCACATTCATCTGCTACCCAAATTAGCCCCCCATGGAGCCCTCCTTGGCCTATAAGCCGCATCAGGCATACACTTCTGCTGCTACCTGCCATCCCATGATTTTCCTAGCTGCTCCAGCCCTTTTCCATGCTTTTGCTTGCCTGCGTATATCTATCCATGCCATCTTCTACAGTCGACACACTTTGGCTGCACCATCATTGCCCACCCCCCTATTGAGCATTTATGCTCAACCACAAAAGAGCTTGTATCCACTACTAACTGCAAAACCTCATACATACTATGAGAAAACTAAAACCATATTTACATAGTTTTATTGCATCCTACTGCGAAACCTTCAAGTGGGCTGCCCCACCCCCTGCATCACATAGCTTCCACTTGGATCAAACACTTGCCTTTGATATCTTTCACCCATCTGTAACTGCTCACGAGAGTGCTGTACCTCAGCACCTAAACCACCATGTATGTACGCTGCCCATAGCCTACCTTCTACACTCCATGCATTCCTTTGCAACCTATCTACTCCATACCAAACAGCACCAAGAATATCATCATCAAAAAAACATGTACCTGACACCAAGCTCCGACACATGTCTGACCCTCCCTCCCAACCAAATAAAGTGGAGGCCTTGAGCATATACCCCTGCACCTGCTGAACCAGCCTCCATAGTGTTGAGAGAGAGAGAGAGAGAGATAGAGAGAGAGAGAGAGAGAGAGAGAGCACAGAAATAGAACCCCAAAGTGTGTAGAATATACACATGAGATGATGTATATATAGATGGGACCTGGGTGCCATATAACACCCCCGTTCAAATAAGGGTCCCTAACTGTGGATGAAAAAACCCTTGGGGGATCAAGGGAAAAACCCACAGCTCTATATACACCCACCGTTATAGTATAAAAATCATTGGATGTACAAATATTCATGAGGAGCTACATCACTCCTTTTACTATGAATATTTTATGAGGAGCTACATCACTCCTTTTACAATGAATGTTTTATGAGGAGTTACATTACTCATATCCTATCAAATACAATAATGAATACAAAGGTTCAATAAAGAGGTGTAAAGGCTATCGATAGTTCGTAATCAAAAGTGTCTCCGTGAATTTGTTGTGTAGCTTGTCATCAATATGGCATCACCAAACATGTCTTCATAAATCTTTTATTGTCACCAAGTTTGTCTTCATGAAATCAATTCTTTGATCAATCCTACATAGATCATAGACTCAAAAAACATAGTCATGAAAGTTATTAGCATCGTTAGTGAAATAATTACATTCACAATGTCATAAGAGATGGTTCGCGACGCCACTCTTTTGACGACATATATATGCACGACAACATATAAGTATGAACGTAAAAGTACAAGAGGTGTGATTACATGATGCAAATGACATGTGTATATACTACATAAAACGACATTTATCAACGTAGTGATATCAATGAGTATCATCAAAGTATTAACAAAATATCATCATTGTGTCAATAAAAATGAATAAATCATCATGGTATCAACAAAACAACGTCATGGTATCACCGAGAATAACCATGGGATCAACGAAACAACATCATGATATCACCGAGAATAACCATGGTATCAACGAAAAAACTTCATGGTATCACCGAGAATAGCCATGGTATCAACAAAAAAACATCATGGTATCACTGAGAATAACCATGGTATCAACAAAAAAACATCATGATATCACCAAGAATAATCATTGTATGAACAAAACAACATCATGGCATCATCGAGAATAACCATGGTATCAACGAAACAACATCATGGTATCACCGAGAATAACCATGGCATGAACGAAACATCATCATGGTATCAACGAAAATCACCATGGAATCAACGAAATATTATCATGGCATCCCCGAGAATAACCATGGTATCAACGAAATATCATCATGGCATCACCGAGAATAACCATGGTATCAATGAAATATCATCATGGTATCCACGAAAATCACCATGACCAAAGTACTAACAAAACATCATCATGGTACCATCAAAATCACTATGGTATCAACAAGAAATTATCAATAAAACGACGTTAACTATATCTGTAGAAGAATAATTATATGAGAATCAATGAACGAGTATATCATATAACAAAAGATCATGTACCAACAGTAGCTGGATAGAATTTGGACGATCATCAACGGCTCGATTGAATTGGAACGATATGTAACTGGCAGTTACGTCAGTAACAAATATATGATTGATGAAGAAAAAATATAATTGAGAAGTTTTCAATTATGAGGAGAATCAAAAGCAAAAAGTAAAATTTTGCTTTTCAAGCATATTCGCAGTCCGAGACGATAACCCAAAATCGGTGCAGAATTTTAGAGAAACTTTCTTCTGCAAAGTTGTAGACCACAAGGATTCCGATGGCTCTAGCAAATAGTTTCTACAAAATCATTCTCAATTAGGAGAAAAATCAAAAAACAAAAAACTAAAGTTGCTTTTCGGGCATATACGCGGTCCGCCAACTATAACTCAAAATTAGTGCAGAATTTGAAAAAAAAACTTGCTTCTGCAAAGTTATAGACCCCATCAATTTCAGTGCCTTCATGGGCTGTTTCTGCAAAATCATTCTCAATTAGGAGAACAATCGAAAACAAAAAGCAAAAGTTGCTTTTCAGACATGTTCGCAGTCCGCCAACGATAACTCAAAATCGGTGCAGAATTTGGAAAAATTTCCTTCTGCAAAGTTGTAGACCACATCAATTCCGATGCTATGAGAGGCTAGTTTTTGCAAAATCGTTTTCAATCAGGAGAAAAATCAAAACATGCTTTTCAGGCATGTACATAGTCTGCGAACGATAAGTCAAAATCGGTGCAGAAATTGAAAACACTTTCTTCTGCAAAGTTGTAGACCACACCGATTTCGTTGCCTCCCACAGATAGTTTCTACAAAATCGTTTCCAATCTAGAGAAAAATCAAAAACATAAAACAAAAGGTGCTTTTCAGGTATGTATGCAGTCCGCGTATGATAACTCAAAATCTCTGCAGAATTTGAAAAAACTTTGTTCTGCAAAGTTGTAAACCACATCGATTTCTATGCCTCTAGTAGATAGTTTCTACAAAATTGTTTTCAATTAGCAGAAAAATCAAATCAAAAAGTGAAAGTTGCTTTTCAGGAATGTGCGCAGTCCGAGAACGATAACTCAAAATCGGTGCAGAATTTGAAAACACCTTCTGTAAAGTTGTAGACTACATCGATTCCGGTGCTTCGCGTAGGTAGTTTCTGCAAAATCATTTTCAATTAGCAGAAAAATCAAAATCAAAAAACGAAAGTTGCTTTTTAGGTATGTACATATTTCGAGAATGATAACTCAAAATCGGTGCAGAATTTGAAAAAACTTCCTTCTGCAAAGTTGTAGACCACATCGATTTCGGTGCCTCAAGACGGTAGTTTCTGCAAAATCATTTTTGATCAGGAGAAAAATGGAAAACAAAAACGTGCTGCTCTGATACCATGTTGAGAGAGAGAGAGAGAGAGAGAGAGAACATAGAAATAGAACCCCAAAGTGTGTAGGATATACACATGAGATGATGTATATATAGAGGGGACCTCGGTGCCATATATAGAGAAGCCATGTATTGAGTAGCTTAACATATGAGCTCAACACATAGATCCGTATCTACCATCTTTTTCATCAACCATAGCTTACATACCTTCACTGGAAGTAAAGTCACTGCTTGAGATTCTCCTTTCTCCACCATTGGACAGGTCTGTTGCATTGGGATCTCCTCCGTCTTTGGCATCACAACCTCTTCTTTGGCCACACACTCCATTCCAGCATCATCTAGCCCTTCTTCGTCTACCGTTGCATCATGCTCCTCTATGGAAGAGAGAAACTCGTTGACTACCGCATCATCTTTGTCTTTCTCTATAGACATGGCCGCTTTATCTCTCTTGGAAAAATGGTGCACCTGTTGCACCACCATGGCACATTCCACCACTACTTTCATCAGCACATCCATTAGCATGGCACCACACGCTACCTTTACTTGCATATCATCATCGGTGGGTCCAGACCACACCACTTGGCTTTCATCAAGCATCTCGGCTTGCTCTGTTCCTTGCTCTTCTTGCACATGGACTATTACCATATCATCAAGCATATAAGAGGGCAGCTTTACCTTTACTAGTTCAGGTTCATCCGATTCTGTCTCTTTGTCATAGGATGTGGACTCATCGGCACTATCCTCCCCGATTGTCTCCCAGCTAATTGAGCTTGTATCTTCATCGGCATCGGCATCATATACCGACTCTGTATCAGCATCTGCATCCAATTGTTTCTCCTCAAAAGCTTGACCATCTTCACCGCTTTGCAAACTTTCTTCATCAACTTCCGATCCCTCAATATCTGCATCTCGATTGCATTCTGCTACCTTTTCATGCAAACTCTCCACAAGAACATGCTTTACCTCTTCAATCTATACAGGAACCTCCACATCTACTACCTCTTTTGCATCTTGGTTCACCTCGACATGGAGCTTCTCCTCGTTGACAAGCCCTTCCACCCTCGGCACATGCACATCACAAATTGGAAACCTCCAAGGAACATAACCAATAGTCGGTCTTACCTCAACAGGCCTTGCATTTTGACCAATTGGAATCACCTTTGGTTGGACCCAAGAGCACTTCGCTACCTCCGCAATAGGCATATAATCTGCTGGCTTTAACACTCCCAACTCCAGCTTCCGCTTCACCTTTCTGCTCTTTATCTTTGCCAGATAGGCCATTTCTTTGTAGGTATCTGCACCATCTTCAACCTTTTCTCTAATCCTCGGATGCAAGCACTCTAACAGCTTTGATTGCTTCAAAGATTGTTTTCTCATTAGGAGAAATATGAACCTTGCATGGGCCTTGTAAGGAATCCTAATTTTTAGGGATTATGGCTAATGTTGTGTGGGGTTTAGGGGGCAAGGGCATTGAAGAAGGTAGTTTTGAGTAGGCTTTTCTAGCCTTTTTTTTAGACAAATGTAGGATGTGGACCTAAAGGGTTGCTTTCTCTCTCTAGCTTTTTTTAAAGTGAAGGAAGCATAGGGGTGTGTCCACATCAGCAATTCTGTGGGTCAAAAAGAGTCAAAATTTGACTTTTTTTAAAAAAAATCATTTTTATTTGTTTTTTACTTAAAACTCCCTCCCAACATATATACATATCCAAAAATCATTTTTTGACCCATTTTTTAACCCACAAGCTTAGAAAGTCCATTTTTTCAAAAATCTTTTCCCCCAAAAAGTAATAAACATTTTGTTCTCTCATCCTCCTCCCTCCTCCCTCCTCTCTCCCTCTCCCTCTCCCTCTCCTCTCCCTCTCTGCCCCTACCTTCCTCCTCCTCCCCAATCTCTCCCTCCCCTCCTTCCCTCCTTCTCTCCTCCCATCCTGCTCGGCCTCTCTACCCTTCCCCCTCTATCTTTTCATCATTTTCTTCCTCACGCAACAGCTTCCATGGTGCTCACGGACATCACAAATGGTTTGCTTCCACCACCACGTACTCCGTACACCAAAAGCATACATATTCGCTTACCCACGGCATTTGCACCGAAGACCACTAGTGAAGGTGATCAAAGGTCATCACAGGAACATCGCACCGCTTGTGAGACCAATGTTGACATTTGGGTGGATGGCCATTTGTCCCCTTACGATCCTATAAGCCGCTTCTATCCACCGTTTAATAGCCTTTCCATATTTCTTCAATTTCTTGGGAGGGGAGAAGCAGGCTTGTTAGGCTATTGCAAGCGGCTGTGTATGGGTGCAGGTGCTTCTTTGCATATGTGGATGCACGAATGTCAAGCTCTTCACCTAAAGAGGACGGCATTACAAGAGAGTGTTGCCTCTTCGGAGAGGGTAGTTAAAAGTCTTGAACAACAAATGCAAGAAAAGGAGTCCCACATCCAGAAGCTTACCAACACCATCACATACTTGAAAGAAACACCCCTTGGTGCAAGGGAACACAAACGCCCGTATTCATCCATTGAAACTCTTGCACATTCCGGAGGAGCACGCAAACGACGAGTTACAGCCACAAGGTGATTTGGTCTTTACTTGCATGCTGCATTCTTACTTCACACTATTTTCTAACATTTATGTTTATTTGTTGCTAGAAACTTCATCCAGGAGGCATGCGGTGGAACAAGCCAAGATAATCGAGTCAACCTTCTCACTAGTTGTCTCAATACCGAGGACGTTATTTCTATCTTACAATCACCTGGAGGTAAGCACATTAAGGATGCAGTCACCAAGGACCTTATGCGTAAATTAAGAAATGTGGTTAATGATGATGACGTTCAACAAGCTTGTGATGAGGTTGGAATCAGCACCAAAGCCTATCAGGCTATTTTTCAACTCCTAAAGGATGCCCTCAAAGAACATGGCATTGTGGAAAACCTATTTCCCGTTCCTCACAAGGTCAAGCTCGCAAAGAAGGCCACAAACAAAGATGTGTTCTCTCGCATTGGGACATACCTACACATTGAGGACCCAATGCCAACTTCCCTTTATGCTTCGTGCTCAACAAAGACAAGGGGAAAAGGTAAGAAACAATCCATAAGACCTTCGAATAAGGGCTTTCCTTACACAATGTGGAACAATATTTTCGTGGATCTTAGAAGGCTTCAAGAAGCCATACTTAGATTTTACGAGTTACCTGAAGAAGGTGACACACTTTACTTTTTTCTTTGGTATTATTCTTTTCATAGAAGCTGAAGTTTAAGGTCTTAGCACTATTTATTTTGTAGTGCTTGGCACAAAAGTCGCTTTTGTGTTGAAACTCGATGAGTGTCAAATAGTGAAAGGCCGAAGGTTAGAGAGGCTAAGTGTCACTCTAATGAACGAGGCCCTTCTGCAAACCAAGCTAAGGGATTCAGTCGAGCCATATCCCACCCTATCTTTTAGCGTGCAATCAGAGAAAGACATTTGGTGGTTGGGTGCTATTGAGGTGCTCAAAGAGACCAATGGAGTACTTTCGTGGATTTTTGAGAGAAGTCCATGGATCACAGAAGTAATACACTCCCAAATTGCAGGTCAGAAGTTGGAGATTGAGGGCTTTGGTAGTTATGATGTGGAGTGGCACTTAGGTGGGGATTTGAAGACCATAAAGTGTTTGCTTGGCTGCAAACAAGGGGCTTCTTCTCTCATGCCTTGTCCATTTTGCACTCGAGGGTACAAACCTAATGGACAAAAATCACATAAGAGCACTCCAAAGGCCAGTTACATGCTTCCATGGCAAGGGCATGGAGAACAAGGATTAGATTGTCATGATGTCGGAGATGAAGGTAGAGAATGGGAAGCGTCTATTTTGAGATGTCCCATGCTCAATGCCCCAGACCGTGATCAAAAGGACCACACTTGGAATCCAATCTTTCGATTTCCTCTATCGAATGTACATTTTTGTACATTACACGCATTCATGCGTATTTTTGATAGGCTATTGAAGCTCCACATTGACTATGCTTTCACAATGAAACCGTTGGAAAAGTCCCAGAAAGCGATCGAAAGAGTGGAGGTACTCTTGAATTCCATTGGCTGTCACGGTGGAAATGTGTCTATAGTTGCTGCAAAGAACACAGGGGAGGCCCATGAAATTGCTCAACAAGTGTCAATGAGTGGACAAAAAGCTAGACACTTTTTGAAGAAAGTTTCCCAAGGAAAGCCAAGTCGATATGATGCTCAAAGCAGCTCCAACCAGCAGGCAAGTAACCTTTGGGAGCTTTGGAAGGAGTTATGCAAAGCTACTACTGACAATGATTCAAATGGCGAGCTTGCAAACAAGCGCAAGCAAGTTTGGGCCCATTTTGATAAAATGGTCAAGCTTATGAGCCTTAACAGCACAATAGAAGAACAACGGCAATCATTTCAAGAAGCTTTGGCGGATTCTACCAAGGTCTTCACCCTTTCTTGGGGTGAAAATAACATCACACATTACATGGTAAGTCATTCATGGTGTATTCATTACAAGGGATTGTTTTTATTTACTAATGTGGATCGTTTGCTCATGTGAACAGCATATCTTGTTTGCGCATGGTGCATTTTTTATGCACAAGTATGGATCGCTTGAAATTTTTAGCACTCAAGGCATGGAGAAGTCCCATTATCGAGCAAGGGGAGTGTACTTCAAAAATACTCGACATGGTGGTGGAATGGTGCAATCCAATTATTTGGAGGAGATGTTCAACTGGTTTTTTCGCACAACATTTGCTCGTAAGCTCACAATGGAGCGTGCTCAACAATCCAAGATTGCTATTGAAGTGCGTAAATGGAGTCGTCAAGAGCATAGCAACAAGTGGCAAATGTCGCAAGGTCCCACCAAGCATGCTGCATGGCGGCGATGCAGAGTGCGACAAGGATCAAAGTGGATACTGCGCGAGTCACTAAACATGAACGCAGGGTCCAACTCTTAGCGACATGTTTATTTAAAAAATAATACTTCTTTTAAAAAAATTAGTGTGAACAGGGCCCTTTTTAAATGGGCCCTTATAAATATTGCATGCTCTCATAAATCACTCATTTCTTAAGAACAGGTGAGCTCTTACCAACGAAATGGCGCGCACCAAACAAACCGCGAAAGAGCATCCGCCTGCCAACAAAAACACCCTCCAAGGATGTGAGAAGCCGTCATGGCTTAAAGGCACAAGAAAACGGCCACGAACACCTGGCCGTTCCAGGAACTCTTCTGGTAGTGGGCATGGTAGGGCACGAGAGTCATCAAGGACTGTTGAATCTCCACCTCCTCAAGATATAACACCTAGAAGGAGAATGAAGCAACATGTCCAGCGCTGGAGAGAAGCAGAGGGCCAGCACACATCAGAGTCCGATAGGGAGCAGCCGTCGCGCCCCCAATCACAAGCAGGACCATCCAAGACTCGGGTGGTCAATACAGACACCGAATCAGAGAGTGAGCCACCATGGCTGCGAGAAAACATACCGCGCACACACCGGGTGGCCGTTGGGGGGAAGACATTGCCTCAAGGCAAGGGAGCTCTCCCCACACGACAAGATCGGCAACCAAGGGAAGAGGAAGAATCAGAACAGGCTGCAGAACCAGCCCCTAAGCATGTAAACATACGCAAGTCTAAGTTTTTCAAGAAGCCTTCACGCCGCCCGCCAGCAAATGTGCAAGTGCCCCCAAGACAACCGCAGCGGCGCCGAAAAATAGCAAGGGCATTTGCAGAAATCCGCCACTACCAGAAGACGACGGAGCTCTTGATTCGACGCGCCCCCTTTGCTCGCACTGTGAAGGAAGTGCTTCAAAGCTATGGAAATCAGTATAGAATGCAAGCAATAGCGCTAGAGGCTATTCAAGAAGCTGCAGAGGCCCACATCATTTCGGTGTTGGAAGATACCAACCTATGTGCCATTCATGCAAAGCGAGTGACAATACAGCCAAAAGATATGCAGCTTGCACGACGATTGCAACGAGACTTCGAGCATTAGCCAAAGTTACCCCTCTTTTTGTATTGCACACCCTTATCTTTGTAATGATTTGACTTTCCAATGACAATATGATCAACAGTTGTGTCTACTTTGTCTATTATCTTTGTAATTTCAAGTTCTGTATGTAATTGTAGTCAATTTCAAAAACTTTGTGCATTTTAAGTACCCTTAGGGGTAGATAAGCCTACAAGGGGCAGAAAAAGGCCTGGCCACAAGGGAGCGCAAATGGACCATCCAAAACTGATGGATGGGCCATTTGTGCGCCCTTGTGGCCAGGCCTTTTTCTGCCCCTTGTAGGCTTATCTACCCCCCAGGGTACTTAAAATAACCAAATTTAGTAAAACCTATTGGTTTTGCATCAATATTTTATATGGATCCTTATGGACACCTTTTTTTGGTCATTTAAAGCTTTGAATTCCTTATAGGATATCAAAACAAATAACATATTGTGAAACCAAGTGTCCAATGTAATTTGACTTTTTGGTGCAAGGGTGTAGTAGGTAGAGCTAAAGCAAGTGATAGTTTGCTGGAAACTTCATTTCATAATTGATTTGAGCTTTTCTAGTGTCCTTGAGTGTGAACATATACTGGAATTGCCATAAAAAGGTTGCATTTAAATGAATGATGCAAAACCAATCCATTGCAATAAATTTGTGCTTTTTAAGTACCCTAGGGGGTAGATTGGCCTATAAGGGGCAAAAAAATGCCTGGCCATAAGGGCGCGCAAATGGCCCATCCAAAACTGATGGATGGGCCATTTGCGCGCCCTTGTGGCCATGCCTTTTTCTGCCCCTTGTAGGCTTATCTACTCCCAAGGGTACTTAAAATAACCAAATTTACTAAAACCTATTGGTTTTGCATCAATATTTTATATGGATCCTTATGGACACCTTTTTTTGGTCATTTCAAGCTTTGAATTCCTTATAGGATATCAAAACAAATAACATATTGGGAAACCAAGTGTCCAATGTAATTTGACTTTTTGGTGCAAGGGTGTAGTAGGTAGAACTAAAGCAAGTGATAGTTTGCTGGAAACTTCATTTCATACTTGATTTGAGCTTTTCTAGTGTCCTTGAGTGTGAACATATACTGGAATTGCCATAAAAAGGTTGCATTTAAATGAATGATGCAAAACCAATCCATTGCAATAAATTTGTGCTTTTTAAGTACCCTAGGGGGTAGATTGGCCTATAAGGGGCAAAACAATGCCTGGCCACAAGGGCGCGCAAATGGCCCATCCAAAACTGATGGATGGGCCATTTGCGCGCCCTTGTGGCCAGGCATTTTTTGCCCCTTATAGGCTAATCTAACCCCCTAGGGTACTTAAAAATCACAATTATACTCAAATTGACTGCAATTACATACCTTGAAATAACAAAGTCAAAAAACAATTCATATCACCAATTGAAACAATTTTCAAGATTGACAAATCAGATTGAAAAGAATTTGCAATATAGAGAGACAATTTCAAATATTTTTTATTCCTTATAGCACGGTGATTTTACATCATGTATCTGAGGAGTTCATAATTTTTTTGACCATTTCCTGGCGCCTATTTTGCGCGTAAGGCAACTCCCCAGTCAAGAGGGACTGCGCTATGGCATTTGGGTCAGTTGAGCCAATGGAAGCATGTATCCCTATCTGGGCAAGCACTTTACCACAAAAGCCAGTGCCAAACGCTGTGCATTCAAGGGATCTACGCACTAGGAACACTTGATGCACAGTTTGAGCAATGGTACTCAAACACAAAAACTTGCTCAAAGCTTTTAACGACCAAGTCATAAAATGGGCTTGGGGAGTAAATTCATTATGGATAATGGCCACATCGCCAGGGGGGAGTTGTCCGAGGTAATGCGCAAGGGAAGCTTGAGGTCCAAAGCCCGTCCGCTTGCCACCCGTCCTTGCAGCAAAATCACCAACCTCCACAACATCCTGTCATAAACCGATGAAGGTTGAGACAAAAGACAACGAAGGATAAAATAGTAACATGAAAATTAGGATACAGTTTACCTCCTGCTCCTTGTCGTCCTCCTCCCTATTGCCCTTTGCATCCAAGTCAATGCTCCCATGCACCACAGATACAAGCTTTGGATCATCAGATGGGAGGTTGCATAATGGCATAGGAATCCTAGCAGCCTCAACCTTGGCTTGCGTGGCTTGGAAATCTTCATCAGCCACGTGCAACCGCTCTACTTCCAGGACCTCCGCACATACAACTGCAATAGTGTCAGCAACAGAGTCCCCATCTGGCAAGATCTTGCTTTCTAGGGCATCTGGCGTATTGTCTAAGGGACATTTGCTGCTGTTGCATAGCACGCTCAAGCATTCATCCATGCGCAGGCCAAATGCTTTTTCCAAATCATGCAGGAACACAAACTCCTCCCCATCCACTAACACTGAGGAGAAGCGGCTAATTTCTACCTCTGGGATAGCCACATCCGTCTTTGGTAGTGGCACTGGAGTGTCACTAGGGCCAGCCGCAACTATGGATTTCTCAACCACTTCCTCAAGACCCCTAGGGTACTCGAGCTGGTGTGCTTTTCCTTCCGCTGCAGGGTTCATGGGGATAACCTGTTGCTCCTTGGTGTCCTTGATAAAGGACCCAAATTGAAGGTGTGGTAAGCGGATCTCCTCCAAATCAGGTTCCTCGCTCACCAAGAAGATAAATGTTGCGAGCCGAGAAAGGTACTCCACCCCCAACTTGCGCTTCTTGAGCGCTCACACCCCAGGGGCTTGCTCGTCCAAGTAATGGCTTGCATTGGTTGCAATTTCTTGGAATCGTTGCAACCGCTTGGCGAATGGGCGATCACCTTTGTGTATATAGCGCAAAAGATCGCAAGGCACCCAGATCCCTGCATGTGGGGGGATAGATACAGAATATTTTATGATGTGCTCCTCCATGAACGCAGAAATCTCCTCAAATGCATCCATGTGAAGGGCAACTGTGGCGTCAAGGTCAGGGAGACGAGTAAAACAGGTGTGGAGGTCCAACTTCCCTTTGTATTTGGTGTCCTCGAGGAAGAGGATGAAGCGTGACAAAGGGGTGGATGTGGGTACAGATGCAGAGGCTGTGGCAGCATCCATGTTTAGCCTGGGGTGTGGATAGAGAGTGGAGGAGCTCAGGAGTTGCAAAAGTGAAAATAGTGAATGAGTTAGGTGGCCCCCCTTTTATAATGGACCCTTTTTTTAAGACATTAAAAAAAAAAGGGACTTTCACCAAAAAATGATTTCTCATCCCAATGCAAAAAATTATATTCAAAGGCATGATTTGCCGAAGCAAATCATGTTGATTACAGCGGGGATCAATATGAAAATTGCAAGAGTTACAAAGTTATAAGATCGATAGCATAGTTCCATCTATCCCCCAGTCCTCCTCGACCTTCAATTTGTCTTCCATTCTCTTCCCAATCTGCGGACATTCATTACAATAAGCATCTAATGATCGACAAACCATGATGTATTGAAAATGTGGTGGAAGGATTCTCACCTTGTGACCTTGTAAACGAAATTGTGCTTGTTGAAGGGCCTCAAAACCCATAATAACCAAATGTTCTCGAACATTACTGAGAGTCCAATGCTTGTTCACTTGGACTGCCTCCAAAGCATCGTTGGGCATCTTCACTGCAATGTCAAAGCTTGCAATAGCGCCGTCTACACTCTGTAAGGGAGTCCACACTCCAAGCTTGCACATCCAACGATCATAGTGAAATCGTATGTACAAGGAGGTGCGGGATTTCAAATAGTGCATTCCAATACCTGAAGCTCCAACCTTACAACGGTACCGGTCCCGTTGTGCATGCCCTCCACAAAACCCCAATCCTCTTCTAAAATCCTTTCTAATTCCTCGTAATGCGCATCTTTACATACAAGCATTGTGGTAGTCTCCACAAATCCAAACTCTTTAAAAATGTGCACAAAACAATGAATAGGCAAACACCAGCTCAAGCCCACAGACCTAGAAGCTTTAGAGTATTTCAAAGAGTTTTGGACATCCATTATCATCTTTTGCTTGAAAGATGCTACCGACCACAAATCTGGGACCGACCACTCCATACTTAATAAGGAAGTTACTTTGATGGGTTCAAGCGTTCCAAATGCTTGTGTAGAAGTAGGGACAATATAGGAGTGAGAATAGAAGAAAATCCTTCTTTGAACCAGTTTGGTTGGGCAAAGATGCGGGAACATTATTGCTCCAATATCCGCATGTATAGCATTGAATGTGCCGGAGAGACTATGTAGTGGCTGCTCCTCCACCAACGTGGATGGAAATATGACTATAAATGCATGACAAATGTTAAGTATGAATCCATAATAACATTACACTGTGATTTCACACCTAGCTTTGTATTCTCAAAACATGTACTTAGAATGTGTTGGAAATCGAGGTGGTTGTTGCAAGTGCATGGTTGACATTGAGAAAACATGTTGCACAATGGCTATGGTCCCCTTGTCTTTGCGGTTCTTGAAGCCAAGGAGCTTTCCTTTCCAATGAAGATCAAAGTTTGCACGATTCCGCACACGATGAGGGCCAACAACAGATGGCTGCATGTATACCCAAGCACCTTTGGTGAACTCTTGTGGCACCCACTCATCATCTACACCTCTAGTGTTGTGGCATGCAAGTGCTGTGACCTCATCCTTTGGTCGCCTTTGCGAAGTAGAGTTGGCCATGGTTGAGCAAAGCAAAATAGGAGGAGGAGAAGAACCTTTCTTGTTGCTACAATGTAGGTGTGATAAAGTGATATGAGAAAATGGTCAACCCTTGTGGCAATGGGAGGAGAAGGTGGACAACCCTTGCTTGGTGTGGCACTGGGAGGAGAAGGTGGATAAGCCTTGCTTGGTGTGGCAATGGAAGGTGGTAGGGGAGGAGAGAGGAGCTTCCTTGCTGCAGTAATGGAGATGGTGTAAAGAGAGAGAGTGTTGGAGTAGAGGATGAGTGTGATGGTTGAAACCAAGGAGGGGTTGGAAAAGGGGTTCTAGAGAGAGAAAATCCCTTTTTGCCTAATAACTAATTTTGGGGGATCTCTGGATAGCAAAAAAATATTTTTTTAAGTTTTTACAAAATTCTGAATTTTAGGGTTTTTGGATGCACGTTTTGACTTTTTGAGATCAAAAAATGCTTTTTTGACCATAAAATAGTTTTAGGGGGGTTTGCAGAAGATGAAATTTGAGTTTTGAAATTTTTGAAAAATTTCAAATTTTTGGGATTTTTTCAAAACCGGATCAAAAAGGAGGAAAGTTGGAGGTTCCATATGCCCCCCCCCCCCCCCCCCCCCCACACACACACACACACCCCACCTTCTCACTAGGTAAGAGCCCATTTAAAAAGTGTAAGACTACTTTGTCCCCCTACATTTTTGAGGGCATAGAGTGTGTCCACCACCCTCTTCTCATTGGCTGGCCTCTAATTAACCTTAATCCCAAAGGGCCCCTAGAGGGTTCATATTTTTCCTAATGTTTTGACCCCAGTAGCAATCTCTAGCTTCCAACACACTTCAAATTGCTCAATGAAAATAGAGAAATCTTTACTTACATCTTGGTGTACTGCCTTCAGCTTTGCACCAGCTTTTCTGTCGTAATCACTTCTCGAAACCGCTCCAAAAACTGAATTTGCAGCCTTTGCCATGATTCTCGATCACTACTCTTTAAACCATCGAACCACACCTTGGCTCCTCCTCGCATCAACAGTGGCACCGTCTGTAACCTTTTTGCATGCGTCGACATACACATCGACAGCAGCCATAATTCAAAATCCGTTAACCAATCCTCGGGATCTTTAACGCCTGTAAATATCGGGCCAAAACCTAGCTCCACCATCTCTATTAGCTTCAAACCCGACCATCAAACATCTTGACCATCAGCCAACCGCTTTGTCGGCTAAAAAACACAACTTTCAACCGCAAATTAGATCATCAGAGAGCTCCTCAGTGGGGGCACCAGAAGATGGAGAGGGGGAAAGGGGAACACACCCAGCACACAACACAATGCCTCACTATATCCCAAGGTATACACAGCGTCCCAATCCACTAGATTTCACCTTCAAAACTCAACACTACCCGCAAGCAAAGCCACCGCTTTCACACACGGAAACCAAAACAGTGGCTCAAAAGCCTTGGCAAAAAACCTCAAGCAAAAAAGCTCACATTGGTCAAAGACCCCCAAAAAATGAACATAGACATCGTTTTATAAGGGTGTGTTGAGGAGACTCAAAAAAGAAAAATGGCGTGAGCTTCCATGTCATGCACTACACTTGGAGCTCTATTTAGAATTTACTTGCATTGCCACCACTTGGCACATTTCAATTTTGGAAACATTTGCATGCTACACTTTTTGACTGCTTTTCCATTCCATTTGGCCGCCCAACTTGCCTTTTTGGACCTTTAATTCTCTCTCACCCACTTTGCTCTTCCCTAACCCTTTGCCGGGATTGGACCCTTTCTGGCCCGCTTCCTCTGCTTGTGTGACCGCTTCCTTCCACAAGGGGGGGAGGCAATAGCAAGGTCGCTATTGCCCTCCCGGGTTACCTTCAAAAGTGTGGGGCTCCAAGGAGCCGCAGGAACCTCCGTCTCTCGGGATGCCACATCATCAACCAAACTCACCCCCATGCGGGCGCCCGCGGATGCACCACCGCCAACATGGGCCAAAACCACCGCCAAAAACCACGCCCAGCGCCTGCGGCGCCTGTAGCGCCAACGCCCATGCGCCATCACCAACGGGAGGGAGATCTCTCCCCTCTTGTGTTCATTAGAGGCCTCATGGCCTAGGTCTCATACTCCGACCCCCCAGCTCACGACTGCGCCTATGGGGCAAATACCCACCACGTGGTAGCTATAGGGCATATCCCCTTTGACTGGCCTCCAAGGCCATGTAAAAAAATGCCCATCCCCATTGATTTTGTGGCCCACTTCATCATCTTGCCATTTTCTACTGAGAAACCCAATGATTAGATTAAAACCTCCACCCAGTCACCTCCGTTGTTGGCGTTGATCCTCCCCGTGATCTTCAAATTTCAACTTTCCTAGGTCTGTGATCCAAGGCGACCAAAAATTGGAAAATCATTTGCAACCACTTTGTCTTCATCAATGCTAGGTTTTCCCAAGCCATAACTCGGTGCTCGAGAATCGGAATCACAAGTCGTGACTTCGTGCTAACTCCACATAGTGCGTACTACCCTTGAGAACTTTGGCGAGGCCCAAAAGATGCCAGATGGTGCATTCTTTAATGTAGCCAAGTGGGCTCTGACCCACCCCCCGAAAAAACTTCAACAGGAGATATCTTGCACACCAGAGCTCCAATTTGCAATCAGAAAAGACGGGTAGGATCCATGGATTGAGCTCTACACACCTATACCTTGACTTCTACTTGGATCAACTGTCTCCAAATACCCTGTCTAGCAAGAATCTGCAATCCACTAAAACTTCAACCTTCAATAACTTGGGCTCCGTAGCTCGGTTTGATGAGTTGTTTGGACCTGCTCCTTCAACAATTCGAGCTCTTCATTCCTGTTCCCAAAAGCTGCGCCTTGCATCCCCTTCATCTGCTACCCAAATTAGCCTCCCATGGAGCCCTCCTTGGCCTATAAGCCGCATCAGGCATACACTTTCACTGCTACCTTCCATCCCATGATTTTCCTAGCTGCTGCAGCCCTTTTCCATGCTTCTACTTGCCTGCGTATATCTGTCCATGACATCTTCTAGAGTCGACACACTTTGGTTGCACCAACGTTGCCCCACATTTGAAACTCAAAACCACTTTGCAAATCTCCCAACTGCATGTATTTACATCCTTTTGTACGTATGACCATGCATATACACACTACTTTGTACAGACTAAAAGTGGTTTATCAATGCATGTACGCAATAGAAGGCTTTCTATCATGCCATGATTCATAAAGAGTAATATAATGCAAAGCGTTTGTAGAACACCTGCTAAATACTTAAGTAACGCACATGATGGCCTCAAGCCAAAACAAATGCGGTAAAGCTTGAATTTTGACCATACATCGTGCCATTTTTATAAGTGACCTATTTTTTCTCTCAGCAACACCATTTTGCTGAGGCATATAAGGCACTGTGGATTGCTGTTTTATCCCACGACTATCCAGAAATGCATAAAATTCATGAGTCATATACTTCCCATGTCGATCGGAATAGAGGGTGCCCATAGTACATTTTGAGATATTTTTAGCCATAGCTAGAAATTGTTTGAAGCTCATAAATACTTTGAACTTTGCTTTAAGAAAAAATACCCATGCATGCCTGTAAAAATCATCAACAATGAAAGTCACAAAGTAAAGGTAATTACCCAAGGACGGAGTTTTCATGGCCCACAAACATCACTATGCACAAACTACAACCTACATGTGGCTCTAACTGAACCATCCTTTGGAAACATAGAATGTTGCATCTTACCTAGAATACAGCCTTCACAAACATGTTTGACAGGTGCTTCAAGAGGCGGCAAAGAAGCAACCATATCATATTTCTACAAACGTAGCAAACTAGCAATATTCAAATGACCAACACGTGCATGCCAAATTTTTGCATCTGAAATAGCCTTTGAATCCACAACTGCATTTGCAAAATTTTGCCCACACTTGTCATACAAAGTCAGCTTATACAACCCACAATGTAAAATTCTAGATGCAACAATTTCATCACCAAAACTGAGATCATGTACAATACATTTGTCATCCATAAATTTAACTATAAGACCAAGTCTAGCAAGTGCGGATACATACAAAAGATTCTTCTTGATCCTAGGTACATAAAGTGCATTAACAAGTGTGAAAGAACTACCATTTGCAACAATAAGCACAATCTTTCCAACTCCTTGAACTAGATAAGAGGCATTTTTGGCACAAGTAACTGAATTTCCATGAGGGACACACTCAAGAGAGGTGAACAAATCACAATGAGAGGTAATTTTCTTTGTAGGACCACCGTCAAAATAGCACACATGTGAATCTACAGCAACTGACATGCATGCATTACAGACATCAGGATTATAAGTCCACTCTACATTAAAATCCCATTCTGCATCAACATCAGCATCAATAGTTGCATTTATAGTGGAACCAACATTAGTAGTGGAAACAGTCTCTTTCTTCTTAGACTCTTTGACCTTCAACTTAGGGCACTGCTTGATCAAGTGATCATTAGCTTTACAATAATGGCAAGTCATCTTCTTTTTTCCCTTATCAAAAAAAATTCCAAACAAGTTGCTGCTAGCAGAAGCATTATGAACATGTGATTTTCCACTCACAGAAGAACCATGAGAAGTGACTATATTACTGTTATTACCACCTATTCTTTCAGCACCAATAAAGCCATGTTCAACTGCACACTATCGAGTACTATTTTTTTTTGAAAGCGACTCTTGCAATAGCAATGTGAATAATGCATCAAACTTGACAACTTCATAATTTTCTTGGGTCATAAGTCTCCAAGTAGTAGAAAAAGTCTAGTAAGAATCTGGCAAGGCATCAAGCATAGTCTACACAAGGGAACTATCTGAAATGACTTCACCTGCAAAAATAAGTTTCTCATTGATATCCTTGACACCAACAAGGAAAGTTTCCATATCATCTTCCTCATGAATAATCTTTGACTCCAGATCTTTATGCAGCAATGCAATTTTTGTCTCATTGCGACTTGCATAAAGATAAGCCAGAAAATCCCAAGCATATTTTGCAGATTTTGTTGAGTGAATGTGAGGAGTAATATTGCGCTTCACAGACAACACAATCAACGCATAATTTTGTGCATGTTTTACATCCCAACGAGCTTGTTAAGACCTGCAACATCCTCAACATTGCCTACATCCTCAAAACCAAGATGTACATCAATACCCTGCACAATATCCCAGACACCCTTTGACACAAGAACATGCTGCATCATGTAAGCCCACATAGGGTAATTGTCCCCATCCAATTTTTCCTCAACAGCAAACATCTCAAACACATTTGTGTTGTTGTCGCCATGACAAACGCATGCACCTAAAAACTCCCTAAAAAGAGGGAAAAGGAAGCAGGAACAACATGTTCTACATAACACAAACCATAGAAGATTGTAAGGGACCTGTTATGCAGAAAATGGAACTGACAAAAATTTTGCACAAACTGAGAAAATATTCTTTGTAGTACTGTGTGTAGTGGAAACAGAAATAGCCTGCAAACGCATGTCAAAGCTCAAAAAAATTCAAGAAAATGAGCAGGCGTGTGCTAGAGCTGTTTGCAACTAAGCCCAAAAGGACGCAACCAGCTCTGATACCAATTGTTGGAATTAGGGTTCAAGAAAACACACACATCTTGGAGAAGACGAAGAAAGCTCAAGTCACACAATAGAGAGTGTTTTACTTATTGTGCAATGGAAAGATAGATAGCCCTAGAGTGATGGGCGTATATACAATGCACTGGACAAAAAAACCTCCTAGTGAGGGAAAAAGTGCCCCGACGGTCCTAAGTGTGTTCACACACATCACTACTACATGCATATGATAACAGAAACATGCACTACCAAGTTTTGCATGTTATTCTAGAGAGTGGGAACAACACAATCGATAGATGAAATGATGAATTCCTACTACATTTGAGGATTGCAAAAGAACCTCGGCAATACACTAGCAACAATTAAGTTGGAAATAACATCATTGGGATAAGGTCATGTTGGTAGCGCAGGTGGTAGAAATACATTAGGTGTACCTTAATTAAATAAACCCAAGAAACATTAAGTAGACAGTGACTTCAAAGAAGACACGAACAATGAATCGGACAAGAATGATAGCTTGAATGAGGATGACAATCCTCATCCAAGCTCGGATGTAGGATGACGACCCTCCTACATGATCAACAAATACCAATGAAGCCAAAAAGAAGGCCCTAGCGACGGCGACAGGAAAGGGGAAGATCTTGAATGCAAACACCTCAAAATTACATTGTACCAAATGTTGGAATAGGGGTCAAGCAACAAATGACTATGCATTGAACAAACTTTGGTGTGAAATTTTAAGATGAAGAATCAAAACACTAATCAATGCTAATATAATTCTAGGAACATGGTAAATTGTCAAACTTAGAAAAATCAGCAGCAACCAAGTCAGTCAACGCATGCAGTTGAAACTCCATAGAAAATGCACCAGAAGGAGGCTCAACAAAATTATGTGATTCTTTGAATCAATTAGGCTAATTTTGAGGCCAAGGTGGATATAGTTGAGGCGCATACCTACCCAATTTCTACCCACCCAAAGCAAAGCATTGCATCTTTTATTTGAATGATGATCATTGATGCAAAGAGTGTAAGGAGGCAACAGAGTATGATCAAACAAAAGCTAAAAAAGCAATAAGACCCAGTATGAACATGGTGTATTGAGATAATGACTATAGAAAAAGAAGAAATAGACAAAGAAGAACAAACCTTTGATCCGAGAGTACAAGAAATCACCCGTTTAGGCAAGGAAATTCATCCAAGTTGAAATGCATTTTTGAAACTGACCATTGCAGATCAGATAATCGTTTTTAAAGAAGCAATGAGATAGGCAGAGAAGAAGCCAATATTGATGCCATAGGTGATTTCTATGTAGGATCCAAGGGTAGTCTTGTACTAGCCACAGCTATTCAAAGGAATTTTTACCACAAAAAATTTCAAAACAATAGTGTCTCCAAAAGAAGAGGTACAATTAAAGCAGCACAAGCCAATGAAAAAAGTTTACCACAATGAAGAAATAATAAGAGGGATACAAAAGCAACCCATGAGGTGTCGGCCAATCTGAATACTATTAGAGAAGGGGCTTGTGGATAGGTTATTCAATTCATATATTTGGGAAGCCATGTCGTAGTTACCCATTCAAATGATGCGTCAACTTGTGTTGGCTTCCAAAGAAAAGATGATGCCACAATAAAAATCAATAGGAACAAAGAAAGTAGCACCTAAGGAGTTGTCTCCTTTGGTAGATGACCAGGCCCCACCAATCACAATGCGGCATTGAGGTAGTAATATTAAAAATGTGCTTGTGGATGGAGGATCCAGAGTCAATATCATAACATGGAAGACATGTAAGAAAGATTGGTGGTGTAAATTAGAACAAGCTTTTGTTTTTTGTTCAAATGGAAAATCAGTAAATAGTTTGACCTCGAGATATATTGTGGGGTGTTGATCTAGAGGGATATCCTTTGCAGTGTCTTTTGTATTGCTAGATCTTCGAGAGATGAAAGCAAATTATCAGACATGCTAAGATGAAACAAAAATGGGAAATTCAACATTAGAAAAATTTTGAGCTCATTTTTGGTCCCTTTTAAGGGTTCCACATCATCAAAGTTGCACAAAATATAGCAACTCAATAGACTGTTAGGAAATAAGACGTAGCTAAATAGATAATTGAGTAGATTACTTAATGGAGAGAGACAGATTTATATACACGAGATTATAGAGTAGAGAGAGAGAGAGAGAGTACACACGATATACGTGGTTCACCCAATGTGGGCTACGTCCACGGGAAAGCAACCACTCAATGGCTTTAGTACTTCAAAACAAGAAGTAGTTTACAAAGGGATTATACCCTTAATGGAGCTCCCGCCTTGCTTCACTCTCACCACCTCACACTCACCTTGTTGCATCAACTTCACACTATGGAATGTGTGTAGAAATGGCCTCCTTTTATAGGCCAAAAGGGCTGCCCTCTCTTATGAGAGACAGCCATGTGTAGCCGCCCTTGTGCGAATAAGTCCAAATCGGACCCTCCAATCCGCCCATGTGTGGCCGCCCTTGAGAAGACAAGGCCGCTTTTGAATTCGGCCACCGGCCAACTGACCGGTTGTTTTCCGACCACTTTCCGGCCGCCGTCCGGCCATAATATTCCAGTGAAAAAAAAAAGTCTCGGGGGCGGAGCTTTAAAGTTGCCCCTGATTCTTGTCCGTGAATATTTTGGTTTTCGGTGAGTGATTTTCCTTCACGCACGATGGCTTCTCCTCATAATGGGGGCCTTACAAATGTGTGCTTTTACCACAAAAAATTACAAGGGTAAATCAGGCTCCATACTTAACATAGACCCCTCTAAATCTTGCTCAGAACCCCATGATATGATCTATCATTGGAAAGATCTTGAAAAATAGATTTTAAAGAGCCAAGGTCCAAAAAGTTTGGATGAGTTTTATGAAATTTATGCCATTTTTATTCAAGTAGCTAGTTTCTTTTACTATTACAATAATCTCAAATCACCTATTTCTAAATCAATATGAAGGCAATGTCTAATACATGCATGCTATATATCAATAGATAGCATTTTAAGAGTAGATTCAAAACATCCAACCTTCAACAGACTTTGATCTTATCTGGAAAAAAAATTAAGGGTCCCCACTTTTGAAAGTTGTGCCACATTAGCAATTTTAGCAATTTCTTACAAGGCCCAAAAATGAGCTCAAAAATTCCCTAATGCCATGTCTGTGAGGAGAACCAACCTATTGTTGCCAAACCAGTGAATATAATGGAAGGTATGATGGATGAAGATGAAGCCAAAATCCTCAAGGAAAATCAAGATTTGATGGCAATTTATACAATGGATGTGGAAGCATATTAAAAGCGGTATGCAGATGCTGTTCCAACCAAGCCATGGTGGACAAAAATAAGCTAAGTACTAATAAGACATAATTTGAATATCTGGGTGAAGAGCGAAAATTTATCCCAAAGGTAATGGAGTTAAGGGAGTTAGTATATCTCACCAATTTTTGTGGTCCCTAAAAAAGATAAGAAGCTATGTATCCATGTCGATTATTGCAAGCTAAATGTGGCTACGGTGTCGGATTCCTTTTTGCTTCCATTTTGTATTCTACCTTGGATAAAGTTGCAAGACAACAAAATCAATTAAATCCAAAATGGGATTTTCGGAAATTGTCTGAGCACTTTTGGGAGGGCTAACTAAGCCCAAATTCAAAAACTAGTTCAATGTCCCAAATTTATAGTAGAATCAAGCCATACTACCTAAGTTTGGGAATGGGGTAGAACATGGAATGTGATCCACAAACCCCACCTCACATTGTAAAATTGAGTAGTGCAAAATGCTACTGGAGAAAGCGCATGCCCATTGCTATTATCACAATTAAAGATTGTTGCAAAAAATGGATCGCCATCCATAACCCCTAGCTTGTCCAAAAAGGGAATTGTTTGTCCAGCCAGTTTGTACATGCCTTGGAGAGTGTGCCCTACAAATTTGGTGTCAAATGGATATGAGAACCAGCAAAAACCAAGTAAAATTGGCATTTTAATCACCAAATGGTCATTTTGACCCACAGATGGAAAAATTGATACAAACCTAGAAAAAAGTGCAGTAGTAGCTTAGGGAACATGACAAAAAACTACCCCTTGAAGTTCTGTCTAATTTGGGTTTTGAACATGGATCGCGATCTGTGACCCCCAAATGCAGATTTGTCAAAAATTGGTCGCAAAATGTGTGTATAGGCTAGAAATTGTGCATGGTGCCAAAAATTCAATCTTTGTTCATGGAAATCGCTTCATTTGTGAAATCTCAGCATTGCCATAGTGTTAGAGATTGAAATTGTTTTTTTTCTTTCAAAGAGAAAAGTCAAGAGCACTTGTGAACGTATGGTAACTCAAGAAATCCCAAAAAATACCTGGAAAGTGATCCAAACTTGCTAGGGAGACTAGAGGATTCAAACAGACACCAATGTAGATGAAAAATGACAAACAGCTAGGGTCTAAGTCCTTCCTCAACTCCAAGTAATTAGAAGGGAAAAATCCCAAATAGATCGATCACCATCAAGGATCAAAGTTGCCAACCAAAACCAAATATGGCAAAATCATACCAAATTGGTACATAACTTGGAAAATTGGGGATATTCAAGAAAAACTTGTCCAATTCTAAAAATAACTTCACCAGTTTGTTAGGTTATGTTATAGGAACAGGTACCCCAAGTCTCATCCCAAAAGGATTCAGAACATGGATCGTGATCCATGACCCCTTGTGAGCTTTCCAAACCAAAATCATGCCATCAGGTCCCAAATGCCAAGAATGACCTAACCCTAGAGTTTCAAGCCACTTGAACTTCAAAACCCTCATCAGATTGCAAAAATTCTCTAAGTCCGAGAAAATTTCCATAAAAGTGGCTTAAATTCGCAACCAGTGCTCAAAAATAAGTGAACCATAACATCCCCAAAGCATGCTTTATTGATACATAACCAAAATTTCCAGATGTGTTCCAACATGGATCTCGATCCATGACCTCTTGAGCCAAATTTGACATGTAACCATATGACCTAGTGCATGTAGGTGTCCTAGATGCACTAGTGAAGTTTCATCAAGTTTGGACTTGTTTTGATAAAGTTATGCTCATTTTTCATTTCATGGTCAAGTTCACATTTTTTTGACAACTTTTTGGCCAACTTCAAGAGCTAATTGAATTATTTTTTAATGACAAAATTCCTCACAGAAGACCAAGAAAGTAGTGGGAGGCTTCCCCTACCAAGTGGTGGAAATCTCGTCCAATGGAAAAGCTCACATTTCGGAGGAGGAGCTAGCAAAGATCCCATCCAATATCTTCATTGGAAGATTTCAAGCGATTGATGGCACAAAGGTAAAAACGACCATATTTTCCAAGGTGTTGTGGACTTTGCACCAGCAAAGAGAAGTACTTGATGGGTCTAGATGCTTGCAAATGGACACAATGGGGTATAGACTTCCAGAGAGCCCATGAGATGATGAACTCTATCCAATACAATGGCGAGGCTACCCTGACTAACAAATATGAGGAGACAATTAAGGTTTGGATCACCACTGACCTTATCAACCAAGGACTCCACCTATCACCTGGTAATCACAATCTACTCCTGAAGACCGAAGCTATTGATAATGACAAGGCCTTCGTCATGAAGCAAGGCCATAAGTTCACATACAAAGACTTGGTGTATTTAGAGATAGAGATGCCATTGTGGTTGATCTCCCAGCACATCAAAGTATAGAAGCTACCAAGATATACAAAACCCAACTTGCACATTGTGGTTGTCATGGTAATGGGGCTTTCTCAACAAAGTGTGGTCCGATGTGATCTAGGGAATTATATTATTGAAAATATGGTCGAATCAAACCTCAAGTATAGTGAAAGAAATAGGACCTACATTAATGTAGGGCCGATGCTAACTAGGATAGCCTACCAAGCCCTTGTAATGATCGATCAATCACCACCGGTCGATTCTCAATTTGACCTTCTACGTGAAGGAGTACGAGCGGAAGTGCGACGCGAGAGAGAGTGCGAGAAGAAGAGCACGACGATATGGTGAACTCGCTCTACTGTAATGTGTAGAGCATAGTGAGTTCTTATTAGGTTTTAACAAAAGAATATGTGTACATACCTGGCGGCCCGCCCACTTACCTGGGCGACCACATTGGGCTTTATACCCCAACAACCTCCCACTTAAAGTCCAATGTGGTACTTTAAGTGTGAGAGAAGCTACTATACAAGCTAATATACAAGAGATGTAGAGAAGTGATGTACTACCCTACACCTAACTGCTTGTGAAAATGCGCAAAGCTCTCTGAGGGAAGTCCTTCTATAAGTAGATCAGTAGGATTTTCTGTGGTGTGAACTTTGACAAGCTGAAGTTGCTTATCCTCGAGCATTTCCCTGATGAAATGATACTTCACATCCACATGCTTTGTCTTTGAGTGATAAACTGGATTGCGAGCCAATTGTATAGCACTTTGACTATCACAATATAACACAGGCATCTCTTCTTTGATTCCCAAATCTGTTACTAGTCGATTAAGCCAAATTGATTCTTTGCATGCCTCTGATGCTGCAACATATTCAGCCTCTATAGTAGACTGAGTAACACAATCTTGTAATCTAGAACGCCATGATACTGCTCCACCAGCCAATGTAAAGACATACCCTGATGTAGACCTTCGGTTGTCTAAGTCACCTGCATAATCTGAGTTTGTAAAACCCTTTACCCTTAGCTCCTGACTCCCATAGCATATACGCATACTCTTTGTAGCTTTCAGGTATCTCAATATTCCTTTCACTGCCTCCCAATGTTTCTTGCCTGGGTTTGACATGTATCGACTTACTACTCCCACTGCAAATGCAATGTCTGTGCGAGTAGCAATCATTGCATACATCAAACTACCCATTGCAGACGCATATGGAATCTTATCCATTTCAGCCTGTTCTTCCTCAGACACAGGACAATATTGTTTGCTAAGTTTCACATATGGTGGCAATGGAACACTCAATGCCTTTCCCTTCTCCATATTGAAACGTTGCAAAACCTTGTCAATATACTCTGTTTGAGATAACCAAATCAACTTCTTTGATCTGTCTCTCTCAATGCGCATACCAAGTATATGACTTGCCTCACCCATGTCTTTCATGTCAAACGATTTTGCCATCTTTGACTTCAAAGCTGAAATTTCTTCCAAGTGCTTTCCAGCAATCAACATGTCATCCACATACAAAATAAGGATCAGCCAACTGCCATCCTTAGCCTTCTTTGTATATAGACAGTGATCGAACTCACTACGTTTGTAGCCTTGAGAAAGCATAAACTTGTGGAATTTATGGTACCATGCCCTCGGTGATTGTTTTAAGCCATAAAGACTCTTTAACAACTGGCATACCCAATCTTCCTTGCCTTTCTCAACAAACCCTTCTGGCTGCTGCATGTAAATTTCCACATCTAAATCACCATGCAAGAATGCTGTCTTGACATCCATTTGGTGCAACACCAACTCTAATATGGAAACCAATGCAAGAAAGCATCTCAATGTAGTCATCTTGACCACCGGAGAGAAGACTTCATCAAAGTCAATGCCTTGTTCTTGCTTAAAGCCCTTGGCAACAAGCCTTGCTTTGTACTTTGGCTGACTATCATGAGCGGTGATCTTATACCTGTAAACCCATTTACAAGGTAGAGCCTTTTTGCCCTGTGGTAATTTAACTAGCTTCCATGTCTTGTTTTTATGCAGAGCTGTCATCTCTGACTGCATGGCCAATTGCCAATTCCCGGAGTCCTTCATTTGCATTGCTTCCTTGTAACATGAAGGCTCATTGCAATCAATCAACATGACATAGTTCATAGTTCATGACACGTCCAGATCTACGCACAATAGGTGGCTCAGGCTCAGCCACAACCTGTGGTTCCAATCTATTCTGTCCTTGCTCCTCTTGAGCCCTGACATTTTGTCTTGCACGTGCACGTCCATCTTCTTGGAAGACAACTCTTCTAATCTCCTCAACCCTCTCTGGTTTAGAATGATATTTGGATTCATTAAAGTGAACATCATTGCTGCGGACAACCTTTGCGGATTCGGGATCCCAAAGTCTGTACCCCATCTCACCAGAATTACCATAGCCTAGAAAGATGCACTTTCTACTCTTTGGCTCAAGTTTGTTCCTAAATTCCTTTGGAAAGTGAGTATATGCCTCACAGCCAAAGACTTTGAGATGCTTGTATGAGGGCATTTTGCCTGACCATACCATCTCTGGCACTGAATCCTTCTGCAAAACCTTGCTAGGAGATCTATTTACAAGATGAACAGATGTTGATACAGCTTCAGCCCAAAACCCATTTGGCAGCTGTGCATTAGACAACATACTTCTGACCTTCTCTTGTATGGTCCTATTCATCCTCTCCGCAACACCATTTTGAGGAGGATTGTAAGGAGCAGTAAGTTCACGTTTTATACCTTTTGACTCACAAAAGTCCTGAAAGGCCTTTGAAACATACTCTCCACCATTGTCAGTGCGTAAGCATTTAAGCTTCTTTCCACTCTGATTCTCCACAAGTGTCACAAACGTTTTGAAAACACTAAACGCTTCATCCTTGTGCTCGAGAAAGTAAACCCATACTTTCCTCGAGTAATCATCTATAAATGTCATAAAGTAAGAAGCTCCCCCTAGAGATAGGTTAGGCATAGGTCCACACAAATCACTATGAACAAGTGCCAACTCTGTATCTCTTCTACTGCTTCTATGCTTATGTGGCTACTGTGTTTGCTTACCATATAGACAATGTTCACAGAATTCAAAATCATTAAATGAAAAGCCAGGCAAATAACCAGAAAGAGACAAGATTTCCATTCCCTTCTTGGACATATGTCCTAACTTGCTATGCCACAAAGAAACGTTCGGCTGCTCGGTTACATTGATTACATTTTTAGAGACATTTGATACATAAATCATGTAAAGTCCTCCAGACTTTACTCCATGTGCTACTGTCATAGAACCCTTGGATATCTTCCACATGTTCTGTCCAAAAGTGGTGACGTAGCTAGCATCATCAAGTAAACCTGTGCTGATCAAGCTCTTTGTAATTGCGGGAACATGTCTCACATTCTTCAGCGTGAAAGAAGAGCCATTCTGAAACTTCAATTGAACATCTCCAACACCTAAGATCTCACATGTCTACCCATTGCCTAGCCGAACATGATCTTTAGTGGTCACATAAGAGGTAAACCACTCCTTGTTTGGAGACACATGAAGTGATGCCCCTGAGTCTATAATCCAGTCACTCAGTGTATTTCCATCAGATGCTGTAAGAAGAGCTGAGTCCATTGTATTCTTCAAGAAGTAGATGTCTCCTGACACTAGACTGTCATCCTCTGCAACAGTGCTTGTCACATTTATTTCTTGAATCTTCACTGAGGACTTGTTCTTCTCACCATGGTCTTCAGCTTTATCTTTGCCTTTTTCTGCTTTCCATTCTCTGCAGTCTCTTTTCATGTGACCGTTCTTGCCACAATGGTAGCATTCTATGTCACTCTTGCCTTTAGCACTGCGGGACTTGCTACGAGACTGATTCCTCTTTCCACCTTTGTACTTTTCTTTGGTCCTTCCCCTGACAACTAAGGCTGTTCCTTTGCCTTTGTCCATTGTCTTTCTATTGGTTTCTTCAGTAAGTAGACTTCCTTCTACACCTGCTATGTTCAAACCATCTGGAGGTGCAGAATTACTCAAAGCTGTGCGAAAGTGTCCCAACTTTCCGGCAATGTGATCAACAGGAACATATCTCTAACAGGTTCATCAAACTTGACACCTTGAGCTGACAACTGACTATAGATTGTGTTGAATTCATTCAGATGATTGGACATAGGTGTCCCTTCTTTCATCTTCAAGTCAACAAGCTTCTTAAGCCAGTATACCTGTGAAGCTGCACTCTGCTTCTCATAAAGATCACTCAGCTTTAACCATGCTTGATAAGCCAACATCTCGTCTGCTACATTGAAGTAAACGCTTTCTTCCAAAGTCAGCATAATGGTAGAAAGTGCCAATTCATCCATTTCGCTCCATTCATCTTCGTCCATATCTTCTGGTTTTATCCCCTTGAGTTTTATAGGTTTTATCTGCTTCTTTTATACCAACACGTGCCAAATCTGCTTCTTCCACAATGGGAAATTGGTTCCATCCAGCTTCTTGATATTGTAAAGAGCAGTGTCCTGTGATCCAGCCATAGCTACACTTCACAGTAGTTTACTTTTCTGGGAAAAATTCGGCAGAGTTTCCCCTGTAAACTGACCTCTCAACCAATATCAACCTGTCAAATGAACCAAGAAAGCTTCAGATTCTGCAAAAAATTTGGCAGAGTCTCCTTTGTAAAATGGCTCTGGTGTACTAAAAACAGACCAAAAAATAGCTCAAAAAACACTGTCTCTCTGACACTGTAAGCTGCGGGTAAACCTGTCCTGCACCTGTACTGTCTCTCACTGTCCTGTAAGCATAGACTGTGGCAATGCCTCAACGGCAGTAAAGCAAAGATGCAATCCCAACTGTCTAACTCACAGTCAATACATCCTAGCTGCCTATCGAAGGGTGCTCAAGGGATCACTCCAAGACCTGTATCACCGAAAGGATCTCAACATTCGAGAATCCCCTAGCTCAATAAAACCTCACTTGACCCTCAACAAAGGCTGCAGTAAATCTGACAGTACATAGACTTCCCACAAAGTCATACATTCACAAATTTCCCACTGTATGTTGTAACCACTGCGGCGGTTGTTTGCTGCGTGACTCACAGCCAGCAAACCCTCAACAAACATACATCATCTCTGACAATACATCCCATGTGGAAGTACCTGCAATGTCAGGATGAAATCTGGAATATCAAGCAACAAACACAAGCTACCTGATGAACTAGTGGATGTCGCCTACAGTCTGTGTATAGATGCGCCCGTGTCGTATGTGACACGCCTCCAAGAACTGTGAGCCGTCCTTCGATGTGTAGACAACCACAAATCAACACTCTAGGAGTGTGGATATCCTCAAAACCTGCAGTCGTAGGCCGAAAACCCCAAATTTGCAGAGTCGGATCTGCACCCGCTGAGACCACGTAGTCGAAAATGACTTGCGCAAAACTTTGTCGAAGCCGAACGGTGACCGAGATGACCTCAGAATGAAATTTTGACAACACCTAGCCCTTCGGCTTTCCCCACGAGATTTGGGGCCGTGTCTTCGCCTGTCAAATTTCACTCCAATCTGAGCTGGTGACTCTAGCCTCCTGCAGTGTTGCCCCGAGCCTCGATCTGAGCTCTGATACCAGTTGAAGGAGTACGAGTGGAAGTGTGACGCGAGAGAGAGTGCGAGAAGAAGAGCACGACAATATGGTGAACTCTCTCTATTGTAATGTGTAGAGCATAGTGAGTTCTTATTAGGTTTTAACAAAAGAATATGTGTACATACCTGGCGGCCCGCCCACTTACATGGGCGACCACATTGGGCTTTATACCCCAACACTACGCAAGTCAAAACATGTTGTCTCAGCTGTAGCAAGTCCTTCATCTACACCAAGCACCAGAAAGACACAAGGATAGAGCTCAAGAAATAGGGCATCTTATAGTGAAGAGACAAAAATCAACATAGAGCTCAGTGGCAAAATAAAGCCAAAAATAGAGACACCCCATCTGAGTTCCAAGCCACACTTGATAAAGAGGACGAGACTGAAGAGCTGGATATTATTGTCCCTCTATTGCAAGTCAAGCGGAGATCAATAGAGCCAAAGGATCAAATTCCAATCTCTCGGATCGAGAGATCCATGGAAGAGGCATAGAGACTTAGAGAAGATCAACGACCAAAAATTGGTTGAAGAAAAGAAGAAGGTAGAAGCAAAGAGTGCAGATGCAGATGAAAAAGATGAGGATAATCAAGATAATCCTCTAGAGCAAAGAAAAGTTGAAAGACTAGACAAAACCAAGCAATGCAAGAGGAGAACAACTATAGATAAGGTGGAGCTTGTCGGCACCATGCGGCAACATATCTGCTATAATTTGTTTGAACTAGATCCGAGGGAAGGTTTTTCACTAATGAAATTGCTTAAGTTTGCAACTTGAAGGTATTTGGTCTCACAAAACATTCATATGGGTGAAAGGATTAAAGATGAGATTGCTTGTTAAACTATGTTGGCAAGACATTTTGTGCTCGCAATGCTTTCGTGTGAAAGCAGACTTAGGAAGGGTTTTTTTAATATATTAACATTCAAAAATAAACAAGGACTACAGTGCATGTAAGGCTTGGTGATAGGGAAATAGAGGTGGTGGTGAGCCATCAACATGTAGAGTTAGAGAGGGATTGTTGGGACATGCAAAAGAGGGTTGTCAATTGCATGGAGGGGAGAGATGCTGAAAGCAGAGGGAGGGAACCACTAGCAATAGCACTAGTGATAGTACTAGTGGTCAAACAGGAGCCGAGATAGGGGTACTACCAAGAAGGTGGCACTACTGTAGGGATAGAGATTAGAAGAGGAAAGGTGGTGAGGGCATGGAAGGAAGGTGCTGCTCATCATGAGGGAGACCACCAATTGTGGGGGCTCGTAGTAGGACTGTGAGCCGCCAATTGAATCAAAGAAGAAGCCTGGAAATATAGGCCGTTGCAGGGGGGCATCATGAACAAACTTGAGAGCAGGCTTTGAAGGGCTGAGGAGGGTCACTGTCTATAGAGGGGTGGTCACTGAGGGGGGGAATCGTGAGAAAGTGTGAGAGCAAAGGTGGCAGGAGGTGATGGTAGTGGATGCCTCCAAGAGATAAGGGCAAAGGGAGGAGCACTGAGTGCTACATGGAGGAGTTAAGCAGAGTAGTCAAATCTTGACAAAACAAGGGGAGGTGAGGGCCATAGTGGTGGGAAAAAGAAGAAAAATCTTCATGCCACTGGAGGGGTTAAAGGGGGGTGGAACTAGAGCATGCAGGAAGACGTGCAGAAGGAGTATAAGAAATCAAAAGAAGTAGGGGCTTAGCGGATAGCTAGGAAATAAGCAACGCATAAGGGAAGAAATATTTAAGGCCGTTGTTGGGCAAAAGAAAAAGTGGGACACCTCTATAGCTATATAGAGCAAGATCCGTAAAACATCAACCTCAGCACCAGAAAGTATACCAAAAACACTCTTAGCAAACCCCAACCAAAAGGTATATGCTCCCTTAGGATTTCCAACACACACCGAACAATTCATGTGAAGAAAAGGGCCTTCCCTTTCACAATTGAACATCACAAACCAAAAACTTCAACATCAATTTCTCAATTCATAGATACAGGCCCTCTGAATCTCGCTGCACACAATTTGCCACCACTAGGCTGCCATAGCCATAATTCTGTAGAGAACTAGTCGTAACTTGAAGAGCACAACTCCAATTGGGTAAATTTAAATCTTGGAAAAAATCTTGAAAAATGACTGGCAAGAAAGATGAAGATTACCAAAATTGAATCTACATGCCGCTACATGAAAAAAAACCACGAATATAGAGTTGTCCCGCTACGACTACATGTAGAGAAGGCAAGGCAAGGCAAAAATTGCATTAAAAACCATCAAGGATGCACAACAAGCTAGAACCTACACATTTCTAGAGTTTGGCTGAACCTTTTTTAATTTTTTACATGAGTTTTAGTTATATACAAGTCTCCCTTCAAAAAACTCACTCACGGGCACTTACAGTAGCCCAACAACAAGCGCTACACTAATGGCTTTCCCTGCATGTACATGTGCTTGATAAAGCAAGCTAAAAAACCCACAAAAAGAAATCCACACACCCTTTTGACATCGTTCCTCATGTCCATATGTATAGATTTGCAAAAAATTGGGTGTCAAAAATACGCTCAACATAGTTTGCCACACCCCAACCTGCTTGATCATTCATGATCAATAGCACAAAAGAGATCCTCTAAACCACATGAGGGAGTCTTCATTTCATCTTCATACTTAGCCCCATGACCAAAAAATTCCTCAAAATAAGTCTCATCCTCAAGCTTGCAATATACTTCTTCAGCATGTAGCCACTTACACGTGCTTTATGTGGGGTACCATCCAAGTCAATAAGCTGATATGTGTAATCTGAAAACCTGTTTAAGACCAAGAAAGGACCTTACCACTTTATTTGAAACTTCTTGTGAAAAGTTATATCAAGCTTACTATTGTAACAAAGCACAATGTCACCCTTCTTGATGTCTTTCTCCTTCACCTTCTCATTTGTCATGTACATGATTGTTCTTCAAGACCTGCTCATAATGCTCAAAAGCCAGCAACCTATCCAATTTTACACATTGAAAATATAGAAGACTCTCCTTGAATGCATCATTGGGATCTTCTTCAAGCTTTAGTATTAGCTTCAAAGTTGGTATCTCCACCTCAATAGGAAGTAAAGCCTCTTTACCAAGATGAAAGGGAGAGAAACCAGTTACTTGATTTGATGGCAGCCATGTAAGCCCATAGAGCACAAGGTAGCTCTAAATCCCAATCCTTCACATTGTTTCTTGTTATCTTTGTAAGAATCCTTATGAGCTCTCCATTAAACCTTTCATTCATTCCATTGCATTGGGGATAATATGGAGTAGTAAACCTGCAATGAACATGAAGCTTCTCACATAGATAATCCACCAAAAACCTGGACCCTTGTTAGAAAGCTACTCTAATGGCATGCCAAATTTACAAAAAATATCTTCATATAAAAATAAGAAAACATCTTTACTTGTGATGTGCTTAACACCTTTGGCTTCGGTCCACTTGGATAGATAGTCAACAACAGTAAGTATGTAACATTTGCCTCTAGTTGTCATAGATAGAGGACCTATTGCATCAATACCACACTTCTCAAACACATCATAAGCCACAATGGTGCCTCTGATTTCTGATTTGAGAAGTGTGGTATTGATGTAATAGGTCCAAGCTTGCAAGAAATCTATCCGTCTTCAACATGGATGAAGGAATTTCAGTCCCCCAAAGATGTACACCACTTTTTCCACAGCGCATTGAATGCCTTCACAAAGTCTTCTATGGTTTGGCCTTCACCCTGTACCAAGCCTTGAATAGACTGCCATACCTTTTGTGGGTCTTCCATCGCAGTAACCAAGAGCAACAGAAGAAGCCATGTTAGGATTCTTGAGAGCTATCGTCAAATAATCTCCAATTGAGGTGCTTCTTGTTGGAGATTGTGTGTCTCAACTTTGTGTGTAGTTCTTTGGACTATGACTGTGCAGCCAGATTTCCATTTCAGGAGTGTTTTGACCTCCGTTTTGTAGTTAGAGTACATTCGCATAAAGAAATGCTAAGGTTCATGATTCTATATATCTACATTTTGGTGGTGCAGAGAGTTCTAATTTGGATGGAATGCTCACATATATTATTTAGTATTCTGAAACAAGTGTATGTATGTATATTGTTGTTATAGGGTTACTTACTATTTTCAGCATAGTGCTTGTAGACAGTAGGAACAAACCCCATCGAGAGTCAAATCAATAGTGGAAATTGATAATTACAACCCAATTACCATGATAATTGTATAGGGAACAATCAATCAAAGGCCTAGTTCAACACCTATAAATAGGGCCCATTCCTCATTTTGTGGGATCTATTATTGCTATTGGATCTATTGTTGTCCCTAGTCATTTTTTAGTCTAGCTCCACTCTTTGTACTCCTTTAATATTAGCTCAAAGCATTACCTAGCTCTCACTATTGTACTCAATACCATTTGTACTCTTATCTGAATATACAGTCTAGTTCCAGTCTTAGTACATACAGATGGGTGAGGTCTGGCAAAGATTGTATCTAAAAGTGGACGTATCTTCTATATGAGTTTCATTGATGACCACACAAGCAAGGTTTGGGTCAATTTAATGAAGCTAAAAAATGAGGTGTTTATGCATATTACAAATTTCAAGGCATTGGTCAAAAATATAATGGTCAGATGGAGGGGGAGAATATTTTTACAATGAGTTTAATGATTTTCTAAAAAAACATGAAATCCAAAGGTAGTTTTCATGCAGGTGTACTCCATAGCAAAACTGTGTTGTTGAGCACAAGAACATACACATAATAGAAGTTTCCAAAGGCTTTATGAATGAGAAGAAAAATATCATTTTTGAAGTTGATAAAGATGGTAGCAGTCGATGAAGATGGTAGCAGTCTTTGCATATGTAGGAGGAAGAAAGTAAAATGAAGACTACATACTTGGTGATGCACGGCAAGGCTAAAGCATGTCTCAATGCTTTGGAATGTGATCCAAGGCAAGGCTAAAACATGGTTCATAAAACATGCACCATTGTTATTAGGTTGAAACTATTTCTATATGTGTTTGCATCATGAACATAATCCCTACTACTATGGTATATGATATGACACTAGAAGAGAAGTTTTGTGGCAAAGAAATCAACCTGTGTTGCTGAGTGAAAGAACAGACACATTAAAAAAACTGATGGAGCATTGATGAATGAGAAGAGCATGCCTCATTATTATTGGGTTGAGGCTATTGCTACAAGTGTTTACATTATGAATAGAACCCCTACTAGTGTGGTACATAATATTCACCATAAGAGAAGCTTTGTGGCAAGAAATCAAATGCATCAAATTTGAAAGTGTTCAAATGTATTGCTTATGTGCACATGCTATATGAGCTAAGAAGTAAGCGTAATTTGAAAGCAAACAAAATGTGTGCTCATTGGATATTCCCTTGAGTAAACAGGGTATAAATGCTACAATGGTGAGTTGATATGCTAATACGAAGGATGATTTAGGGGTTGATATAAGAGATAATGTAGAAGCAAAAAAGATAGGTGCACAATCACATGTTTTGAGTTGGACACAATTGTCACCTAGTGCATGTTATTGTGAGAATCCATGGAGTGAAAATTTGCATGAAAGAATGAGTCCTACTAACTCATCAAATGTATCAAGAAAAGGGAAGGAAGAAGTTGATGATGCCCCTAAGTTGCCAAATTTGAGTATTAGTCATGATGATGGTGACAACAGTGGTTCTAAGCAGATTTTAGATGAGAAGTTTGGCATACCCTCTATGAAGACTCCGGGTGTAAGATAAATGCAAGCAAGGAGCAAGGCACTTGTAAGTGATCCTAGAACACACAATTTTGAGAGAGTAAGAAATTTTATGTAAAGATAGACTTATTATTATGTGGCTCATCATTGTGCATATATACCAAAGACTACATAATAAGTGTAACCTACTTGTTTTGAAGATGTTGTCAAAGATGAGAAATGGTGGCAAGATATGGATGAGAAGACGCATTCCCTTGATGAAAATGGAACATGGGATTTTTTGCCATTACCAGAGCCTGAAAGAAGATAATTGAGTGCAAATGGGTTTACAAGAAGATAAAGCACAATTCTTATGGTAGTATGAGTAGGTACAAGTCAAGGCTTGCGGTGGCCAAGGACTATGTACAATTGCGTGAGATTGATTATGAGGAGATATTCAACCCTGTAGAAGACTGACAGTGGCTGTAGCTTTAGCATGGGTGTTGAAATTGATGGATGTAAAGAATGCTTTCTTGAATGGAGACTTGGAGGAAGTTTTGTTTATGGTGAAGCCAAAACTTTGGCATGCATGTTTTAGGCATCTAAATTTTGCCAATTTGTTGCGTTTACATAAATCTTATATGGTTTCTCTCTTGAAGCACCTTCTAAGCATGTTTGTGAAGGCTATATTTTGGGTAAGATGCAACGTTCAGAGTTTCTAAAGGATGGTTCAATAAGGGCTACATGTAGGTTACAATTTTTCCATAGTGATGTTTGTGGGCCTGTGAAAACTCCATCATTGGGTAACTACCTGCACTTTGTGAATTTCATTGATGATCACTCCAAGAATGCATAGGTGTATCCTCTTGAAACCAAGTCCCAGGTGTTCATGTGTTTCAAGCATTTTTTGTTTATGGTTGAAAATTTCTCTAAATATACTATGGGCACCCTCTGTTCATATAGAAGGGGGAGTATATGTCTCAACAAATTTAATGCATAAATGTGGGATAAAACACCAATGTATAGTGCGGTATACACCTCAACAAAATGGTATTGTTGAAAGAAAAAACAGGTGATTTACGAAGATGGCATGATTTATGTTTAGGATTCAAGCTTTACATTATTTGTTTTGGCTTGAAGTTGTCATGTGTTTTACTTATGTACTTAACAGGTTTCCTACCAAAGCCTTGCAGTCTATGACTCCTTATGAAGCATTTCATGATAAGAAGCCATCTATTGATCACATGTGTATTTTTGGTTGTTTAGATTATACTTTGATGCCACAAAATCAACGTAGAAAATCGACTGATAAGGCTATCAAATGCATTTTTTTGGTTAGAGTTTTGAAAGAAAAAATTATAGATTATACCATTTTCAAACAAAATGTACCTTGGTCTCATGAGATGCTGCATTTGTGAAAAATTCTTTTCAACCTTTGTTGTCATGTACTTAGAGATGGTAATGCAAGCTCACATGACATGTATGACACTTTGTTTCCTCTTTTTAATGGTGGAAACTTGAATGTAAGTTCTAATGAGGCAAATGTACAACCTATAGGGATCTTCCAAAATGGTAAAGACTAGCCTATTATTGATGCGAATGTACATGATGTACTTGATGTAGAAAGGAGTAAAAATGAAGAGACTAGGGATATGTAAAAATGGTTGGTGAATACTTTGCGTGATAGTAAATTGGATCCACCTATGTTTAGTCATACTCGTTCACGTTCTCTTCATGCATCAGATTGTTATGCTTTGGTTATTTCTAGTTTATGTGATGAAAAGGAACCTCTTTTTTTTATTAAACATAGAATTTAGAAAATTGATTGGCTGCAATGCAATCAGAATATGATGAACTTATAAAGAATGAAACATGAAATTTATGTGGTTTGCCTCATGGAAAAAGGACCATCTGTACAAAGTGGGTTCACAAGTTGAAACATAAGCTAGATAGTGAGATTGATTGCTCCAAGGGTAGACTTATTGCAAATCTGGTAAAGTCTCCCTTGTGAATTGATAAAAATCTCAATCAAAATCTCAACTATAAACCGCATCAAAGATGCCAAAGTGGGAGATCACCTCTACCACTACACAACCATAAACTTGATCGTTCAATATTTTTTTTAAATCATGGTACTTTGAAGCATTTTTCATGTAGGTATACTCTGCAATAGAACGATGTTGTTGAGTGAAAGAATATTCATGAATGAGAAAAACATGTCGCATTCTTATTGGGATGAGGCTATTGCTATAGTTGTTTGCATTATGAACAGGACCCCTACCACTGGGGTACATGATATGACAAGAGGATTTTTGTGGTGAAAGACCGGATTATCAAATTTTAAAGTGTTCAAATATAGTGCTTATGTGCATGTACCGGATGAGCTGAGAAGTAAGCTTGATCAAAAAGCAAAAAAATGTGTGCTCACTGGATATTCCCTTGAGTAGAAAGGATATAAATGGTATAATGTTGCAGGTAAAGTCAGGGTGAGCAAAGATGTTTTTGATGAAATGGAAAGTTAGTCTGCTGATGTGAAGGATGATTGAGGGGCTGATGTAGCAGATATTATGGCAACAAATAATACACATAGGTTTTGAGTGTTCGTCAAGGGTCATGTCGTGTAGGTTATGGTGAGAAGCCATGTAGTGATAGGTTGCATGAAGGAATGAGTCTTGCTAGCTCTTAAAATGTATGTATCAAGAAAATGGAAGGAAAAATTTGATGATTCCCGTAAGCTGCCAAATTTGATTGATGTTCATGATGATGGTGACAACAATGGTTCTGAGCAAAGTTCAGGAGACTGGCATACCCTCTGTGAAGACTCTAGGTGTAAGAAGGATACAAGCAAGGAATAAGGCCATGCAGGTCTGAGAGAGTAAGAAATCATGTCCAAAGATTGACTTATGACAATTATGTGTCTTGTCATTATGCATGTATGGCAAAGATTTCACAAGAGAAGTAGAACCAACTTGTTTTGAGGATGCTATCAAAGATGAGATAAAATAAATGGATGCAAATGGTTTTAAAGATAAATCAAAATTTTGATGGCAGTGTGAGTAGGTACAAGGCAAGGCTTGTGGCCAAGGTTTATGCACACATGTATGGGATTAATTATGAGGAGACATTCAGCCCTATATGCATTATGTCTATCCTTTGTGTGCTTATTTCATTGGTTGTAGCTTTAGGATAGGTATTGAAATAGATGGATGTAAAGAATGCTTTCTTGAATGGAGACTTGGAGGAATTTGTGTGTAGCCACAAGGTTATGTGAATATAAGGCTATGTGACCTTGTATGTAGGTTAAATAAAACACTATATTGGCTAAGCAACCACTAAAGCTTCATATGAGAGGATTGTGGCATTCCTCATGTCTTTGGGTTTTAAGATGTTTGATGCAGATCATTCATTGTATGTGCAAAATAATGAAGCAAGAATTATGGTAATATGCATGTATGCAGATGACTTGCAGTATTTCTTGGGCATTGAAATTGTTCACGCACAAAAATGGGTATGGCTATCACAAAGACAATATGATTTGGACATGCTAAAAAAGTATGGTATGGCTGATTGTAAAGCAATTGTGATGCCCTTAGATTAGAATTTGAAGTTTGAAATGATGCAGATCAAACACTTGAAATTGCTACCATGTACAAGAAGATGCTTGGTAGCTTAATTTACTAATTTACTTGACTATCTCAAGTCCAGACTTGAGCTACACAGTTGGATTGTTGAGTGATTTTATGTAATCTCCTAGGAAGCCACACTTGGATGCAGTGAGGTGCACATTACACTATGTGAGTGCTAATTTGGATTATACACTCTTTTAGAGGGTTGATGTTGAGTTGAAGCTCTATGTTTACACAAATGAGGATTGGGATGGTAGCACATATGATCAAACATCTACTAGAGGATTCATGCTCGAACATCTACTAGAGGAATCATGTTTTCACTTGGATTAGCAAGAAGCAACCTACAATTGCTCTATCAAGTATAGAGGTAGAGTAAAAGGGTGTAGGGTGCTACATGGCAGCTTGTGAAGTAGAACAATTGGGATTGCTACTTCAACAATTTGGAGTATAGCTCTAGAGGTCGGTTGTCATCTACTATGAAAACCTCAATAGAATACGGTTGGCTCAGAACCGAGTGTTTCATGTGAGACGAAGCATGTTAAGGTGCATTACCGCTTCATCGAAGAAAGGGTCTTGGCAAGAAACATCAACCTTGAGTACATTATGAGTGATGATCAGGTTGCAAATATCTTTGTAAGGGTTCTTGGAGTGGCAAAGCTATGGCAATTTTGAATGATGCTTGGAATATGAGAGATAGCGTTGGGATTGAGGGAGAGTATGAAATGTCAAGCTCGTGTACTAATCCTGGATGACCATCATCAATAGTCATCATCACTAGTGCAACTTGGTGGATACACATAGCTTTGCCAATGACACTACAGTTGGACTACATTGACATGGTCTACCTACCAAGAGTGATGGAACACTTATCTATCTAGCTCACTCACTACTATAGCAGTTCATACTAGACCATTCTACTAGTTTTCCTTTATATTGTACTTTTCCTTTTATGCTTTGTGGACTTCTTGTTTTGAGTTAGTGAAGAAGAAGATGTATAAGGTTTGCTTCCATCTTTGTGTGTGTGTGTGTGTGTGTGTGTGTGTGTGTGTGTGTGTGTGTGTGTGTGTGTGTGTGTGTGTGTGTGTGTGTGTGCGTGTGTGTGCGTGCATGTGCTTACAAGTGCTCAAGCTCTCTCCTTCTCTATCTCTTAACAAAAACATCCCACCACCATCATCCAGGCTCTAGTACCAATTGTGGGGCGTAGAGCGCATATATGGGGTGTGAGCAAGGAGAAGAAGGGAGGTATGTGGGTGGAGCCAACCTCAAAATGAGAGAGGAACCACTTATTCTTGTACATATAGAGAATAACATCTGGGTAAGTGGGTGGCCAATCATTGTGTCTGGCCCAGCGTAAGGCACACCACCTTTTCCCCACAAGAAAATTATCATGACTAAGAGAATATACACTACTCATTATGAGAAATGTGGATTGAAATACCTCCTAAGATGCCAATATTTTTCTTTAAATTAAATCTCAAGGACCAAAGATGCACCTCCTATCAAGTTTTGTGCAATTGTAGGTTTGCCTATGTCACAAAGAGTTGTTTGTGTAGAAGGGGCTTCTACTTGAGCAAGGCACTAACTCTCTTCCTTAATCTCCTCTCAAAATCATCTTTTGCTTTGATTTAGGGGGCCTATGGGTCTCTCTCTCTCTCTCTCTCTCTCTCTCTCTCTCTCTCTCTCTCTCTCTCTCTCTCTCTCTCTCTCTCTCTCTCTCTCTCTCTCTCTCTCTCTGTGTGTGTGTGTGTGTGTGTGTGTGAGTGTGTGTGTGTGTGTGTGTGTGTGTGTGTGTGTGAGAAACAATACAAGCTTTTTTTTATAGCAATATTCATCGATCTTTGTGATGGAAGATTTTCCACAATACAATCTGGGAAATTTTCATAACTAAGAGAATATACACTCCTGATGATGACCAATGAGGAGTAAAATACCTCCCAAACGTTTTTTTTTAATGGAATCTCAAGGCCCAAAATCTCTTTTGTGATTGTAGGAACTTATACAAACAAAAAACTATATAAGTTGTACTTTCTTCTCTTGTATTTAATTTAGATATAATAATCTATGTGAAGCTACGGTTGATACACACAAAAACCATCATGGAGAAAAATGACATACAAGAGCTTGATTATTGAGATCAAAATGACTACAAAGGTGTCTCTTATATAGGAATAGGCTAGAGCTTGTTGCTTACATCATAGATGAGTTATGAGAGGGCTCAAGGATCAGCCCAAATGGGGAGAATTAAGTGGAGAACCCGTATGCACCCTTTTAGTGGCTGTTTTGGCCGAGGATTTAAAATTTGTGAGATTTTCTTTTGGTTCTTTTAAATCATTGCATAAAATTTTGTGCTTCTGCTAGACGTGAAAAGGAGAAAAGGAAAAGAGAGAAAATGATGAGGTAGAAGAGTGAATAGAGAGAGGAGGGGACGGGGGGAAAGGGTGGGGGGACATGGGAGAAGGGGAGGGAGAAGGAGAAGAAGGAGAAGAAGGAAAAGAAAAAATATCAATGTGATTCTACATTAGAATGCATTGAGGAAATATTTTACAATCATTCAATTGGAAAAAACTAATTATCATATACATTATGTTGCACAACACAATAGGTATTGCCAAAATCACAATCAAGCAAAAACATAATAATCAGTGGGCAAAACATGAACCACATATCTCAACTTACAAATAATCCCTTCTATTTATAACTAGCACACATGTCATATCCCTTTATAAAAGACTCACTCTCTCTCTCTCTCTCTCTCTCTCTCTCTCTCTCTCTCTCTCTCTCTCTCTCTCTCTCTCTCTCTCTCTCTCTCTCTCTCTCTCTCTCTACGGTAGATAACTACACAAGATGGCTGACAAACTCTTCTAATCAAGATTTCAACCAATCTCCATACTTAGAATTTGGCAACAATTCTCTGCACTAAGTATATATATACTTTCTCATTGCAAATAGAGGACCAATTGTAATGCAAAACAAGTTGGACCCAAGATGCATTCGCAATTGATTCTCAAATGTGCTTAGCAAGAAATCATGTGCAAGCGGTCCTTCATCTCCAAATAATTTTCTCTCTCTTTCCATATTCACATGAAAATATGTTTCCTATGCTCATTTGACCTTGGAATGTGTTCACTCATCCCTTCTTTGGAATATGAACCATTTACAAAAGACTAATTAAAATAGACTAATTACAAAAGATCCTTGAAGTCTATAAGAATGAGATAAGAATTTGGCAAGTAATCTTACATGGCAAGACTTCATGCAGCTCATCAGCAGCAGTTAAACTTCTTGGAGAATCAACAAAAATTAAGCCATTGCATGACTTGGCACATTTCGTACCTATAAAGGTAAATCTTCCCGATCAAGATTTGATTGAGAAGTTTTTAAGTAACACAACACAAGTTTGTTGAGTAAAGTTGGGACAAACGCATGTTTGTATGTCTAGAAAAATGGTGAGCTATACTTTGTACATGCCAAGGGAAAACTTAAAAAATTGAATAGCATCAATGAGAAACGCATCATTGACATTTGTAAATTTAAACCACATACAAATGAAATCCATGATTAAAAGCATAGTATGGTAGTCTTCCATAACATATTTACATACTTTAGCAAATGCACAAGAAATTTAACCCGCTTAAGGATGCTTTTCTCCATTTCTCATGAATTAGCAACAAGAAAAATGAACAAGATACAATATTTTGTCTCTTTGATGTGTTCAAAGCATTATGGAGGGGGCAATAGGCTTCTTTCTTTGATTTCTCTCAAAAATGGAACCTTTCATTAATTAAATAATAGTAAATTTAGATAACATAACACTTGTCAAGAAATACATTTATCTTGCAAGTATATATATGATAATTTTGTGTTTGAATTTACGTATAGGGTAAAAGCATGAATACTATTTTAGATATTGTATAGATCCAATAGTAAGCATAAATACTATCTGAGCTATTATATAGCTAAAATAGTATCCATGATACCTGTATTATCATATACCACAACTCGAATATGGGAGCATAATAATTTCTTATGAACTAATTTTTACATTTCTTAAATTGAATATTGTAGAGCTCAATCCTATTTGTACTATTATATAGAAAAATCCAAAATATGGGAGTATAATAGCTTCTTACAAACTAATTGTAATGGAAATGGCCTATGAACTTTGAATTCAAGAGAGAATTTTTGTGAGGCTACTTTGAGAACATAGGGTGAACTTAATTAGAGGTAGCAACATAACCAATATACTTAAATAACTTGACATGAACAATACTTTTGCAAGAGAGAGAGAGGGAATGAGAACTTGACATCAATTGACGACCGGATTTATGTGGAGCCGATCCCCCTCCAATAGGCATTTGTATTCACCTCAAGCGCCTCCCTTGGGTGAGTGGGAGGTTAAGTCAAAGATTCCCCTAACTTTGGGGCTTCTCCCCTCTTTTGTACGGTCTCTTTTGACTCAAGCACCTTACCCCCCATTCATGGGAAGCTTCTGAAGCACCTTCATCAAGCACCTCAAGCACCTTAGTCAGCAAGCACGACAAGCACCTCAAGAACCTTAGTCAGCAAGCATGACAAGCACCTCAAGCACCTTAGTCACCAAGCATGAAAAGCACCTCAAGCACCCTAGTCACCAAGCATGACAAGCACCTCAAGCTTGGGCTTGGTTCCCACCTCAAGAACATCCGTAGCTTGCCTAAGGTCTAAGGACTTTTAACACTAACCTTTGGAGGTCTTTAATGAAGCTAACCCTAAGGTATTTTAAGCTCCATTATATTCACGTTGCTCTTTGATATACTACCTCCTTTTGGACTCCTATTGAGATGTAATCATCTCTCCTCTTGGTTCCTTGCTGAGGTAAATCTAGAAGCACTTATTGTACATTGGTCTTTGGTAGACCGTCTCTCCTTTTGGACCCCTATTGAGATGCAACCATTTCTCCTTTTGGTCCCTGTTGAGATAGTTCTAGAAGCACATATCTATATCCTAACTCTTGTTCTTCCTTATCTTACCTTATTAAATGATCAGTTTAATATGAGAAAATCATTTGGTAAAGTTAGATATTATATTTTATGACATTATTTCTCTCTTGAAACCATAGTCCTCCTCAACTATGAGGTAGAGAAGATAAAGCCTAGTCGTTAGTCCATGTTTCTTATCGGGTGGAGGATCCCTTTTTGCCCTACGACATCATTCTAGAATGGATGACTAATCCATTTGGTGCTCAGGAGACTTAGCTGCGGCAAGCATGTCGCTCTTTAGTCCATATCATACTTCCAAAGCAGGTGACAAGTTCTACTTGGTATTTGGGAGACATTGTCACCACAAACATGATCCTAAGCATGCATACTTTTTAAATTTGTACACCATAAAAAGAGAAGTTACTAGTCTTATAAGACAAAAACATTGTTCATTTAAAATGCATTTTCATTTGATTACTCTAGCGTTGCATTGTAGAGTTGACAAGGTTCATATTATCCTTTAGCTAGGTTCCTTGCATCCATCTAGCATCTGTAAAAGGATAATTATTTAACTCAATAAGATATCGTCAAATAATCTTACCGTTTCTTAATACCTTGTCTTCATGTCATAGGATGGACTCAGATTGAAGTACTTCTTCTTGTTCTTTGATTTTTGGAGGGTTTGCAACTATTACTTCTTTTGGTGGTGCTCCTTTTTAAGGCTTAAGTAAGCTCCCATAAAAAAAAATTATGCATGAGCCAATGGCTCGGCAACTTCAATTGATAATCCATCTCATTGATTGGCTTCAAAATTTAAAAAGGATCATAGTATCTTTTTGCTAGTTTAGCATAATACTCTTGGTGGCCTGTAGGATTCTTACCCATAGTATGCCTTAGATGAGAGCCTTGAGAAACTTTAGCAAGACCCAATCATTTTCCTTACAGGCTAACACTCTTCTGTGCTTATTAGCAGTAGCAACCCTTTTTTCTTTTCTTTGAGATGGATATAAACTCTTTAATCTTTGGAAAAGATTATTGTGAGTCTCAGCTATATTCATCAGCAGCAGTGAATATCTTCCCATATACTTTAAGTAGTAAGGGACTTTTGGATCTTCCCTCTTTAACCGCAAAAGGTGCTTTTCCCATAGAAGTATGTACAATGTCATTGTACGCATACTCTATAAGAGGTTGGTACTTCTCTAATTGAGAACTTTAATCTACTTCCATGACATAGGCTTTTAGTAGATTCAAGAATCGTTAGATTAGCTATTTCACTTTGGTCATCCGTTTGTGGATGATAGGCCAAAACAGAAATTTATTCTACTTCTTAGATTCTCAAAGAGACCCTTCTAGAAATTAGTGGTCATTCTAGGATCTTTTTCCGAAACTATGGATGTTGGCAAGCCATGATACTTGAAAATTGGAGATCTGAAGAGGGTTGTCGTTTGATGTGAAGAGGGTTGTCGTTTGATGTGCCTTAATAGTCTTTTTGACAGGAATAGAGTGTGTTTTTTTCTTTAGTCTGTTGACTAAAACAGTCCAAGTTGCTTACCTTATTCAAATTTTGACTTTTGGCATACCACACATTTTGAAGCATACTCTTCATGGTGATAGCCGTTTTTCGGCTCTCTGTAATTGCCATAGTGAGTTATCTCACCCTATCAGATCACTCAAACACTGTGGTTACCCTCACCCTTTCACTGTATATAGGTGTGTGTGAGTTAGGGGACTTTTCCCATATCTCCTTACTGAAATAAAAAACCCTCAATTAGCTAGTCACTGGGCTAGTTGAGCCAAAAAAATAAAAATAATAAAAAAATAAAAGTATATTATGGCCTCTTTGTGTGTAAATATTTCATTGTATATATGGCCTAAATATAGGGATTTTTTATAATTATTTTGGTATTTTATTTAAATATTTCTACTTAGGTGTGTGTTTTATTAAACCTATGTACACCTTCTTTCATCCTCTTACACCATAATTATATTTTTTGCCAATATGTACATACTCTAACCTCATATTTTTCCTTTATACAAATCACTCCCACATTTTCACCCTCACCCTCGTGAAAACAAAAAATTGATTTCTACTCATTGGTTACGTTTATTATATTATTTACTTGCATACCTTTTCCTCTTTCACCCAAAATAATTCAAGGAGGGACCATATCATATGATTCCAATATCTTTCCATATCCATAACTCCTCCATATTTTTATTATTATTTTTACTCATTATTCTAACACCATGTGCTCATTGAGCTAAAGTCCATGAATAGTCCATACACTAGTCCCACCATGTATGTATTTCTTTATTCACCAATAATCCTCCTCCATGCATGGGTCAAGGGCAACTTGGATGCTTTGTATTGTAATATGACAAAGGAGGGGCTCACTCTTGGATGCATTGTACAAATTCAACAAAAGAGGGGGCCACTAAAAGACTTTTGCAGGCATAAAAAGCAGGCTTTTTGGTGAGAATTTTGGTACCTATCTCCACTCTGCATTTGGAGCAATGGTCAAAAGAGAAAATGTAGCCCACGCTCTGAATAATCACCTCAAATTTTTCCATGATTTTTGGAGCTACCAGCAGTGAGCTATGATTTTTTGAGTGGACCCCACTCTGCCCACTTTTCTCACAAGTAGCCCTTAGTCTTCTCTCACCCTTCCACACACCTACTCACTCTTACACATCCCTCCCTCTCCTTCCCTCACTCAAACCTGCAATTTCCATGGCTTCTCCCACCCTCTTCACCATTACCCTTCTCTCTCATCCCTATAGTTCTTTTATGAACCTCTACGTACATACACCCTCTCCATGTCTCTCTCTATTGCTTCTATGTTACAATTTCATTTACCTCTCCTAAAAATATCTAAAATTCAGCATCTTAACCATGATAACTTCTGCAAATTGAGGATTTTTCATCAACAAATCCTCTTTTCATCGTGGTGGTCAACCGTGGCGGCGGCGTAAAGAAGCGAAGAAGAAGAAGAAGACCAGCGGTCATTTTTTCCACAATCTACACAAGGGTGAGTTCAAGCTTCTTCAAAGCTTCACCATCTCAATGATTCTCTTTTAATTCACCCCTCTTACTTCAACCATCCACCCCATTCTACCCATTGTAAATATATCATTAACTTTCTAGTGATTACTAACACTAACCACTAACATACTAACACAAAATAGCCATTGACCTAACCATAAAAGACACCTCACCTCAAGACATGTGTATAGTAACTCTCTCTCTCTCTCTCTCTCTCTCTCTCTCTCTCTCTCTCTCTCCTTACTTACTTTCACCTTATCTACCATCAATAATGCTCTCTTTTGAACCCACACCCATGACTCAAGCAGACAAAGAAGGCCCGCAATGTTTTGATATTCAAAAAAATCATAATCGTGATTTGTTAGCTTGTAAATTAGAATTTCCAATAATCTTTATGAGGGGTCTCCAACCTATAAATAGGCCCCTCTCCTTCTTGTAAAACAACCTCCAACATCTCACATAGCACCCCAACACTCTATGCGTGAGGAGAGACTTAGGTGTAGCAACCACTTGTGAGCTTCACTCTTGGTGTGAGAGAAGCCTTCAAGCTACACATTGCAAGTGAGAGAGCATGAGTTCCAAAAACCTCAAAACCACTATTGTATATGCTTCTTCATCATCAATAAATTGAGGTTTGGTGCATCAAAGGCGTGATTCGACGTTCAAATCTTCGTCCTTCCATTTGTGCAATATGGTTTGGAGAATTCAAGGTGACTTGTGTATTTGAGTTTTTATCGGTTGATCTTGATTTTAGAAAGTGTTTTAGTGTGTTTTTCATTGCCATTTTTTTGTCCATTGTAAGAGGGTATTGTGGTGAGAGGTCTCCCACACCCTAAGATAGTATGTGTGTGTGTTTTGGCAATGTTCAGCAATCACTAAGCATTGAGTGAGTTTTATACAAGTTCTACGATAGCATCATAATGAACCATCTCCATTTGCAAGTCACAAATAAGGTATTACACAAGATCCTTTTCTCTCTCTCTTCCCTTTGCTCTAGCTCTCTCTCGTCCAGTTTGTGTGTGTCTTGGTGTGAGGTTGTTTGTGTGTGTTGTGTGGTGCATCTTCTTGGTTGTGCCAAAATCTCTCTTGCGTCTTAGTTCGCATACCATAACTAGGTGGTGCACCTATCTTGTTTGGGTTTGACTGTGGGTTTGTTGTTGTGTTGTGCTTGTGGTTGCCCCAGCTCCAATTGAGCAGCACGGGATCTTTGAGGGGTGTTTAGAGGTCGCCTCTCTTGTTGCCCGCCCCGGACCGCCTCAATTTTGGTGCCCCCACGGAGGACGGCTTGTGTATGTTTTGTGTAGGCTCAACCTTTAGCATAATCAAGTAGCTTGCATGAATCACGAGAATTTGTATGATCCCTTCATTCCCATTGCAAGGCAAAAGGTACACATAATTGTTAGTACTAAGTTGCAATTTCAACGTGTAATTCGTAGAATTTTAGGTCCTCTTAGGTTGGCAGAGATAAACGCATCAGTAAATCCTTTTATTTTGCCTCTCATTAGGTACTACCTTAGTTTGGACGTCTATATTTTTGTTTTGTTTTAAGCATAAGGCCATGCATAGACAATGGATAATGGCCCAAGAATAGAAGTTTTCCCCTTTCATTTCACTCCACACATTAGAATAAACATTGCAATTAGTAGAAAAATCCATTTTCAACAACGTATGGTGTTCATGTTTGGTGCCCAAAGAGTAGGAGAAATTCTCGCGTCACCAAACCCTGTCATCCTACCTCTCATTGATTATCATAGGTCATTTGATGTGAATATTTTTATTTTGTTGTAGAATAGATTGCAATTTAGAGAATATTATTGTGTAGATCTTTTAAAGAAAGAAAAAACAAAAACGCGTCACTTTGAAATCAATTCAATGGAGAACCAACGCCAAATGTCTGGATATCCTCTTTTCTTTGGAGAGCCTGGAGAGGATGCAGCATTATTTTTGGCAAATTTCAAGATGTCTTGTCGTATCAAGAGGATAGTAACTGATCAAGAACGTGTAGAAATGTTTGAGGTAGTCCTTAGGAAAGATGCTAGCACTTGGTTTGACTCTTTTCCTGAGGAAGTTAAAGAAAATTACATGGAAGTTGTCAATCATTTCAAGAGATACTTCTTTGATCCCCAAAACACTCAAAAGCTATGGCAAGACATTGTTTCTCATAAGCAAAAAGACTTAGATGACTACTACTTGTACAAGCAAGAGTTTCTACGTCTTTGGGTTGTATGGGTGAGAAATGTTGCTAACCCTGGTGATGGTGCAGAGTTCCTAAAGAAGGAGAGGTTCATAGCCGGACTCTTTCCTGACCTTAAGGTAAAAGTTGAGGCAGGTGCACCCGCTACCTTTGATGCAGCTGAAACTAGGGCTGCTGAGAAGTATAGAAAACTCAAGTGCTTAAGGGGAGAGGTTCCAATGGAAGGTCTGAAACCCAAAGGTAAGTCACAAACATCAACATCTAGGGAGCTTCCTGAGGTAACGGCGGAAGTGATTGAGAAGTTAAATGAATCCTTAAGCAGCCTGTCAATTCACCTTGCATAAGCTGTAGGTCCAAAGGGTCAAGCAAAGAAGTCGGAAGAGTGAGATCCACCACGACCTAGGAGAGTCTTGCAATGCTGGAATTGCGGAGAGTCTGGACATGGGATGTATAATTGTCCTTGGCCCCGTGGGGAGCCAGGCAGACCTAACTTGAATTACCCAGTGATGAATGCAGGTGAAGGAACTAGTCAGCAACCACGGCTTATGCAAAGGCCAAATGGAGCAAGACCACCTTCACAAGGAGTGGAAGGAGTTCCACCTTTGCCAGACCCAAACGTGCATGTGGTAGAGGTGACAAATTCAAGAGAGGTTGACATGGAAGCAAATGGCATTAAGCGTGGCCGAGGGAAAGGTAAGGAGAAAGAAGGAGTTACATCACAAAGTGACCATGGACAAGAAAAGAAGGCAAAGGAGACCAAGGAGGCTAAGAGGACTCAACGTCGTATCAACCTCCAAGACTTCCCTCTTGGACATGGTATGGCTCCGTACAACTTGTTGGAAGACATGAGAGGTAAGGGTCCTGATATTTCATGGCCTCAATTTCTTGCATTATGTCCACAAGTTAGGAGGGATCTAACAAGGGCAGTTAGCACTAGGAGAAAGGTAAAAGAGTGTGCCTGTTGTAAAAATTGCAAAAGCTGAAATGAATGAGGACATTACACCGGTGCTAGACTGTTACATCAAAGGAAGATTGGTTAGGAAAGTTCTAGTGGATGGGGGTGCACAAATTTGCATCATGACAGAGGGACTCATGCAAAGACTAGGCATGCACATCCGGTAGACACCTGAAATCAAAGTCAAGATGGCAAACAATAGCAAGGCTAGGTGTGTAGGCATTTGTAAAAATGTCTTTGTAGAGGCCTTTGGCATTAAGAAAGCGGTGGATTTTTATGTTATGTCGACCAAGGGAAGTGGTTATCCATTTATCCTAGGAAGACCATGGCTAATGAAAATGCGAGCTTTGCAGGATTGGGAGAGTGGGAAATTAATTTGCAGGAATGACAATCATAAGAAGGTTGTCTTTGACATGAAGGAGCAATGCCAAGAGGAGCTCCATGAAGAATCATCTCAAAGTGAGACGGAAGAAGGTTGGACCGATAACACTTCAGAAGAAGAAAGTAGCGGCAGCATTACTGAAGAGGAGTCTTCCATCGAAGTCATGGGGGTAAGGTTTAAGCCAACCAACCAAGAGACCTCTTGTCAAGGTTTGGAGGAGGTAGGTTCCCAAGAGAACCAAAAAGTGGAAGATGAAAGAATGCTAGAAGGTATGCTATCTACAACACTTACAAAGGATGAAAGAGAGGAGTTCAAATGTGTTTTAAGGAAATTTCCTAGGCTTTTTGCTAAAGACTACACCGATGTGCGTGGAGTAGATGCTGTTCAACACAAAATTGAGTTGAAGCCAGAGGCCACACCTAAGGCTCAGAAGGTACGAAGGCTAGGAGTCATCAAGGAGCAGGCTTTACTCAAGGAGGTAAGAAAGCTTCTAGCAGCAGGTTTCATTTATCCAGTGGAGAATTCAGAGTGGGTCTCTCCCGTTGTTGTCACTCCTAAGAAAAACGGAAAGTGGAGAGTGTGTGTGGATTATCGTCCACTCAATGAGGCAACAAAAAGAGATCACTTTCCCCTCCCATTTCAGGATGAGATACTAAATGAGGTAGCTGGTCATGAGAAGTACACTGTGTGTGATGGCTACTCAGGCTACTTTCAAATAGGTATCGCATTGGAAGATCAATTGAAAACAACCTTTATCACTCCTTGGGGTTGTTATGCTTTTAGAGTCATGCCATTTGGTCTGAAAAATGCTCCTGCAACATTCCAACGTTTCATGAACATGGTGTTTCAAGAATTTTTTGGAAAGTCAATTAGGGTGTTCATTGATGATTTCTGCATTTATAGCTCAAAATCATTGCATATACAAAGGGTAGAAGAAGGTTTAAAGAAGCTCTACGACATGGGAGGTCAACTCAACCCCGACAAGTGCCACATAGGTGAGGATGAAGTGATCTTGCTCGGTCACAAGGTTTCTATAAAGGCATTGAGGTGGATCCTTCAAAGGCAAAGGCTCTTATTGAGCTCCCATCACCGAAGAGTCTTAAGGAGGTCATCTCTTTCATTCAGAAGGTGAAGTATATGTCACGCTTCATTCACTTATCCTCGGAGTTGCTTCATCCTTTGCAAAAGTTGACACAACAAGTAGAATTTGCATGGTCTGATGAGCTTGAAGAGTATTTTTGTAACATTAAAGTCATTTTGTCAGAGCTACCAACACTCATGCCTCCTTGTTGGGAGTACACATTCTTTGTTAGCTCTAGTGTTGGAAGGGAAACAATTGGTGTTGTGTTGCTACAACAAGATCCCCACAGTACAAGGATGCGACCCATCTACTTTGCTAGTAGGGTCATGAATGCTTTGGAGAGAGACTACACCGAAGCAGAACTCATGATGCTTTCTCTCATGTTTGCGGTGAGAAAATTTAGATCCTACCTGCTACCAAAACCTTTTGTAATTCTCACTGCAGAAAATTTGTTCCCTTGGGTGTCATCTCAAATGAATCTTAGTACTAGGATCTCAAAGTGGATTATGGAGTTGCAAGAGTTCCAATACTCTTTCAAGGTAGAAGATAGTGTGCGTGCACAATTGGCAGAGATTCTCACTTATAGGGTACATGAGAAGGAAATTAAGGTGCCTCAAGTAAAGACCCTACCATTGCCACCACCAAAAAGTATTCCCAATGCTTTTACCCTGTTCTTTGATGGAGCTTTTCGACAAGCCACAGGGAAATCAGGGAGAGGCCTAGTGTTGCTCAACCCAAGTGGAGAGGTGGTCATGAAAGAGAAGGTCAATCTACCAGGTTCAACTAGCAACAATGAATCAGAATATGACACACTACTTCATGGTTTGAAGATGTGCATTGGCCAAGGGATAAAACGTCTCATGGTAAAGGGAGATGCACTTCTCATTGTTAAACAGATTTTAGGCATTTGGGCATGCAAGAATGAAAGCTTAAAGACAAAAGTTCATGCCATTCGTAAGATGTTTAATCAGTTTGAAGAAGTGCAACTATATCATATTCCGAGGAAACAAAATGAAGATGCTGATTTACTTGCACAACAAGCAGTTACATGTGTTGAGAGAGAAGTGCAGGTCATCATGGTGGCAGCAGCTGTCAAGAAACCGAGATACCAGGGATTGGAGTCATTGGCTCCCATTATTGGCTACATTTTGGAGGGTGAGTTTCCACAAGACTTCACAAAGGCTCAGAAGAGGAGACTCATGAAGAAGGCAAGTTTCTATCTCTTCCTAGAAGGCTTCCTCTATCAAAAAGGGAAGGATCAAGTGTGCAGAAGAGTACCAACTATCGAGGAAATTCCAGCCATTTTAAAAGGTTTGCATGAAGAGGCATGTGGTGGTCATTTTGCCCAAGAATCAACTGTGAAGAAGATTTTGCTTGCGGGGTATGTTTGGCCAAGCTTGCATGTGGATGTTCAACATTGGTGTAAAAGCTGTCACAGTTGTCAGATAAATGGAAATAGAAGGTTGGTGCATGGCCCGAGGCAAATAGTTCTTGCAAATGGACCCTTTGAAAAGTGGGGCATTGATGCTATGGGTCCTCTGCCTAGGACAAAAAATGGTAAACTCTACATTCTAGTGGCTGTAGACTATATGATTAGGTGGGTGGAAGCTCAAAGTGTGGCAAGAGTGAATGAGAGGACAGTTAGCAAGTTTGTGTACAATCACATTTGTTGCAGATTTGGCACACCTTTGGAGATTGTTTCTGATAATGGTCCAGGGTTTAGGAAGGGCTTGCTCACAGAAGTTTGTGAAGAGCTTCACATTCTACATCGTCATAGCACACCATACTACCCACAGTCAAATGGTTTGGTGGAGAAGGCTAATGGTGTCATTGTAGGAATCATTAGAAAGATGGTGCAAAACAAGACAAAATTATGGGATGACTTCTTGGATGGTGCCTTGTGGGCATATCGAACCACATATAGGGAAGCCACGGAGTTCACACCATTTCACTTGGTCTATGGTCAAGAGGCTTTGTAGCCTATCGAGCTCAACATTCCAACAATGTGACTTCATGGCAAAGGAGCACAAGATGATCAAGAGGTATGGATCGATCGACTTCTTATGTTAGTGGAGCTTGAGTGGAAAAGAGAAGCAGCATATGAGTGCTACAAGAGGAAAGCCACACAAGCAAAAGAAACGCACGACAAGAAACTGAAGGACAAAGGCATCAAGGAAGGAGAGCTTGTGCTAAGGTATGACAATCGACTTGACAATCGTTTTGATGCCAAGTTTGAAACTAGATGGCAAGGGCCATACATAGTCAAGAAGGATTTCAATTCTAGTTACTATCAGCTTATGGACTTGAATGGTAAAGAGCACTCCAGGAAGGTAAACGGGTATCTCTTGAAGCCCTATTTGAGTCGCCTTCTACCAAAGGATCTACCAAAGATCTGTCCAAAGGCCACTGTCTCATGTAAGTATTGTTACATGAAGAATGAGTGTAACTCCAGCCAAAATTCTGAGGGGCCAAACAATGAAGATCTCGTCAAGGACTCTGAAGCACTCTCTTTGGAAAAGATGCTTTATGATGGTACATGAATATACCATCATCCTGGGGGAGGGCTAATGATCGCCGTTTTTCGGCTCTCTGTAATTTCCATAGTGAGTTATCTCACCCTATCAGATCACTCAAACACTGTGGTTACCCTCACCCTTTCACTGTATAGAGCTGCGTGTGAGTTAGGGGACTTTTCCCATATCTCCTTACTGAAATAAAAAACCCTCAATTAGCTAGTCACTGGGCTAGTTGAGCCAAAAAAATAAAAATAATAAAAAAATAAAAGTATATTATAGCCTCTTTGTGTGTAAATATTTCATTGTATATATGGCCTAAATATAGAGTTTTTTTATAATTATTTTGGTATTTTATTTAAATATTTCTACTTAGGTGTGTGTTTTATTAAACCTATGTACACCTTCTTTCATCCTCTTACACCATAATTATATTTTTTTCCAATATGTGCATACTCTAACCTCATATTTTTACTTTATACAAATCACTCCCACATTTTCACCCTCACCCTCGTGAAAACAAAAAATTGATTTCTACTCATTGGTTACGTTTATTATATTATTTACTTCCATACCTTTTCCTCTTTCACCCAAAATAATTCAAGGAGGGACCATATCATATGATTCCAATATCTTTCCATATCCATAACTCCTCCATATTTTTATTATTATTTTTACTCATTATTTTAACACCATGTGCTCATTGAGCTAAAGTCCATGAATAGTCCATACTCTAGTCCCACCATGTATATATTTCTTTATTCACCAATAATCCTCCTCCATGCATGGGTCAAGGGCAACTTGGATGCTTTGTATTATAATATGACAAAGGAGGGGCTCACTCTTGGATGCATTGTACAAATTCAACAAAGGAGGGGGCCACTAAAAGACTTTTGCAAGCATACAAAACAGGCTTTTTGGTGAGAATTTTGGCACCTATCTCCACACCGAATTTGGAGCGGTGGTCAAAAGAGAAAATGTAGCCCACGCTCTGAATAATCACCTCAAATTTTTCCAAATTTTTTGAGTGGACCCCAGTCTGCCCACTTTTCTCACAAGTAGCCCTTAGTCTTCTCTCACCCTTCCACACACCTACTCACTCTTACACATCCCTCCCTCTCCTTCCCTCACTCAAACCTGCAATTTCCATGGCTTCTCCCACCCTCTTCACCATTACCCTTCTCTCTCATCTCTATAGTTCTTTTATGAACCTCTACGTACATACACCCTCTCCATGTCTCTCTCTATTGCTTCTATGTTACAATTTCATTTACCTCTCCTAAAAATATCTAAAATTCAGCATCTTAACCATGATAACTTCTGCAAATTGAGGATTTTTCATCAGCAAATCCTCTTTTCATCGTGGTGGTCAACCGTGGCGGCGGCGTAAAGAAGCGAAGAAGAAGAAGAAGACCAGCGGTCATTTTTTCCACAATCTACACAAGGGTGAGTTCAAGCTTCTTCAAAGCTTCACCATCTCAATGATTCTCTTTTAATTCAACCCTTTTACTTCAACCATCCACTCCATTCTACCCATTGTAAATATATCATTAACTTTCTAGTGATTACTAACACTAACCACTAACATACTAACACAAAATAGCTATTGACCTAACCATAAAAGACACCTCACCTCAAGACATGTGTATAGTAACTCTCTCTCTCACTCTCTCTCTCTCTCTCTCCCTCCTTACTTACTTTCACCTTATCTACCATCAATTATCTACCATCAATAATGCTCTCTTTTGAGCCCACACCCATGACTCAAGCAGACAAAGAAGGCCCGCCATGTTTTGATATTCAAAAAAATCATAATCCTGATTTTTTAGCTTGTAAATTAGAATTTCCAATAATCTTTATGAGGGGTCTCCAACCTATAAATAGGCCCCTCTCCTTCTTGTAAAACAACCTCCAACATCTCACATAGCATCCCAACACTCTATGCATGAGGAGAGACTTAGGTGTAGCAACCACTTGTGAGCTTCACTCTTGGTGTGAGAGAAGCCTTCAAGCTACACATTGCAAGTGAGAGAGCATGAGTTCCAAAAACCTCAAAACCACTATTGTATATGCTTCTTCATCATCAATAAATTGAGGTTTGGTGCATCAAAGGCGTGATTCGACGTTCAAATCTTCGTCCTTCCATTTGTGCAATATGGTTTGGAGAATTCAAGGTGACTTGTGTATTTGAGTTTTTATCGGTTGATCTTGATTTTAGAAAGTGTTTTAGTGTGTTTTTCATTGCCATTTTTTTGTCCATTGTAAGAGGGTATTGTGGTGAGAGGTCTCCCACACCCTAAGACAGTATGTGTGTGTGTTTTGGCAATGTTCAGCAATCACTAAGCATTGAGTGAGTTTTATACAAGTTCTACGATAGCATCATAACGAACCATCTCCATTTGCAAGTCACAAATAAGGTATTACGCAAGATCCTTTTCTCTCTCTCTTCCCTTTGCTCTAGCTCTCTCTCGTCCAGTTTGTGTGTGTCTTGGTGTGAGGTTGTTTGTGTGTGTTGTGTGGTGCATCTTCTTGGTTGTGCCAAAATCTCTCTTGCGTCCTAGTTCGCATACTATAACTAGGTGGTGCCCCTATCCTGTTTGGGTTTGGCTGTGGGTTTGTTTTTGTGTTGTGCTTGTGGTTGCCCCAGCCCCAATTGAGCAGCACGAGAGCCTTGAGGGGTGTTTAGAGGTCGCCTCTCTTGTTGCCCGCCCCGGACCGCCTCAATGGTATGCTTAATTTTTAGGGTAAGCCAAAATAAATACATTTCCACTCCTTGAAGAGTAGATTATGGAATCCCTCTTTGCCCCGCAAAAGGAAAAGCATGGGATTCATACATGACTTTCTTATTGTATGGGTGAGTAACACAAAGCCTATTTCCGTTTGGAAGATAACCATCCTCCAAGGTGAATGTTTCTTTTTTCCTTCCTAATGCAAAGGATGTAATTACTTATTTAAAGTCTCAGTCAATAGCATACTCATCTATCATAAAAGATAGATCATTGTGAGTTGCTATAGACACCACATTTACCCTTGGCTGTCGTGAAAGTGCATTGATCACTTGATTGTGCTCGCCAGCAATGTGAGCAATATGAAGTTTAAATTGCGAAAGAAAATTTTCCCACCTCATTTGTTTGTCGAAGAGATTGGTTTGCATCATGAAGTTATTGAGGCTTTGTGATCCATTCGTAGGATGAATGGAGTCCCCAAGATGTAACATTTAATGGCCTAGTAACTTGTGTGTAGCAAAAAATAGAATAAACATAGTGAGCATTTCATTAGAATAGATTCCTAATGAGCATAGCAAGAGTGCTTGAATGGAGATAGCAACAAAAATCATAACACCTAGTTAGATAGGCATGAACAATACTTCAGAAGAGAGAGAAATTAAGCTATTGACAATAGTTGAGGACCGGATTTACATGGAGCCGGTCCACCCTCCAAAATGCTTTGTATTATAGGTTTCCCCTATCAAAGGAGACATTTCACAATACAATACTTTGTGTTCCTTCAATAACTTGCTCGTGCAATGAAGATGGAAGCTTCAAGCACCATGCACACACATATAAAACACAACATCAATCCCCTCAATCTCAGACCTAAGACCCCACACACCTTCGAAGATGGTGAGAGCTAGTAGGGTATGAGAGTAGATTGAGAGGAAGAAGGAGTATTCTTACGAGACAGAAGTATATCTCCACACATAATCACTGTTAAAATCTTAGCATAGCTTAGTAATTAGTATGGTAGAGGAGATGAGCATGCATTGGAGCTTGGATCTTGGTTGGATTTGCATCACAAAGCCAAGATTTGTTGGTGTAGGCCTCCCTTTTCACAAGCTTGGAGTAGATGATAAGCTTTCCATTAAAGCTTGAGAAGGAGAGAGAGTCTTCTTTTGCTTCACACATGAGATTGTGTGAGTGAGTGTGTGATAATTCCTTGTGATAATGCCTAGGGAGCTGACATGCGTCCCCAATTCCTTTTGTGTAAGGAGAGCGTGTGTGTGTGTGTGTGTGTGTGTTTCTCTCTCATCCCCTACTTTTAGGGCTCGTCCCCTCCCATGTAGGGATCTAGGAAGACTTTGTGTACAATTACAAGGCATCCAATTTTACCTAGAGTTTGATCATTACAAATAGCCTTTGAATTTTGGAGCCTTAGCATTTTGGAAGTCTTAATAGGCTGAACCTTTGGGTCTTTGAAGCCCATTGTTGCATATTGCTCTTTTGTAGATGGCCCCCCCTTTGGATCCCCATTTTCTCTCCTTTGGAGGGCCTGCTATGGCCGGTCTACCAGCTTAACCAATATTCTAGTTTTTCCTCCCCTGTACTTTCCCATATTAAATGATAAGTTTAACATGAGAAAATCATTTAGGAGAATTAGATATTAGTTATTATGACATTACCTCTCTCTTGAAATCATAGTTATCCTCGACTATGGAGTAGAGAAGATAAAGCATGTTTATTAGTCATTTTTCCAACGGGTAGAGGATCCCTATGTTACCCTATGACCTCGTTCCAAAATGAATGACTAATGCATTTTGAGAGCCTTAGCTGTCGCAAGCATGTCTGTGCATTATTCCTATCAATCTTCCATAGTAGAGTGACAAGCTCTACTTGGTGTTTGGGAGATGTCATCTCCGCAAAGTTAATCCTAAGCATGCATACTACTTAACATTTGTGCACAATAAAGAAAAAAAAGAGAGTCTTATAAGACAAAAAATTTCTTCATTTTAAACATTGTACATTTGCTTACTCTAGGGAAGCATTGTAAGCATTGACAAGGTTTAGGTTATCCTTTAATTATATGCCTTGCATCCATCTAGCATATTCAAAAGGATAGTTCTTAAACATAATAAGATACCGTCGGATAATCTTACCACCTCTTAATACCTTGTCTTCATGTCGGAGAATGGACTTGGGTTGCAGCACCTCTTCTTGGTCCTCAATCTCCGATAGGTCTTCAATAGTTGGTTCTTGAGGTGGCTCTCCTTTGTAAGGCTTTAGTAGGCTCACATGAATAGAATTGTGTATGAGCCAATGATTGGCAACTTGAGTTAATAGGCCATCTAGTTGATTGGTTTAAGAATCGGGAAGGGACTATAGTACCTTTTTTCTAACTTAGCATAGTATTGTTGGTGTCCCGTAGGATTCTTGCCCGTTGTGTGCCTTAATCGGGCCTTGGGAAATTTAAGCAAGGTCCATTCATTGTCTTTAAAAGTTAGCCTTTTGCCTTTGCTGTGAGATAGAGATAGCATCCTTAATCTTTTGGAAATATTCTTGTAGGTCTCATCTATACTCATCTGCAGAAAAGATCTTCTCGTGTACCTTAAGTAGCAGGGACTTTTATATCTTCCCTCAATTACCTTGAAAGGTGCTTTTCCTATGGAAGTATGTACAGTGTTACTGTAGGCATACTCCACTAAGGGTAAGTACTTCTCCCGTTGGGAACTTTGATCTACTTTCGTTACATAGGCCTTTAGTAGATCAAGAATTGTTAGGGTATCTATTTCACTTTGGCCATACGTTTGCGGGTGATAGGCCGAAGAGAAGTTTAGCCTTGTCCCTAAATTCTCAAAGAGACCCTTCCAAAAATTACTCGTCATTCTAGGATCTCTATCCGACACTATGGACATCGGCAAGCCATGGTACTTGAATATTTGTGATAAAAAGAGGGTTGCCATTTGATGGGCTTTGATAGTCTTTTTGATAGGTATAAAATGAGCTTATTTGCTGAACGTGTCTTCTATTGTGCATATTCCCATATTGCCATGGATAGACTTAGGCAATTCAAAGATAAAATCCATGGATATTCTCTCCCATGGTGAATTAGGGATAGGCAAAGGTTGAAGCAATCCAGGTTGCTTCCCTCTATCAAACTTTGTCTTTTGGCATGCCACACATTTAGAAACATACTCTTATATGTTTGCTTTCATGGAAGGCCAATAAAAGTACGTTTCAATCCCTTTTAAGGTAGACTGAATCCCTCTATGCCCCACATAAGGAGGAGCATGAGATTCATACATTACTTTCTCACGTGGTGAGTTAGTAACACATAGTCTATTACTATAGAGAAGATAATCATATTGTAAAGTAAATGGTTCCTCTTTCTTCCCTAGTGCAAGGGCTAAAATTACATCTCTAAAATTGGGATCAATAGCATTCTCATCTATCATAGAAGATAAATCATTGTGAGTTGCTATGGAAACCGCATTCACTCTCGACCGTCTTGAGAGTGCATCAGCTACTTGATTATGCTTTCCAGCAATGTGAGCAATATGAAAATGAAATGGCAAAAGGAAATTTCCCCACCTCATTTGCTTGACGAAGAGCTTGATCTGCGTCATGAAGTACTTAAGACTTGGGTGATCCGTCCATAGAATGCAAGGAGTCCCACCACTAAATAGTGCTTCCACGAGTCTAAGGCATGTAGAAGAAGTTCCTTTTCATATATGCCTAGAGCTTGCTCAACAGGGTCGAGCCTTCGGCTTTTGTAGGCTATGGCATGCCTTTCTTGGACAAAAATAGCTCCAAGGCAACTCCAAGGCAATCACCAAAAGTGTCCCATTGGACCTCAAATGGCTTTGAGAGATTCGATAGTGTAAGCACAGGTTGAGAGATAAGATTTTCTTTAAGATTTTTGAAAGCATTGTTCTCCTTGGCAGACCATGTATACCGAACATTTTTCTTTGTTAGGTCATGTAATGGTCCCGCAATTTGTGAGAACTTTTCTATGAAGCATCTATAGTATGCACACATACCTATAAATCTTCTTAGTTCGTGAAGATTCCTTGGATTATGCCATTATTTTATTACCTCTAGCTTTGATAGATCCATTTTGATGCCATCTTGACAGATAATATGACCTAAATACGGAATTGTGGGACTGGTGTCTAACCTCACTCCTATCTTATTGCAGACATAGAGAGCACCACGAATAGACAACTTGCATCTAACTCAAGCTACACTCAAACGATTGAAATCACCAAAACCTAATCGATCATCGGCAAACAAATCACATTTATTACAACATCAAACGACATCAAAACGTTATGAAAATTTTAGCACGTGTTTATCAGACCTAAGCACACATGCTTATGCTCTCAAATCTCACTTTAGGTCAAGTGTAAAAATTGCAATTATTAATAGCAGTGAGTTTTTGACCTAGTCGTTTTCGACCCAGAATGCATCTAAATGCTTAGCAATGATGCCCCAATACCCCACCTATACTTATTTTATGATTTTGAAGCTTAAATTCCTACTTATGATGAAATTAGGCCGCGGGTTGGCAACACCAAAAACTACGGATTACCATGAAATGCTTACGTCAATGCGTAGAGCTCTTACCTGTGGTTGCAAGGCAACAGATTTCACTACAATGTGACAACCGGGAAGGGAGTAGGAAGCGTGAGAAGGAGAGAAATGAGCCTGGTTAGCTCACGTTGTGTTTTTATTCTCCAAAACTTATTAAAAAACTTACAAAAATTGGATTTTATACTTAGCCAAGGTTTTTGTGGTCAAAGATAATAGCATGGGAGCTATAACTAAGGATAGGTTGATACAATCCAGAAGCTTGTAGCCCTGGTCATCAATTACACTGTTTATCTGGAAAGTAAGAGTTACAATATTCTCGATTCATCAAAATAATATATATTTTTACAATGAAAGCTCCAAAAAATGTTATCCAAGTTAGCTTGCTGCTGACATTCCCCCCTCCACGACTGTGTCGTCCCTTGACACAGCTTCATGGATTGAAGTAGTCTTTGGGTTGACAGATGGCAAGGTAGTCTTTAAGTGCGTGTAAGGCTTTCTCATCTGAATCTTCTTTCTTTGTCAGGAACACATGGTGACTTTGTTTTTAAGCTCAATGGCTGAATAGCCAACAAATCTGAATGTGAGGCTGCTTATCACTAGCCCAAATATCTTTGTTCACCAAGTGAATAAACTTGTATATATTGCTTCCTCAAACACCAACATATTGCTTGAGGGCAAGAACATGCATTGGGTGTAGAAGCCGTAAAGGACTTCTTCGGAAGGCTGGCCACTTAAGTCATAGCAAAGACCCTTATTGCCTTCAAGGAATGACATCCATGGTGCTCCTACTTGCTCTGGCTTGTGAAAAGCCTGAATATATGTGAGCAGCATTGTGCAAATCTTGTACAACATGGCACATGAGAGGTTCAAGAAGGATCTTGAAGAAAGTCATGGCGCCCGTTGGGGTTTTCACCACGTATTTCTCTGTTGGTGTGACCTGCTTTTGAGCTGGCAATCGTGGATATTTTAGCCATAGGCCGCTTCTTTTTTAGTGCTTCAAATGCTTGCCATGTCCTTACCCTTGGTACACGATAAAATGTTTGATCTTTTTGTAGTGCGGCAGGTGCTCTTGTGAACAAAATTAGATATCTTCGATTCTTGTTCAACCAGCTCTTTCTATACTTGGGGTGGACATCCTCTATGCCTTCTACCTGCATATCCTTGTTTAGTCTTTCTTTTATGTGTAATAGCTCTACTTTGATCAAAGGGTATGGCAATGATTGCTGATCCCACTATGCATTGATTTGGTTGGGAGTGAGTTGAGGTACATTGACTGAGTGAAGAATTCTCAACTCCCAATCCATCGTTGTTTTCCATTCGGCATCTGTCTCCTGGGACACCTGCTCCTTGAGTGCATCTTCCTCAGCTTTAGAAAGCTGGACCATGGGCACTTTCTCAGCATCAGTCAGTGGTACCTAAAAGTCTTCTTCTCCTCCTAGCCCTTCTGTCAACAACTGTGTTTCCATCTCAACAAAAGAGACTTATGGAATTTCAACAGTTGGTTGCTCCGAGGGGCCTGCTTCTTCCTGTGTCTCTGGTTGTCCCTCTCGCAGCAGCTGATTGACTCTCTTTAGTTCAGGTATCTCTTTAAGTAGTTGTTCTTCTCATTGTACCCGCATCAGTGCAAGGTCTCTTCTCTGTGATTGCTCTAGCTTCAGCTCTAGCTCGAGTTCCTTGTTCTTCTTTTCCAAAGTCTTATAGACTTCATATGTGCCTTTTATTGAAGCAATGGAAATATTTTCTTTTATCTGTCTCAAAAAAGCTGCCTGATCATTAATACTTTGCTCTGAGTATTGCAGAGATACGTTCGCTACATTGAGCTACTGCACTTGGATCTTTTGTACTTACAGAGTCGTGGTTAGGAGTTCATTTGTTATCTCTATTAGTTGTTGATCTTTGGTCTTGCATGCATCGGGTAACTTGGTTAGAAGTTCTCCTAGCTCCTCCATTTCTTTCTGCTACTTCTCTTTGGCTAGCTGGTGTTGTTCAGCCTCATCTTTCAGCTCTTTGATTTGTCTTTGTAGATCTAAAATTATCTTCATCCTGTCATCTAATTCTCCTTGTAGAGCATCGATGACTAGCTCAAGATCTCTAGCCTTAGCACTGCAGCTAAATGCTGATGTTTGCATTTTTTCGATCATCACCTGCATCTGCTTGGCATATTTTTCTACTTGCATGATGAATTCATCATTTGTCTCCCATTCTTTAGGCTCTGTAGGCTATCTAGAGGTTTTAGTTGTGTTAGTGTGAGGCTCCTTGGATGGTGTTGTGGTGGCTGCTTGTGGTTGCGGTGAGGGTTGTTCTTCACCTGAAGGCATTGCAGTTGCCTCAACTGCTTCTGTTGCTTCTTGTTGGGTGGTCGTAGAAGGGTCCACCTCAGTGTTTTCTTGTGCTTTTGACTGCTCAAAACTGGCTACTACCTATTCCTGGTGTTCAAGCTCTTTTTCTTTGGCTTCCTCGCCCTCATTGGGTTTAGCTGTTGGTTAAGGGTGAGGGCTTGGCATTGGATGGTCTGCCTACTCTGTAGCAGGTGAGGTGAGTTTTAGACATCTCCTCCTGGTAGTGCTGCATCTCGCTTTGTTATGTAGCCTCCGCTTGTCTTTGTTACTCTGCTACATCTTCCTTTGCTTTCTTTTCAGCTTCTTGAGCTTCTTTTAACTTTAGGGCTTCTCTCTCTACATACATGCGTTCAAGGAAGTCTGTGGGGTCCTCTGCTTCTTTCCTTGCAGGGTTTTTGGTTCTGGGTCCTCTTATCTCTCTTGGAACCCATCTTTCTGGGTCCTCACCTGCAGCTTGCGGTTTCTTTTGTAAGTTTTTTTTTCTCTTTCAAACCTCGCCTTCTTTTGTTGAGATTATTCTTGATGTGCAGCCACTACTTTCTTCTTCATCTCTTCAATTTTGGCTTGCCTTTCCTCGTTGTCTGAGCTCTCACTGCTATGAGCTTCATGGGAGCTTTCAGTAGATTCTTCATCTGACTTATAAACTCTCTTCATAGAAACATGTAGTTCTTGGAGAAGGCTATGCAGACACAATCCATGTGTTCTGATCTAGGGCTAGCGGCAAATTGTCGGCCATGCCAATAGCATGATATGCTATCCTTGTCAATACTTCAAGCGCGCCCAAATATGTGATTTTACCTTCTTTCTTGGTACCTTTCAACGTTGTCAGCACATATTGCGCATGATCAATTGGTTACCTAGTTGTCGACTTCAACACTTTGGTGAAGGTAGTTGCGACCGCATGATTTGGGGTGGTGTACCATGGCGGTCTCTTTGATAAAAAATGAAAGTGTTTTATGGCATAGACGTGTTGTTTCTTCCTCTTGCCTTTGGATGAGGTCGGTAAAAGTTTCAGCAGCAGCCTCCTTGGTGAATGTGACTGTTGTCTTTCTGTCTCTGGCCCGCATAGTCATCCCTTCAGTAGGAAACTTTAGTGCCTTGGCCACAATCTCTTTTGTGATAACGACTTCTACTTTCTGCCCTTGTTGGTCGGTGATTTGGGCTAATCCATCCTCTTTGATAGTAGACAATAACTCATAGGCTTTCTGAAAATCTACTCCGCATGGCTCTTAGTCGTAGAATTCTCTGAGGCCCATCCTTTTGTTGGCTTCTTTTGTGTCTCGCTTTGTAGCTATATCATATATTTCTTTTGGTAGCATCTGCAACTCTACTTGGTGTCATTCTTCACTCTTGCACCTGCCCGTGAAAACCGTGGTGTTGTTTTCTTCAAGTTGTTCTCTTGACAAATATGTTGCATTGGTCGTCTTCACTGAACTTGGGTCTAGCTGGTAGGGTGGCAGCTCTTGCAACTTCTCCTTCTGGGACACCCTTTTCTTAACCTTCTTGGCAGCTTGCATTTCTCCTGTTAGGGGAATACAGTGCCAAAGTACAATTTCCGCTCTGAATTACCTTGAGTCTGAATTGCTGACAAATTGAGTCCAATTTGCTTCAAATCAATTTTGGAGCATGCATAGATGCATAAAAACATGTAAAGATCAAAATCATACAGTTCAAGCAAAAATTTTCAACAAAAGTAAATAATTGCGATTATTTACAGCTGGGACTTTTTCCAACTTTTTGCATTTTTGACATGATAGGCTTGAAATATATAGCAATTAGGTGCTCTGAGTGAAGTTTGGCCTCAATTGAGAAGTGCGCTAGGTGGAAATGGTGCCAGATTTAGGCTTTCAGTCTCTAAAACAGTAGATATGAAGGGATTTTGAGTTTCTGGTATCCAAATTAGCTCAAATTTGGTCAGTGGGCTTGGGACATCATGTCTTTAATCCCATAAGATCAAAGTTTGAATTTTCTTCCATTTTGGCAAGAAAGTAAATAATTGCAATTATTAACTTTTTCATCAAAATGTACATTTTTTTGGTGCAACTTGGTTCTAGGCATGATGTAGACTCTGTGAATGTGATTTGGATCAAAAAATGTGACAAATAACTCAAAAATTGGATTGGAAAGACTTCTTTGTGTTTTTTGACAAATTTTCAAGTTTTTCTTGATCATGTTGGCTCATACTTGAAATGTGACAAGTAATAGATGTGTACAAGTGATAGGTGAAGTGAAGGTACCATTTTCGAGCCAGAAAAGTACAAAAGTAAATAATCATGATTATTTACAACAGTCAATTTTTTTTTGCAAAACTTGACAATCTTTAGACCTAAACATATTCAATACATCTAAAACAAGTCCTAAATTGAATTTGGTAAATTTTTGTCATGCCGTCATCACTTCGTGCTTGTTGACTCTAAAATCACTGAATTTCATGACTAAATGGTTTGTGGAGTTGGTTAGTCACTTTTGAAGCTATGGACTTTTCCGCTACATAGTTCTGAAGCTACCCATCCATTTTTGGCCCATTTGAAGTCAGTTTGACCTCATATGTCAAATTTGATTCTTTGTAGCCTTCGAGCTGTTTTCTGCTTTTCGAGAGCTTGCCTTGATTGTTTTCATGAAACCATCCATGTACATTGTGTATAGACCCAGTCTACAAGCTGTCTGTGGAGTCAGAATCCAATTCTTGCATCTGACAAAACCTAGAATTTCTACTTGGGATCCCCCTCGTCGACCCTTGCCGAATGGTCATCTGGTGATATATAAGTGTTCTATTATATAGGAGCATGCTACAATTCAAGTCTCGTTTGATTTGGTTGAGCTGACACACCGCTATGGTCAATTTTGGGTCATAGGACTTCGTGCACTGCTGGGTTTCTAGGGTTTTTTCCTTAAGCCTAGACTTGCTACCGGCCAATTAGAATTGATCATTGATAAGCTTAGAACTTACCCCTCATGTCTCATGTGAGATGGCATTATAAACAGGCGACTGTGGACTCCGGAATCACGTGCAACGAAGGTCGAGAGCTCTCTTCTCCAAGGGCCACTAGTGGAAATGAGGTGATTTTGGGCTACCTTGGATATCTATACTCGGACTTCCCAAACTGTTTTTTCATAAACTCCCCTGTTAGTCCTACTGGGCTGTGATATCTATGAATTTCTTCAATCGGATTCCAGTAGCTCATTCTGCAAGAATTTTCCGAAAGTAGGCCTTGGCAGTCTAATTTAGGCTTCCCGCTTCCATCTCTCGATTTGATTGAAATTTTTTGTCCATGTTTGCCTTGTTCTTCTGATCATCAATGTATCTTCAGTTTCTCCATCTGAGCTCATTTGCTATTTATTATTAATTTTTGATCTGTTTATTGAAAAAATCAAAGAAAATAACAAAATGCGCTAAAAAAAGCAAAGTGAAAATCTAGTAAATATAAAAATTCATTGAAAAACACATCTTTATCTTTTTTGGTGGATTTCTCTATTTTTAAGTCCCATTATCAAGAAAAAAATGATAAAAATTAACCAAAAAACATCATTTTTGATGATTTTCTGATAGTATTTATACTATTTACACTCATCGAGGAGATGTTATCAGTTAAATTTTTCCTATTGTGATGACTTGTTCAGGGAATTATTAGGTAATTATGCAAAAAATCACACGTTAACATCAACTTTTTCTTCTTCAAACATTGCCCTTAATTACTTAGTTCCCTTCCACCCCTCCTAGATGGCGTACTCAGGGACGACTCTGGGTTGAACAATCGTGTCTATGCATAGCCTTGGTTGGCTCTGCCATGCTTTGAAGATCAATACATTTCAAACCATTATGTTGTGCAAGAGTTGGGTCTTGAGTAATTAACTCAAGGGTTTTGGATGTCGAGGTTTCCTTTTGCTATCTTCCAAAGAGAAAATCTTGTAGCTTGTGTGCTCTCTGCTTTATTGTACCATCAAGATGCTTTGTCACGCTGATTTCCTGAGCCTTTGGTATCAATATTGGTGGTTGTCAAGCTTTTACCCGCCATTGGTATCTTGGTTTGCTTCGGTCCGCCGAATGTTGGGGTTGAGTATTTTGAGACTTAACTCTCCACTGTTTCATTGGTTTTACTATTGGCGGAGAAGATAAGTTCTCCTTTTTCTTCCATATCCATTGTGCTTTATGTTCCCTACTCGAAGATGCTCTTCTTTGTGTTTTGAACCTTGTAACCATCTTTGATACAGTAGATGAGGTTTTGGGCACCCAAATTTGAATCGGCTTGTCCTTAAGCTGTGCTTTTGGTACCCAAATTTTCCTGACTCCTTGCATGCTACTTGTAGCATTTTCTTGTCTATAGGATGGAGAAGATTGATTGCTTCATGGTTTGCTCTGCTGGTAACCTCCTTTCCATTCCTCTTTGCTTGGTGCAATTGGAACAATGAGTTGTCCATCTTTAGGTGATAGCTTGAGCTGATTGGTATTCTATTATGGTACTGCCTTGTACATCCGCATCCTTGAGATTCCAAGAATCATTGTTTCATTCATGTGTTCATCAGGTATGCATACAAACTGATGAGGGCATGAACATCCATGTACTATCACATCCAAGTTGACTACTCCCAATGTCTGTGTTGGGTTCTTGTTGCATCCTTTAATAGTCGATATTCCTGCTATAAAGGACGACTTGTTGCTTTCTTGTACGTGGAATAACTAACTGCACTGATTCAAGATCCTTTATCGACCAATGCATTTGTGCTATGATTGTTCATATGTACTTTGATACGAAGGTCCATTCCATCTAACCATTCATCATCCGTTGACACTGCATTTGTCTGTAATTCCCATAGTCGATCATCTAGTTCCAGAGTGTTAATGGGAATAGGTATTTGTTGATTTTTGAGAGCAGCTTTCCTTTTGAGTACTCAAAGCCGAGCTTCCTCTTGGGCTTCATCAATAACCTGATGTCATTTTATCTTTCTTTACTTTGCTGCATGCATCTTTTATAGCAATTCATTGGTTAGCAGCGAGTTGTACTTCTTTAAATGGCATCCACTAATCCAATTAGCCATTGGTTCACCATCTAGGGCGGACAACTTAACTGCTCCACTTGGAGATACATCTTCAATGATAAATGGTCCATTTTCCTTTTTCTTAAACTTGGGAATGTGTTGCTTAAGGGAATAGACTAAAACTAAGTTCCCTTTTTTGAAAATTTTTGTAGCTAGATGGGAATCAAAAAACTGTTTTTGTTTTTGCTTTTGTGCATAGATGTGAGCTACAGTTGTTAGCCTTTGCTCATCAAGCTTTTCTAGATCTTCATGCCTCTCTGAAAATTCATGTCCAGTCCACTCGAGATCCTTAGCTACCCTTAGTGTCGGCAATTGAAATTCTATTGGTAGTACAACATCAAGACCATAAACAAAGTTAAAGGGTGAGCATTTAAAGTTGTTTTGAATGAAACTCTATAAGCCCATAGAGCAGCATGGAGATTCATTTCTCAATCTGTCCTTCCTGAACTAACCACTTTAGTCAATACCTAGCTAAGAATTTTATTTGTATGCTCAACTCGTCCATTTGCTTGTGGGTGATAGGGAGCTAATTTATTATGGATGACCATAAATTCATTAAGCAGATACTCAATTACCTCATTGAGGAATTGAGTTCCCCTATCACTGACAATTTCTATTGGAATTCCATATCTTGTGAACACATACCCATATCTTGTGAACACATACTCATATAAGAATGCGGCTGTGGTTCTAACATCATTCATTTGAGTTGCTTTAGCCTCTGTCCATTTGGTCAAATAGTCCGTAGCTACAATGATATATTGAGCTTGGGTTCTATATACAGGTGGCTATATTGGCCCAACAAAGTTTATACCCCATTTTGCAAAAGTTATTGCCCCCATCATTGGTCTTAAGGCCATGCTATCTACAAGGGTTGGCATTTTAGCTTGTTGACATGCATCACACCTTTAAACATATTGTTTGGCATTTGCAAAAAGTGTTGGTCGCTATATGCCTTCCATTAAGATTACTCTTGCAGTGGTCTCACTAGAAAAGTGGCCTCCAGCTAATCCGGCATGTGCTTTTTCTATAATGGGAATATATTCATCTTCATTTTGCACAAAGATGTAGATGTTGACCTTTCCCTCTCCGATACAATTGATTTCCAATAAGAGCGTAGTCTCTTGCTTCAGTTCGATTGCTCTTTGGTGATGTTTACTCATATCCTCAGGAAATGTTTGGCTTGACAAGTAAGCGACTAGATAGTTACTCCACTTAGGAACAAGTGATATTTGGAACAATGTCACATGAGGTATGGGTTCTTGTTTTTGGCATTGAAGACATTGTTTACAAAAGAATGAACATCCCTCCTCATACTTGGCCAAAATACTCCAAGTCTCAAGATTTGTTACATAGTTTGGTCTTAGGAAAAGTGAAGTCCTACTATGGTAATATGTACTTGACTTAGGTATTGGGTTCTCTCCCCAGGATTAATGCATAAAAGAAATATTCCATCTCGATTTCTTTCGTACAACCTTCCAGCTAGTAATTGATACATAGCTGATTGATCAATTATTCCATTTGTAATAGGAATTGATATTTGCAAATCCACTTGAGCTATGGTCATCAATAATACCATTTTTTCCGACCATCGAGGTATCATTTCCATGGAGAACAGATATGCATCTGGTAGATCATCGTCTACTCTCTTAGGTGGTTCTCCGGATACAATCCTTGACAAATGATCTGATCTTTGATGAGTGGTGCCCTTTTTCACAACTACAGTGAAATCAAATTCCAAAAGAATAATGAACCATCTCACTATTCTTCCTGTATTGTTGCATGGCGTGTTGACCCCGGGGCGGTCACTTTTTAGAATGTGTATGATATCACGTGAGTTAACCGGAGAGGATTATTAAAAGACCAAAATGTATAAAAATGTATACATACAGAGGGGGGTGGGGGTTTTTTAAATAGGCTCACAGTGTAAGTATAGTATGTATATTGGGGTATTATTAATTACCTCTTGAACGCACGTGATATAGGGGTCTTTTGATAAGTGACTTCCCCGGGGTGTTGACCAAGTACAATAAGGCTCGGTGGTCCACAAAGAGCACAAATTTGTTTGCTAATAGGTAATATCTATACTTTTTTATGGCATAGATTATTCCTAATCCTCCCCTTTCTGTGGTTGTGTAGTTTTTCTCTACCATATTCAACTGTCTACTAGCATAAGAAATAGGAAAATCAATTTTCCCGTCTCCTAGTTGAGCTAGGATACATCCAGTGGCAAAATTGGAAGCATCTACATGTATGTGGAATATTTTATTCCAATGGTGCTTTCAATATTGGAGCTAAAATGAGAGCTTTCTTAAGCTTCATGAAGGATTCTTTACACTCATCGGTCCATTCAAAGAGTGTAATCAGGGTATACATGGGTTTTGCAATTATAGCGTACATGTAAATGAATCATCTATAATATCCACAATGTCTTATGAAATCTTGAACCCCTTTGACTATTGTCGGTCTAGGCAAATTAGAAATAACATGAATTTATCCATATCAATAGCTATTCATTTTTAGACACTATATGTCCAAGAACTTTTCCTTGTCTACCCATAAATCTGCACTTTTCAAGATTTAAGCAAATCCTATAAAGTCTACATTTTTTGAATACCTTTTTGAGGTGTTCAAAATGATTAGCTCGGATTGATCAATGTACACATAGATCATCCATGTATATTTCCACGAAATTCCAAAGATATTCCTTAAAAGCATGGCTCACCAATCTTTGAAAGGTGGCAGGAGCATTAGTTAACCCAAAAGCCATAACCCGATAGGAAAAAATACCCCATTCAATTGCAAAAGTAGGTTTATGTTGATCTTTGGGATCAACCAAGAGTTGATTGTATCCCAAAAATCCATCTAAAAAGCTATAAGCTTCTTTTCCTGCAACTCATTCTAAAACATGCTCAATGATTGCAAGAGGAAAGTTGTCTCTAATGGTAGCTGTATTCACTTTCTTGAGATTGATACACACCCTTAATTTTATTTTATTTTTGGGTACTACCACACTCCAAATGTTTCATTATAAGTATATGGCCCTTGTCTACTTGGTTTCACATCATCTCTCATCGGTATGGTATGTTGACAGATTTCTGGATCAACACCCTTGAGATCCTTATAAGACCAAGCAAAGATATCTTGGTATTCTTCCAGTAATCTTAGCAAAAGCTCTTATTCTTCTTCCGTCTGGTCGTTTGCAATGTAGGCAGATCTAGGATTCTCTCTCAGGTCCTTCGTAGGACTCCCCCTGTTTTCGTAGTTCCCTGACAGGTTGTTCGACTATGATTTTTTGATCTTGGAGAGTATATTTCTTATAATGGGATGGAACACTCATTACATCTTTACCTTACTCCTCAGTGGTTTCCATTTCAGTTGTATATATCTCCTTTAAAACTTTCTTCAACTGTTGATACTTCTTTCTTCGTTCAACTCGTGTCATGGTTGAAGCCTTGTCCTGGTATTTAGGTTTTGCTTAAGTTTCCTTTCTTGTTTTTCTCAATGTTTTTTATAATTCCTGCTTTTCGTTTAAAGTATATCTACCATTGAGTTTGTCTTTGACACAATCATATGCATCTATCTGCATCAGAGACTGTGTTCTACTAGAGACTAATGGCATAGGTCTAGATTTCATGTTTCTCGTGTCTCTTTTTCTTCTATACCATTTTTGTCTTCTCGTTTCTAGTTTGGAAAGTCAAAAAACTTTTCCTCCCCTCATTTTATGAGTAGTTTAGCTCTCACATGTTCTTTTTCCGACCCCAAATCATCTGAGGTAGCTGAATTTTCTTCTAACTCATCTGTGGCATCATAGTAGAGGTCTAAAAAGACTTTTTGAGCCTTCATCAAGTCCTTGGATTCTTGAATTTTGTCTTCAATGTGAAGGGTTGAGATCATTTGTATGGGAACTATGTCATAGCCATCCTCATTGCAAGATTGAGTAGGCATTGACGTATTTACACATACATCCATTGTTGCTAAAATTTGAGTCCACTCAAATGGCTCAAACAAATGTTCTGGAAAGGGTTTAGGTACATAGGCTTCATTTGTGCAATCCCTTTCTAAGATACATTCTTCTCGTTTTAAGCTCCCGTTTTTTTAGGCTCCACACATTTAAATAGGTGTGTCTTTGTTCAACCAAGATGGAAGCTTAGTTTCAACCAAAGAGACTGAGTCAAACTCTTGCATGGGTGTTTTTTTCATGACATCTCTATAAGTGTGGTCGTTTAGATTAACCCTGTTATTGATCCCACTTGCTTCAAGTACAGGTGATTGTTTCTCCAATATTGGATAAGTTATACTTGTCACATGAAGGATCTTCCCAAGATAATTTCATAATTGATCTTCGTCCTAGAATCCACTATTGCAAAAGTGTGTTGATAATCAATCCCACAGGAATTAACTATCACTTTTTCAAGCAGTCCTAAGGTGTCCATTAGCCAATTGCAATTTCATTTGAGTTTGTCTAATGGTTGGTTGCTCCCATGATTCCCATACTGCTTTCGTGGCTATGGATATTCCTGTCCCACTATCCAGTATTGCTATGGTTTCTATATCATTATATCTCATTGGAAAGGTTGTGTTTTCTTCTTCCCCTTCATAGTATTCTCCGACATTGTTCATTGGAACAAATTGAATCTTTTTGTTATCCATTTCGTTTTCAATTTTCTCAAGTTTTTTGCGATTAGCCCTGTTATCCCCACCTTCTCTAGAGTTTTTTGTAGATCATTCCATAAATATGGTCTGATATGTAACAGTTCTCCTAAAGTAAGAGTGCATTGAATGGGTGTAGACATGATTGAATGAATTTTTCTACCTCTAGGGTCTGTTTTGCTCTCTTTACCTGAGTGGTTTTACACACTATGGATTCATCTTCGTTATCTCCCAAGCAAGAGGGTAGTGTTTTCAGAGTCATAGGTTTAGACATTCCTGAAGCTTCAGAGCTGCAATCCCCATACAAGGATTGTACATCTATGTCCATATCAGGAGGTAGATTGTCTAACCAAACTTCCTCTATAGGAGCTGACTTCAGAGTTAGGCTCCCATCGTTAATCTCTGTAAATTTTTTTAATAAGTGTCCTGGCCAATCTTCTTCTATGAATGGAATTCTGTTTAAGGCATCTTTGTTGTCAGGCACTATGAGTTTTGGCTCTTTAATTTCAAGGTAGGGTTCTACCACCACTTCGGATTTTTCTATATTGGTTTCTAACACAAGCTCCTTAGGTTTTGCCATACTTTCGAGCTTGAGTTTTGTTTTTCCAGCATCTCTTGAGTAAATCTTACCAAATTTTGATAAGCTTCAAGCTTAGCTGCTTCCATATCTGGAGAAGGATAGTTTTTCCATTTGTTTTCCATGTTTTGGCCTGCTTTAAGTCCCGCTTGGTAAGCTTCCAAGGCTACATTGATTGGCTCAAGAATTTTGTCTACCAAAATTGATCCTCCAAATTTCATGGTGGTTTCCTTGATTTCGCTTCTAGTTTCTTTCACTTTTTCTTGGAATAGTTTCTTTGCTTTCTTCTCAATTTCAGCCCTTTCTTTTTGTTTTCTCATCTCATACCTTTTGCTTCTGCTTCTCTTGGTCTTTTGAGAGGAAATTTTAGTATTCTCCGAATCATTAAAGGAGTTATGTTTCTTTTTCTTAGCCTAGGCTCTTGTGATTACCTTGATTGGAACAATCAGTTCACTCTTGGATGAGCTACTAGGTATCACTTGGACTACGTTCACTACTATTTTATCCTTTTTTAAAGTATTTTTTGGACAATCTTCATGAAAGTGTCCTCCTTTTTTGCAACATTGTATGTAATAAGCTTCAACTGGCTTAAGGTTCTTGCCAGGCTATGGGCATTCATTTTTCCAATGATCGTCTCCATCACAGTTATGATAGCTCCCAGTTCTTGGCTTAATCATGGGTCTTACCATCAGAGGTCTAACACCTTGATTAGCTACATAGTACATCGGTGCAATCTCTGGTGTAATATAAGTCATAGGTTCTTCCATTGGTGGTGGATGTGAATTATACCATTCTCCTTCTACCATTATTGTAGATGGACTAGGATCAGCATAGGGTATAACAAGCACTAGTGCTTGTTCACCTATGACTCCCTCTGAATGCATGTACTTTACAGGCACTGCATTATGTCCAAGATATGGAGGTTGTTGACCCAACACGGGTTGAGGTCTTTCCATACCCATTGGTGGTCTTTGAGTTGGGACCGTATTAGGCCGATATATGTACATGGGGTTGTCCTTGTGGCCTCATAGGCATGTATTGAACATTCCCATCATACTTTGGTCAGTAATAGTACTCATTGGTCTCATGGCTGGTCCATTTACCCTTGATTGCACACCATTTTTGTGGCCTAATTGGTTGTCCATGTTGAGGTATCCCTTGCCCTGGTCCCCTCATAGGTGCTTTTTAGATGTTATTCATCATTTCATTCATCCTTTTGAGCATGCCTTCTTTGGTTGTAAGTGGAGCGACTGTAGCATCCACTCCACTTGTGCTAGTTTGGTGGATGCTATTTTCTTGCTTAGATTATCCTTAGGGACATCTTCTTCATTGAAAATATCACAGTTGTCTCCTAAGTCAATAGCATCTGACACACACTCTTCTAGGGTCATATGCTTCTTGCTATACAATATAGCATGAAGTTCTTTGTTTATCAGTCCCTCTAGAAATAATGATGCTAGTCTTTCTTTTGCAGGTATCTCTAGCTTTGTGCATCTTGCAATGTACCGCTTCATTCTAGTTGCACAATCCCTAACAGACTCACCTTGTTTTTGTTTGAAGCTATAGATTTGAGCTACCATATTATGTTTTTATCCCCGTTTTGGAACATGCAGCTACAAGTGCATGATTGACCTTTGTGGAATGTTTTGGAATCATGTCAGTGCTTTCCCTTCTAATGTCATTCCAAATCCCTCGAATTGAGTATGGAAATCAAATATGCGTTCTGCTCTTAGCACTTGCTTAAAGCTTGCTAAGTGGTCATATGGATCCCCAGATCCATTGTATTTTTTGACCCATTTTTAAAATTCAATTGATTTGACACGTCTTTTTGGTTCAACTTTCGGTCTCCTAACAAATGGTCCTATTTCGAGTCCTTCAAACCAGTCTATTGAAAATAGTAACTCATGTAGCCCTGGACTGGCTTTAGTGTCACCCAATTTTCTTCATGATGAGGTAGTTTTTGGTTTCTTAACATTACTCTCAAAAGGTCTCTCGTAGAGTTCATCTCTTGGAATAGTTTCTGGTCCTTGGCCCAATATCCAATCCCTTATGGAGTACCCTTGATATTTGGTTTGTTCCACCTCCTCATGAATCATCATAATAAAGTTATTTTTATAACAATCCCTAAACAGGTAGGTTGGTAGATTAATTGAACCCTTGTCTTTGATTTTGAAGATATAGATGATCTTCATGGGCGTTAACTGTCCTGATTTGGCATGCAAAGTCCATAGAAGATCTTTGACGTTTCTATCCTCCCAAAAATAGACTCCGATTCTAGGATTATCCATAGTAAGCCATTTCAAAGGCTTCAAATCAACTTGATCGTATCCTCCAATTCTAAAGTCGGTGGTCCTTCTTTTGCTTCCATATCTAAAATTATGGTATTTACTTCTAACCCTCATTTGTCTATCACGATAGGGCTTTCAACTTGTAAATACTGAGTTCCATTTTTATCCATGTACATTCTCCTTGTTTGTTTGTCCTGATTTCCTCTTCAAACTCTATGCCATGGTCATCAATGCGAATAGCATACTCTTCATTAGAATCCAGGTAAACATGAGCTTCATGGTGATTAGTCTTATAAAAAGAGAGTATATGCTTATATTGCATTATCGTTTCGGTATCTGAATGAGTTGAATAGGAAGACATTTTAGATGTTGATTCTGACAAAGTGTCAACTTCTTCAAAGATAGTGTCCAAGTTCTCTCCTTGATTCACACTCTCTTTGGTGGATACTCTACTAGCGGTCTCTATGCTCTGATTTACTAATATACGACCAAATATAAGGTTCATATAGACTTGTGAAGCCCTGGATAGAGTACTTACCGCCGGATTGACTTGTTATCAACTTCTTCCACTTGACTTGATTGCAACTTCTGTTAAGCTTTCAATTCCTTGTTTGCAACCTGATTCCTGTATCGGTTTTAATCAAATTAGCTATTCTTTCACAAAGAATGTACAATTTTTGCTAACTATTGCGACTGATATATGTGTATCACTTCAAATCGAGCTAAGTGAGTCAGCAGTTGAGACTTTCAAATTCCACTTTTGTAAAAAGCCAAAGACTACTCTACAACCTGGAAACTGGGTGAACATGTACTAATTTGGATCCGATTGAACCCAAAATTGCCCGGTGGCCTTGTATTATGTTGTTCTAACACTGTACAAGTTCAAAAGTCTAGCTCACATGAAAGTTTACAATTTGAGAGCAATCTATGAGCTAGAGATGAATGCAGCTTTTGGAATGAAAATGAATGGCTCTCAATAGCCAAATTTTGTACTTGAAAGCTCTCAAAAAAGTTGGGTAAACAATAGCTCAAAATGAAAAAATTTAACTTTAGACCAAGCTATGAGCTAGCATGTATACAACTTTTAATCCAAAGAATTGGAATGGCTCTAAAAAGCCAAGTTTTGCAATTTTTTGAAATGATGACCCCTTCTTGGATCAATGAAAGTACACTTCTGTCCACAACCTTTCAAAACAACTCAAATCATTTGTGCTCTTAAGCATTTGGAATTTCAACACAAGCACTAAAAATGCACGATCAACCACAACCCCAAAATTTTAATGTTATCCCATGGTTGTGTACCCAGGATTAATGCTCATTTGACATACATATCAAAAGAACAAGGGAGGAATAAGTCTACAATTTTAGTGCATCCACTCCAAATATCTTCAATGAATTAATGGAAACCACAAAAAGTCATGTCCCATACTCTCATATATAGCAAGATGGAGGACTGGCCATAGCCAAATACAATCGAGGTGAAATTAATGTAAGCATGATCATTGCCATCCTTGATTCAATAAAGATAAGCTCTTAGGTGGCCATAAACAAAGGCAATTAGTTGGGTTCAAAGTTTGTAAGGATTGCGCCATCTTCCTCCTCCAATTGGTCAGTTATCGTGTCAGTACAAGCTCGGAAACTGCTAGCGGGTGGGAATTCTTCCTTCCTTGGTCAATTAATCATATTTTTTGATAAAAATATTGTGAATTCTTGACATGTCAAGTGATCGACTTTGCCAATTATGATCCAGACGTCAAAGAGGAAGCTAGAGGGAGGAGGTGAGATCGGATTTAGGCTCATTGCAATGGAGCTGTGTGTACTGTGTGTGTGGGGTATGGCCGGGGCGCAGGACCCATGCTTTTGATGGCTAGCCAAGTTGCATGTTGAAATGGAAGAGCCCTTCAAATCCATTGCAATGTGGTTGTAGCTTTGAAGCCTTCAGGGAATTTGTTTTACTATCATCTACACTGCCAGTGGGGCCGATAGGGGGGAGAGTATCTTGTTGTGTATGTTGTGCAAATAAGGTGCCAAGAAAGCGATAAAGTTGAATGGTTGTATGTGTGTGTGTGTGTGTGTGTGTGTGTGTGTGTGTGTGTGTGTGTGTGTGAAGGGGGGGGGGTGGTTCTGAAGACCAACTGGGCGAGCCGTAGAACTGCAGGAGTTGCGGGAGCTGCAGGCCTATAAGACAAATCAAGGGTGTGTGTGTGTGTGTGTGTGTGTGTGTGTGTGTGTGTGTGTGTGTGTGTGTGTGTGTGTGTGTGTGTGTGTGTGTGTGTGTGTGTGTGTGTGATTGTATTGTGAACGAAGCCCACTTGAGCAGCTAAGGCGGGACTATGGGAAGCGGTGCAAGTGGGTCTGCATAGGCGAGACTCGGTGCAGTAAAGGAAGCCAAGATCTGAGAGAGAGAGAGAGAGAGAGAGAGAGAGAGAGAGAGAGAGAGAGAGAGAGAGAGAGAGAGAGAGAGAGAGAGAGAGAGAGAGAGAGAGAGAGAGAGAGAGAGAGAGAGAGATAGATAGATAGATAGATAGATAGAGAGAGAGAGAGAGAGATAGATAGATGAGGCCAACTCAGGTGATTGAGCATGTGTGTGTGTGTGTGTGTGTGTGTGTGTGTGTGTGTGTGTGTGTGTGTGTGTGTGTGTGTGTGTGTGTGTGTGTGTGTGTTGTCTTACATGAGCGCCAATCCACATGCAGCTGGTTAGAGGTCCAATAAAATCAACCGAAATCAATGACATTGTTATCCCTATGTAAGCATTTATGTAAACGGCCGACATAAAATTCCGGATGAATGAAATTGTCCAAAGATAAGGAGAGTTTGTAAGACATATTTTCAACTCATTGCAGTATTTGGAAAGGCCCACACTTTCTTGGAGATAATTTAGGTGTTGACCCAATCTTTAGACTACTTTTTGAACGTTCTGGTGCACATAAAAATACCTCTTTTCCTTCCATGAAGGTAGCTACGTGTCGTTTCTCATCAACATACTTTTGTACGGATCCCATGCTTGTTGAGCAAGGGTGAGCATATCCATGTGGTCTTGGAGGAATTCCTTAACGTTGTCAGGAGTTTTTTGGAGCAAGGGATTGCGCATATGTACATACACATGCATGGTGCATCGAATAAAGGATTGTCCATTTTCCAGAGCCAGGTGGTTACGTGGGGCCCACATGTGTATAGGTAGGACAGCATGTACATAGTTCATCGATTTTCACTATTACCAGTACCAGTGTGTTTTTTCTACAATAATGAGGAGTTGGTAGCGCGTAAAACTTCTCGAGGAAGCTATCCATGGGCCGACGACATGAGGTAAGCAGGTGCGTCAGATGGCATCTAGTGGCGTCAGGAGGCCGAATGGGGTCAATACTTGCACGCGGAGAAGTACGGACACAACGTGGGTGTTTTCTTGTGATACTTATGCAGAAAGGTCATCATGAGGACCACTTTTTGGGGCCACTTCACGTGGTGGCGAGATGCATTATTGAAAATAAATGAGTGCCAGGTGTGTGGATGATGCAAAAAAGGTGACAACTATGCACTGCAAGGTCAGGTTTTGGCCTGTTCGGGGTCCGTTTGAGGTCATCTAAAAGGCCACGGGTGCCCAACTAATAAAGCTAAGTGTGGGAACTGAAAAAACAGAGAGAAGACCAGAAAAAACGTGGAGAAGAGAGGAGGAACAGCTGCAAGTGTGTTTTTTTGCTGTTTTTGGAGCATTTTTTGGCCCTAAACTGCTCATCCGAGGTCGGATTTGAGCACTGTGACATTGTAGGGTGGGGTTTTTGGGCATTCCGACGCAATGGCGCTGTCCATTTTGCCAAATTCCTCACAGATTTTCTCTTGTTTTCTGTGTAATCTTCTCCGGTGAGTGAAGCCTCCGCTTAACTTTGTGGTTGTATCTGGTGTATTTCCTCAATACTGTGTAAACTATTTGCCCCATTGGTGTTGGGTTGAGCTTCATTGAGTCTAAAAAACAGCAATTTGCCTCCTTTGAGCTGAATTGAGAGTGTGTGTGTGTGAGTGTGTATGTGTGAGTGTTGAGTGGGCAAGTGGGAAATCTCTCTCTTCTCACTCCGTTTGTGTGTTTCCTGTCTCGGCCAGGCTGGTTGTGTAAGCCGAGTGGTGCCCCATAATGTGTGTGTGTATCATTCCAAGAGTGTGTGTCGGGTCATTATAGAGGCATTGTGTGTGTTTCCATTCCACTCACATTCTTTTGGCGCCCCCACGGAGAATCTTCTTCGAGTACCTTCTGCTTCGAGCTTCGAGCTCGAGATTCTGGGCTACAGGTTACAGGTTACAGGTTACAGGTTACAGGGATAGGTACAGGTACAGGTGATTCACACAGGTACATGTAGCTGGAGTACAGTGATATACTAGCAGTGATGTCACTTGCAGTTGTTGTGGGTATGCATCACTTGGCACCTATTTGAGCGCATTGTCTGCTGGATTGTACGTTACTTGTAGAAACTGCCATTGTATGCATTTGTGGAGCCATACATGGTTGTATTTGGCAGTCCCAGCCATTTCTGAGACTTTCACTTGGCGCCTATTTGAGCGCATTGTCTGCTGGATTGTACGTTACTTGTAGAAACTGCCATTGTACGCATTTGTGGAGCCATACTTGGTTGTATTTGGCAGTCCCAGCCATTTCTGAGACTTGGTCTGGAAGATAGTCATTTCTGAGACTTGACTATACGCGATTTGCATTAGCCTTCGTGTGAGGGTCGATAGCGTGAGGTTTTTATTGAGCTGGGGGATTCTCAAATGTGGAGATTGTTAAAGAATATGATGTTAAAGAATATGTCCATTGTGCTATGGGCGGCTGGACACTGAATATACTATGTTGTAAATATACTTTGGATAATAGTTCAAAGAGAAAAAAGAAGAGAAGAGCAGCTCGTTGAATGGCTGCTGCAGGGTAACGATTGTGTGTGTGTGTCTCGATGTGTGTTGGTGTGTGTGTGTGTAGTCTTCTTTCCTACCTTCTCCATCACCAACACACCCTACAAAGTGGTATCAGAGCACAGTTTGAGGAGCTACAGTCAATACACAGGTTTCCGTAGCTCTGGAAAACAACAAAAAAAAGAGGTTTTTTTGTCATAACTCCCTCACCTGAACTCGGAATATAGTCATCCAGGAGTCTATCTTTATGTTTTTGGGCGTTCCGGACGCATTGGAATACTCAGATTTGCCAAAATCTGCAATTTTCTGCAGCAAACAGCCAGCTCACTCAAGCATAGGAGATGTCCAGTTTTGCACTCGGCAGTAGATTTACAGGTTACAGGTGAAGAATTCAGCATTTACACAGGTTTTGGAGAGCGACATAGAGCTTTTACATCATGATATTGTGTTATCGAAGATTATGTTTGGTTGTTGTGGGTCCGTTATGGACAGCCTCCTATGTAAGAAAGGTTGTGAGAAGAAGTTGAGGCGGTTATATTGTCAGATTGAGTAGTTTGTGGTTATGTATGGATATGCGGTCAATGTATTTTGGAAAACTACAGCCTTTGTGAGGGTCGAGTGAGGTTTTTTGAAGCCTTGCCTTGGGAGCTTTGGTACCTTGGCAAGGTGGATTAGGTACTGGAGCGAACCCCCGACTAGCCCCGCGAAAGACCTCATATGTCATTTACGACTATGGGAAGAAGGTGGATGTATGGATATGTGGTACAGGACACCGTATGGATTGCATTTGCATACAGGTCCATGTGGACATTGTTTTAGAGTATTTATGCATAGTACTGAGTCAGTCTGTGGCAAAGTGAGTCAGTGGATTTTCCCTTGGCAGTGAGAGATTTTCTGTCAGTGTTTATGAGCACTTTGGTTGAGATTTTCACTTGAGATATTGTCCAAATGCAAACGAAACTCTGCCGAAATTTTGTCAAAATCCTTTGGAAGAAATTGAGAGAGTGAAGATGGCAGAAAGTTCAACTCAAGTCACATAGATTGTTGGAGAGAAGCTGACCAGAGAGAACTACAGCATATGGTCTTACAGGATGGAGAACTTTATCATGGGCAAAGGTTTATGGGATTATATTACAGGTGAACAAGAGTGTCCCGAGGTTGGTTTGGAACCAAATAGAGAGAATGTTGAAGCACATAAAACATGGCAAGCAGGAGTAGAAGCTTACAAGAAGTGGATCGAGAATTCAAGGAAAGTGATGCATTGGATTTCACTATGCATTAGTGACTTCTTTATACCACATGTGAAGAAGGCTCAATCTCCAAAGAAAGCATGGGAGATACTAGCAAGAATGAACAGCTCCAATACAGAACCACGAAAAGTTCACTTGAAGCAAAGGTTACATTGTGTATGGCGAGGAAATAGATCCATATCAGATTATGTGACAGAGATAAAGCAAATACAGGAAGATCTTGCGAGCATTAATGTTGAAGTTCCAGATGATGACTTAGTTTCAGTGACATTGAATGGTTTGGGACCGGAATACAAGTCATTGGATACATCTATATCTGTTCGAGGACACATGCCTGATTTTGAAGAGTTAGTAAACCTTTTTTGCAAGAAGAGGTGAAGTTAGGCAAGTCAGGTCCTTCTACATCAAATAACAATTCCAGAGATCAGGTTTTTTACTCTAGAGGTCGTGGAAACAATAGAGGTGGAAGAGGAAACTATGGTCGTGGAAACAATGCTGGAAGAGGTCAATGGCAAAACCAACAAAGTCAAAGTTACAATGATTATAGCCAAAGAGGCAGGGGGAGAGCCTGAACTCGTGGACGTGGAGGTGGACGATTTGTGCATCCTCAAAGATATGGATATTGTAACAGATGTGGCATTTATGGTCACTTTGAAAGAGAATGTTACACAAGACTAAATCAAAATCGTGATCGTGGTGAAAGAGGCCGAGGTTATGGCAAACATGGAGGAAACTTTGCTGGATACAATCCTCATGATCAAAATATATATGACAATAGATCGAGTGGACATTTATTTCCTATGGAGCATGTTGTTGGAAGCATGGTGGAGCCACATCATACAGATGATTGGTATTAAGATAGTGGTGCCACAAATCATATGACATATCATGGTGAATGGTTTGACAGAAAAGAGAAGTTAGAAGAGGATGAGTTTGTCGCTACAGGTGATGATACTATGCATCGGATTACACATGTTGGTTCAGTTCCATTGCTAGAAAAAGACGGGACATACAACATATTGGGAGATGTTCTATATGTGCCTTCAATCACAAAGAATTTAGCATCAGTTGGACAAATGACAGATCAAGGGTTGCAAGTCCGTTTTAATCGTTATGGATGCTTCATAGAGGAGTTTCACAAAGGCAGACCAGGCAAGATATTGGCACGTGGAAGAAAGAAAGGTCACTTGTTCTCATTGGAAGATGGAGATCCATGTTTACACAGTGGTATGTATGCAAACAAATCAGCCACTCAAGATGATTGGGCAGAGTTATGGCATAAGAGGATTGGTCATGTCAATTTTAGAAGATTAAAGCATATGCAATCAAATCAAATTGTACGTGGATTACCAAAGTTTGGCAGATTGAATTTTGATCATATTTAAGGAGCTTGTCAATTTGGAAAGCAGTCTCGTTTACCATTTCCAAAGAGGGGGAGAATTAGCCAAAGTCCTTTGGAAATTGTTCATTCAGATATTTGGGGACCTTGTGATCATGCTACGCCAAATGGTTGTCGATATTTTATCACATGTACGCATGATTACAGCAGAATAACATGGGTTTACTTTCTAAAGGCAAAGCCAGAGGCATTTGAAGTATTTTTGGAGTTCAAAGTTATGGTTGAGAAAGAGAATGGTTGTCAAATTAAATGCCTACGTACAGATGGAGGGGGAGAGTACATGTCACACAGTTTTGATGATTACTTACGTGAACAAGGCATAAGAAGACAGATTACTTGCAGATACACACCACAACAAAATGGAGTTGCTGAGAGAAAGAATAGAGTCATAGCAGAGATTGCAAGATCCATGATGAATGAGATGAATATGTCATTAACATATTGGGCTGAAGCAGCTCATACAGCAATACACATTATGAATGAGATGAATATGCCATTAACATATTGGGCTGAAGCAGTTCATACAGCAATACACATTATGAATCGAACACCAACAGCTGCCATTCATGAAATTTCACCTTATGAGAGACTTTATGGGATCAAACCAACAGTTTCCTACATGAAAGTTTTTGGATGTGTTTGCTATGTTCATGTGCCAAATGAAGCAAGAAAGAAGATGGAGCCAAAGGCAGTGAAGTGTATATTCTTGGGCTACCCAGTTGAAAAGAAAGGTTACAAGTGCTATGATCCTACGACAAGAAAAGTTTATGTCAATAGAGATGTCAGATTTTGTGAGCATGAACCATGGTATAAACCAAAGCCAGTGATGATAGAAGATGAGTATGAAGAGCAAGAGAATGTGTGTCATGTTGTTGATAAGCCAGGACCATCAACAAGAACTATTTCAGGACCACATATAGCAGAGGAGAGTACAGGTAGTGTCAACCCATGGAGCGGTCATTTGCGAGATAAGAAGCAAGACGAGAAAGGCAAGAAGAAAGTGGTTGAAGAGAGTTCTGGAGATGAAATCCTCGATGAAGAGCATGGTTTACCACATTTGAGGACACCTGGCAGTAAGCATATTGAGAAATATGTACCCCCATATGCAAGAGTTGAAGAGAAGAGTGCACCACAGTTGAGAAGATCAGAGAGGGTGTGTTATCCAGTTGATAGATTGACATACAACGGTTACATGCGTACACATTATGCATACATGGTTTCACGTGTGCAACATAAAGAGCCTACATGTTTCAAGAGGCAATTGGAAAATCAGAATGGGAGTCAGCTATGGATGATGAGATGGATGCTCTTGTGAAGAATGACACTTGGGATTTGGTTCGCTTGCCAAGTGGAAAGAAAGCAATTGGTTCAAAATGGGATACAAAGTCAAGTGCAAGTCAGATGGTAGTGTGGAAAGATACAAAGCGAGGCTTTTTGCTAAAGGTTATGCACAAACAAAAGGTCTTGATTATGATGAGACATTTAGTCCAGCTGCAAAGATGACAACAGTCAGATTGGTGATAGCAATGGCAAGTATGTTCGGTTGGAAGTTACGGCAAATGGATGTGGATAATGCATTCTTGAATGGTGACTTGGAAGAAGAAGTTTATATGATACAGCCAGAGGGTTATCAACATCCAGAGTTTCCATATTATGTGTGTAAGTTGAAGAAAGCATTGTATGGTTTGAAGCAAGCATCTAGAGCTTGGTGTGAAAAGATAACCAGATTCTTGAAGAAAATTGGATTTAAACAATCTACTGCTGATCACTCATTATTTTTTAAGCATGTTGATGGAGAGATCGTCGTTATTGTTATCTATGTTGATGACTTGATTCTCACTGGAAGTCATGCTGAGCAAATTTTGCATGTCAAGAAGAGTTTGTTGAGAGAATTCAACATGAAGGACCTTGGTGAGTTGAGATATTTCTTGGGAATTGAAATTGTCAATACTTTATCAGGAATTTAGATGATACAAAGACAATACGTGTTGGATATGCTTGAGAAGTATGGAATGACAGCGTGCAAACCGGTTGATACACCTCTTGATCAAAATGTGAAGTTGTTTGATGATGGACATTACATTGAGGATGTCACTATGTATCGCAAGATGGTTGGAATCCTTATTTACTTGACAATAACAATGCTAGATTTGAGTTATGCAGTGGGTGTTGTGAGTCAATTCATGCAAAATCCATGTAAAAGTCATCTTGATGCAGTGAGACGGATTATAAGATATGTGAAAGCCACTATCAGTTATGGAATGTTTTATGAAAAGAATGGGAAGCTTTGTCTTTATGGTTACACAGATGCAGATTGGGCAGAAGATTTTATGGATAGAAGACCTACAAGTGGTTATGCATTTTCCATTGGCAATGGTATGATAAGTTGGAGTATCAAGAAGCAATCAACTGTAGCATTATCAAGTACAGAAGTTGAATATCGTGGAGCAGCTTTGGCAGCATGTGAAGAGTCATGGTTGAGAGTACTTATGGTAGACTTTGGTTTTGACTATCTTGACAGTTTCATTATATATTGTGACAATATTAGCAGCATCATGTTGGCAAAGAATCCAGTCTACCATGCTCGCACTAAACACATTGAGGTACATTATCACTTCATTAGAGAAAAAGTTTTGGCAAATGAGATTGATTTGGTGTATGTGAAGACAAATGATCAAGTTGCGGATATATTCACAAAAGCTCTTGGAAAGGAGAAGTTTTGCTACTTTCGTGAAGCATTGGGAATCCATCATATGCAAGCTCACTCTGAGCTTGAGGGGGAGTGTTAAAGAATATGATGTTAAAGAATATGTCCATTGTGCTATGGGCGGCTGGACACTGAATATACTATGTTGTAAATATACTTTGGATAATAGTTCAAAGAGAAAAAAGAAGAGAAGAGCAGCTCGTTGAATGGCTGCTGCAGGGTAACGATTGTGTGTGTGTGTGTCTCGATGTGTGTTGGTGTGTGTGTGTAGTCTTCTTTCCTACCTTCTCCATCACCTGCGCACCCTACAGAGATTCTTTCGGTGATACAAGTAGCTGGAGCACCCTTTTTGTGACCTCACCATAGGCTATGTACTAGTGAGTCCTACTTGATGCTCGGGTTCTATTGTTGACAGTTTATGCATACATATACAGTCTATATTTTGGGTTCCTACTGCTGTATTTTTGGGGAAACTCTGCCAAAATTTTTCCAAGTTATGATGGCTAGTTTTTTGGTCTTTTGAGCCATTTATGTTGTTATGCTGCTGAAATTTTGGCAAAAAATCAGAGGTTAAGTCAGGTGTGCCTTCTTGGGAGCTTCATGGTTGGCTTTAATGGATGATCAAAATGGCCCTCAATTCACTCCATTTCATTTAACTCAAAGAATCCAGATAAATGTTCATGTGTCCAGGAAGATTTTTTTCCAGCAGCGAATAGTCTTTATGTTCGGGCCAAGAAGACTGAGAGAGATCCTGGAATGTCCTTTGCCTGTTGTCATTCCGATGATTAACTATGAAAACTCATTTGATGTGCATGTGTTTGTCCTTATCTAAAGCTGAGCTCCATTGAAGTTTCTGGGGATTGGGTAGTCAAAAGTTTTGGGTTCTTGCACGTGTGTTAAAAGGGGTTCTCAAAGCATTGTAACTTGGGTAGCCATGGCTTTCTCTTATCCGGAGTTTCATGGAAGAAGTGATGAAGATGTGGAAGATTTTTTGGAAAAGATGGAGGGTACCTGCATTAGCAACCAGATTCATGACCCTGCGCAGATGTTACGTCTTCTCCAAATTTGTTTGAAGAGTGATGCACGAGTCTAGTCCAAAGTATTTGAAGAGGAGTTGCATGCAGCGGATCCACCTTTAAGATTGAGTTGGGACAATCTAAGGCATGGGTTGGAAGTGGAGTTTGTGAAGATAGAAGATCCTGACAAAGTGTGGCAAGAAGTACAAGGTTTGGTGCAAAAGGAAGGTGAGCCAGTAGATGCATACATACGTAAGTTCTCATTGGCATGGGAGCGGATGTGCAAGGCCTTAGCACCACAGGTACCCCCGCCTAACATGATGAAGAAGGACAGGTTCTTGGCTGGTCTTTGGGAGAATATATGTTGGAGAGTGGAGCTAAAGAAGCCTAGGCCATATGAGGATGCACTAGAGGTAGCAAGGAACAAAGAGTGGAAGCTGAGGAAAATGAGCCAGTTAGGGGTGGATTCTTTGCCCATGAGGTATGAATTTCAGACTATAGAGTCTTTACAAGGTCGCATGTCAGCGGTTCATCATGAACCAGCGGTTCCTGTTACTACTTAGGTTATGCCAACAGTGGTCACTACATCGGTGCAAGATGATGGGCTAAGGCAAGACATGAGGCAAGTGGTAGATTTGATGAAGAATCTCAGCCTAAACATGCTAGGTCAAGTGGGAAATAATCGAGGTCGAGGGAGGTTTGCAAATCAGCCAAGAGGTGAAGAAAGGCCTAGGAATGGTGTTGGACAAAGCAATGGTAGGTTTTAGAGGCAGACGTCCACATGTTATAATTGTGGAGAGTTGGGTCACATCAGCCCGCAATGTGATAAGCCACCAAGGATGGGGGGAGACATGTATCCATTGCCAAGACAAGTGTTAACTAGGTCAAATGATTATGGCATCGAAATTAAGGGAGATGAAGGAACCAGTGGATTAACCCAAGAGGAAAAGGGAAAGACAAAAGTGCTAAGTGTAGTCACCTTGGAGAAGGCATCAAAGCTAGAGGATACATTAGTGATGCCTATTGGGAAGAGGACCACAGAGGATAAAGAAGGAAGAAGTGCCCCAGGTCCTAGTAAGAAGAAAGGAAAGAGCCATGAAGGCGAGGATTTCAAGGCCAAGAGGAAAAGGAGAGCTCGTCGAAAGTTTCATGTTTCAGATTTTCCACTAGGGGATGGGCAATTAAGCTATGACTTGAAGGAGGATCTGACGAGCAGGAAGGCAGATGTTACTTTTGGGCAGCTTATAGAGATGGTGCCTAAGCTAAAGCGACAGTGGAAGAGGATGGTTAACCCAATGGAGAAAGAGCCAGAGAGAGGTTCACTAAAGGTGTTGGCAATGGATGAGCTACCAGACATTTGTCCAATAGTAGATGTGTGGCATAAAAGGAAAAATTTGGGACAAGGTTATGTGGATGGCGGAGCCCAAATATGCGTCATAACACACTCATGCGTTGAAAAGATGGGTCTCACAGTGGCTGGGGTGTCAGGTTTTCGGATCAGATTGGCAAACCATCAAAAAGTAAAATGCTTGGGTGTTGTAAAGAGCTTAGAAGTGGAGGCATATGATGCAAGGGCAGTGGTTGATTTTCATGTGATGCCAGTAGGGTTGGGAGCATATCCTATTATACTGGGCAGACCATGGTTACGTGCAGTGGGAGCTATTCAAGATTGGCGACATGGTACGATTTGTGTAGATTTTAAACCCTTAAACGTAGCCACTAAGAAGAACCCATATCCTCTTCCATTCATCGATCAGATCTTGGATTCAGTGGCAGGTTATGAGAGGTACAGTGTGTGTGATGGTTTTTCAGGCTATTTTCAATTGAAGATTGCTCTTAAAGACCGCACAAAGACCACTTTTATTACGCCATGGGGCTGCTATTGCTACACAGTATTGCCATTTGGGTTGTCAAATGGACCTTCCTTCTATCAAGAGAGAGCAAATTGGGTGTTGGAACCATTCATTGGTAGTTGTGTTAAAGCTTTTATGGATGACTTCTGTGTTTATAGCAGTAGGGCTGACCACCATGAGAAGCTGCAGATGGTATTGGCTCGATATGATGAATGTGGAGGACAACTAAATCCAAAGAAATGTCATCTAGCACAGCCAAGGGTGAAGTTATTGGGCCACATGGTGTCAGAAAATGGCATTGAGGCTGATCCAGACAAGGTTAAGTCTATTATTCTTCTTTCATCACCTACGAGTACGAAGCAATTGGCAACCTTTATACACAAAGTGAAGTACATGGCAAGGTTTATTCCATTGTCTTCTCATATTCTTTATCCATTACAACAAGTGGCAAAGCATGATCCATTGCAATGGGATGAAAACTGTGAAGAAGTGTTTCAAGAGGTGTTAGGGGGTTTGTCAGCCATGCAAGCTCCTGATTGGGAGAAATTTTTTTATGTAAATCCCTTAGTAGGGGATGATGCCATTGGAGCCATGCTATTGCAAAAGGGGAAGGGCAGCCATTATATGAGGCCAGTGTATTGTGCAAGCCGAGTGAAGTTGGTAGCGGAGAGAAAGTTCTCGGAAGTAGAGATAGTGATGGCCAGTGTAATATTTGCTTGTCGACGATTTCGTCATTACTTGCTACCATGACTTTTTGTTTTCTTGACGAGTTATGCCTTTTTGCCACAGTTAGTTAATGGTACTAACATGTCAAATGAGGTGAAGAAATGGGTAATTGAGCTGCAAGAGTTTGAGTTTTCTTTTCTAGTGGAAGACAGTACAAGGGCTACTCTAGCTGATTTGTTGACCTACAAGGAGAATCCCCTTATTGTTAAGGAAGAGGTGGTGAGAAAGGTAGTTGAAGAAGTGCCACAGATCAGCAATGCACATGTGTTGTTCTTTGATGGTTCATACAGAAAGAGCCATGATGCAGCTTCAGGGGGTATAGCACTTTATGATCCAGAGGGGAAGCTAGTATGCAAGAGAGGGTTCAAGTTGGATGCGCATAGTAACAATGAGGCTGAATATGCTACGTTGGAAGCTGGATTACACATTTGTTTGAAGCATGGGGCTAGAAGGTTGAGCATAAAAGGTGATGCCTTGTTAGTTGTGAAGCAAGTGTTGGGTGTGTGGAAGAGCAAGAACACCTCATTGAAGGAAATGTGCTTCAGAATTAAAGGCCTGTTAAAAAAGCTCAAAGCATGGAGCATCAGACACATTGAACGTGCTCTAAATGGAGAGGCACATGAAGCAGCTCAAGGCATGATTGGGGAGCTATTTGTGTTGAGGACCACTTTACCTCTTTATCATGGCCGGGAAAGTTTGGCTCAAGAAGAGGAGTTTTTGCTAACAGGAATTATTCCAAAGGAGATTCAGAAGTCTAAGAAGTATGGTTTTGTGCGTAGAGCATACAGGTACAAATTGATTGGTGATGTCTTATACATGAAAGGGGTTGATCTCGTGTTGAGACGTGTACCTTGGCGGGAGGAGCTTTACAGAGTATTGGAAGAGAATCATGAAGGCGCATGTGGTGGCCATTTTGCTCTAAAGATCACCTTGCATAAGATTTTGCAACAGGGGTATGTATGGCCTAGTTTGCACAAGGATGTTCACCATTGGTGTAGGTCTTGCAATAGGTGTCAAGAATTTGGGAAGAGAGTGTTGAAGCCAGATCTACGAAAAACCATTATGGCGTTTGATGTGTTTGAAAAGTGGGGGATTGATGCAATAGGCCCGTTACCTATCACAAGCAGGGGCAAAAGCTATATCTTGACGGCAGTGGACTATCTCTCTAGATGGGCAGAGGCTATAGCAGTAAAACAGATCAATGCAAAGGATGTGGAAAAATTTGTGTATGATGAAATATGTTTCAAGTTTGGGGTGCCATTAGAGCTACTTTTAGATAAGGGGCCAGGATTTAGAGCTAAACTTCTAGACTTCTTATGCACAAAGATGACGATTAGGCACCAGCATACCAATCCTTATTACCCACAGTGTAATGGCTTAAATGAAAGATTCAATGGTGAGTTGGTACAAATTCTTTCTAAAGTGACAGAGAACCGAGGAAAGAATTGGGATTTAGAACTGCCTAGTGCATTATGGGCTTACCGTACTTCGGTGAAGACAGATACAGGGTTTACTCCATTTCATTTGGTGTATGGAAAGGAAGCACTATTGCCTGTGGAGGTAGAGTTGCCTGCGGTCAAGATGTTAGAGAAGTTGCTTGGGCCGCCTAGTGATGCATTCAAAGAGAGGCTCTTGCAGTTACAAGAGGTCCAGTTGGATAGGATGAGCGCATTGGAGCATTATGTGCAGATGCAGGATAAGGCTTTGGCAAAGATAAATGAAAAGGTCAAAAGTAAGGGTATCAAGAAACATGACTTGGTTTTGCGCTACAACAGTAAGCTGGACAACACCTTCCAAAGCAAGTTTCAAATTAAGTGGGAAGGCCCTTTCAAGGTAGTGGAGTGTTTTCCAAATGGCACATATCAGCTGGCTAACCTGGATGGTGTTTTACATAAGTCAAGGGTAAATGGATTGCGTCTTTAATTGTATCATGCTAGATTGATGATGGTGGAGCAAGATGATCTATCTGTGGATCAAGCAGTGTTGGTGAGCGATGAGGAGACCTGTGATGCGGCGAGTCTCATATCTCTCTTTGCTGCTGCTGATCATGAATGATCTAGTAGGCTAGGGGATGGGCAAATTATGTCAGGAGTTTTCTGGAGCAAGGGATTGCGCATATGTACATATACATGCATGGTGCATCAAATAAAGAATTGCCCATTTTTCAGAGCCAGGTGGTTACGTGGGGCCCACATGTGTACAGGTAGGGCAGCATGTACATAGTGCATCGATTTTCACTATTATCAGTACCATTGTGTTTTTCTACAATAAAGAGGAGTTGTTAGTGCATAAAAATTCTCGAGGAAGCTATCCACAGGCCAACGACATGAGGTAAGCAAGTGCGTCAGATGGCATCTAGTGGCGTCAGGAGGGCGAACGGGGTCAATATTTCCACGTGGATGAATACGAACACAACGTGGGTGTTTTCTTGTGAGAGTTATGCAGAAAGGGCATCATGAGGACCACTTTTTGGGGCCACTCCACGTGGTGGTGGGATGCATTATTGAAAATAAATGAGTGCCAGGTGTGCAGATGATGCAAAAAAGGTGACAACTATGCACTGCGAGGTCAGTTTTTGGCCTGTTCAGGGTCCGTTTGAGGTCATCTAAAAGGCCACGGGTGCCCAACTAATAAAGCTAAGTGTGGGAACTGAAAAAATAGAGAGAAGACCAGAAAAAACGTGGAGAAGAGAGGAGGAACAGCCGCAAGTGTGTTTTTTGCTGTTTTTGGAGCATTTTTTAGCCCTAAACTACTCATCCGAGGTCGGATTTGAGCACTGTGACATTGTAGGGTGGGGTTTTTGGGCATTACGGAGGCAATGGCGCTGTCCATTTTTCCAAATTCCTCACAGATTTTCTGTTGTTTTTCTGTGTAATCTTGTCCGGTGAGTGAAGCCTTCGCTTAACTTTGTGGTTGTATCTGGTGTATTTCCTCAATACTGTGTAAACTATTTGCCCCATTGGTGTTGGGTTGACCTTCATTGAGTCTAAACAACAGCATTTTGCCTCCTTTGAGCTGAATTGAGAGTGTGTGTGTGTGAGTGTTGAGTGGGCAAGTGGAAAATCTCTCTCTTCTCACTCCGTCTGTGTGTTTCCTGTCTCGGCCAGGCTGGTTGTGTAAGCCGAGTGGTGCCCCATAATGTGTGTGTGTATCATTCCAAGAGTGTGTGTCGGGTCATTTTAGAGGCGTTGTGTGTGTTTCCATCCCGCTCACAACGTGTTGAAGCTTCTCAATTGCCAACTCCATCAGAATTGGTGATGCAAGTTGAAAAACCACACACAAGCATGAATAGATTGAAACCAGTCGTTACATGCCTAGCACTATTGTAAGCAAACTCCAAATTAGAGAAATAACCTTTCCCATTGGATTTATTTCCACTAAAATATGTCCATAGCATATCTTTTAGCAATAGATTAATACTTGTAGATTGCCTAGTTATCTCTAGATTAGTGGCAGTATTGATATTGAGTTGTTTCTCCCCGTTCGTTTACAGTCAGTCTTCCAAAATTGCTGGTAAATGTGGGTCACAACAATGCCCAATATTTCAAATTAATTCATATAATCAATACAAACCAACTTATCTACAAGCACCCAAAGTGAGCCATGACCTCTGATTGTGATTGTTAGACCCACAATTACTCTCTAAGTGATATTGCACATATAGTGTGAAATGTTATAGGAGCAATCAATTTCATGAATTTGCATGCCGCTCCATTTTTCTTTGCTAAACACGGGTCCATAACACCTAGTGTGCATGCATTTAGCAAAAAATTGATCAAAGCTTTAATTTCCATGACTATAATTTCCAAACAACGTTTATGGAAAATGTTATACTCACAGCACGGGGAAAGAACTTAATACTTTCCACTACAATCACATGAAAGTTGTGCTAACCTAGTTGGACCATAATATAATGTAGAAATTAATCACATCTAGGTGCTAAATGAAATATCTTCATTAACAAAACATAGATTTGGTACATGTGTAAACAACCATCCATTAAAGTTGTTTCACAATACTTGTAACCTTTGCAAGTCTTACTAGGTATCCGACAATTTTTGGTCACTAAAATTGTTCTTGATATGACGTGCTCAAAATTGTCTAATAAACAAATCTGACTAATGCCTAGGGACTTTGTCATGAAAATAATTGAAAATAACAGGTGTCAGTGTCAATCCAAAAGACTCATATTCTCCACGTGGAATATGTATCAGATAAGGATGTGCAAAAAATTGACATCCATCAAGTACAAGATGTGTGTGGAGCTCAAAACTGTTGCTCCACACTCGATAAACCAAACTCCATGAGTTCTTAGACCATGTTGCACCCTTATGACTAACAACATGTACCAAATAAAGCACTACCATGTAGGTTTATAGCTATAGGATGCATAAATGTATTTGGGACATGCTGTCCCAAAAGTCTTTGCTCCTACATGACCTTGTCATGTGTCGAAAGAGGGAAGTGGATAAAATCATTCTAGCATATGCATCCCACTTGGAAAACTCAATCAAAGCATATTCAAAAATGAAACTAAACCAAATAATATGCTTACGTGGAGGTGGAAATTACTTTACACTTTATCCAGAGGCAAGTGCACTTTCCCAACCTGAAAGGTACATTACCAAAAATCCAGCCTCAAAAGGTGTAGTATATCTTTCACTTTCTAAACTCTAAATGAGAGATTAGTGAACATTACCTCGACATGGGTAGATGCCTTGCTTCTTGTTAAGTCTATCAAAGTACTTTGCTTTTCACAACAAGGAAATATTTTCCAAATGAAGATTAAAACACAAAAAAACAACAAGAACATGAAATTGTTTAACCTTGTTGTCTTTGAAAAGAAGAAATAAATCCTTGCTTGAGAGTGAATTTAAGGTGGCTTTTTTTTATAAGTCTGGTTCATAGCCATGTATACTGACAAAGTGTGAGTTGTCGTATGTAACATGCATGCCTGCTTGGCCTGGCCAAACCTGACACCTCATGAAATAGCATGTAGACATATTGCAAATTTTTCCTAAGTTTGTATGCTAATAGCATATTCCAAACTTTGGAAGCTTCTATGCAAGCTGCCTAAAATTGAGGCCTTGCTTCACCTTCAAAACTTAAAATATTTACTTTGCATGATTGTTCATTGTACTTCATGTTTTTATCCTTATTGGCCTTTGATTCTCATTACTTTTTCTTATGTTTTGAAGCTCAACATTTCTTCCATGGAGTTTCTTTCTACCATGTCATCGTGTTTTGCTTCACCGACACACGAGGACGTGCGCCAGATTAGGAAGGGGGGAATGTTAGCTGCGGCTAACACAGCCTACACCGATTGCGGGAGGTGTGCTATGGATGTGCATAAGGTCTTGGGCTCATTAGGAGTTTCAAAGTTGTATATGCTAGCTAGAGGGCTCAAACTTAAACCCATAGTAGAAGGGATTGTGGTGAAAGCCTTTATAAGGAAGCCTTTATGCAAGGAGGCTTCATTCTTGAGTATCCACTCTTGAGGATCCACTTTTGAGAGATCTCTCTCTCTTGAAGTGTTCACTCTATGGATGGCTTAGCCTTGAGCTTAATGCCCATGCTTAAGAGGATAGTGCTAATCCATTGTAATTAGAGAAGCTTTCTTAATCTAATCTCTACTTTCTCATTAGTCTCAATTCCATTATGTCATGAAGTAGTTTCACCTTTTTCATTATTCTAGATTTGAGTATATGTGATGACTTCTTACTTATTAAACACTCTTATCCTTCTATGAGAATATGATTTGTGATATTTAACATCACTAATTTGGTTGATTAAGTTGGTTCTTAGTCTAGTAATTATTGTGTATGCCCTATTGTTCGCTTGTGTGTGGATAGGTTTTATGAAACTCTAGCATCATTCACCTTGTTCGTGTAGCTTTTGATGAAGTTCCTTGATGGGCATGTGGTGATTGGAGAGGCCAAAACAAATGAAATTAGTGTGTGCTTATCATTAGTGTACTTTGGGTTTCTAGTCTATGGTAAGTCGGACTTTGGTGGGCTTAATGTGTGTAGGAGATTCTTGGTTGATGATGTGATAAGAGTTAGTGATTAATGACTAATCTTTATTGCATTGGATTAGCATACTCTTGAATCCTCTTATTATATTCATCCAATGCTTGGGCTTCCATGTCATAGCTGGGTTGTCGATCCTAGGATTGATAATTTTTTGGTCTTGGGTTGATTAGGCTATGCTACAATTGCCCCCAACATTGGTAATCTAAAGTCTAATTTTGCTTGTCCTATTTTATTTGGTATCTAACATATGAATCTAAAGTTATAAACCTATAATAGCTGCCAAGTGACTAGTTCATTCCATTTTGGATATCACGATGGTGAGCTAAAGCTCTTGATAAGAACCAAACTCTTACTTAGAATCCAGAGTCAATCAATGACTCACAATGCTACCACGTAGTTCAGCACAAGGAAGAATAAGACTACGGTGTTTACTGAAGATGAGAACCACATCAGCAGAGTAGGTAGATTGTGTGAATAGCCCTTAGCAGGTGGCTGAACTAGAAGTTTTGAAAAGCAGTAGCTTTGACTAGTTACCACAATAACTAGCACAGTGCACAGCCAATCAGAGCCCAGTCCAAAAGGTTATAAATAGGATCCATTACTTCATTTTGGGCTCTTGATCTCTTGGTATTTTGTGTATCTTGTATTCTAGATCCAATGCTCAAGTACTTAGCCCCTATTCCAATACTTGTATCTCAATCCATTGGCTATTGTACTTTGTACTTTCATTAAGTTAAAAGCTCATTTAATACTGACTCCAATTGTATGCTAATCTAAACAATACAATTCCAATTCTAGTGTCTCTCATAGTTCCAGTTCTAGTTCTGTTTTTCAGTGTACTGAGATCTTATATGAAGTCTAAGTCTGAACTAAACTAACTCTAACTGCCAACCTGGAATAGTTGTGTGAATGCCTCCTGCTCATTCCATCTTGACAATCAAGGTGGCTTGAGCTAAAGCTGCTATAGACATGCAAACTATCTCACAATTGGTGTTAGAGCAGATCGATATCATGCATGCAGCCCATAAGAGGTCAAAGGCCATCTACCAAATTCATGGAGAATCCCAACCCTGTCAGCTCGATTCTAGAAGAGTCAAAGAGAGGCTTTGAAACAGAAGAGCAACCTAGAAATGAGATAGATATGGCCCCAAAACTAGGCACCGTTGATGAATCAAGGGATTCTTAGCACTCTACTCATTCCAGGTGAAGACAGGATGAGCAAGCCAATTTCTTATCCCCCTTTTCTTTCTTCACTTGTTGCTCAAGTGTCAAAGACCTTTGCACCAGATCATTGAACTTCTTTGTTTGGTGCTGGTACTTCCTGCTCTCTCAATTTCTTTCTTCTGAGGGCCATTCAAAAACCAGGCTCTCATTATTTTCTCAGAAGGGGGTTCCTTTAGCTGTCTCTTAGTTCTTTAATTTTTTCAATGTAGCTTCTGACAGACAGCTTCCCTTGCTTGATTTACCAAGCTCACACAAAATATCCTCATCTCCCCTATTGTCTTAGTATCCATTCTAAAAGCCTTAATAAGTTTGTTATAAGATCTGAGCTGGCAGATAATGACAATACCATTTCTGTGCAGCTTCTTTCAATATTTGTGAAAAATACTCCCCCCATTCATCTTCAACAATATCTTTAAGCTCTGCATATTTTTCAAAGGCCTAAATATGCACATCGAGATTATCTTTTTTCCCACATATGACATTAGGAAGAAAATCTTTAGATTACTAGATTGTTTAGCAACTTGATTTGTTTTGGCTTTATGCATTGACTTTCTGTCTCTGGGCTCTCTCTTGTTGTAATGATAAGTGTCAAAATTCTAATCCTTATCTATTTATGTTTGCAATACAATGTCCTCTCTTGGTTTGTTTATGTGTTGATCTGTGACTTTGTTTGCCACTCTCATTTTCCTCATAAGCTTTTGTCTCCTATGAGATCCATGGGATCTTGAGGAAATGTAAAGCAAATCACTAAAATTGCAAAGAAAAGACCTTCACTCGTCAAAAAGACAAAAATCTGGTGCTCGAAGTGCAGATCCAAGGATTGTAGGACTGATGAATGTTCCCAGTGCACTTACTGCAAAGCCTATGGTCAATATGGAAGCACTATAGAATAAGAGTTCATCACTTCAAGAAAGGTAAGGACTTATCAATGACCGCACTAACCAACCCTGAAGCACCCAAGGTAGATGGGACCAGTGGGTCCAAGGATAATGAATAAAGTACAAGTACTAGTATTGGCAGAGGCAAGTATCAAGGAGGCACTGGTAGGTGTAGAGGACCAGGAAATTCTAAAAAACAAAACCTAAACCATTACGGTTGTGACAAGTATGGCCACTTTGCTACCCGGTTCCCAGAAGGTTCGAATCCAAAAACTACTAACCCAAAGACACCAGAACCAGTGCCATTCAGGGTGGTAACCAGAAGTAAAGGGGTAGTCATTGAATAGATTCTAGAGGAGAAGGATGATAAATAGACTATTGAGGCCAAAAAGTGGGAGCAACAGAGAGTAGTCTAGAATGCTAAGGGCAAGGAAAAGGTAGTGGATGAATGGCATGAGCAAAGTGAGCTTGCAGCAAAAATCATAGAAAACTTGCCTACTTGAAGTTGCCTAGAGATGGGTCAACTAAACTGATGAAGGGCCAATCAGAGGGTTCATCTCAGGTTTAGCAAGTGGTCAGGCAAGAAGCATAATATAACTGTGAAGATTTTGAGAATAAATCTTCCAGTTCAGACAACAGTTCTGGTAATTACCAAGATGATGTTTATATCAAAGTTTGTGAAAGGATACAAAAATTGATAGTTGAATTGGACCATATTAGACGAACATTACCAATAGTTGTAAAGTTTATCAAACTAGAGACAAAAACCGAAGCTCGAGCTAGAAAAGTGAACTTGGCAGCCATTTGGAATGACGAGGTTCTAGTAACACAAATAGACTACAAACTCAGGAAGCAATAGGAACCATTGTCTAGAGTAATCCTAGATGGGGAGCTAGAGTAAACATCCTTAGGGAGCATCTAAGGTAGAACTTGGGGATAATTGAGATGAAACCAACCCCATTTAGAGTGAGAGTGACTGACCACAGAGTAGTCCCAAGCTGCTGGACTCATTGAGAATATGCAAATCAAGGTAGATAAGGAGAAATTCAAAACTAGATTTCTTGTATTGGATGTGTAAGGAGCTTATGGAATGCTATTAGGAATGCCTTGGCTCAGAACTGTTGGTGATATTCATGATTATGCAAACAATACTTTGATTATTCAAGACTCCAACAGAGGAATTCAGATCAAGATTGAATTTACCAGAAGCTAGAAGAAGGCTCTAAGATCTGAGGACTTATGTAAGAAGTATGGAACAAAGAAGATTGAAAGAATGCTTGCTTCGATGAGTATTTTCCCTTTAACAGAGATTGATCCGTGTGTTGTACTTACAAAATAAAGAACAAGCTGAAAGGCAAAGGTAACAGTATCTAGGACAGTTTGCTAAAATGGTATCTGGAGAATGACCAATTCAGCTAGATAAGCGTCTGCCAGGATAGGCAACATCACATAAGTCCACTCACCAAGATAGTTTAGAAGGAACTGCACAAGTGGGACACTAAGCTTTAGACAGCATTATGGGCTTATAGAACTACCTACAAGGTCACTACTATCAGTATGACCCCTTTCAGAATGGTGTATGGAATGGAGGCAGTAGTACCAATGTAATTTGTTATTCCTAGTCTTAGAATGAAAGTTATGGAATTAATTTTAATCAAAATCTGAATAAAAAATTGGTTGAGCTTTTACAATTGGATGAAATTAGACAGAGGGCCTTGCTAAAACAAGAAGTAGTCCAGCAGAGGTGGAAGCACTGGCATGAAAATAATATTAAGGTTAGATAATTCAAGAAAAGTGATTTGGTATTGCTTTATCAGTCCAAGTTGGGACCCAAGAAATCGAATTTGAAGATATCTTGGTCCTGACCCTATGAGGTAGATTGGGTATTATGGGACTTGTACATCATGAGTTATGGGCACCCGAATTGGGCGGTCTCAACTTAGAAAGTGATTGCGGGTGCATGGGACAAAGGAAACTGGGCCAACTTGATGATTGGAATTATAAATGTTGAGGTTTAAGAATCCTAGAAGTAGCCGAGGACTTGGGCTCCAAAACGTGTATCATTCGGTGATCGGAGCAGCAAGTTATTCTTGGCGGAAGTTTGTATGAGAAGCTCTCCTACTTTGGGGGAGATCTAGAAATTTGTGGGCACAAGGGAATTGGGAGGATTGAGGAGGAGGTTTCCATTTGGAGGGGGGATTATCCCACATGGGAAGGAAAAAGTGGAAGGTGCGGGGTATATAGCCTACAGGGGGAGCACCCTTTAGGTGTATCACTTGGTGCAAAGCTTGGCTTGATGGTCTCTTGGGATCCTTGGGGAGAGATGGTGCCTTTTTGAGCTATCCACACTGCTTGGCCAGGCGCTTGGTCCATTTTTTTAGTCCCCGGCCACTTGCCCCCACCCCATCCCCTTGGTCAAAGGGTCACCGACACCTCATTTTTTGCCCAAAAAAGGCAAAAAATGAGCCAATTAAAAGATGCCTACAAAGGAAGCCTTGTCAGTTGAGAAGAGAGAGAATATTTTTGGGAAATAAAAGATAAGAGAGCCCCCATTTTAATAGCTGCACAACTTCCAGAGAGCTCATTTTTTAGCAAGAAAGAGTATACCCCCATGTTCGAGTGGCCATAACTCTTTCATCTCTCATCTTTTTGTTGCCTATGGATACTCTACAGACATCTCCACAAGACGAGCTTTGTCATTATGTCCTTAGTTTTTCCTAATTTTGATTGTGTTCCATGTTTGATGCGTTTTTCATGAATCTCTACAGGTGTTTTCGGCAGTGTAATAGTTCTTCCTTTCGACGGTGTGATTCGTGCAAGGCTACAGAGGCACTCGTTTTGCTTGTCGTTTGCATGATAACATTGTTTTAGTGCCCCCATGGAGGAGCAAGTGCTCCCATGCTCCAATTCTTGTGAAATATGTCTATTCTGCAGGCAGAGAATGTAAAGGGGATGTGGGTCCTTGTGGACAACTGCCTACGAATGTGCAAACTGTGGACAACACTTGAGGCGGTCGTGTAATTGGATTGCAGCCTTTGGAGGCTTGTGAGGTTTTGTGAAGCTTTTCACTGGGGTTCGGGTTACCCAGTGTGAGGTGGATTAGGTACTAGAGTAATCCATCGACATCCCTTGAGCTTTCGACGTCACGTGTACGTGTTTTTGTGGCAATCAAACATGGCAGACGAGTTCCCACAGTTTCATGGATTGCCTAATGAGAATGCACAGACTTTTATTAAAAAATTGGAAGTCAATTGCTTACTACAAAATATACTAGACCAAGCTATATTGTTGCGGCTACTGCAATACAAATTACAGGATGAGGCAAAAGTTTGGTTACACAATCATGAAGAGTTGGTGCAGACACAAACTCCAGGGGTGGTTTTGGACTACAATTGTGTGAAGCAAGCTTTGTTGGCACAGTACAGATCCATTGAGGCTTGATGAAGTTTGGCATGAAATTTTGGGGTACACTCAAAAGGTTAATCAAAGTGTTGATGATTTTTTCATGCAGCTCACCCGTTTATGGGATAATGGGCCCGAGCTTCGAGAACTCCATCCATGTTAAAGAAGGACCGTTTTGTGGCAAACATAAAAGAAAGTCTAAAGTTCAAAGTTGAGATGAAAAGGCCTGCCACCTTCGAGGAAGCATTCACTATTGCCAGGGAGAAAGAATGGAAGGCTCAAAGACTTAATGAGTATGGGAAAGCGGTCCCTGTGCAAAGTAATGGTGGCCAAAAGTAGCAAAATCAGGCAGAGGCTAGAGCCCCCAACCTGATCAAAGGGTGGCTAATACTGAACAATTACAGTGAAATATGAAAGACATGATGACCATGATACAGGAATTGAGACTTTGTGTTCTTGGAGGTGGAGGCGGTCACAGTCACGGTAAGGGACGTGGTAGAGGAATGGCCCAGGCATGTGAAGCTCAGTCTAATGTGAATGTGGTTCATGGACAAGGTGTCTTTGAGCCGCATAGGAGGTTCATCCCTATCTATTATAACTGTGGTGAACTTGGTCATATCAACACTTATTGTTCTAAGCCAACAAGGATGGGAGGTGATATGTTTCCACTTCCCCAACAGATTCCTAACAAGGCTAATGATTATGCATTGGATATACGGGGAGATCAAGGTCCCGAACTAGAAAATCAGGCCTCAACTTCTGGTGGTCATGTGGGTATTGTGCGGTTTGAAAAGAAAGAAGCAGATATGCTGCCCGTAGGCAGAAGAGAGAGGGAAGGCTATGCCGCTCCAGGTCCTAGCAAAAAGAAAGGGAAAGATAAAGAGGGTGAAGATGTAAAAGCCAAGAGGAAGAGAAGACCTCGTAGACGGTTTGAAGTAGCAGACTTACCTTTGGGAGAAGGCCAAATAGCTTATAGTTTAAAGGAAGACCTGATTGGGAGGAAAGTAGATTGTACTTTTGGCAGTTGATGAATATGGTGCCCAAACTCAAGAGGCAATGGAATTCATTAGTGAATCTAGAGAAAGAGCCAAAGCATGGACAAGTCAGAGTGTTTGTTGTGGGAGAGTTACCCGACATTTGTCCTGTGGTGAACGCTTAGCACAAAGGTGTGGGCATCAAGTGGACCATGTTCATTGAAGGAATTGAGAAATATTGGACACAATATATTTCTAACTAAAAAGGAGTCCTATTTTGGTGAAATGGATTTTTTTCTCAAATTTTTGATGTTAGCTATTGGGGATATTAAGTGCCCTAAAACACAACAAAGATGGAATACATAGTGATGAGTCTATGTGCACAATCAAACTTGCCTTGCTGTTGCATATACATTGCCAAAAATTTGATCAAAGTGTAAAAATGCCCATAAATTTGCATAGTGTGATTTTCATTAATAGGTCATAACTTCAAATCCATAGAGTATCCATGCATTAAAAGCATTTGAAAAAATTTATAATGATCAATGCTACTTATGTAGCACCCTAGAGATCACTAAGAGGCTTTTTAGGAAAAATGTGCAAAAATAGCACACGTTTTTTGGCATACTTTAGACTAGAAAAGTCTTTTAAAAGGTACTTCTAGAGATGGAATCTATAGGCCAAAAAAAATCCAAGTTTTTTCCAGATTATAAGCTATCTATGTGGATATCAAACACTATGAAACGTCATTGGCATCCCTTGTAGTAAATCTAGGAAATTGCTTTGGTTAAGAGGACATAAAAGTGTCTTGTTACCAATCTAGTGATAAAGGATCTGTTCTACAAAAAAATGTGATGAAAAAAATCCTACAAAAAAGGACAAATTGGCATGCACAATGTTGCTTGTAGGGAAGATAGAGGCCGAAATGAGCCCGAATTATGATTCTGAGCACACCAAGATCTACGGGTTTCCTGTAGTACTACTCAACCTGCTGCCACTCACCAAAGCTCAGCCATTTTGGAGAAAGTGAGTAGGTTGTTTCCGACAACTATGTTTGGGGGGGATGCAACTTGCTCTGATACCAATTTTTGGAATAATGGGTACACAAATGCACAATATGTATATGGCATGCTAATTGCATGAAAGTCCACTGAAGAAATTGCCAAATTAAACCATATTTTGAACAAAAATTTTCTATGAAGGATTTGGGAGAAGCAAATCATTTTCTTGGTATGTGTATCAAGAGGGACGGAAAAATGGGCATTCTTGTGTTGTCTCAAAAATCTTATATCGACGAGGTCTTGCAACATTTCAATATGTAGGGGGGAAAGTCAATGAGTACCCCACTACAATCATATTTGAAACTAAGAAAAAATGATTATCCCAAGTCAGATGTTGAGAGAGCAAAAATGTCAAGTGTGCCATATTCTTCAGTAGGCAGTTTCATGTGTGCTATGGTAGTTAGGAGTCCATACATTACATTTGTAGTTGGAGTGGTTAGTCGATATATCTTGGCAAATAGCATTTGATAGCAATGAAACATATCCTCAGATTCTTGAAGGGTACAATGAGCAAGCGTTTATGCTTCAATAATAGCGATGCATCTATTGTTGGTTATACAAATGCGGATTATGCGGGCTGCAAAGATGATAGGAGTTCTACATGTGGCTACACATTCATATTTGTAGAAGGAGCCATTTCTTGGAGGTCATCTCTCCAAGATTGTACGTCTTCTTTCACAAAGATGATAGGAGGTCTACATGTGGCTATACATTCATATTTGTAGAAGCAGCCATTTCTTGGAGGTCATCTCTCCAAGATTGTACGTATTCTTTCACTAAAGAGGCTGAGTACATTGCATTGTCATATGCCAGTAAGGAAGCTAATGGTTGACATGTTTAGTGGGAGGCTTAGACATTCAACAATTTCCAGTTTTGTATTGTGATAACAATAATGCCATTGCCTTGGCAAGGAATCCCATGTCTCACTCCAAGTTGAATCACATTGAGGTGAGGTATCATCTCATTTGGGATGCATTGAGACAGATAAGTGATTGGAGCTTATTAAGGTCCACATTGATGACAACCTGATGAATGCTCTCACAAAAATCATGTCTATAGAGTGATTTTCACATTGCATCAAGTTAGGGGGTGTAGGGTGAATGCAATTGTGTACAAAGGTGAAGCTATCGTGCTTCACGATTGTACATATTAACTTTGGTCATAGCCACTTATGGATACATTGGCCTTTAAGTGGGAGATTTCTGGAATAAAGGCCGTATTGGCCACCATCCCATGTAAATGACTAACCCTACATCACTAACACTAAATCTATTTTACCCTCTTCTCTTATACATCAACAAAGGAACTAAGCACACTCTTCATAATGTGGTTTCCCCCACTCTTGTGTCATCTCCTCTCTTCCCTTCCCGCTCCGCACATGCACACACCACACGCGAGCACCTGCAATGAGTGGTTTAGCACTTTCTCTAGTGGGAGTCATGGTCGATTTCGCTTGGCCGATGGTTCGACGTTTGACATTGCAGGATCAGGAGATATATGTATGTCATGCATTTAAGGTTCGAGATGGTTTGATTTTTGTTGTGTTGAAGATGCCTCAGTGAGAGATGAGGCGAGTCCCTTTCACACATCTCCACATTGTGGTGCATGATATGTATGTAAAGGTAGAGTTGGAGGGGCCATACTCTAGCAGCGAGACACAGCAGATTGAACCTCTTAGGACAGAGATGCCACTTACTATGCAAATAGATGATATGGAGGTTTTTGATATTCTCATGCTAGAGGTTGATATGACGATGTTAAGATATGTGATGAGTAGTCTTGATGATGTAGAGGATGTACATAGCATTGAGATGCTTTCCATGGATAGATTGGCAGAGGTTGCAATGAGCATTGATATGGATACTAGGGTCTAGTTGGAAAATATCACACAGTTTTCATTGGCCTTCGAGAGTCTCATGTACGACCTTCTAGTGTCGGGGCTTGAGATAGTAGCTACAATGGGAGTGCTTGCAATTGGTGTTGTTAGTCATGCAATGACTGACACTACCATGATGCATCATGGAGTTATGCAGGTCATTACATGTAACATTTAATGGCCTAGTAACTTGTGTGTAGCAGAAAATAGCATAAACATAGTGAGAATTTCATTAGAATAGATTCCTAATGAGCATAGCAAGAGTGCTTGGATGGAGAGAGCAACAAAAAGCATAACACATAGTTAGATAGGCATGAACAATACTTCAAAAGAGAGAGAAATTAAGCTATTGACAACATTTGAGGACAGAATTTACATGGAGCCGGTCAAAAGGCTTTGTGTTATAGGTTTCCCCCATCAAGGGAGACATTTTACAATACAATACTTTGTGTTCCTTCAATAATTTGTTGGTGCAATGAAGTTGAAAGCTTCAAGCACCATGCACAAACTTATAAAACACAACATCAATTCCCTCATGATCTCAGACGCGAGACCTCACACACCTTTGAAGATGGTGAGAGCTAGCAGGGTATGAAAGAAGATTGAGAGGAAGAAGGAGTAGTCTTACAAGAAAGAAGTATATCTCCTCACATAATCACTCATAAAATCTTAGCATAGCTTCATAATTAGCATGGTAAGGAGATGAGCATGCATTGGAGCTTGGCTCTTGGTTGGATTTGCATCACAAAGCCAAGAGTTGTTGGTGTAGGCCTTTCTTCTCACGAGCTTGGAGTAGATGAAGAACTTTCCATTAAAGCTTGAGAAGGAGATAGATTTCTTGACTTCACACATGAGCTAGTGTGAGTGTGTGTGGAATAATCCCTTCACAAATCAGCCCCCCTCTCTCATCTTGGTCAACCCCTCTTGCTAATTCCTCTTGCTGGCTTCCCATTGGACCTCTCCAGGCTTAGCCAATAGGAATTAAGTGGTCAAATGAAGAGCCTTGTGACATGTGTCCCTCTTTCTCCTTTTGTGAGAGCTTTAGGTAATTAAATAATGCAACTAAACTCTCATTGGACCCCTTCGTCTTTTGGCCAATAGGAATCAGGAAAGCCATTGGGCTGTTGAATGCTCATTGGACCCCTTGGGAGACTCTCCAATAGTCTTCTAGAGAGCTTAATTTCTATTGGTTCTTTTATCAAGTGTTTTAAAATTAATTAAACTAAATGTACTCTAGCGTAATTCTCAGTGTTCCACCTCTATGGCTATCCAATAGGATTTGAATACACTTTGAGGGCAGTTGAGCTAGGAACCTGACATGTGTCCACTATGCCCTTTGTGTAAAGGGGAGCCTTTGAGTGTTTCTGTGTTATCTGGCCTCTTTCTCTCTCTTCCCCTACCTTTAGGGCTCGCCCCCTCCCATGTAGGGATCTAGGAAGACTTTGTGTACACTTACAAAGCATCCAATTTCCTTAAGCTTGAACATTTGGACTTACCCTTTGAAATTTGGTACCTTAGCATTTTGGAAGTCTTAATGGGATGAACCTTAGGTCTTTGAAGCCCATTGCTTGCACATTGCTCTTCTACAGATGATCCCCCTTTGGATCCCTACTGTGACCAGTCTGCTAGCCTTACCAATAATCTAGCTTTTTCTCCCCTGGTACTTCCCTATACTAAATGATCAGTTTAACATGAGAAAATAATTTAGGAGAATTAAATATTAGTTATTATGACATTACCTCTCTCTTGAAATCATAGTCGTCTTTGACTATGAGGTAGAGATGATAAAGTATAGTTATTAGTCCTTTTCCTAGCGGGTAGAGGATCCCTATTTCACCCTACAACACCGTTCCAGAATGGATGACTAGTCCATTTGGCGCTTGAGAACCAAAGTTGGTGCAAGCATGTTTGCACATTAGTCCTATCAATATTCCATAGTAGAGTGACAAGCTCTACCTGGTGTTTGGAAGACGTCGTCTCCACAAACTTGATCCTAAGCATGCATACTACTTTAACATTTGTACACAATAAAGAAAAAGAGAGTCCTATAAGACAAAAATTTTGTTCATTTTAAGCATTCGTACATTTTCTTACTCTAGGGAAGCATTGTAAGCATTGACAAGGTTTAGGTTATCCTTTAATTGTATACCTTGCATCCATCTAGCATCTTCAAAAGGATAGTTCTTAAACTTAATAAGATACCTTCAGATAATATTATCGCCACTTAATACCTTGTCTTCATGTCGGAGAATGGACTCGGGCTACAGCACCTCTTCTTGGTCCTCGATCTCCAGTGGGTCTTCAATCGTTGGTTCTTGAGGTGGCTCTCCTTTGTAAGGCTTTAGTAGGCTCACATGGAAAGCATTGTATATGAGCCAATGACTGGGAAACTTCAGTTGATAGGCCATCTCATTGATTGGTCTAAGAATCTGGAAGGGACCATAGTACCTTTCTGCTAACTTAGCATAGTACTTTTGGTGTCCCGTATTCTTGCCCGTCGTGTGCATTAATCGAGCCTTGGGGAATTTAAGCAAGACCCAATCATTTCTTTAAAGGCTTGGGCTCTTCTATGCTTATCAGCAGCAGCCTTTTGCCTTTGCTTTGAGATAGAGATGGCATCCTTAATCTTTAAGAAATATTCTTGTAGGTCTCGGCTATACTCATCTGCAGCAAAGATCTTCCCATGTACCTTAAGTAGCAGGGGACTTTTGGATCTTCCCTCAATTACATCAAAAGATGCTTTTCCCATAAAGGTATGTACAGTGTTATTGTAGGCATATTCCACTAAGGGTAAGTACTTCTCCCATTGGGACCTTTGATCCACTTTCGTTACATAGGCTTTTAGTAGATCAAGAATTGTTATGTTAGCTATTTCACTTTGGCCATCCGTTTGCGGGTGATAGGCCAAAGAGTAGTTTAGCCTTGTCCCTAAATTCTCAAAGAGACCCTTCCAAAAATTACTGGTCATTCTAGGGTCTCTATCCGACACTATGGACATCGGCAAGCCATGGTATTTGAAAATTTGTGATATGAAGAGGGTTGCCATTTGATGGGCTTTGCTGGTCTTTTTGGCAGGTATAAAATGAGCTTGTTTGTTGAACCTGTCTACTATCATCCATATTCCCATATTCCCATGGATAGACATGGGCAATCCAAAGATAAATCCATGGATATGCTCTCCCATGGTGAATTAGCAATTGGCAAAGGTTGAAGCAATCCAAGTTTCTTCCCTCTATCAAACATTGTGTTTTGGCATACCACACATTTAGAAACATACTCTTGTATGTTTGCTTTCATGGTAGGCCAATAGAAATAGGTTTCAATCCCTTTTAGGGTAGATTGAATGCCTCTATGCCCCGCATAAGGAGGAGCATGATATTCATACATTACTTTCTCACGTAGTGAGTTAGTAATGCATAGTCTATTGCCATAGAGAGGATAAACATCTTGTAAAGTAAATGGTTCCTCTTTCTTCCCTAGTGCAAGGGCTGAAATTACATCTCTAAAATCGGGATCAATAGCGTACTCATCTATCATAGAAGATAGATCATTGTGAGCTGCTGTGGAAACCGCATTCACTCTCGGCTGTCTTGAGAGTGCATCGGCTACTTGATTATGCTTGCGAGCAATGTGAGCAATATGAAAATGAAATTGCGAAAGGAAATTTACCCACCTCATTTTTTTGTTGGAGAGCTTGGTCTGCATCATGAAGTACTTAAGTCTTTGGTGATCACAGAGTGAAAGGAGTCCCCAGTAAATAGTGCTTCCACAAGTCTAAGGCATGTAGAACTGCAAGGAGTTCCTTTTCATATATTCCTAGAGCTTTCTCAACAGGGTCAAGCCTTCGACTTATGTAGGCTATGGCGTGCCCTTCTTGGAGCAAAACACCTCCAAGGAAATCAACATAATAGTCACTGGACCTCAAATGGCTTTGAGAGATCCGGCAGTGTAAGCATAGGTTGAGAGATAAGCTTTTCTTTAAGATTTTTGAAAGCATTGTTCTCCTTGGCAGACCATGTATACCTAACGTTTTTCTTTGTTAGGTCATGTAATGGTCCAGTGATTTGTGAGAATTTCTATGAAGCGTCTATAGTATGCACACATACATATAAAGCTTCTTAGTTCACGAAGATTCCTTGGATTAGGCCATCCTTTTAATACCTCTAGCTTTGATGGATCCATTTGGATGCCATCTTGAGAGATAATGTGACCTAAATACTGAATCTCTTGTAAGAAAAACTCACTTTTCTTTCGATTAATATAAAGTTTATTCTCTTGTAAGACTTGAAATATTACCTGGAGGTGTTGCTTGTGTTTGTCTAGTGAATTAGAGTAGATGATAATATCATCAAAGAACACTCCAATATAGGTTCGGTGAGGCCTGAATAGCTTCTCCATCAAGCGGACCTTATTTGATGGTAGCCACTTTTTAGGTCAATCCTACTGAAGTAGGTCAACCCTTGCAGCTTATCAAATAGGTCTTCTACCCGTGGAATGGGAAACCTATTTTTGGTATTGATCCTATCTAGTGCTCTATAGTCGACACACATACGATATGTGTCATCTTTCTTTTGCACTAATAACACGGGTGAACAAAATGGAGATGAGCTAGGCCTAACCATGCCCTTCTCAACTAACTCATTCACTTGCTGCATAATCTCCTCTTGTTGAGCTTGAGAAACTCTATAAGGAGGTTTACTAGGCAGTGAACTTCCTGGAAGAAGTTCAATTCCATGGTCATCATTGCCTCATTAAATTATAGGGGCATCATTAGTAGCTTGCTAATTAGCAAAATCAAAGATTTCAACATTAATTTCACTCTCTTTACTATTGTCAACCATTCTAACAACTTTCAAGTGTAAACTTTTTTAGGTCTACTTTGGCACTTCAAGCCCTTGTTGTCATTCCTCTTTACCCCTTTAGGAAAGCACTCAAGCTCCTGTACCCGTGGATCGAATATCATTAATTGCAAGGAATAGAAGAGAGGATCTTTCAACACCAAAAAAATACCGGCTCCTGTCAAGCTTCTAATAGCTCAACAGCTGTAGGCAAGCCCCGTAGGAATCCACTATTAAGACCATAGCTCTAGACGGTGATGCCCCGTTATCTGCACGAAGCAGGCACACTGCAAGGCTAAAAAATCCCTATTCTACTTACTCAATTGCAATTAATAATACCAACCATTTATAGTTATCTTGAGGGCCTCCCTTCTCGAGCAAGAAAAGAGAAACCTTGTGCTCTGATACCAATGTAACATTTAATGGCCTAGTAACTTGTGTGTAGCGGAAAATAGCATAAACATAGTGAGCATTTCATTAGAATAGATTCCTAATGAGCACAACAAGAGTGCTTGGATGGAGAGAGAAAAAAAAAAGCATAACACCTAGTTGGATAGGCATGAATAATACTTCAAAAGAGAGAGAAATTAAGCTATTGACAACAGTTGAAGACCGGATTTACATGGAGCCGGTCCCCCCTCCAAAATGCTTTGTATTATAGGTTTCCCCCATCAAAGGAGACATTTTACAATACAATACGTTGTGTTCCTTCAATGACTTGCTGGTGCAATGAAGATGGAAGCCTCAAGCACCATGCACACACTTATAAAACACAACATCAATTCCCTGACATTCTCAGACCTAAGACCTCACACACCTTCAAAGATGGTGAGAGCTAGCAGGGTATGAGGGTAGATTGAGAGGAAGGAGTATTCTTACGAGAAAAAAGTATATCTCCTCACATAATCACTCGTAAAATCTTAGCATAGCTTAGTAATTAGCATGGTAGAGGAGATGAGCATGCATTGGAGCTTGGATCTTGGTTGGATTTGCATCACAAAGCCAAGAGTTGTTGTAGGCCTCCCTTTTCACAAGCTTGAAGTAGATGATGAGCTTTCCATTAAAGCTTGAGAAGGAGAGAGAGTCTTCTTTGCTTCACACATGAGATTGTGTGAGTGAGTGTGTGATAATGCCTTGACAAAATCAGCCCCCTCTCTCTCATGGTCGACCCCTCTTACATTTTACTCATGCTGGCACCCCATTGGCTCATGCCAAGCTTAGCCAATAAGAATTTAGAAGCATAAAGGCTAGCCTTTTGACATGTGTCCCCCATTTCTCTTTTGTGAGAGCTTTAGGTAATTACATAAATCAATTAATCTCTCATTGGACCCCTTAGTCTTCTGGCCAATAGGAATCAGGCAAGCCATTGGGCTGCTGAATGCTCATTGGACCCCTTGGGAGACTCTCCAATAGTCTTCTAGAGAGCTTAATTTCTATTGGTTCTTTTATCAAGAGTTTTAAAATGAATTAAACTAAATGTATATCCTAATTCTCATTGGTCCACCTCTATGGCCATTCAATAGGATTTGAATACACTTTGGGGGAAACTGAGCTAGGAACCTGACATGTGTCCACTATGCCCTTTGTGTAAAGGGGAGCCTTTGAGTGTGTTTGTGTTATCTCACCTCTCTCTCTCTCTTTCCCTACCTTTAGGGCTCTCCCCCTCTCATGTAGGGATCTAGGAAGACTTTGTGTACACTTACAAAGCATCCAATTTCCTTAAGCTTGACCATTTGCACTTACCCTTTGAAATTCAGAACCTTAGCATTTTGGAAGTCTTAATGGGCTGAACCTTAGGTCTTTGAAGCCCATTGCTTGCACATTGATCTTCTTCAAATGGTCCCACTTTGGATCCCTATCTTCCCTCCTTTGGATCCCTAGTGGGATCAATCTGCTAGCCTTACCAATAATCTAGCTTTTTCTCCCCTGGTACTTCCCTATATTAAATGATCAGTTAAGCATGAGAAAATCATTTAGGAGAATTAGATATTAGTTATTATGACATTACGAGATACTTGCAGGATATGTATGCACACGCTAGCAGAGATACGCACTTGCACACATTGCTAGAGTCTGTTGGATGGCATGCATATATTTTGAGAGAGCTTGAGGGTATATGTTGAAAGAGTCTCTCACCTATCATTGTATATTCTATTAAGTCCTAGAGTGGATCCACTTATTGACACAATCACCTTTAAGTGGGAGGTTGTTGGGCTAAAGGCAGTGTGCCTTACCCTAGGTCATGCACAATGTTCGATTGCCCACTTACTCGTACCTTATCCTCTGTATATGTACAAGAATAAGGGGCTCCTCTCTCATTATGAGGTTGGCTCCACCCACACACCTCTCCTTTCTCATTATGAGGTTGGCTCCACACACACACCTCTCCTCTCTTCTCCTTGCTCGCATTGCACATACGTGCTCATGTGATTGTGATTGTGGTTGCAAGGGCCATTTTTGTACATATGCATTGTCTTTTGAGTTGGCTCATGTGTTGTATGGCTCTACATACTTCTACTAAAGTAATTCCACACATCTTCCCTACAGAGGATTGGTTTTGAAGTGGAGACTTAGGGCATGGGTGTGCGACCTCAGTTATTCGTAATAGATAACTAAGGCCAATTGTGCGTCTACAAAATCTACAAAGGCTATTTTTCTCTATGTCATTGTCACACAAACTCAGTTATGCCATGGTAATGAGCACTCGACAACAGCTTGGAAAGTGTTAGGCAATGGAGTCATAGAGAGAGGATTATAGCTTCTTGGAGCTGCTTCTACGTACTTGTTAGCAGCAAGCTAACACAGATACCACGGATACCATTTTTCGGAGTTCTCATTGTAAAAACACTTATTATTTTGATAAATCGTAACTCCTATTTTTTGGATAAACCTTGTAATTGATGAGCCGAGCTACAAGCTTCCAGATTGTATCAACCTTTCATTACCCATCTTTGGTAGAACTCCCAGATTATTAGTTTTGACCACTAAAAACCTTGACTAAGGTAAAAGCCAATTTTTATAAGTTATTATTAAGTTTTGGATAATAAAATACACAGCGTGAGCTAACGGCGCTCACTTCTCTCCTTCTCGCGCTTCCTACTCCCTTCCCGGTTGTCACATTGCAATCGCGTTTGTTGCATTGCAACGACAAGTAAGAGCTTTGTGCATTGACGTAAGCACATCACAGTAATTTGTAGCTTTTGGCGTCGTCGACCCGCAGCCTAATTTCATCATAACTAGAAAATTACACTTCAAAATAAAAAACTATGCATAGGCGGGATATTGGGGCATCATTGCTAAGCATTAGATGCATTCTGGGTCGAAAGCGGCTAGGTCAAAAAACCATTGCTGTTAATAATCGTGATTTGGCACTTGACCTAAAGTGGGATTTGAGACCATAAGCATGTGCGCTTAGGTCTTATAAACATGTCCTAGAAGTTTCGTTATGTTTGGATATCATTTGATGCTGCAACGGATGTGATTTGTTTGTCGATGAGCGATTGGCTTTTAGTGATTTCAGTCGCTTGAGTGTAGCTTGAGTTAGATGCAAGTTGTTAGTTGTTTTTTAAGAGATTGACACCCTCTTGTAGCCTCTATGAACTAGTTGAGTCGGCTTCATCCCATGGATTGACAATTTAATCGTGGTTCTCGCTAATACTGCAATAAGATAGGATAGTGAGGTTAGACACGCATCCCACATTTGGCGCCGTTGCTGAGAATCGAAGAGACCTAAACTACAGAAAAACACGAGCGTCTTGTGAAGTTATCCTTTAACTTCCTCTAGGATCGCCTAGAGTTCAAAACTTTCTTTTAGAAACCGCATAGCCTAAGATTGTCATGTTTTGTTGTGTACAGGTAGCTTGGAAGTAGTCATACTTGTCGAGTGCCTTCAGTACTGTAGGATCCTAGGATTAGATTAGGATTTTGAGGATGGTTGATAGGTCTTAAGATCAATGCTCAGAAAACCATAAAAGACAAGAAAACGAGTGTTTGTGGACACTATTCACAACCCCATTGCATGAGAATCTAGGAGTAGGGTAAGCAGGATCCGAGGTGGATTTTCGAACATTGCTCTCTCTGAAAGAATCAAGTATGAGTTGTTATTGGAAGTTGTAGAATTTCAGGTCTACGGCTAGAAATAGCACGAAAAGACTCCAAACCACTCAATCCGACTAGAGAGTAAGTTAAAAAGTTGTCTGAACCAGTGGGTAAGCTCAAGGACAATTCGAGGTAAAAATTTCAAGAGTTGGCCAAAACTCAGATTATTTACTTTTTCTTGACATTCTATGCCAAATTAAGTTTTGACTTGATTCATAGGCTTAAAATAACTCATAAAAGGACTGTCCTTGAAAAAAGTGCAAAAATTGGTTCATTTCAAGCCTGAAGTTAATAATCGCGATTATTAACTTTCAGCTCAGATTTGACCAAGGATCATACCATTAACTCATTGCATATATACAAACAACTTTTGTAAAGGCACAAAAGATTTGGATCACCAAACTAGTAAAAAACTGGGTAAAAACTAAAGTTTGTACTGACTTTCTGAATCTTGAGTGTAAATTGGGAAAAAAATTGTCCAAACTTGATGAAATTTGATTCATAGACTTATATTGATGTGATAAACATGTGTACATGCTCAGTTGACCAAAACGATGAAAAAAATTGCCAGTTGTAAATAATGACGATTATTTACATCTACCCCATTTTTCAGCTTTTTTGACCAAGTTAGCATACCACTGGTTTTATCATGTTGTAATAAGTCCACAAACCAAACTTGGTAAGATTTGGATCATTGGATTGAAAATTGTGACCAAATTTGCAAAGTTAGTCTACAGATAGTCTACGGACAACTACGGACAAAACTGGTGACCATTTGACCAAAACTTGTCCAAATTTGTTCAAACTTGGCTAGGGACCTTAAGTTGAAGTGCTTAACAAATCTGTGTCAAAGTGGGGACAAAAATTTGCAAAAATATAGCTGGAGTAAGTAATCGTGATTATTTACATCTGCTTCAAAAATTGACAAATTTGCAAATTTGAGTATACCACAAGGTCAAGCATATCAAGTAGACCCCACAAATCAATTTTGGTGAAACTTGTTCAGGGACTTTAACAAGTTGTATACTTGCCAAACCAAGCCAAAAATTACAAAAAACTGACAAAAGTAAATAATCGCGATTATTTACTACTGCTACATAGGGACACCGGTTTTGACTTTTGTACTTGTACAGTGTTAGACCAGCATAATAAAAGCCATCGGGAAATTTTGGGTTCAATCGGATCCAAATTGGTACATGTTCACTCAGTTTCCAAGTTGCTGATTAATACTTTGATTTTTTGCCAAAGTCGAATCTAAAAGTCATTTGCTAACTCCCATAGCTTGATTTGAAGTGATACACACAGATCAATCACAATAGTTAGCAAAAGCTATACATTCTTTGTGAAAAAATAGCTAACTTTATCAAATTTATACAGGAATCAGGTTGCAGAAAAGGAATAGGTAGCTTGACAGAAAGTTGCAATCAAATCAAGTGGAAATTGACAACAAGTCAGTCCAAAGGTAAGTACTCTATCCAAGGCTTTGCAAGTCTTTATGAACCTTAGATCTGGTCGTGTACTAGGAAATCAGGGCATATTTGGTGAAACCTCCAGTAGAGTATCCATTGAAGAAAGCGTGAATCAAGGCAATTCCTTGCACACTATTCTTGAAGAAGTCTAGACACTTTTTCAGATTCAACATCTGAAATGTCTTCCTAGTTAGCTCACTCAGAAACCAGAATGACAATGCGCTATAAGCATATACTCTCTTTTTATAAGACTAACTGCCATGGAGCTCAGATTTACCTGGATCCTAATGAAGAGTATGCTATTTGCATTGATGACCATGGTATTGAGTTCAAAGAAGAAATCAGGGCAAACAAACACGGAAAAATATACATGGACAGAAATGGAACTCGGTATTTACAAGTCAAAAATCGTGACATGATAGACAAATGGGGATTAGAAGTAAACACCATAATCCCATATATGTCAGCAAAAGAAAGACCACCAACTTTAGAGTTGGAGGGATACGATCAAGTAGATTTGAAGCCCTTGAAACGGCTTAATATGGAAAATCCTAGGATCGGAGTCTATTGTTGGGAGGATAGAAACATAAAAGATCTTTTGTGGACTTCGCATACCAAATCAAGACAACTGACGGCCATGAAGATCATCTATATCTTCAAAATCAAGGATAAGGGATCAGCAGACCTACCAACCTACCTATTTAGGGATTGTTATAACAACAACTTTGTTATGATGACTCCTCAAGAGGTCGAACAAACCAAATACCAAGGGCATTCCATAAGGGATTGGATATTGGGACAAGGACCAGAAACAATTCCAAGAGATGAACATCGTGAGAGATCATCTGAGACTAATGTTAAGAAACCAGAAACCACCTCATCACGAAGAAAACTAGTTGACACTAAGGCCAATCTAGGGCTACATGAGTCACTATTTCCAATAGACTGGTTTAAAGAACTCGGAATAGGACCAACTGCCAAGAGACCGAGAGTTGAACCAATAGACGCGTCAGACCAGCTGATTTTCATAAATGGGCCAGAAAATACAGTGGATCGGGGGATCCATATGACTACTTAGCAAGCTTTAAGCAAGTGCTAAGAGCAGAGCATATATTCGATTTCCATACTCAATTTGCGGGGTTTGGAATGACATTAGAAGAAAAAGCATTGACATGGTTCCAAAACATTTCACCAAGGTCAATCATGGACTTAAACACATTAGCTCAAGGATTTGTAGCTGCTTGTTCTAAAACGGGGATCAAACATAATATGGTAGCTCAAATCTACAGCTTTAAACAAAAACATGGTGAGTCTATTAGGGCTTGTGCAACTCGAATGAAACAATACATTGCCAGATGCCCAGTGGTAGAGATACCTGCAGAAGAACGACTCGTATCTTTGTTTCTAGAGGGACTGCTAAATAAAGAACTTCATGCTATACTCTATAGCAAGAAGCATACAACCCTAGAAGAGTGTGTGTCAGATGCTATTGACTTAGGAGACAATTGTTATATTTTCAACAAAGAAGATGTTCGTAAGGATAACCAAAGTGAGAAAACAACATCCACTAAACCAGCACAAGTAGGAACCGCTGCTGCAGCTCTGCTTTCAGCCATTTAAGACATGCTCAAAAGTATGAACGACATGATGAACAACGTGCAAAAAGCACCTATGAGGGGACCAGGACAAAGGATGCCTCAACAGGAACAACCAATTAGGCCACAAAAATGGTGTGCAGTCGAGGGTAAATGGACCAACCATGAGACCAACGAGTGTTGCTTCCAACCAAAGTATGATAGGAATGTTCAGTACGTGCCCATGAGGCCACAAGGACAACCCATGTACAGATATCAACCTAATATGGCCCAAGCTCAAAGACCACCGATGGGTATGGAAAGACCTCAACCCATTTTGGGTCAACAACCTCCGTATCCAGAACATAATGTAGTGCCTGTAAAGTACGTGCATCCAGAGGGAGTCGTAGAGGAACAAGCACTTGTGCTTGTTACACCCTATGCTGAGCCTAGTCCATCTACAGTAATGGTAGAGGGAGATTGGTATAATTCACATCCACCACCAATGGAAGAACCTGTGACTTATGCTCCACCAGAGCTTGCACCAATGTATTATGTAGATAATCAAGGTGTTATACCTCCCATCGTAAGACCCATGATTAAGCCAAGAACAAGAAACTGTCACAACTGTGGTGCAGATGATCATTGAAAAAATGAATGCCCAGAGCTTGACAAAAACCTCAAGCCAGTTGAATCTTATTGCATACAATAAGCTTATTGCAAAAACAAGAAACTGTCACAACTGTGGTGCAGATGATCATTGAAAACATGAATGCCCAGAGCTTGACAAAAACCTCAAGCCAGTTGAAGCTTATTGCAAAAAGGGAGGACACTTTCCGGAAGATTGTCCTAAAAATCCTTTAAACAAGGGTAAAACAGTAGTAAACGTAGTCCAAGTGATACCTAGTAGCTCATATGAGAGTGAACCAATTGTTCCAATCAAGGTAATCACTAGAGCCCAGGCTAAGAAAAAGAAACACAACTCCTCTGATGATTCGGAAATTACAAAAATTTCCTCTCAAAGGATCAAAAGAAGCAGAAGCAAAAGATATGAGATGAGAAAACAAAAACAATAAGCTGAAATCGAGGATAAAGCAAAAAATCTATTCTAGGAAAAGGTGAAAGAAACTGGAAGCGAAATTAGAGAAACAACCGTGAAATCTAGAGGATCAATTTTGGTCGATAAAATTTTTGAGCCTATTAATGCAGCCTTAGAAGCTTACCAAGCAGGACTTAAAGCGGGCCAAAACATGGAAAACAAATGCCCTCTCCAGACATGGAAGCAGCTAAGCTTGAAGCTTGTCAAAATTTAAAAAGAATCACGCAAGAAATGATGGAAAAACAAAAACCCGAGATTGAAAGTATCGCAAAACCTGAAGATCTTGTGGTAAGACACTAAAGAAAAATCCTAAGTGGTTGTAGAACTCCATCTTGAAACAAAAGAACCATAACTTATAGTGCCGGACATCGAAGATGCCTTAGATGAAATTCCATTCGTAGAGGAAGACTGGCCAAGGCACTTATGGAAAAAAGTTAGAGAGATCAATGATGGGAGCCTAACTCTAAAGTCAGCTCCTATAGAGGAAGTTTGGTTGGACAACCTACCTCCTGATATGGACATGTATGTACAATCCTTGTATGGGGATTGCGGAACTGAAGCTTCAAGACTTGAAAACATTACCCTCTTACTTGGAAGATAACGAAGATGAATCCATAGTGTGCAAGAACACTCAAGTAAAAAGAGCAAAACAAACCCTAGAAGTAGACAACATTAATTTAATCATGTCTACACCCATCCAACGCACTCTTACTTTGGGAGAACTATTAAAACTCAGACCATATTTATGGGATAATCTACAGAAAACCCTAGAGAAGGTGTGTATAACAGGGCTAGTCTCAAAAAAATTGGAAATTTTGAAAAACGAATGGATAACAAAGAGATTGGATTTGTTCCAATGAACAAAGTTGGAGAATAATATGAAGGGGAATAAGGAAACACCACCCTTCTAGTGAAATATAATGGCATTGAAACCATGGCAATACTGGATAGTAGGGCAAGCATAGCCATAGCCACGAAAGCAGTATAGGAATCCTGGGGACAACCAGCCATTAGACAAACTCGAATGAAATTGCAATTGGCTAATGGACACATTGAAAGACCCTTAGGACTGCTTGAAAAAGTGATAGTTAATTCCTGTGGGATTGAATATCAACACACTTTTGCCATAGTAGACTTTGGGAAAAAACTCAATTATGAAATCATATTGGGAAGACCTTTCATGCAACAGGTACAGCTCATCCAAGATTAGGGAAACAACTATCTGTACTTGAAGCAAGTGGGATCTATAACAAGGGTAAATCTAAAAGATCACACTTATAGAGATGTCATGAAAACGCCCATACAAGAGTTTGATTCAGTCTCTTTGGCTGAAACTAAGCTTCCATCTTGATTAAACAAAGATACTCCTATTTGGATGTATGGAGCTTCAGAAAACGGGAGCTTAAAACGAGAAGAATGTATCTTAAAAAGGGATTGCATAGACGAAGCCTATGTACCTGAACCCTTTCTAGAGCATTTGTTTGAGCCCTTTGAGTGGACTCAAATTTTAGTGACAATGGATGTATGCGTGAATACGTCTGTGCCTACTCAATTTTGCAACGAGGATGGCTACGACATAACTCCCATCCAAATGATTTCAACCCTCAACATTAAAGATGTTTTGACACTCTATACATTGAACAAGAGCCATGCAAGCAGCAGAGAGGGCCAAGAAGAAGCTCAACCAGAAAGAAAAGTTGTTAGAGCTACTTGCATACCAACTAGACCCTGATTCAGTCAAGAATGCAAAAGCGACCTATCTGTCAAAGGAATAGCTTGAGGAGCACAACACCACAGTGTTCACCGGTAGATTCAAGAGAGAGGAAGGAAATCAGGTAGAGCTGTAGCTTCTACCAAAAGAAGTGTATGATGTCGCTGCAAAGCCCGAGACCAAAGAAGCCAACCGAAGGCTAGGGCTCAGAGATTTCTATGAGCAAGAGCTGTGCAGAGTGGACTTCCAGAAATATTATGAGCTTTTGTCCACGATCAAAGAAGATGGAACCGTTTAAATTTTTTATCATGGAGTTGCTCACAAAACTGTCAGATGCATGCAAAGCAAAGGATGATCAGCTGACGGAAGTTACAAATGAACTTCTAACTATAACCATATAAGCTCAAAAGATCCAAGTACAGTTAGATGTAGCCAATGCTTCCCTACAGTACTCACAACAAAGAATCAATGATCGGGCGATATTCTTGCGGCAAATACGAGAAAATCCAGCCTTCGCCTCGATCAAGGGAATAGACGAGATCTACAAGGCGTTAGAAAAGAAAAATAAAGACCTCGAGCTGGAGCTGAAATTAGAGCAGTCTCAACGCAAAGACCTGGCCTTGATGCGGGTTCAAAGAGAAGACGAGCTACTGAAGGAGATAGCTGAAGTGAAAAGAGTCAACCAGCTACTACTGAGAGAGGGACACCCGGAAACGCAAGAAGAGGTAGACACTTTAGAGCAACCTCATATAGAAATCCCCTCAGTCTCATTCGTTGACATGGAGACGCAGCCAGCAGTAGAACTAAGTGGCAAGGAGGAGTTTCAAATACCCATTACCGAAGCTGACACAGTGCCCATGGTCCAGCTCTCAAAGGCTGAGAAGATGCACTGAAAGAAAAAATTACACAAGAGGTAGATGAGCAGTGAAAAGTATCAATGGATTGGGAGCTGAGAGTACTTCATTCCGTCAATGTCACACAACTCACTCCCAATCAAATAAATGCGCAATGGCACCAACAATCCATGCCCTATCCTCTGATTAAAGTCGAGTTGCTGCAAGTAAAAGAAAGGCTTTACACCGACATGAAAGTCGAGGACGCAGATCAAGACCACCCGAAGTGGAGGTTGGCTGGTTGAACAAGAATCCAAGGTACTTGATTCTGATCACAAGAGCACCTGCGGCCCTGCAAAAGGATCCTACCTTCTGTCCTGTACAAAGAGTAAGGACTTGGATAGCACATGAGGCACTACTAAAGAAGCAGCCAACTTGGCTGAATTACCCCAGATTGTCTGCTCCAGAAAAGGGACATCCGACTGAAGAATACATGGTGAAAACCCTAAAGGGCGCCATGCCATTCTTTAAAAGCTTACCAGATTTGTCATGTGCTATGCTATACAAAATCTGCCAAATGCTGCTCACGTGCATCGAAGTGTTCAATGAGCCAGAGCAAGCAGGCATCCTTTGGATGTCATTCCTTGAGGGTAACAAAGGGTTGTGCTATGAACTCAATGGCCTACCTTTCGAAGAAGTCCTCTATGGCTTCTACGCCATGTGTATGTTTCTACCTTCTCACAATATGCTGGCGTTTGAGGAAGCGTTTTACACAGGTTTCTTCACTTGGTGAACGAAAATATTTGGGCCAGTGAATAGCAACCTGACATCACAGTTTGTGGGCTACTCAACAGTGGAACTGAAGAACAAAGTCACCATGTAGTTTTTGCAAGTGCCCGATAAAGAGCGAAAAATCAGATACCAAAAGGCACTCAATGCGCTTAAAGACCGCCTCGCTAGCCGTCAACTCGAAGACTGCTTCAGCCCATAAAACTGTGTCAAGGAATGACACAGGCGAGGAGAGGGGAATGTTAGCAGCAAGCTAACACAGATACCACAGATACCATTTTTCGGAGTTCTCATTGTAAAAACACTTATTATTTTGATAAATCGGGAATATTGTAACTCCTATTTTTCGGATAAACCTTGTAATTGATGAGCCGGGGCTACAAGCTTCCAGATTGTATCAACTTGTCATTACCCATCTTTGGTAGAACTCCCAGATTATTAGTTTGGACCACCAAAAACCTTGGCTAAGGTATAAAATCCAATTTTTGTAAGTTATTATTAAGTTTTGAATAATGAAATGCACAGCATGAGCTAACGGTGCTCACTTCTCTCCTTTTCGTGCTTCCTACTTCCTCCCCGGTTGTCACATTGCAGTCGCGTTTGTTGCATTGCATTGCAGTCACGTTTGTTGCATTGCAACCGCAGATAAGAGCTCTATGCATTGACGTAAGTACATCACGATAATTCGTAGCTTTAGGCATCGCCGATCCGCGGTCTAATTTTATCATAACTAGAAATTTACACTTCAAAATAAAAAACTAAGCATAGGCGGGGTATTGGGGCATCATTGCTAAGCATTTAGATGCATTCTGGGTCGAAAACGACTAGGTGAAAAATCCAGTGCTATTAATAATAACGATTTTGGTACTTGACATAATGTCAGGACTCCGGCAAGGCCGGACAAGACAAGGGCAGGGCCGGGCTAGGCGGTGTGGAACGGGGAGTCCGACTAGGGCAAAGGGCCAAGGGCTTGCCTATATAAAGGGTGGTTGGGTGGTGGACTCTCAGACCCTAGTTTCCCTTGTCTTACACTGGTATCAGAGCTAGGGGAGAAGGAGCCGGAGGGGGCGGGAAGGTTGCATGTAAGCATGCTCTCGCTCTCTCTCTCTCTCTCTCGATCGAAGGCATCCCTCTCTCCCTCATTTCAGCAGCAAAGACGTGCATGGTCTTGCCTGAGAGTGCAAGCCATGGTGTGCAAACGGCTAAGCAAGAGGGCGGAGTCGAAGTTCATGGCGTGTGCAGCCATGCTTGACAAGCTGAGGGAGCTAAGGTCGAAGACCCGCGTGCAAGGGGGCTTGTGCCGAGGAGGCGGGCAAGCTTGAGGTGCATGAAAGCACACGGGGTTGGGCTCGTCAAGGTCGCAGTGCCCCTGCGAGTGACTTTCGACACAAGGAAGGGCCCCGGTTCGCCACGGACAGGAGGCTGTGCTTCGTTTTCTGCTCGCTGCGCCCCTGCGCCTTGCATCGTCATCGCCATTCTTTACTTTTCACATTATTTTCAAACTAGGGCGCCCATGTTTGGGCACCCTTCCTTACTAAGGGACAAGCCCTGCGACCACAGATTTGCAGAGACCCGTGCATGCAAGGGCGTGTGGTTTTTTGGCCTCGGATGCAGATTTAATAGAAGCTCGGAAGTTCACATGCATGTGCTAGCTTGCATGTATTAACCTTGTCCTAACCATGCAGTGCAAAACTGATTCCAAAGTTTTGAAAGCTCGATTTCTGGAAAACGGTTCGAGCTTCGACAATTGAGCAGAGAAGCTCCGGTATCACACCATCGCGCTTGTTCGTTCGACAAGGTACTTGTGCTTGCAGACATCGGGCAAGGTTCTGAGCAAGGCTGCAAGGCAAAGCCATTGTCAATGCTCGGTTCGAGGTTCATGACAGCTCGATTATCCGAACCACGCAATTGTCACGGCAAGTTGATACATGAAACACTCTTTTCGACGCTTATGGAAAGCGATAGATGTATATTTGGAAAGAGTGTTGCATTTCAAAAGCACCGCCATGTGTAGTGGAACTCTCAAGGAGGGCGATACGGGAAGTCAACAATTAATTTTGACGTACGATCGACGACAAGTACTGGATTTTTACAGCATCCAGACAGGGATGGTGGTGGAGAAGCAAGGTTGTATCGAACTCGAGTTTCTCCTCGGTACCACATACGAATTTTTGGGTTAACAAGGTTGGTCGACAGGTGTACTTAAGAAGGTACGCAGTTGATTTTTGTTTATTGTCATCTACATAACTGGTTACAAAATTCTGGTCGTATCTCTACATAAGGTAATGTATGTGAATGGCATGATGCACTTACCATAATTTTTTTATTTTTTGATCATCGACCATGCATTGATGTAACACCAGCAGGGCTGTCAATTGCTTATGAAGCATTTGACCTAGATGGAATATGCATCACCTCTATTGCATATATCTAACATGCATCAAAGGTAATGCACTTTTCTCCACTCCGAGCACAGGCACGGCCTCTGACATCACCTAAGCACTCAAGTTTTGTTGCATACATTAATAACAAGGGCTTATTTTTTAATATCTCAAGAAGACATGCATGGCATCTTACTGAACTTGAAGAAGGAAGAAAATTCCTCGGCATGGCCGACTCTTTGTCACAGGTTTTATACGCTGACGGAGGATGCTTACCACACAATACTGGTTAAGAGATGGAGATCTACATTTGAGCGGGTTTTTCTTCCCACATCTCAAGACAACTGGTTACAGCAGGATGATCAGGTTAGACCATGTTCAGTATTGTTTATTTTTCCATGTTTATACATTTACATTGGAAACTAATGCTTTTATACAAAGCAAAGTTCTTTGACAATTATTCATGAAGCAAGGCTTCTCCCTTGTGCCAAGGTACTGCCCAATGACTTGGAATCACGAGCAGTGGCACACAAAGTTTGACAAGCTAGCAAAATAGGGAATATCACCTCACAAAATCCCTACCAATTTAGACTGTGCAAGGCACTAATGATTTTGGCTCTCACGTTTGAGGCCATCACTCTCGCCAAGGGCTTAACAATCTGTATGCACGGCATGCTAACCTATTTCACAGGAAAACTGCCATATTAAGTCATTTTTCTAAAGTCATGACCCCATACATGGTAAGAGGGTCAAGCTGTGGCTTATGTTTTCTGTTCCCTCTCTCGATGAGAGCGTTATACAAGCAGATTGTTGCATGCTTATAGGATAAGCTGCAAGTCCAGCATAAGATGCGTCAAAGGACACAGATTGGGCACAACATATACAAACTCGTCACTTAAGAAAAGTTCCTCAGCCCAGCATCTTCTCTCTCTTTTTCTTATTTCTCTCCATGAATAATGAAAACTTTCTACGCAGTTTTTGATACATTTTTTGTTTGGGAGTCAACATGAGCTACGGTGCTTTAAACTCTCAGCTAGAAATTGGGCAAGATGCCCTTTACATTAGTCTTCATCGTTTCGTCGATTGAACACTAATGGCCATAAGGGCTATGAGCCACACACGCTGACTAAGAGTCATTGTCAGATCTCGGGTATGACCCAACGGTTGGCATTCCTTGGGGAATTGTTCTTAAGACCGAACAGATCTACCCACTGGAATATACAACGACGTTAATGGACAAGCAAGACTCTTGTCATTCCGGAGGTTTATGGTGTCATTTCTAGTTTCAATGCGACACCCAAGTCAAGTATTTGATAACCCCAAACTCAACTCGGGTGATTTCTACCATGGATTTTAAATGCAACATATCGTTGCGACAACATGGCTGTCCATAAGAGCTAGACTTCCAATTGTATGGATCTCCTGCTCTCTCTATAACACTACGAGTGTCTATGGACGCATTGTTTTGGGGTACGACCCCGCAGGTGCTTACTAAATCACCCCATAATCAGGGAGGATCACAGTTGATCTATTCTCGATATACTTTCAAGGAAAGAAGTCCGCACTATACCACGCGGTAGCATACGAATTCACCTTCTCAAGTTGATTCCAAATCATTCTGTACACGGTTGACTATGTTGGTTACCATTATCTGCTTTACCTGCTCATCGAGCAGTCTCTACAAAGGTTCTTACCAAAGGGTTTGACTACGTAGATTCTAATCAAAGGGTTTGGATTGCAATGGCAGCACCAAGGGTTTTCGGTGCAATGTTGCTTGTTTTTTTATACGTAGACGACGTGTTCCACTGTATTTGAATACGGGTAAGTGAACATTCAGTTCAATCTCCAGGTACGCATCTATTGATTTGGTGTTATTCCAGTTTTTAGTATGCATTGCTTGGTTTTTTCAAGTCGTTTAAATACGCTTGAATATTTCAGGGCCATGCCAAGGGCATGTCAAAATAAGTATTTTGGGCCGTAGTGTCCAATGTACATTATGATGTTATGAATCCACTTGTAGGATTCGATTTGGTGCATGTTGTCACATGGGATACAACATGGTCTAGGGACTCAAGGAGTTTGGTTTAGCCAGTGTGTAGCAATGAATGTGGGTCCTTCTCACTCTTGTCGCTCGCAGAGTGTTTAGAGTTACCTCCACACACAAGTACATCTTGTACTTAAAGAATGTTCTTTTTTGCACATCCTCACATGAGACATATTCCACATTTGGAGAATATGAGTCTCTGGACTAACACCGGCGCCACTATTTCCAATATGTGTTACAACAAAGTCCCTAGGTGCTGGTCAAATCTGTATTCTAGACCATTTTTAGCACGACGTATCAGGAGCAGTTTCAGTCGCTAGAAATTGTCGGATACTTAGAATGACTTGTTCAGCTACAAGTATTGCTAAACAACATTACAGATGGTTGTTTATACATATAGCAAGGCTCTAAGTTTTTAATGAAAAAGTTTCATTTTTTGTACCTAGAAGTGATCATTGTTTCACCTTCTATTATGGTTCAAACATTTCAACAATGCTTGAAATTGATTACCACTGAAAGTATTTAGTTTCTGTTTGGAACTATTTACATTTCTCTTTACTGTGTGCTACGCACATCACATTTGCCATAAGTATTGGCAAGGATAATCAGGGATATACAGGTTCGGATTTATTTTTTGCTAAATGCATGCTCACTAGGTGTTGTGGGCCCTCGTGTTTAGCAAAGGCTGATTTGGAACGGCATGCATATTCCTCAAGTTGTTGCTTATGAAGCATTTTGCACTCTAAGTGCAGTATCTCTATAAGATTACTTTTTAGGTCTACCAATCACCAATAGAGGTCATGGCTCGGTTTGGATGCTTGTAGATTTTTCAAGTTAACCACGAGGGTTATTCATTCCATTGTTGATTCTTCAGCAATGTGGTACGATATTGTTATCCCGTTTACCAGCCATCTGGAAAGTCTAGCTGTAAACCATGGGGAAAACACACCTCAGTACTGTCACTTATCCAAGGGGATATGCAGATTACAAAGTGTAATCTTGTGCTAAAGGATATGCAAGTGCGTACGTTAGCACCACGGATCCAATTAATAAGCATTTATTGCTCTTCTTGGAGTTTACTTACTATCAATTAATGCATGTTGCGTCTCGGTAGTCTCTTCATGTATAAGTCAGGTTTTCAACCTTGACACTCGTTAGGGTGGGGTTGTTTACTGATGAAATTTGAGAACAAGTCAAGGACTTACACTTGGCTGATGATTTAGGTTAGCAAGTTACTTTCACAGAAAGTGAAAAACGGTACTCTTTCCGGTATATCTTTGTCGTGATAACTCGTTTAGCATGCTCATGGGCATTCTAAATGGAGTCTACACACTAGATGGTTGCAAACGGACAACAATGTGGAAAACCAAGATGTTACTCTTGGTTTCATTGAACCTCCTGCGGAACCGTGTTCCGGTCAACCAAACAGCTGGATCCATGAAGGATGCCACTTGAGAAAACATTAGTATTCTTAAGAAGAACCTTCCTACTTTTGTTTTCGAGGACGAAAACTCTTCTTAAGGGGGGAGTAATGTCAGGACACCGGCAAGGCTGGACAAGACAAGGGCAGGGCCGAGCTAGGCGGTGTGGAATGGGAAGTCCAACTAGGGCAAAGGGCCAGGGGCTTGCCTATATAAAGGCTCGTTGGGTGGTGGACTCTCAGATCCTAGTTTCCCTTGTCTTACACCTAAAGTGGGGTTTGAGACCATAAGCATGTGTGCTTAGGTCTTATAAACATGTCCTAGAAGTTTCGTTACGTTTGGATGTCATTTGATGCTGCAACGGATGTGATTTGTTTGCCGATGAGCGATTGGCTTTTAGTGATTTTAGTCACTTGAGTGTAGCTTGAGTTAGACGCGAGTTGTTAATTGTTTTCCGAGAGATTAACACCCTCTTGTAGCCTCTATGCACTAGTCGAGTCAGCTTCATCCCATGGATTGACAATTTAATCGTGGTTTTCGCTACTACTGCAATAAGATAGGATAGTGAGGTTAGACACGCGTCCCACAGTACTTGAAAACACAAAAGTTTTCAATTTATGCAAAAAAGGTACAAACGAGTTACAAAATCAAGTGCAAAGTTGTACTAGTCCACCTACCTATTCTTCGTGTGGCCATGACTCGATAGTTATCTGTCAGAGTTAAAAATAACTATGCAATGTGTGACCACCACCTTATTTGGAGATTGGAACTTTATGAGCTAGTAGGGAGTATCGGCTGGATTTTATTCGAAAAATCCAATTCGAAAAATCCAACACTAGTAGAGAAGATTCCCTGGGGGCAGAGAGAAGACGTCAAAGCGGAAGTAGGAGCCATAGGAGGGGGCAAACGTATGGTGGAGATTCGGTGCTGGGAGTGGTCGGGACGAGGAAGAAAGGAAGGCGTGTGAGGAGCGTCGGAGGGGGGCTATCTCAATCTTGTTTTTTTTAAATTAAAGGGATGCAAATCATGGCTCACGACAAAGTTATTGACCCTTATTAGCGGGACTTCGATACCTTCTAGGCTATGGGTCTTCCATTTTAGAGGGCAAAGTGCCATTCGAATTTCCAACCCTGAACTGCAAATTCGAATTTTGTGAGATTCCAATTATTAATAGAATAAGAAGCGAGCCAGGTAAGTGATACCCAAAAGTTTGCAGTTAAAGATAAATGGCACATTGGAATTTGGCACTATAGAAAAGAAGACAGCGTGAGACATGTGAAAGGGATTGCAAAAGAGGGGGCGTGGCTTGGTGCCACGTGTCAAGCATGCACAATTTCCATAGTGTGCAGGGCCCAAGAGCGAGAGCCTCAAAAGGTGTGTGAGATTAAAAAATTGCAATGAGAAAACAATTTTTTTATAGATACTATACTAAAATAGGCTAGAACATACAGGCCCAAGAGGGTGTGTTTTTTTTTTTTGAGGGAGACTGCGAGGGTGTCACTTTTAGCACCACGTGGCAAGCACCACAAGCATAGAGTCGAGACTAGAGACGGGGGAGGAGGTGCAAGCGTAATGCCATATTTATCAGTTGTTCATACTCGTGAGAACATGCGAATCTCACAGGTTCACGGCCAAGTCTGCCAGGGTATAGCCTCCACACTATCTCGCACGGGCATGCTCAAATGGGATCTACGGCTAAGGTGATTTGGGCCGTCAAATGCACATTTGTGAATTCGGGGAGAAAAGTAAATTCGGGTCAATCCGCACCCCATGTCTTGAACCTTCGACCTCCCCACCACAAGTCATGTGCACTGACGACTACGCCCTCATGCGTACGTTGAAATATAAGGGATTCGAGTATGTTATATTGTAAATGTAGGTCGATTAGTAAATTCGGGGCAACGTCAGATCTTACGGGCCATGATTGACGCGCCTCGCGTTTTTCTCCTCCACCATTGATCCCATTTGAGCATGCCTGTGTGATATAGTGACGAGGAAGATATAGGTAGAGTGGAGAGTCGAGGCAAAGTAGAATTTACTGTAGAAAGAGAAGATTTGGACAAAACGGCAATATTATTAGTAATTACTGAGTAGATTCAGCGCGCGCGCACACACACACACATAGAGAGAGAGAGAGAGAGAGAGAGAGAGAGAGAGAGAGAGAGAGAGAGAGAGAGGAAGAAGAAGAAGAGAATTTTAACGTCGTGGGAAACCCAAGAGACGTGAAAGATCTATCCGACGAGAGTTGAACTCAAAAGAGAGAGAGAGAGAGAGAGAGAGAGAGAGAGAGAGAGAGAGAGAGAGAGAGAGAGAGAGAGAGCTTGCGCACATGCCGTGGTGCCGGCGGCAAGCCGATTGAGTGTGAACGTTGATTACCTATCGGGAGTTTGCGCACATGCGAGAGCTCCGATTGCCCTTGGTTGCAGAGTCAATGTCTTTTGTCATGTTATCAGGTGTCGTTGCCAATCACGCTTTTCCTTTGCATGAAACAGCTCTCCATCAAGGGTGACCATTTAGGCTTCCGCCATGACATTCTGATGGTGCCGGTGAGAGCGCCGGTTGCTGAGCGCAGGGGCGTGGTGGGACACTGGTGGGCCTCCTGCGCTTTTTGCATCGAAACGACCACCGCGCACTGCGTGTGCGAAGCCTGAGAGTGAGAGTGAGAGTGAGAGTGAGAGTGAGAGTGAGAGTGAGAGAGAGAGAGGGGTAGACGTTTCAGTGGACTCCGGGCTCCGGAGATTCACGATTTACTGCATAAAGGTGAGAGTGAGATCTGGAAACTTCAAGCGATAGAAATACATGTCTTAGAGAAGAGAACGAAGGCTCTAGACTCTAGAGGGAGTGCTCACGAGTCACGACTGAGTGTCACGAGTCAGTGTTCCAATTTCCCAGTCGGATGCCATCCAGCTGTGCGGCTGGCTAGAGAAAACTTGAGAGAGAGAGAGAGAGAGAAGTGTAGTGAACATCACCTCAACACTGTCCCGACAGAAACAGACCGAGTAAAGGTGTTGAGCGCTCATTGGATGGAGGGAATCAATAATTGCATGCCACGCGTCTGAAGCTGGGAGATGGGTGGGTTGGAATGAAAAGAACCCGCCAACTCGGCAATCCCCCCAAGGGACTCCAGTCTCCAGCGCACCAACGCTACACGCCATATCCCCCCTGAAGGCTCACACTCGTACAGCACTCTTACAGTACACAATACGATTCTTTCATTCTCTCTCTCTCTCTCTCTCTCTCTCTCACACATATAGAGAGCGAGAACTCATACCCGCACACACTCTCTCTCTACGGTGCTTTACGCTCCAACGTGGGGGGTATAGAGGTCCTTTTCTTTCTCTCTCCTCCTTGACCACCCAAGCACTCATCCTGCACACGTCCTCCCTGAGTTCTCTCTCTCTCTCTCGCACACACCCATAGACGCACGCAATCGCTCAAGGATTCGTTCTTTTCTCGTCTTAATCCTGCTCTGCATCTTTTCAAAGCGCAGATGAAAAGGGCGACCCCGTGAGTAAGCAAGCATGTAAGAAGAAGAAGGAGAAGAAGAGAGAGAGAGAGAGAGAGAGAGAGAGAGAGAGAGAGCTCATGCTGTCTGTCACTGGAGACAGGGTAGTGGCACAGAAAAGCCACCTACCGTGAGTACAGGAACGGGGGCGGTTCGGGTCACACAAGGTGACTCCATATTCAGAGCGAGACGCACGAGGCTGAGAAGGCTGAACTAACACACGTACACAGTCGCGCGCGCGCACACACGACTGACAGCGCACACACAGAATCGGAAATTGGAATACAGAGTCTCACACAGACAGAAAGACAGTCACAGTGTGCCCACATCAGTTCAATGCCGTGGCCTACCCTCGCTGCCAGCTGGACGCACCGAGCAGGGCCCATGGTGCCTAGGGAAATTCAAAGGTTTCTCAAACATGAGGAGCTACTAAGGCTGCAGGCATCGCAGATCATCTCATCAGTCTGTGTAGAGGATTTGTTCCTGCGCTGGTTCACCTCTGGCTTGAAGAAGGTCTGAGAACAAAGGGGGCTTCATCTGCTCGTCTTTCTCGCTTCTACAGATTTTTGAACCTTAGTCCCAACCTTAATCCCTGCCCCTTCGCCTTCAAATGCTGCCTCCGATTACTCCCCCAGAATGAATACAGGTGCCCCACGTGTCCCCACTGCCAATTCGACGCGTGGCTCAGAGCCTTCAATCAGCGGCGAGAATGAGGCAGTTGGGGATCGAAGTAGCAGGGCAATCTTGGAGGATGCCATTTTAGCAGGTGCCTCTGATGCTCTTCTCCCTCTTCCTCAATCGAATGATGTACAGGAGGGTGTGCAGGTAGCTGTGGGGAATGGGACGGGCCCTCCCGCCCCGCCCACAGGAATTCGTACTATTTGTGGCCGCAGAAAGGAAATGGAGGATGCCGTCTGTGTTGTGCACAGCTTCCTCTCTCTCCCTCTCCCTTCTCCTGCCACAGATCTACATTATTTTGCAGTCTACGATGGCCATGGAGGTGCTCAGGTACGTGCACACATCTGCTCACCTGATTTTGTTTTCCCCTATCTTGCTCTTGCGCCTCGTTTTTAAGTTCTTGGTTCTTGGGATGTTATCCCGCAGGCAGCCTTACATTGCCGCGCGCACATGCATCTTGCATTAGCAGAGGAGGTGTTGAGAGGTGCCACTGCAGCGTTGGTTCTGGACAGGGAAAGGTGGGAAAGCTGCATGAAGGTGACTTTTTTGCGCATGGATAGGGAGGTGGGTTCAAGGAACACATCCACTGGTGCCGAGCAACCCAGTGTCATTGCCTCGACATCCTCCGATACAGTAGGGTCTACTGCCATAGTTGCCGTGCTCAGTGGTCATCACATTATTGTGGCCAACTGCGGTGACTCACGTGCCGTCTTATGTCGCAGGGGCCAAGCTATTGCTCTTTCTGAGGATCACAAGGTTGGTGCCAGAAGACTTACCTTTCCTGTGCATACAATTTCTGTTAATTTGGATTCAACTGTCAAAAACTGGGGTGTAGATCATTAGCACGAGCTCATGGAAGCATTCATTCAGTTGGTTTAAAATTTCAAGAGATCTTGATTTTTTATTAAATTGCATGTGTAGAGGAAGAGGTACCAATGAGGAAGATATGCCGTCATTTGCGTCTGTTATTGTCCATGTACAGAGGACAAGGCACCAATGAGGAATCAAGGAATATTGGCTTGCAAATGTGTGTGGAACATATGTGCACATATAGTGATATAAATTATGCAATCTTTAAGAATCTGTATTGCGCATATGAGGAAGATGAGTGAGAATGCCGTGTCTTCCATCACGTGTTTCTGTCTGTATACGCGGAAACGGTTGTATGTCATACTCGAGTCATGCATTTGAAGGTATGCTTGAAGAGTACAAAAATGAGAGAGCTGATAGTTTTGTTTGCTGACCATTTGCAATATTTGCTTAAAGCCTGACAGAGAAGATGAGATAGCGCGCATTGAAGCAGCTGGTGGCAGAGTGTTTAACTGGAATGGGTGGAGGGTATTGGGTGTGCTGGCAATGTCACGAGCTATAGGTAGGTATGCTTTGTTCTCGTGTCCAGCTCTTTGGTTTGTGGACTCTCTAGTGAGTTTTATTACATTGATGTGCTCAGGGGACCATTTTTTGAAGCCGTATGTCATCGCGGACCCAGATGTGACAATGACAGCGAGGTCAGATGACGACGAGTGCTTGATATTGGCCAGTGATGGGTTGTGGGATGTGGTTAGCAACCAGGATGCATGCACAATTGCAAGGAGGTGCCTGGCTGCTAACAGGGAGGCCCAGACAGCTGCATCTTTGCTAGTGCAGAGAGCCCATGACCGGGGAAGCGGCGACAACATCTCGGTCGTCGTCATCGACCTTCGGCCAAATGCTGGGATGCCACCGCCTTGAATGTGACTTTATAATGGGGCTGGTCCAGTTCCTCTTATTGAACATTTTTGTACACTACCGTATGCTCTGTGTAGCTCTGCATGCATGTGCGCGCCTCGACGAGTTGGCCTGCCAAATTTATGTGTGCTGGTCCCTATCCATTTAACTTCCAAGTCTGTGCTTTTTCTGTCTCATACCATACTAACTACTCACAAACCTTGTCAATCACACATTTCCACTGGTTGTGAATATGCAATGCCATTGGTTATGAAAGGGGATAGCTTTTTCGAGAAAAAGCAGCTTGCTATATTGATCAAAAGCATTCCAAATGGATTGAAGTGTATATTCTAGCCTTTTATTGGAGAGCCATCAGAAGTTTTGGTGATTGTAGCAAATATGACAAATGCTATAAATTCTGTAAATAAACCGCCAGGTCCACCTTCCATAGATGGGAGTTTTGATTACAAATTTCATTTGTAGAAGCTGAGAAGAGCTACTTCAATGAAATATGTGAGCAGCTAAACGGAGAAAACAGCTTATTGCTATGATTGTTGTAAGAAGGGTAGGCATTTTCCTGATGATTTTCCAAAAAACCCTAACAAGGGTTTGAATCCTTTATATATCATTGCTAAACCATGTATGATAGCCACAATCATTGATTTGCCAAGTGGAACTGAGACTCTACAAGCCTTAGATGTTTCTCATGCACTATGTCATAAGCAAATTCATTCCCCAAGTGACGCATTCGGGTCTATACTACTATCATAAGTAGAGAACCACTCTATGGGATGTAGTTGTAATTTAATATACTGGTCTCTCAGACGGGGGATTGCCGAAATGTTGGCTATTTATTTAAACTCCATTCCATGTAAAAAATTCCCAAAATATTGTGGGTAAGCTTTATTTCCCCTTTTAAATTGCTGAACGGTAAATTGAGCTATTTGACCCGATTTGGATTGAGACAGTTTGAAAGTAAGCTGAGGAATGGCTTCTTGGGATATTTTTTTCACTGTGCAAATGCATGTAATGGTGTCTAAATAGTTGTTGTCCATGGACACCTGCAACGATCACCTTGACATGTTTTCTTATATATGTAAGGTTGTATTGACTTTCCATCATGCTCTCTACCAATGCATAGATCTTCTAGTGTATAATCTAAAAATTGTGTGAACTTTTAAAACATTTTGTGAAAAGACAACATGTCTCCATTTCCGTGCTTTGCAATTTGATAGTGCACATAGCTTTCCACTATTACAAGCTTTTACTTGATGGCATTATACATGAAGGATTACTCTCTCTATCCTCCCTTTATAGCCACCCAATTTTTGGACAAATGTTAATATTGTTGAATGAGTATGATACTTATTCCTTGCAACAATATGTAGCAATTGTCTAGCCAACTTCTAGCAATGTTTGAATATGAGCAAACCCCTCACATGAGAAATGGCTAGTCAATCAAACATTAATGATAATGGGATTTTTAGATAATTTGCAAGCAGCATTGCACCTACTAACTTATACACTACCAAACAAACACCACCTTAGAATGCAAAGGAAACATCCTTACAACTACTAGCTTACATAGCCTCGTCCAATTTCACTTCTTTTTTGATAAATTGATTGCTAAGTTGTTTGACCGATCAATTGCTAAATACAAGGTAGTGTAGATGAAGAGCTTGTGGTTCATCATAGATATGAACACAAAAAGCATTTGCAAACAAAGAAGTTTTTGCAAAGACCTACCAAACGTTTGCATACATATATGGGTTGCCATGTTAGTAATACCTTGTTCTGTTCTCAAACATCTTCAGTCTGATCGCTATAAAATTGTGCCTCAGTAATAGGTCATATAGAACATGCTATCACTTTTCTAGCATATCTTTTGTGAAACAAAAATAATAATCCTTGATAATGGGTGTACTAATGGTGCACACATTCTTCTCACAAACTCAATCTTAAAGACAAATCAATCAATATTCGAGAGAATTTTTATGTTCAACAATTGCATATGTATGGTTGTAGAATCCTCAAATAAGCAGAATACTATTGTCAACAAAAATTGTCATAAACCAAATTCAAGTCCAACTCCAAGCTTATATCCAAATCACTTCCATGAAACTCGAGTAACAAAATCGTTCTAGGGGCAGTGGTACCATGGTCAACCACTGCAACATGATTTTGTAATCGTTGTTACTTAAATTGACAAATCGACACCAATGAGATGTGTTGTCTAAATCGACGAATTTGCATTGATATTGTTTAAACTAAGCTGTTTGTTAATGTGTTGCTTAAATCGACAAATATGCTTTTGTAATTGGTGTTGCTTAAATTGACGAATCTACATCTATATGAGCATTTACACACTTCTTAAATCGACAAATTTATGTATATGTGACCAATGGACTAAGGAAGGAATATCACATATACGTAAATTTATCGATTTTAGAAGTGTGTAAATGCTCATCTAGGTGTAGATTCATCAATTTAAGCAACACCAATTACAAAAGCATATTTGTCAATTTAAGCAACACATTAACAAACAGCTTAGTTTCAACAATATCAATGCAAACTCGTTGATTTAGACGACACATCTCATTGGTTCGATTTGTCAATTTAAGTAACACCAATTACAAAATCATGTTTCAGTGGTTGACCATGGTACCACTACCCCTAGAATGATTTTGTTACTCGAGTTTCATGAAAGTGATTTGAATATGAACTTGGAGTTGGAGTTGGATTTGGTTTATGACTATTTTTTGTTGACAATAGTATTCTGCTTACTTGAGGATTCTACAACCATACATATGCAATTGTTGTACATAAAAATTCTCTCAAATACTGATCAATTTTTCTTTAAGATTGAGTTTGTGAGAAGAATGCGTGCACCATTAGTACATCCATTATCAAGGATTATTATTTTTGTTTCACAAAAGATATGCCACAAAAGTGATAGCATGTTCTATATGACCTATTACTGAGGCACAATTTTATAGCGATCAGACTGAAGATGTTTGAGAACAGATCAAGGTATTACTAACATGGCAACCCATATGTATGCAAACGTTTGGTAGGTCTCTGCAAAAACAACTTGTTTGCAAATGCTTTTTGTGTTCATATCTATGATGAACCACAAGCTCTTCATCTACACTAACTTTTCCAATGTTGGAGATGTCTCAGTGCGGGGAAGGCTAGATAAATCTCTTGCAACTTGACCAAGATCTTGCGTCAGCCTTCAATCTTACTACAACTACCTCAAGCAACCATGGCCACCGGAAGGTCTGAAAGAAGGGTAATATTGGTATACGACAAACATGTGGCCATGAAGTTTGTATGCGAATACTTTTCTCAATAGTATGCGAGCCACAATATATAGCTAAGTGCTAGACTATAGGCAAGAGGCAGGATGGGATGCCATGGGAAGATGATGCATCCATGGAAGATGCAGAGAAGATGGAGATGAAAAGGAATGGTGGCAAAGAGCCCATATTATTGCATGCAACAATTAAAATATGGGACTGCATTGGCAAGTGCCACCACTCGCTAGCGAGGATGTCGTCCGCGCTTATGATGAAGCCACTCTGGAATGAGAGAAAGATTGTGTGTGCATGTGTGGGGTAGAGAGAAGGGGGCTCGATCAGGGAGAAAGAGATATAAGGGAGGGGGATAGATACCCCAAGCTTCCCAATAACTTGCCAAATAGAACAAAGTGGACAGGGCCAACAAGCCATGGGTTTGGCGAAGCGAAGGCAACTCTTCAAAAGCAATCATCTACAATTGCATCTTGAAAGAATGTGGTAATAGGCAAAACGCCGATCTGCAAAAAAATCAATCACATTTTCAATGACCCAATTGCAAAACATTTTTCCTTCAAAAACCTACCTAAGATTTTTCTAAAAATATTCGAGTCTTCATTTACTTGCTCAATTCATCATATTGCAACCTTTTACATATTATGGTGGCATGTAATGTTTTTAAACTAACATCTATTTTTGTGTCTACTCTTAGTTAATGTCATGGGAACTGCAAGTTACTTGCTGAATACTTTTCAACTTTGAGTAGATACCTCAAGGTAGTGTGAACCAACTATCTCTATTTATATATAAAAAATTAAATTACAAGAATAGCTTCACCATAAGATTATTTTTAAGAGTGGATAAATTTACCATGTTAAAGAAGAGTGTTATTAAAGATTGTTGACAAGCACTATAAGGATTGTGAGGGTTATCTTTGCCGAAAAACATTCACATTTGCAATGAACCATTGTAAAAAAATTTGAGATAAGAGTTTTCCACAAATATTTAAAACCTAACTTATTTTCTCATGGCATCATATTGCAACTTTTACATACTATGGTGTCATATATAGTTTTTAGCCTATCATCTTTTTTTGTGTCTACTCTTAGTTGATCTCAATGGAATTGCGTTGAAGAATTGTTTACCACAAATTTTGCTCATTTGTTCTCTACTTTGAAGACTCTATAACCTTCACAAAGGTACGACTTATGTTTTTCCTTATTTTAGCTGCTTATATTTAATAGCAGAGAGTGAAAAAATAAAAACTTTAATTGTATAAATAACAATTTAAAGGAAAAAAATGTCCTTTAAGTTCCTATATTTATGGCAAGATATTTAGTTAATGCACTTTTGATAGTGATTTGGATAGTAGTATGCAATAAAATAGAGAAGATACAAAACCTTTGACATGGTGTTGCATCAATCCTTTTTTTAAGAGTCTCTACATTTTTAAGAAAAAATTCTATGTATAAAAAGATATAAATATATATGAATGGTTTGTATAGTCAAATTATGAATGAATATACAAATAATCTGATATATATATATATATGTGTTTAATTGCATTAGGAAAATGACAGATGCTATTTTGCGATTATTACATTGGAGACACGAATTGCTCTATCTTTGGAGTTTGAAAGAGAGTTGATGCCTACAGGCTAGGGATATCCATGGATGATAGAAACATCAAACACTTGAGGGTCATTTGGTAAAATATGGGGAACACTTAGAATTATTACTCATAATAGTCATCACTCTAGGGAGAAAATAAAGCTAATGAGATACAAGAAAATGCTAGATATAATAGATAGTTACACGGTATTAGTATATGATTTATTTACTGGTCATAATTAATATGTAGATTGAAGGTATGCATAAGAAAATGGAGGTACATTGTTTTCTCAAAGAAGTTTTGAGAGACTAAAAATCATTGTAAAGCTTATTCCTGAATCTTATTGGAGCTAAATGTTACGCTAATCACATTCTTTTTTATTAAATAGCTCATGCATATCCTTTTCTTTTTTGAATCATATAAATGATATCTATTCTATCATATGTTTAGATTTTGAAGATAAAATATAAAGCAAGAAACCTTGAATTATTGGAGGTAATTTATTTATGCAACTATCTATATGTATATTTGTATATAAATTTTTCTTATTTTAAAAAAAACTCGTGTTTGGAATAATATTTAGATTTTACAAGAGAAAAACAAATAAGCACAAAGAACAATTTGAAGTTTATAAAAAAGAAGAGAAGGTAGTATTCTAACGAACTCTCTTTCTGCTATTGATAATACGTGAATATATATGTTTGTAAATATAACTTCTAAACAAGTATGTATGTGCATAAAAAAAATAGATTACATAGAAATTTGATAGTCTTCTTATACAAAAATCTTTATTGAAATCATTAAGAACATAAGTGTAATTATTAGTTTGTATTATCTATGAGTATCAATACATTGATAAATATTAACAAGCAGTGAATTCCTATATGTTTTTTTTTGAAAAATCACTTTATACATTAAAAAGCAAACCAAAATGTGACATTCGGATGTTTTTTCCATCATTGATAACTATGCCTATTGATTTCAAATAACTTGCTACTCCCTCTCCCACCCCCTTCTCTCTATAAATCACGTACACACAAATACACATGCATAAATGCTCATTGTACCAATGCAATGTTTTTCATTTATAATTTTATTTGTTCTTCATGTAATTAATTACTATATATGGACACAAACTATATATTTAAAAAAGACACGCAAACACATATATAATCACATACACATGCATACATGATCATTGCAACAATGAAATGTTTTTCATTTAGAATTAGATATTTATTTCATGTAACTGATTAATATATATGGACACAAACTATATATTCAAAAAATACAAGCAAACACATACTCTCTCTCTCTCTCTCTCTCTCTCTCTCTCTCACACACACACACACACACACACACACACACACAATCGTTTAATTATATAGCGAGTTATTCTTTTTAGAGTTCAAGGACATAAAAAGGATGTCAATGATGCTATAGTTCATGGTAAAACAAATTGATCTAAATTTATACTCATTTAAAATTTGTAAATGCAATTAGATTTCATCAAATTTTTATAACATATAAGAGGCACTTACTGAGTATGATAACATTTTTACTATAGAAAATCATGAACTTAATGATAACGAAGAAGAAAATGCCGAAACCATCCGTATTAGCAAGAGAAAAAATAAAGGAGTTAAGAAAGATGATCAAAGTGAAGTTGATTTAAAGGCTAAGAAGAAAAGAAACAAATCACCAAACATTGACTGCTCAACTTCATCATCTCTTCATAAAAAACTCATGGATCTATTTAGTACAATAGATATAAACCATGAAATGTATATGAAATATTTTTCATATATATGGAGTGAGTTAAACAGCACTCCAATTCATGGAGTAGTACCAATGCGAGCTGAAGTTGAAAGTAATTCTTTGAAGATTCTAGGGGAGACAAAGGAGATTAAAGACAATGTTAAAAGTACAAAAGATCATATGGGCACATCCCAAAATCCTTATGATAGCATCATTGCAGATCTCAACAATGAGATAATGAGCAAGAATCTCAAAAAAATGAAGGCACAAATGGATAATTTAGATAGGGAACTCATCAATTTCAAATCGAACTTAAACAGGCTAAATGCTATATGCCTTAGAATGACGCCACCAAAAACTAGCAACATGAAGAATAAAACTATTGTTTTAGACTAAAAATAAGATCATTCATTGTTCTCTCCCTCTCTCTCTCTCTCTCTTCTCTCTCTCTCTCTCTCTCTCTCTCTCTCTCCACACACACACACACACACACACACACACACACACACACACACACACACACACACACACACACACACACACACACACACACACACACACACACATTATCGTACTAAAAGGACATTTTACATCAATCTTTGTTTAATGGATTTAGGGAGAGCATACATACTTCCGAGTAGATTCTCAATTATGTAAAAGGCATATACAGATATCTTCAAGGTTTTTTATAATAAAACAAACCAAATTAAGTTGTATATAAAATTAAATCTCTTAATTAATCCTTTCTTTATTTATTTTGTAGATGTCAAATAAGGTAATCAAAGACAGAAATGAGTTTCAAAAAATGAGTCTTGAATTTTTGAACACCACAAAAATTGCAAGCAAAGAAATCAAACGTAGTTTATTCCCATCATTGGTTGAAAAAAACATTTGCTGCTTGAAAGAATATTTCATTTGGGGAAGAAATAAAAAACCATACTATTTGATGGAGATTGAAATTTGAAAACCAAAATTATGGGGAACATTTCAAAATTTCTCATTATATGTGAGAGATTATTCATCATAGATTGCTATAAAGTGAAAGCACCTCAAAACAAAGAATTATCAACAAAATATGTACACTCTATAATCCATTCTCTGAAGAGAATATCAATCCCAAAAAAATTCAAAGTCCTTTTTAAAAGAAAGACAATAGAAAATTTTTGTATATCTTTTCTACATTGAATTGTCTCCAAATGGTGTCTAATATATATTTTAATATGATGAAAACAAAAACTTAAAGTCAAATATATGCTCATAGTAATTGATTTAAATAAACATATATAAAACTTAATAATAGTTTTATGCTTATAAAGTATATATGTACATACATATTAGCATAAAATTTGTATGTTTATAAGTAGTAGATATCTACATATATTTATATTTATATATTTATGAATGTATATTTATGCAATGATATTATAATTTTAAAATGATATCATTTTGTTACTATATATACAGATGGAAAGAAAAAATACAGAAGAACTTCAAAGTATTCTTAAAAGTTCAAGAAAAGATCGTCAACAAATAGAAACAAAGAGAAAAAACTTTCAAAAGAACACAACAACTGAATCTTGATGGATTTAAAATTAATCAAAGTAAATCACACAATATAGCAAAAAAAACAGGTATAAACAATATCTTAAATATATAAAATTTAGCAATTTTATTAAAATAATTTATAATACTAGATATATTTATATATATAAAAAATAATATGCTATATTTTATTTTAAATACAGCTACTTTGAGAACAAAATATTTGGAGAATCTTTATATGCTTTTAGATTACTCATGAAAAACTCGCCAAAAAATAGCAAGAGAGAGAACACAAACAAAGAAAAAACAAGAAGTTGCAAAAGCAGCTAAACAAAGGCGACAACTTTGAATATGAATAACGAAAATTAAAAGATCATATATTAAATCTTCACAAGATATAGAACATATTGGTATGTCGTATATTTATAACAAATTAATAGCAACAATTCATATTCTACTTAGAAAATAAATTAAATATTTCATTTTAAAATGGGACAGAAGAAATGAATTCAAACTCTCCAAGGATAGGTACAAAACAAAAAAAGAAAAGAAGAGATCAAAAGAAGAAATATACCTCTCCATCGATCATATTATAGCAAACGTTACCAATGTTGATCATCCTTCTTTATTGCCTTTTCAACAACACAATGTAGCTCAACATACTTTGGGAATATTAAACTTCAATTGTCAATTTTGCTATGCCATTCTTTGGAAAGATGAAACAAAATGTTTTTCAAAACGTAAAAAAGGTAAACATTGCTGCAATAATGGCGAAATAGCTTTGGAAAATCTCTCAGAACCTCCTCAAGAACTCAAAGAGCTACTTGAGTCATGTGATTCAAAAGGCATAAATTTTCAAAAGAATAATTGCGCTGATAATAGTATTTTGGCTTTTGCATCTATTGGAGCGAATATTGACGACAGTCTTACAGAAAAGGAGTTTATAATTTTAAAATACATGGATCCATATATCACACAATTGGTAATTTATTACCGAATGAAAAAGATGGAATTCAACAGCCGAAGTATGCTCAACTATATGTTTACGACACAGAACGTGAGCTAGAAAATCGGGTAAAGGGAATGAAAAAAATAGATGCAGCAAGTGTTCTTAGTTTACAAAAAATGATACATATTTGGAATCCATATGAAAAATGTTTCAAAGCATTTGGAGGACATTTGAATCAAAATGGTAACAATAGTGATGTCAATTTACTAATTTATAAGTCTAGCAAAGTAGCAAAGCAATATGGAGTACCTTCAGGAAGTGAAGTTGCAGCTATAATGCCAAATCATGGAGATGATGAGTATATTGGACATTGTGATATTCAACTTTTAAATATTAATGGCAATATCAAGAGAATCACAAATCTAAACAGCTCTTATATGCAATTAACCTATGTTTTTCTTTTCCCTAAAGGAGAAGAAGGTTGGCATTTGAATATACCAAAGCATATTCAAGATACCTCCAAACAAAAGAAGAAGAAAGAAAAACAATTTATTACTCAGATAGAGTATTATGCTTACAGGTTGCAAATCAGAGAAGACACAAATGCATGTCTATTAAGAGAAGGTAGGCCTTCTTCAATAATATTTAGTCGATGCTTATAGTAGCATTGAAGAATACATGTTATTTTGGTTAAGGAATAATCAATCTAATCTAAAAGTGAAGTATATCAAGGACTTTCCGATATGGTGAGTACAATGGATGTTTCAATCAAAATTAATGGAAACACTACAGGAAGAAGAATAATTTTACCATCGAGTTTCCAAAGTGGACCACATTTTATGCATCTACTTTATCAAGATGCAATGGCGATTGCTAGATCTAATGATAAACTAGATTTTTTTATAACATTCACATGTAATCCCAAATGGAAGGAAATTCAAGATGCTTTGCTTCCAAATCAGAAACCTAATGATCGACCGGACTTGACTACAAGAGTTTTTTACAAAAAGCACAACGAATTAATGACTTGTTTGAGAAGGCAACAAATTTTTGGCAAAGTCAAGGGTCATGTCTTTGTTATCGAATTTCAAAAGAGAGGTTTACCCCAGTCTCATATTCTTCTAATATTGGCAAAGAAGAGCAAAACAAGCATATTGAACACTATGACAGATTGGTTTGTGCTGAGATTCCAGACAAAGATTTTTTTTTTGAGCTTTATAATATTCTTTGTCGATGCAATATACATGGTCCATGTGGAGATTTCAATAAAAATGCATCCTGCATGAAAAATGGTAAATGCATTCTCCATTATCCAAGAAATTGTTTTTGAAACCACTACATTGGATGGTGATGGATATCCAATATATATGAGACATGACAATGGAAAATCAATACAGTCTAAAGAAGAAAAGTTGGATAATAGATGGATTGTTCCTTACAATCCATTTTTGACTATGAAATTTAATGCACATATAAATGTAGAGGTTTGTTCAACCATATCGGTAGTAAAATACCTCTACAAATATGTATACAAAGGTCATGACAGAGCAACAAAATATTATCAAGCAGCCAATAATCATCAACAAACGAAGAATGATGAAATTGATGAAATAAAAAGATACTTGAGTGTAAGATATGTATCTGCTCAGAGGCATGTTGGAGAATCCTTCAATATAAACTTCATGAAAAAAAGCCAGATATACAAAGGTTACAGGTATCTCAAATTTGTTAAATTTTTTTAAATATAATATATCTTATATATTTTAATTTTAGAAATTTGTAATAGGTCCATTTAGAGATCCAAACCATGTATATTTTCAAGACAATGATGATTTGAGACAAATTATTGAAAAGGAAAAAACTCAAAAGACAACTCTTACAGAATGGTTTGAATGCAATAAAAAAACAAAGAAGCGAAAAAATTATTATACCCTGACTTTCCAAAAAAGTGGGTTTGGAATAAAACATTACATAAGTAGAAAGAATGAAAAAAAGGACTATCAATTGGTAGAATGTATTATATTTCCCCATCAGAAGGCGAACAATATTTTTTGAGAATGCTATTAACAAAATGTAATGGGTGCAAGTCTTTTGATGAATTAAAAACCTTTGAAACCAATTCTATGCAACCTTTAAGGGACCATGTGTTGCAAGAGGTCTTTTGGAAAGTGATGAAGAATGGACAATTTCCATGGAAGAAGCTTCTTTACATCAAACAGGATTACAATTACGTGATATATTTGCGACAATGCTTATTTTTTGTGATCCGATTTCTCCACTTTCATTGTGGATAAAATTTTCAATGGATATATCTAAAGACATTGAGTTTTCTATCAAAAACAATATTTCAAGCAAAGATATTCGCTCATCATTAGCACAGATCAAAGCTCCAATAGAAATTAATAATATACTTGGACTACATGGAAAACTTTTGAAAGATTATCCAGGTACATTTAAGAACTACTCTTCTAGCATCAATAATAAAATATTTTTATGTAAGCGAGCACATTAAGATATAAATTAAAATTTCTAAAATATTATAAACTTCTTATGTTCAACCATATATAAACATTAAATTGTATAAATAGGCATGCCCATACCTATAGAAGATGAAGCATTCTTATATACAGATAACTTATTACAAGAAGAAACGGGCTTTGAAAAATCTCTTGAAGAAGCAATGGCAAATAAAATGGAGGAAAATCTAAATATTTGTCAACAAAATGCACACAAAAACATAATGGAATCCATTTCACAAGTAGAACCAAAGATTTATTTTTAGATGGTCCTGGTGGGATTGGGAAAACATATTTGTACAATTGTATTTTGAAACAACTACGAGGGCATGGAAAAATTGCATTGGCTTGCGCTTCATCTGGAATTGCAACATTACTATTGGCAAAAGGAAGAACGGCTCATTCGCGTTTCAAAATTCCATTGGATTTGACTCCAACAAGTACTTGCAATATAAAAATTAATAGTGCACTAAAAAATTTGATTCAAAAGACGAGTCTAATTTCAAGTAACAAACCTTTCGAAGGAAAGACTATTCTTTTAGGTGGAGATTTTTGACAAATATTGCGAGTTGTACCAAAAGGAAGTAGAACAGATATTGTCAATGCTTCACTATGTAGATCTCCATTATGGAATAATATAGAGATTTTAAAGCTAAAAGAAAACATGAGGTTAAAGCAAGATACCAATTTGCAAAATAAACAATATGAAGAATGGATTCTTGCTATTGGTAATGAAAAAATAGACAACATTAATCAACAATCACAATTGATGAAAAAATGTTGATTGAAAAAAATGATCAGAGAAAGCTAATTTCTTGGCTATACGAAGGTAAAAATAATATTCAAATGGTTTAAAGCATTATCATTAGAAAATAATACTTATGAAATCAATTACATAACAATTGTTTTTTTCTTTCAAATAGGTGTAAACAATGTAGAAAATTTCAAAAGTGCTTCAAGGAGAGAGCTATTCTTGCACCTAGAAATGATGAAGTTACTAAAGTAAATTTGATGTCTATGGATTTCATGGAAGGATATATAATGGAATATCTTAGTGCAGATTCAATATCGAAACAAGATGAGAACACAAACCTTATCACAACTGAGTTCTGAATAGCTTAAATCTTGGAGGAGGATATCCACCTCATAAACTACATTTGAAAAAGAATGCGTCTATAATATTATTGAAAAATATAAATCCCCAAAGAGGTTTATGCAATGGAACGCGCATGATCTATAAAAACTTCTTCAAAAGAGTTATTGAAGTCAAAATAATTACAGGTACTCACATTGGAGACATAGTTTTTTTACCAAGAATAACATTCATTCCAAATTCAATGACTTTGTCATTTGAAATGAGAAGAAGGCAATTTCCTATACAACAGGCTTTAAATAAATCCCAAGGACAAAGTATATTGAAGTTGGGATTATATTTATCAACACCAGTATTTAGCCATGGACAACTATATGTTGCATTATCAAGAGAAAATTCTTCAAAATCCATAAGAATTTGCTTGAGAGTTGACAAGGAATATACCAAAAAAGACACAACCAATGTTGTCTATGAAGAAATATTGGAATTAACAAATAAACAAAACTAAAAGAGGTATAACTTTTTTTGATGTCCATTTAGAGTTAATTATATTAAACAACAAAATAGCAAAATAAAAATTGAACATAAATAGCATAAAAATAGCTTTCAAGGATTGCATGCTAATTTTAATCAATGTTAATAGGGAATGAACTACAGATTGTCAAGCTCAAATTTAATCAAGGAATTGTAAATTGAGATGAGAAGCATAAAGCAATCATTTGTCTCAAGAAAAAGTCAACTATACTTGCAAGTATAAGGCATCCAATTATGCAGAAATTGAATATAAAACAAAAATTCATCTTGATACATATACTTGAAATTTGTTCTTTATTTATTTAGTTTTGTAGTGCTACATGTATGTCAAATATCTACTTTTGAAAGCACAACATAACTCATTATTTAACAAAAATTGCATACATTATCTCCTAGAAATGTTTCTTCTACCATCCCCGTCTAGAAGACGAGTTTACACACTAGTTAAGATAAAGAAGGAATACTAGGATGGTGCATTATATATATGGAATTTGGGCCTATAGAAAGAATGACTCATCAAAGAAAAAAATGGTCTTGATAGATGTATATTAATAGAATATCTTGAGAAATTACGTACCTTGAGGTTCTTTGAAGCTAGTAATAAAAAAATATTAATAAAAACTGACTTATCAAAGAAAAAAAATGCTTTTGATAGATGTATATTAATAGAATACCTTGAGAAATTATGTATTTTGAGGTTCTCTGAAGCTAGTAATCAAACTGATAAGCAAGCCATATGGGTGAAATACGTGTAATCATTTGGTTAATGTCATTCAAGTCAGATTTATTGCATAAACAAAACGAAGGGAAGAATGTTAATCGAATTTAATGTAATCACCAACTAAAAATTATACCAACATGTTAAATGAAAAGATTCTTCTACTAAATATGGCACAAAATTATACTAGTAATTAACACGTAATGAATATATTTATCACTCAATGTGGTATCAAGATTAAGCATGTTGATTCCTGTCATGATTATAAAGAATAGTGTCATGACTAATATCTAGAAATTTTTCATAAAGGCCTCATGGCTAGTTTTTAATCTATACTTAGTCAAAGTGAGAATAAATCATGAAATCTAAAGAAGGAAGAATTTGGTTATCAATATAGGTAAAAATATAAGTTTTCAATCAAATTGATGGTTACCCCAAGTGGATGTAGAAGGGTGATTGTTGTACCCCGTACTTCTAGCGACAAGAGCATCAAATTCTATGAGCATACAATTCAAAATTATGAGGGAGCCTTATAATGCATGAAAGGCACACACAAAATTATTATTAGTCGAGGTTTAACGTGGATAATTAGGCTTTAGTTCAAAATGTTGGATCAACTCAAAAGAGTCGTTGACCATAAGATTACTATAAGATTTGAATGTAGTCCTATAATTGCAATGAGACTCATGTATACATGCTTGGTTACCAGGATTGGAATGCAAGTAAATGTTAGGGTGTTTATGTGTGCAGGTGTGTGTGTGTACACATTTGGCAAGCCATGATTTTAGTCATGTATCACTACCCTTGATTGGCATCAATATTTGAGAAAAGTGTGTCTCAACATACAATTGTGCCGCTTTGAAATCCAAAATTGCTAGTTAAGATAAAGCACTACCTAAAATATGAGAAAAATAGTGTATAATTATTAGCCCAAATTCTCAATTTCCTCTTAGAAGGTCCATAAAGGGGAACTATGTGTGGTTGTAAAGCTATTTCTTTCTTTCTTTAACCATCAAGATAGTAGAATAGCAATGTGAGCATAGCCCCCATGATGTTGATGATGCATATATTTGTTCTTTGTGGTGTAGTGATGATTCAATAAGCGATAATCACTATCTCAGACTACCATTAAAGCAAAACCTACTTTGAACTAAGAAAAATATTTTGTGAGGGACTAACAAAGGATAGAATGGGACAACCTACCTAGGTTATTACTGTCCTTGAGCAGTGAGAAAGAGGGCGAGTTCATCATTTGTGTGCACTATGCATTTTGATTGTTTGAGGATTTGGTCATGGACGAATGTTTGTGTGTGTCTAAAACTATCGATTACAGAGGATCGTCTTAGTGTTTGAATTAAAATGGATCATGAGAGGCCACGTTGGTGCTACTGCAATCCAAGTACTCACTTGATCGACATGAGCAAAAGTATGAAAAATGAAGAGACCATGATAAAGATTCAGACAATGATGAATATCCAAGAGAGGGCATGAGAGGGAGGAATCATAGAGAGTATTTTGCAAAACTAGGGTAGGAGGGGTCAACCACAGGAACTTGAGTTGTTCAATGATCACTGATGGGGGTTTACCCTTATAGAGTGGGGTTAGGATAATGATAAACTTTGAAAGAAATTTAAAAAGAAAAATATTTTTTTGTCCTTCCACTTTGTGCAGAAAGAAAAGGGGGAGTTTCTTTTAAGGGAGCTAAGGCCTACAAAATCAAAAGTATAGTCACTATTCAATATTTTTGAGGTTAGCCAATGGATCATTGCAACTCAACATGCATGCGATGATCCACAACCACTGCACATATGAGGAAGTGGACTTTGCATGCTGTCTGACGATGCCTTTTTCGATAGTGTGGTTGGCCATGCTACATATCGCTTCTTGCACTTAATAATTGCCCTAAGTTGCTCGACACCTACCGAGCCACTAATGGTACGAGCCACTATTTGTCCCAGTTCACTCGTTGGTGCTAAATCTCCATGGGGGTCCACTTCTTGAAGATGCCGTGACAGGGTGATGGCAAATGGATTTGGCATGGCTACTTGTAGCAAGTGTTCTTATTGTTTAATATTGTAAGAAGAAAGGGATCTACCATGTAAGACCTTATGATGCCGTGAAGGTAGTGAAGGATGAGGGAAAATGCATGATAGTGGTCAGCAAGATGCACAGGAAGAGGGAGGGGATCACCTTACTATCCTTGAGCACTTGTTCTTGGTGCTACTCTATCCCCACATCTTAGACACACTAAAAATAGATCTTTGAAAAAATAAAAAGAATTGGTTTTGGGATTGTTTCCCACTAATGTTGTCGCATCGCTCCGCTTCCACGAGTGGAAATATGGTTAAAGGCTATAGATTACATTTAATTGAAGTGTACATTTTGATTGTACAATGCAAGGATTTGATGATTACAAAAGGAGGGTTTTATGGGAAATGCCTCTTAAAACATGCAAGGCAAGTTGAGTGGTTGGAGGCTATGTGGTTAGTGGTACAAGGGAAAGTGGGTGAGAAACTAGAGGTACCGCATGAGGAGGGCCAAACATTTCTATTATGCAAAACTTTTATAGAAGTATTTTTTGGGAAAAATGGCCACACCAAGACAAGGAAAACGATGTCTTGAACATTTGTTCATATCACGCACATAGGACAATCGTGCACTGATTGGGAGATATTCAAGTTTTTGTACTCTGCTATTTTTTGTAAGGCTGCAAGAATAAAAATGAAAAGAAGAGGGGAGAAGGAAAAGCAAAGAAAGAGGGGATGTTCTCTCTTTTTCTCTCTCTATATGCCTACGCATCCATAGCTCTAAGCTTTCTCTATCTTGCACTCATACTCAAGAGGCATAAGCTCTTCCAAATACCCAAGCTTCTATAACTCTTGCTCTCTCCCTCATAATCAAGCTCCATAGCTCAAAATACATTAATCTCCGAAAGCTAATTAATCTCTCTCTCTCAATATTTGTGAACCTTTCATAGCCAAATTTTTCTTTCAATCTCCATCATGCTCAAGAAGCATAGCTCTCTCTCTCTCTCTCTCTCTCTCTCTCTCTCTCTCTCTCTCTCTCTCTCTCTCTCTCTCTCTCTCTCTCTCTCTCTCTCTCTCTCTCTCTCTCTCTCTCTCTCTCTCTCACCATCATAATTGATCTACCTCACAATATCTCTATTGGGATGTTAGCTATCATGTCCTCAAGTTTCATATTCCCCTCATAACCGACACTAGAAGCACTAATTGCAGGATGCAAACAAAAGAATAATCTAATGACATAACGAAGGACATAAGGAAAAGCATTAAGAAGCAAGGAATGATTTGGGCGAGCACAGATGCAAAGGGATGGATTCTAGTTCTTGGTACAAACTAGCTTGTGATCATTGTAGGATCGGGTGCACGCCACCAACGATGGCTTGAGAATGCAATGGGAAAGAACTAGATTTGTGATCATTTGGAGGGCCAAGTAGCGGAAATTCAACGTGGTTGGTTGCCAATGCTTGTGTTTTTACCGTTACCCAAGATTTTTTACAGGCCTTTTGAAATGATCAAGGGTCAATTTTGACTGCACTTTCTACATCTAGATTGGGAGATGGAATGATTCAAGGTTGAGTTGGATTTGTGTTGCAGTTTTCTCTCTTTTTAGTCTTGCACCTCTATCTCTCTCAACTCTCTCATAACTAGAAGCCCAATGCTTTCCCGATCGATCGTGGAGAACCATGCACTCATTAGGAAAATTTGGAGGTCATTTGGAGGGCCTTATTGAAGAGAGAGAAAAGAAGGCGCAGCAACCTTACGTAACGTAGAAATGCATGGAAAACAACATGAAAGAAAACATTCTAAAATATTGAGTTTTGTCCCATTTTTGTAAGAACTTCTTCGTCTCACAAAGTAGGGCCCACTGCCAGTAGCCATCAAGCTCATGACACCTGACTACCTATTGATAGATAACTCTCTCCCTTCATTAAAAGATATCCACTACCTTTATTAAAGGCTTTCAAAACTCATTCTCCCTCCGTTATACCTATGGATTCGTCTTCTACCCGCCCAAGAAGTTCTAGAGGTTGCTCTACACCAACTAGCCTCACCTTTATTAAAGGCTTTCAAAACTCATTCTCCCTCCATTATACCTATGGCTTCGTCTTCTACCTGCCCAAGAAGTTCTAGAGGTTGCTCTACACCGTCCCCAACTAGCCTCACCATTAGTGTGCCAAGAAGACCATGTAGTAGCATAAGCACTATCTCAATCTCAAAATCTCTCACCACAGATAATAAGTGGCAAGAACAGAGGATAAGCAAAGGTTCTTGGGTTCTTATGCAGCCAAGAAGGAGAAAAAGCTCGAAAGCAACAAACATGTTTCGTTCTGCATGGAAAGCAAGAGTTTTGGATTTCAAAGTCGAGGTTGGTAAAAAGACTGTGAAAGAAGTCTTTGTTCAACATGTTTTCACTTACTCTGATGTGATTGCTAATGGTGGCGATGTCTCCATGGTGCATAATCCACGATGCAACTGTAAGTTAATTATTTAGCACTCCTCTATAAATGTTATCTTACATTTCAAATGTGAATCTGTTTTTTTCTTCTCTTATTACAGGTATATAATTAGGTTATACAGATGTTTGTATTTGTTTCTATTCTCTTACACTCACAAATGTTTATCCTTCCTCATATGAGGAATGGGAGCCACTGGAGTGCATTATAGGTCTCATCTCTGTGACTCATGCTAATATTGGAGTCTTGCAATATGCTGGTAGAACTAGCAAAAGCCTGGCAGACAAGGGTATTTTCTTTTATGACCATTTCTACCAACTCAATCAAAGGAATCAGAGAGGAGTGTTGGTGAAGGTTCCACTACCAACCAACTGGAACTCCGTGGATTGGCTCGTTCCCGACACAACAATGAATGAGGCATTGAGGAGCAGGCTCTAGTTGGGATGTTCAGAGGTCTCTCCGAAACTCTCTACCCACTAAATTGGTGAAACTTGCAAATTTCTGTCCTGTTGGTCTCTTTGTTGAGTTATTTCATATCTGCAAAGTACATGTTGCTAAAACTATGCTGCTATGTAAATCATTTGATTCCCTCTTGTGTGATAAGCTTCTTAATCGAGGCTGGTATGTGAAAGAAACAGATGGCATATGTTGCGAGATTTCTCTTGACACTTTCATTTTGTCAATTATATGCTTGCAACATAGACATTAATAATCTCCTTTTGATACAAGTGTTCTCACATTGTTGAAGGTTGCTATGTGCCTATGGATCAAGAGGCAGCAAGTTTGGCAAACAATGCTGTCATAGACGTGGAAGTGGTGGACAAAGACCTAAATTTTATGACAGTAATTACAATAAGGAACCAATGCAATCTTTTGAAACTTTGACATGGCATAGTGGAGGATACTGCCGACATTGACTCCGAAAATTTTTATTTCTTGCTGGGTGGACGAAGAGTAATGCAAGGAAGGGAGAAACATTTTTTGTGTGGAGATCTTTCTGGCCGTATTCAAATTGTGCCCGTGTAATCTAGCCTGAATGGCTTCAACGAAATGTAACTTTTTTGACCATTTTAATTTTAATATCAAGTGGTCGCTCAACTCTCTCTCTCTCTCTCTCTCTCTCTGTGAGTATTTGAAACACATAGACAGGTAGACAATATCAATTTAAGGTATAAACAATGAATTACTAAGTACATTTGTAAGTACAAATTCCGATGTGCTCAATGGGCTTAAGTACATTGCTTGCGGGTACAGGACCAAAAATATAAACAATGAATTACTAAGTACATTTGTAAGTACAAATTCCGATGTGCTCAATAGGCTTAAGTACATTGCTTGCAGGTATGGGACCAAAATGTCCTCTAGGTAAAAATCGTGAAGATGCCCTTCAAATGAAGGTGGGGAAATAGTAGTGCCGGGTGGATTAAGTAAACCCTTATGTGGTGTGTCATCAATCAACAAAGTATTGAGAGCATCATAAGGCACATTGATCTATTCAAAGGGCTTGTAGAAAAGTGGTACATTAGCTTTAGCTGGGTGGAAATGTCCTGCAATGGTATTACAATTTCTTTGACTATACACAAAATAAAAATCCGATCTCTGAATTTTAGCCAAATTGCAAACTATGGTAACAAGGGGATTCAGGTTTTGGGCCTGCATTGAAGACCAGATAGCAACCCTAAACCGTGGAATCAAAAAAATTCAAAAATTCCTTTGTGCCTAGTCGAATTACTACTATGAGATTTCCCAAGCGGAAACTACGTAAATTGGAGAACTCTGTATGTACACTGTACGGTTGTCGTAGCAGCAACAATCCATTGAGATCCAAGATAATTAGTCTCTACAGTCATTGTGTGCATACATATAAGTAGTTAGAAACAAAAAAAGAGTATATTATTTAAGTACAATGGATATTACCGGAACAACCATATCTACTTGAAGGAAGAGTCCATACTGGTCATCTCTAATGTTGAAATTCTGTTGTTGAGTGTCGATGTTCCCTTTTGTACTGCCAAGGGTATCCACCTCTTGTGGTTGTGCAGTACAGGACTCTTGTGTTTCCATGGCCGAATGGTTAACCTGTCCTGTTGTCTGTTCCTGGCCTTGATTTGCAATGTTGGCCTCCTCCTCTACATGGTCAGAACACTTTGTATCTTCTCTCAGCTCTGAAGAGTTCTTCACATCAGCAATTACAAGAGATTGGACTCCCTCATATTCTTCATGTGTCCCATCATGTGCCACAATAATAGGCACTCCCTTATCCTCCTCTACTTGGCCTAGAACGTATGTTGCATTCCTCGGCTCTGAGGAGCATTTTACATCTGCATTTTCAAGGGCTTGGTCTACTTCACATTGATCAACCCCAACTTCGGATTTAGCCGCTCCAACTTCAAAGCATACTGGTGTCTGTTCCTCTAATATGGGGTCAGTTTTAGGGATTTGGTTTCCAGTGGTGGAAACTGGAATGACTTCCTCTTCACCAGTCATTGTTAAAGTTATTATATGGCCGTCGACAAAAATGTCTTCTCCATTTGAAACTCTTGGGGTTGAAAGAGATAGTAGACGTTGAATCATTGAAGCACGGCACCTTTGTAAATCTTCCAAGGTATAATTTTCCACAGCATTCTGCAAAATTAGGTTAACTTGTGGTTAATAATTTAATTAATAATAACACCAAGTTGGTCCAAACCATAGCAAGGAAATACCCCTTTGACATAAATGGATTCAAAAAGAAAAAAAACTTTGTAGTATGTACTCTGCATGGAGAAGACATCTCCAACCACAAGAATTTGGATTTGTTTGATTAGGCACTTTGACAGCTTTAAAGGTTGACTTGTAGATTTCATGATTTCCACAAAGCCTTCCATAGACATGAAGTAATATTTTTACACATCTATGAACAGTGAAGGTTATTTTTTATTAACAATATTCATGTCATCAACCATAGCCCAAATAAACACTCAAGGTCTTATCAACACTCACACTCTTATCTCTGAATGTGTTCCTTGTATGGAGTTGATAGTCCATACCACTTGTTTGTCCAGTTTAATGCATACAAGGCTCCAATGATTATTTGATTCGTATGGCAACACCGGAGTTGTGACCTGAAGCATTGGACAGTGGAAAAACCATCTCTCCAATGTGCCATGAGGGGTGTTTTCTATTCGGAGTGGCACAGACAACTGTGGATCTAAAACATATACTTTAGTATGGGTTTCTTGAGGGAGTTGGCTCATGATTAAGCTACAATAAGAAACAAGGATTTAATTAGAGACCAAGTACCAAAAAAAAAAGGATCTTAAAGGTAGAGAAGAACACTTACTTTAGGCATAAATAAACAATAGAGTCTGTAATTTGTGCATTGGGATCTTTCAGAATCCCAATATCAACAGAATCTAGTGCTAATTGCCTAGTACCATCAGCAAGGGGAATGGTTGCTAACAGTCCTTCTTTCATGGAATGTAAAATATCATTGTTTCTTTCATTTAACTCTGTGATAAATTGCCCATAATTTCTCCTCTGGGCCTCTTCATCAACAGCAGCAGACTGTATCCTCTTCAATTTCTCTACTTCCAGGTGACGTCTTTCTTCTTGGTCAGCTCTGGCTCTGGTGTTTACATCATGAGTAACCTCATGAATCTTCACCCCATGATCTCGGCGGCCAGGTGGTATTAGCAATATATCTTTCATTTTGGGGACAATAAACTCATTAGGGATAAGGAGCTTATTGTATCTCCAATGTACTCTCTTGAGCATCTCACTGTCCTTGTCCATTATTGTCACCCGGTGAGCATGAGCAGCAACGTACAATGGTGATATCATTAAAATACTCCAGTAAAAAATCTTTTGCTACTTCTTGAAGACAGAGCAAGGCAACAGCCTTCTATCTCATTGTACCAGCACATGCTTCCTCACAAATTTGCCTTACTGCTCTTTGGAAAGGAAGTTTAGAGACACAAAGCTCAATACATTACTGAGATTTTCTGATCTCCTGAAATAAACCCATGTTTCTTTGAATATTCTTCATTCTTGGTCCCTTCAATATCTTCATTGGTTTACCTGAAGTTTTCTTCTTACTAGAAGACCTTCCACATGCTTTCTTTGCAAGCCCTGGTCCTTTCCCTGCCTTCCTTTCTGTTGCCTTGGTTCTTGCCATTCCACTGTAAGAGAAAAATGCAAAGGATCTCTCTCTCTCTCTCTCTCTCTCTCTCTCTCTCTCTCTCTCTCTCTCTCTCTCTCTCTCTCTCTCTCTCTCTCTCTCTCTCTCTCTCTCTCTCTCTCTTTTTATGGATCACGGCACGCGGGCTCATATTTGAGACGGGATAATAGCCTATTGCACGTCATGATCCACAAGTGGATGGAGAAAGATTTAAGAACTAGTTCATGCCTTTTAAGCAACAAGCCTCAATTTTATTGATGATCAAATAGTGTGTAAAATAGTAATCTTGTATCTCTCTCTCTCTCTCTCTCTCTCTCTCTCTCTCTCTCTCTCTCTCTCTCTCTCTCTCTCTCTCTCTCTCTCTCTCTCCTTTTTCTGTGGATCACGGCGCGTGAGCTCGGCTTTGAGCTGGGATAATAGCCTATTGCGTGTCATGATCCACAAGTGGATGGAGAAAGATTTGTAATCTAGTTCATGCCTTTTAAGCAACAAGCCTCGATTTTATCGAAGATGAAATAGTGTGTAAAATAATAATCTTGAGATGTAGTACACTCTGTGTGTGTGGATCACAGCGTGCGGGCTCAAAACCAAGCAAAGAAAATAGTCCATCGTGTGTCGTGATCCATTTTGTGACATCTCTCTCTCTCTCTCTCTCTCTCTCTCTCTCTCTCTCCCCCCATGTATCTTCCTCTTTCAAACCAAGCAAGCAATCAAAAACACACACACTCACTCTCTCTCTCTCTCTCTCTCTCTCTCTCTCTCTCTCTCTCTCTCTTTTTGTCTGTCTTTCTCTTTAAAACCCAGCAGACAACCAGAAACTCTAGCATCTCTCTCTCCCTCCCTCTCTCTCTCTCTCTCTCTCTCTCTCTCTCTCTCTCTCTCTCTCTCTCTTCTCTCTCTCTCTCTCTCTTCATCTTCAACAACAACTTTGGAAATACCTCTCTTGGTGAAATTCAATTGAAAGAAAACGCTTGAAGGAGCCTTGGCCTTGGTTGCAGAGGTTGTCTCGGCGGTAGGTGTATCTCTCTCTCTCTCTCACACTCTCTCTCTCATAGAGGTTGTCTATTTTGTTAGTTCTCTCTCTCTCTCTCTCTCTCTCTCTTATCATGAATTCAAGTGTGCATTTGGGTACTGTAATCCCCCCCCACTCTCTCTCTCTCTTTTGTTTTAGTTGAGCAATGTGTTTGTTTGAGGACATTGTGAATCATGGATTGTGTTTTTTGTTTGTATAGTGATATGAAGACTCCACCGCAAAAGTGCACCATGGCAGCAAGCTGATGGTGGTTCAGCTAGCATGCTTTCATCCAGTAGCAGGCCTAGGAGCTCCACAACATTGGGCATAAAGTCTAAAACTATCGTCAACAAAAGCATTGGTACATATCAACTCTGTCTCTTCAATTGTAGAAATGTTCTTTTCAATGTTTGTTTACTATGTCAAATGTGGTTTGTAGCAAGATATTCCTGGAGGATTCAATACCCCAAGAAAACTCTATTTTGCTACACACGAGAGGAGTATGGATTAAGCTTGGAGGGCAATCTCTACCAGAACCTCGGTGAGGCTGATGTCACAGATCAGGATTGGTTGTCGGTCTTCATGAAGAAAAGGGAGAAGGGCTCTAAAATCTTTCTACATATGATGCGACCTGAGTTTGTAGACGAATGCAGGTTACTATTTCACAAAGTCTACCAAATCATGCCAGCCAACAAAGAGATCACACACAAGTTTGCAATGTTGTTTGTGTACGAGTGATGCCCAGCTGCTCGGCAAGATCCTGCAGGTCAAAAGGTTGCATGGGAAACTTTTGGTGAACAGGTTTTGGACCATTGCAAGAAGCTTCCGGGTGGCATTGACAAGAAAGTAAAGATTTGGATGGAGAATAATGAGGGGACATCACTTCAGCCCCTTTGTCTTGACAATGTCCGGGCAAGTCAGAAAAGAGGGCAAAATGCTCTCTTATCTGGCAGCACTTCTCTAGTTAGTGCCTCCTTTATAAGCCAGCAAGTAAAAGCACATGTGGAGCAGATTATGGATGCAAAAAGGGATGCATTAAAGGTTTTGAACACAACATTGGATAATGTGAGAGTAGAGCTACAAGACAAGAACCAAAATATGTGGAAGATACAAGGGACATCTTCAGCCGCAGCAGTGCTTCAGGGGCAATTGCAAGAGGTCCAGATATTGCGGTCCAGCATGAAGGAATATGTCAATACTGACCCTGATTTTTTGGTGATTGAAGGTAAGATGGCTGCTCTAACTAGTGCACCCACAGCTCTTGGGGCGGATGCAAGCAGCTCGAACATAAGAGATGAGGTGGATCATCTCCAGGTATGTGTTGATCAAGTCAAGGCAGGATAGGTACTTGACATGGTACTCTCTTCTATTTAGGTGGTTTTTTTGCCATGCCAGTTATTTCTGTTTATGTGGTAATGCCCTAGGTACTTGACATGGTACTCTTTTCTATTTAGATGGTTGTTTTTGTCATGCCATTTATTTATGCTATGGTGCTAAGTGCCCAACCTACTTGACATCGTAGTTTTCTCTATTGTGGGGTTCTATCATTGTAGTAGTGCCCAAGGTACTTGGCATGATAGTTTCTTTTTACATGGATTTCTTTTTGTTATGGTGACATTGACCAAGTACTTTTCCATGGTGGTTTTTTTTGCTATGAGTGTTTGTTTTTTCCATGGAAGTTTGTCTATTATTGTGGTACTTGTCATGGTAGTTTTTTCTACCATGACAAGTGCATGGGTCATGGCTATTTTTCCAGGCATCATTTAATGGCCAAAATGCATGTCATGGTACTTCTTTTGATCATGGTGGTGTTTTTTTCATAGCAGTATTTCCTGCTATGGTACTTTAATTTTGCTATTGTTGTAGTGCTCAAGGTACTTTTCTACTATCCATGGTATATGTCATTACATTAGAGGTTTTTTGAAAAGCCATCTCTGTTATGGTGGCAGTGCCCAAGGTATTTTTTCATGGTTTTTTCTACTATGGCTGATTGTTTCTTTAAGGAAGTTTGTTTGCTATGGTGGTTGTGCCCAAGGTACTTGTAAAGGTAGTTTTTTCTATTAAGGTGGTTGTACGGTCATTGCTAATTAGTGTGTAGTGTCCAAGAAACATATCATTGTACTTTGTTTTTGGTCATGGTGGCTTTTTTATCATGACAGTCTTTCTTGTTATGGTAATAGCTTTTGCCTTGATGTTTTTAATGGAATGGCAGTTTTTTGTTATGGTGGTAGTAACCACGATACTTTTCTACCTGCCATGGTATTTTTTATTGCCTTGGCGGTTTTTTGGAGTGTCCAAAGTACTTTTTTATGGTAGTTTTTTCTGTTAAAGGTACTTGTCATGGTACTTTGGGCTGTAATGGTGCTTCTCATATCTAATCCCTGTGGGCCTTTTGTTCTTCACTTGTCATGCAGAAAGAAGTGACTGACTTGGAAGCATCAGCGAGTACGTGTGTGCAACAGATCAACTTTTGTGAGAGCATGTTGGAGCAGGTGAAGGCTGGTGACACAATGTTACTGCTTTCGATAGCTGGCCAACACTTGAGCCACTTACAGGCTACATTCTCTGTTCCAGGACTATGTGCTGCATGTGGTCTTGCATTTATGGCTTCCCATGTGGTTTGTGTATACAGGCTAGCATGTGGTCATGCATACCATGCTCTGTGTTTTGCTGCCTGGCTTGGATCAGAGACGGTATGTGCGGATGCCTCTTGCAAGAGTAGTATTCCAGATTCACTTAAATCAATGCTCCTGCATACAGGTTGGTTTCCGTTGCTCCTAATTCATATAAATCCAAGAACAATTCAGGTTGCCTTCAAGTATTTGCTGATTGCACAAGCCTGAACTTCACTGATGTGCTTGCAGGTTCTAGCCATATTACTTGTGTGGCACCGATATAGGATGACGTGCCAAAGGTTGTGCTACAAGCTACTCCTGAAGCCCATAGTGTGTACATAGACCCCTCTGCAAGCACAACACCAGTTGAGCCACAACCAAGCAAAAGCAGTCCAAAGGAAGATGCAACAGTTGATGATGTGAAGGCAATAGTGCAAGAGGGAGTGGATGCAATGCAGCGCATGGTAGCTGGTGATGAGAATCCAGATTCTCCCATCTTTCTGAGTGACATGGTGAAGGTGTCAAAGAAGCGCAAGAAAAATGGTGATGGTAAGTGGTAATGGTATTGGACTTGTCAACTTCTATGCAATGTCTGCCTCGGGCTGATGTGTTGTTTTATGACATCGGTGGACCTTCAAAAAAGAATAGACCTTCGGAGTCCACACATTCAAAGTAGCATGCTCATCATGCAGATGGAGATATGGGAGAGAGGGAAGCACCCAGATCACCTCCTGCCATGAAGAAGACTCCCGGAAAGAGTACTCCCCTCCGCAATCCTTCTAGTGTTTCCCACCCCCCCAAGCCTCGAATTTGCAAGAAATTGTGACTCTTCAATTGTAATACAAGAATATGTGATTCTTGATTTTGAATGCAAAAGAAACTTTTTTGTTGGCCTCTATGTTTTTGTTGCTTTTATGTTTCATAAGCGGTGTCTATGTTTTTGTCGCTTTTATGTCAAATATTGCCTCGTGTTTATTTTTCAATGTTGAATGCTGTCTTTTACAGAGTGTCCAAAGGAAAAGGGGACCCTCAAGCTGCCCGTAGAGGAAATCATCATCATCAGAGATCCCCCAAAGTACATTCCCCCAGCTATCTCCTCCTTGCCATATGATGATCCAACCCGATCAGCCCCCTCATATTAGATCTTAATGGTGTACTTTGTCTTACATGTACACCTAAGAAGTATGACCCTTCGTGTGTCCCCGATATTGAAGCTACATCATTTTTCAAGCATGAGGAGGCGGATGGCAGGTACCTATTTGTTCCGAAAGATGCATAGGATTTTATTGCATGGTCTGTGACATGGGAAAATGTCTACATATGGAGCAGTGCAATGCTCAGCAAAGTGGGCTCAATAATTTGAAGATTTTTTCCCCATGTTCACAGTTATATTAGTGGATGGGCTGGACAACAGTTATGTGATGTGGGAAGTTACTGTTTTGGTGGTTGAAGACCAACATTTTTCAAGATATTGTAGAATTTTTTGGCGAAGTTGCAGCGGTATGATACCAGCAATGTCCTTTTAATTGACAACAATTCCTATAAATGTCATTATAATCCCTGTGGTACTTACATCATAGTGCCTGGTATTGAGCACCACTCCAACTAATACTTGTCAAAAGATCTAAAGGCCTGGCTAGAAGGGTGGCAACATGCTACAGATCGCCGTGCTTGGCGGACACATTCAACAAACCAAAACCTACTGATGATGAGTATGTATTCACAGCAATTGCAAAAGGGTTTGAAAAGACATCGTATGATGCGTACTTATGTAGGCCACAACTCATGCCCATAGAGTGCAAGCGACGATGACGTCCCTTGATTTTTTAAGGATGATAGATCCTTTATGTACCTTTTGTAACTAAACTAAACCCGTGCAAGAAACTTGTATATTTATATGCCACTTTCCATGTGGAAACCATTTTTTGGCTTCATTTTGATTGCCATTGTAACTCATGTAATGACTTGATGTCAAATTAATGAAGATGTAATATATTCCAACTGGTTGGATGCGTTGTTTTTGTGTCCCAGCATTGAAGTGTTATTTTTCTGATTCAAGTAGTTTAAGACCGTTTAAGTGTCCAAACATTGAAGTGTTATTTTTTTGATTCTATTATTGTTTCCCAATTTAAGATAGTTACAATGTAAGGTACTTTGGGTTGGCATACCAAAACTTAACAGATTGTTATGTACAAAAACCACCCAGGGACTACCTATAAGGTACTTTGGGCTGGCATACAACAACTTTTACAAGTCCTTGTTTCCTACATAGTTTAAGACAGTTTCCACCTGTGAACTAGCTGTAAGGTACTTTTGGTTGTCAGACCTGTAAAGAACCTATAAGGTACTTTGGACTGGCATACAACAACTTTTACAAGTCCTTGTTTCCTACATAGTTTAATACAGTTTCCACCTATGAACTATATGTAAGGTACTTTTGGTTGTCAGACCTGTAAAGAACCTATAAGGTACTTTGGGCTGGCATACAACAACTTTTACAAGTCCTTGTTTCCTACATAGTTTAAGACAATTTCCAGCTGTGAACTACCTGTAAGGTACTTTTGGCTGTCAGACCTGTAAAGAACCTATAAGGTACTTTGGGATGGCATACAAAATGTTTTACAAGTGCTTGTTACTTACATATCTTAACATACAAAAACCACTTGAGGACTACCTTAAAGGTACTTTGGGCCAGTAGATAAACTTTTAGAAGTGCTTGTTTCCTACATATTTTAACAGAAGTGCTTGTGAACTACCTGTAAGGTACTTTAGGCTGACAGACTGGTACTTTGTGTTCCTGAATTGAAATACTATTTTTGTTACTCAAGTAGACAAAAGCATTTACAAGTGCTTCTTTGGACTGGCCTGCAAGAGGTTTTGAAACCTATGATAGGCTCCTACAAAAACCACATGTGGAATAACTGCATGGTACTTTGAATCTAATTACTGGTACTTCTACAAGTTACTTGGGTAGAAACCTATATCACTATTGGAATACTGTTGTACAAATTTTTGTATATTTCTACAGTGAGTTTGAACTTATGTGGCTCTCCTTCTAAGGGTTCCAAGGGTATCTTAATCTATCTAACCAAGTGTGATGCAAGAAGCACTTTTGGTTGACTAGCAGGCATGTAATAGATATGCTCGGCACCTTCCACTAGCTCGTAATAGTACCCCTCAACCAAAAAGCTCCTTGCAGAAATTATGTTTCCCCAGGAATCACTCAAGGCTCTTACTGTTTTGTACTTCTCCTGTGAGCACCTCAAAAGGTAGAAGTCAGCTCCATCTTCATTGGCATTGGTGGCAAAGGCATCACCGATGCATAGAGCATCACTAATTGCATCATGGTGCCCACCATACATCGGCACATTTGATCCTTCGTCATCGCTAAATATTCACTTTCAGCATTGTCACCATCCAATGCCTTAAGGGTTAGATACTCTCAGTTCTCAACATGTGTGTTGTTCAAGCATTGCCTCCAACGCTGGGACATATAGAATTCACAAAAATAAGAGAGAAGTCTGCAACGGAGTGCACACTTGTCACTCTTGGAGTATCCATTGACACAATGTATTGATCGTGAGCCTTCAACTCACTTGCAATTCCACTTCTTCTCCCTTGGCACCTCAGTTGCTTGAACCTCCCAAAAAATCCGATTCATCCTTGTGTGACCACTTTCATCATTAAATTTATGCTTCAAGAAGCCAACAACATCCTTGGCACACTTCATGTGCCATGCATCAGCCTTTAACTGCTCATGTGTTAAATCCCTCTTAATAACTGCCCCTACCCCATCATGCTCCCCTTTGCCGTGGCCCGAGGCAAAGAAACTCCACAACATTTCAATGCCAGTCAAACCATAGTACCTAAAACAATGACCCACCTTCAATGTTGGGCAGAAACAAATTTTCGGAAGCTTTTCATCAGAGGTGGAATAAAACCTAGCGTACCTTGACACGAAGAAGAACGGTCTAGATGGCTTGAATTGAGCAGCACATCCATCTGACCACACCTAGTGCTGCTTCAAGAAGTTGAATCCCTGATTTTGAAGCCAAACACTATGCAATTGCAAGCAATGTTCCACAAAGAGCGTGTCATGATCTTTGTATTCAAAAATGTGAAAATGTGTATATTTTAACACCTGGTCTTTCTCGTCTCAAATGTATGTAATGTGCACCAAGATGGTGACTTGTGAAGAGTACCAATGCATTGACTAGATTTCATTTTTCTCCTTTCTCAAATGTGTATATCTTAACACCTGGTCTTTCTCGTCTCAAATGTATGTAATGTGCACCAAGATGGTGACTTGTGAAGAGTACCAATGCATTGACTAGATTTCATTTTGCTCCTTAAATGAGTAATTTTCCGCAAAATCAATAACAGAGATCACTACATCTCTAGGAAACTTATGAATGCAATCTTTGAACTGCTGAGATTGCCACCGGGCAATAAAATTTTGTCTGATGTAAGTGGTCAGATGCTTTTGAAGAAAAGTTGTGAAATCCTTGCATCACATTTCCTTCACCAGAAGATCCTTGCGCTTCTTGCCTTGAGAATGGGTTGAGGAAACATCTTCAAACACCTTAGCAGAAATTTGGGTTGCACTTTCAAGTGTTTTGTTTGGACAAAGCATTAATCTCTTCAACCCACATTGAGGACATTCTCCCTTCAAGCACTAGCAACTTATGAAATGCGGAGTCCATTGGTTTTTCACATAACATACGTTTAGTCAATGTGCTTACACTAGTGTATGTGTACATGGCATATTCACACTTACTTGAAGACTCTTTTGGCAAGCATATAGAACACATGCAGCCACACCCATCGCCATGCATGCTTGTCTTACTGTGTCTCATGTGGTTGAATGCTTCCTTGAGATATATCATCTGAATATGAGCAATACAGCAGCACGTGTAACGGTCCTTCAACTTACGAACAAACCAAGGTTTCAATCCCTCAAAACATCTAAGTGAGATCTTGATGCGTAGATAATGCATTCCGAACCTCCTGTAAAGCTCACCCTATGCAAGAAAAAATAAAACCCATCAGAGGCTCAAACTTTTTTCAAAGTAAAACCCATCAAAGTAAAAGATTTGTGAGGTATTCAATGATTTTTTGTACCTCCAAAGTAACTAGAGCCCCTCTTTACTATCATGGTACTTCCATGACTACCTTTGAAAAGAACTCTATGGTACTTTCAAGACTACCATTGTGAGGTATTCTAGACTCTTTTAGAGATCCAGAGTACCTAAAGAGCCTCTTTAATGTCATGGTACTTCCATGACTACCTTTGAAAGGAACTCTATGAACTTTTTCTACCTCCAAAGTACCTAGAGAACCCATTTAAACTCGCATGGTACTTTCAAGACTACCTTTGTGAGGTATTCTAGACTCTTTCAAAGATCCAGAGTACCTAAAGAGAATTTATACTATCATGGTACTTCCATGACTATCTTTGAAAGGAACTATGTGACTTTTCTCTGCCTCCAAAGTTCCTAGAGAACCTCTTCACTCTCATGGTAAATAACTACCTTTGAAAAGAACTCTATGGTACTTTCAAGACTACCTTTGCGAGGTATTCTAGAATCTTTCAAAGGTCCAGAGTACCTAAAGAGCCTCTTTACTGTCATGGTACTTCCATGACTACCTTTGAAAGGAACTCTATGAACTTTTTCTACCTCCAAAGTACTTAGAGAACCCATTTAAACTCGCATGGTACTTTCAAGACTACCTTTGTTGGGCTGTTACGCCGCTAGCGGTGGCTATGATAGCGAGAACTCAACCGACAAACAAGAATGTCAGACGAGGACGGAGCTTGACCCGCAGGAGCATGGAAACAAATAGGTGGGTGTCAAATCACCTACTCGACCTTCTAATAACAATCACTACCAAGGGAATCAAACCTAAGTTCTCAAATACACAAATGACTGAAATCCGTACTACAAACAAATGCTATCCGAAACATGATCTAAAGTCATCGAATCAGCCTCAAACTCAAAGGGGGGTCTCCACACTAGGTAAGGACAATACCCTATGAATCTACAATATAATCTCAACCTGTAACCACTCCGTGCGGTAAACGCGTATGAAGACAGGCCAAAAAATTCAGGTGACCAAATTCCAACTTCGATGGTACTAATGTGTAGCTCTACTCGTTGCGGTTCTATAGATATATGGCACGCTCAATTCCGACACACAGGTAGGGAGAAAACTCACATAGAAGCTCGTGGGAGCTCACCTCGCATAGAAGCCGAATGCGCGCACACTTGGTATCGGTGCGTAGCTCTCGCCGTTGCTAACACAATGGCGGTATCGCTTCTCCAATGGCGGTTCCGTAGCTCGCGTAGCAAGAGGATAGACTCTCTCTCTCTCTCTCTCTCTCTCTCTCTCCTCTTAGACACAGTCACGACACTTCAAAACTTATCTTGATTAATGATTCAAAAAACTGTCCTTAGGTTACAATAATTGGCTCTTATACCTCAGCCTTGGAGGTGTGAACACATCTCTAATCTAATTACATAAGCAGGTGAAACTACTTGGGGAATACAAGCTGGAAACTCAATTGAGTCCCGCTAATTAGATTGAATCGGCTCCATCAAAAAATGAAATGTCGGAAAGACATTTTTACAATAAGTGTTTACAAAAATATGAGTGTGAGCAAAAATGTATAGGTGTAGTCCTCCGCTCAACACTCCCCCCCTCTTCGTTCATGTCGTCCCTGACATGACATCCTTGCTTTGTCTTTAGTGGAGTCCCGTTGATTTCAGCATCTGAAGATGTGACTCGTATCTCAGGTTTCCAATGGTTAGTGTAGGGCCAAATATCTTACTTTCATGAGTAAAGAAACCAGTATAGAATGCCTCCTCAAAGACCTACATGTGGAAACTCGGCATAAACATGATTCTCTGATAAAAGAGGTGTAATAATTTTGGAGATGGCTACAAGGCTAGATCATACATCATATCTGTGATTGTGTCGGCCTTTGACAACAATGTTGAGCTGGTAGCTTTATTCGACGCAAACACTTCAATGCAAGCCAATAATGTTCTGCAAATATTTTTTAGCATTTGACACGAAAGGTCAGGAGAGCCAGTAAAGAGCTTAATGGTGCCCGCTAGGGTTTTCACCATGTAGGCCTTACTTATTCTCTTTCCCACCTTCGGTTCTGGCATCCTGGGGTAATTAAGTCAATTTGGCTTCTTTGCTGTGATTCTGTCATGTTCTTGCCAACTCCTGACTTGTGGCACTGGACAAAATGTTTCATCTACTCTAACTTCCTTGGGTGACTCCACCAAATAGATTAGGTAGGTTGGATACTTTGTCAACCACCCTTTCCTCCATCTCGGTTGGGAGCTACTATCTTCTTTGATTCCTCCTCTTTTGTGATGTCTCCTTCGTATAGCTCGACATACTGCTCTTCTTCTATCCTTTTCTTTGTTTTCAACACTTCAAACTTTAGTAGAGGGAGGGGCAATGTAGGTTGCATCCACTGTTCTTGCAGCACCTTAGTATCCACCCCTTGAAGTCCAATGGAGAACAGGAGTCTTCGTTCCCACTCCATGGCCGCCTTTGCACTCTCCTATGTTGCCTTCTCTATCTGCTCATGCAATCTTTTTTCCTCATCCTCGGTAAGTCTTGATGTTGCGGTCTCGTCTTGTGCAGGGGTTGGATCTTCACTTGTTGTGGCTTCCCCAGTCTCTGGAAGCTCCACGGTTGCCCCACCTGTTTCTTCTTGCTGATCCTCTATATCTTTTATCACTTTGTCTTGCAGATCTTGGACCTGCTTTCGGAGGGCCTCATTCTCCACTTTCAGTGCTTGGGTCTCTGATGTCAGTTGTTCTTCTGCAGGAAATGAGCCCTCCGCAATGTGCAATATCTGCACTTGCTCTAGCTGCAATTCTCTTTGCAAACTCCGGATTTGATCTTCCAGACAGAGGATTATTGCTCCCTCTGGCTCTACTCCTGATCTGATAGCTCTTGGTGTGGATCTAAGCCTTAGGATTGTTCTATCCTGTAGCTCCATCCTTTCTCGTAGCTCAATGAGCTCGTCCTTTGCAGCTTCCAATTCCTCATTAATTATTTCTTTGGCTTCTTGTGCACTGGCCACCTCTCTTGAAGCATCGGCAAGTTGGAGGATTAATCCATCTCTTTCATTTTCTGCTTCCAGGAGAGATGCCTTGAGGTACTCTGATTCTTCTAGTGCACTCTCATATTTTGTTTCCATCTTATCTTCTCTCTTTTCTGCTTCTTCTTTGCTGTCCCACATTGCCTTTGATTGGGCTTTGATCTGCTGCAACAGTTGATGCACTTTCTGGATATCTCTTTCATCCTCATCTTCAAGATCATCCTCCTCTTCAAGCTCATCCTCTACCTTCTCAGGTACCAACCTCCGCTCTCTGTCGAATCGATTCTTGGTCCTCCTCTCCTTTCCTCTCTCTTATTCCCGTGTTAAGGCAATGCCATACACAACTTTGAGGGCCTCTTCTTGAGTATATCCTGTGTCTATTAGAACATCATATTGCTCTTTCTTCTCTTGAATTGGATCCGTTGCCTTCTCCTCTTGCTGTATTTCGGGCTTTTCTGGCACATCCACCTCCACTTCAGTAGTCGTTTCCTCCAATATATTTTCCTCTCCTTCAGGACTAGAATCTTCTACCCTGACCTTGCCCTTGTCACCTCCTTTTAATTCAACTTTAATGTGCTGAACTTCTTCTTCGGTGTATGGCTCTACTGGTTGCTGCTCCAATATAGCTTCTGATTCTTCATAAGCCTTGATATATTGATCGTATTGATCAATATTTGGTCTTGTTGAGCTGGCTCCGACTTTAGTTGGGTCTGGTACCCACTTTTCCTCAAAATCTCCTTTTAAAGCTCGCTCGGCTCTAAACTGTTCAATCAGCCTCTCCATTCTGGCGGCTTTCTGGCTCTTAGTAGCGGGTTTCTTCTTGGTCTTCTTCTTGAGGGGCTTGTCTGCTTCTTCTTCTGGCTCGGAAACAATCTCTAGCTTCCGCCTTGCCCTTGTTGACACTCTCTTGGTGACCTCTAGCTGGTCTTCATCTTCATCTATCTCTTTTAGCCATTGGTTTTGCGAGGGAGCCTTTGGCCATTGTTCCATTGCTCCGATAGCTTCATAAGCTATCTTAGTCAACACTCCGGCTCCCACAATGTACTTTGGCTTCTCGTTTTGCAAAGAAATTACTTGCTCATGTGTGCTGAGCATAATTGACTTCCTTCGGGATGTTTCTGTTTATTGCCCAAGTGATGATTGTGGCAATGGCATGTGGTGGTGTTGTATACTTTTGTGGTCTTTTGCTGCATATGTGTAAAAATTGGTTGTAGAGCCGGCAAAGCTTTGCCGCTCTCGGATCTGCCATGTCTTCATAGGTGGCATTTTGCTTCTTTGGCCCATACACTTCTATAGCTTCTCGTCTTTCTCTGACTGAGCTTCCTTTGTTATGCAGCTTCAGAGTATCTGCAATGAGCCGAGGAGTGATAACCACTTCAACTCTTTCCCCATCTCAGGCTGTGAGTGTAGCCATTCCGTCTTTCTGTATGGTGGTTACCAACTCATACACTCTTTGAGCGTCTACTCCTGATGGTATGGAAGTAAAACAACTGCGGAGATCTGCCCTTTCTAGGTATCTGCTTATCTCCTCTGTTCTGCTATAGTCCACCAGTTCTTGGATATCCATTGTTTGTCCCCGTGGGTCTCTGAAGTACCTTGATATATCTTTATCCTGTGCTCTTCTAACACTGCTTCTTCTATCCAAGTCTTTGTGGGTTTGAGAGTCTCTGGGGGAATAGAAAATGGCTCAGCTTTTGCTATTGCTTCCCTGACGACTTCCCCGAATCCATGGATCCTGTAACTCCAATTTCAGAAGTTAGCATCTTTTTTAGTACTGAAAGCCAAAATTAAGCTTTTAACTATCCAAATGACTTAAAAATTGAAACATAAGCTATTCACGGCCTAAGGATGCAATGCATATGGAAAAATATGACATTTGGGTGCAAAATCATGTAGGAGACATCATACGCGTATGATGTCTTTTGTGTCAAAATGGCTTGATATTGGTTGTGCTTGTAGCTGATAGTGCATACATCCATTCTATATGTCTGGATTTGTCCCATTTGGTCAAGTTATGGTCATTTTAGTCCTAGTCAGGCTCTTTGCTAGATATTGAGGGGGAATTGGATTTTGTGATCCAAATTGGATGAAACTTGGTGGTTGGCTCTCAAATGGCATGTAGATCACTTTTGTGTGGTGGTTGCAACTTTGAAATGCAAAAATCAAGTAGGGAGACATCATACGCGTATGATGTTTTTTTGGGTAAAATTGAACCATTTTGCATTGTAAGATGGGTTTGGCTTTATATAGGCTTAGAAAATGATTTTATGAAATTTGGGTATAGTTTGGACTAAAATTGGCTCTGGAGACATCATACGTGTATGATGTCTTTTGTGTCAATTTTGCATGAGATTGGTTCTGTGGGCTCCTCATATGATAGTAAAGGACTCTGTGTACTCAGATCTGGACTTGAAGTTGAGTATGATGAATTTTGGCAAGATCAAGCTTTAAACAGGGAATTTTTCGCTGATTGGGCTGATGGAGTGATTCCCTTGACCAAATGGTACAAAACTTCATATGTGGCATGTATTTGATATATATAATGGATATATCATGAAAAACGATCAATTTTGGCTCTGTATGTGCAAAGTGACATCATACGCTGTGAGCGGGATGAAAACACACACAGCGCCTCTATAACGACCCGACACACACTCTTGGAAAGACACACACACACACACACACACACACTATGGGGCACCACTCGGCTTAGACAACACACCTGGCCAAGACAGGGAACACACCTCTGGAGTGAGAGGAGAGAGACTATCCACTTGCCCACTCCACATAGACACACACACACACACACCCAAAAAACTCAGCTCAAAAGAGGATAATTTATGATGTTTAGATACAATTGAGCTTGGGCCAACACCAATGGGGCAAATAGCTCACACAATATGGGTAAAATAAGCCACATACAATCACAAACTAGAGTAGAAACTTCGCTCATAGGAGAAACTTACACAGAAAAACAGCAGGAAAAGAGTGAGTAATTTGGCAAAATGGATAGCACCATCGCATCCGAAACGGCCCAAAACCCCAGTCTACAATGTCAAAGTGCTCAAATCCGACCTCGGATCAGCAGTTTACGGCCTAAAAAAGCTCCAAAACGAGCAAAAACACACTTGCGCCTGTTCCTCCTCTCTTCTCCATGTTTTTTCTGGTCTTCTCTCTGTTCTTTCAGTTCCCACACTTAGATTTATTAGTTGGGCATCCTTGGCCTTTTAGATGACCTCAAACGGACCCCGAACAGGCCAAAAACTGACCTCGCAGTGCATAGTTGTCACCTTTTTGCATCATTCGCACACCTGGCACTCAGCTTTTTTCCAATAATGCATCTCGCCACCACGTGAAGTGGCCCCAAAAAGTGGTCCTCATGATGACCTTTTTGCATAAGTATCACAAGAAAACACCCACGTTGTGTCCGTACTTCTCTGCGTGCAAGTATTGACCCCATTCGGCCTCCTGACGCAACTAGATGCCATTTGACGCACCTGCTTACCTCATGTCGTCGGTCCGTGGATAGCTTCCTCGAGAAGTTTTACGCGCTACCAACTCCTCATTATTATAGAAAAAACACACTGGTATTGGTAATAGTGAAAATCGATGAACTATGTACATGCTGTCCTACCTATACACATGTGGGCCCCACGTAACCACCTGGCTCTAGAAAATGGACAATCCTTTATTCGATGCACCATGCATGTGTATGTACATATGCGCAATCCCTTGCTCCAAAAAACTCCTGACATAATTTGCCCACCCCTTAGCCTGCTAGAGCATTCATGCTCAGTAGCAGCAACACTAGTAGATGCTCATTCCACCTGGATCAAAAGGCCAAAGGCATATCGCCTGATTCACAAGAAGCGTCATAACACCACACCTGCATTTGTCAAAAATCAACCAAAATGCACCATAGGCATATCCAACTAACACATCCGCCTTGTCTGGAGTTCCAAAAGCATAAATATTGCATGCCACATTCAACCCAAACGAAAGAGACAACTCAAGTGACTCATCACCTGGCATCTTGGCTTCACCAGCCATAGAAGCAACCTGCAAATCATGCACCCAAGTAGCTAAAAGCATTATGTGAAGGTAAAGTTGTTGATATCCAAAGCACAAAAGTATCCCCGCAGCACACATATCCCTAGCATAGGCATCCACATAGCTGAGATTGGACTCATATATGCCAAACCCCTTCTCATCATCATAAGCATACTCGTCATCACACATAACTTTATCCACATCATAATCATGGCTAGCACCACTATCCATAGCTTCTAGCATGGGTTCATCAGTCTCCAAGAATACAGATCCCTGCTCTAAACCACAATCATGCTCACAAATCAGTTCAATCACTGCACATACATCAAAATATGGCTTCAAAACAGGCTCCACATCCAACAAATCCACAAAATGGCTCTCAACCTTGCCTTCTTCCCTAGTTTCCAAGGAACTAGTATCCAAAGATACGTGCTCATCATCAATAACCTCAACCTCACACTCACACCCAGAATCACAAGGTACACAAGTAGCCAATGCATCGTCTTTAAGACTTTTCAATCCTGTATCCAAAGCATTACTCACCTCTTTAGGCTCTTCCATAAACCTATCAACCTGCAAGACCTCTTTATGCTTCACAATAGACCTTGGGAAGAAACGAGAAACATCATAGGATAGGCTACTTTTCACTTGCTTAGGCTTAACTTCATCTTCCATGTCAAATCCATCTTGCACATGCATACCTGTATTGATACCATGTTCCTCAAGACGCTTAAACTTCCATTCCTTGTGCTTTGCAATGCATACTGCATCTTCAAAAGACTCGGGCCTCTTCAACTCAACCTCAAACCGCAACCAAGGTGACAAACCATCAACAAAAAAACTTTTCTTCAATGAACAAGGGGGGATCTCATCCTTAAGAGAAACACACCAACGAGTCCATAAATCTGTAAAACCTTGTACATAGGCATCAACACCTTGACAAGAACCTTGCTTAAGAGCATTGAGCTCATTCCATACTGCATTTGCATCTTCAAAAACCTGGAAACGCTCTAAAAAAGCTTCTATAAACTTGTCAAGACTTAAACCATAAGAAGAAGCCACTGCTTCTTTAGCTTCCAAATCCATGAACCAAACACGGGCCTCATCTTTCAAAAGCAATCCAAATAGCCTCAAAATCTTGTCCTCATCACACATATTGTTGCTTATGCATGCCACCTCGACTTGCTCCAGAAAGTCTTTTGCATCTTCACCACTTCTTCCATGAAATTCCGGATAAGAGAAAGCCATGGCTACCCAAGTTACAATGCTTTGAGAACCCCTTCGAACACACGTGCAAGAATCCAAGACTTTTGACTACCCAATCCCCATAAACTTCAATGGAGCTCAGCTTTAGATAAGGACAAACACATGCACATCAAATGAGTTTTCCCAAGAAGGCACACCTGACTTATCCTCTGATTTTGCCAAAATTTTAGTAGCATCACAGCATAAATGGCTCAAAAGACCAAAAAACCAGCCATCACAACTCGGAAAAATTTTGGCAGAGTTTCCCCAGAAGTAGAGTAGTGTGAACCCAAAATATAGACCATATATGTATGCATAAACTGTCAACAATAGAACCCGAGCATCAAATAGGAATCACTAGTACGTAGCCTATGGCAAGGTCACGAAAAGGTGCTCCAGCTACCTGTATCACCGAAAGGATCTCCATATTTGAGAATCCCCCAGCTCAATAAAACCTCACGCTATCGACCCTCACACAAAGGCTAATGCAAATCGCGTATAGTCAAGTCTCAAAAATGACTATCTTCCAGACCAAGTCTTAGAAATGGCTGGGAATGCCAAATAAAACCATATATGGCTCCACAAAGGCGTACCATGGCAGTTTCCACAAGTAACGTACAATCCAACAGACAATGCGCTCAAACAGTTGCCAAATGATGCATACCCACAACAGCTGCAAGTGACACCACTGCTAGTATATCACTATACTCCAGCCACCTGTACCTGTCTCTGTAACCTATAACCTGTAACTTGTAACCTGTAATCTACAACCTGCAACCTGTAATCCCCAATCTCGAAGCTCGAAGCTCGAAGCAGAAGGTACTCGAAGAAGATCCTCCGTGGGGGCGCCAAAAGAATGTGAGCGGGATGAAAACACACACAGCGCCTCTATAACGACCCGACACACACTCTTGAAAAGATACACACACACACACACACACACACACACACACACACACACACACACTATGGGGCACCACTCGGCTTAGACAACACACCTGGCCGAGACAGGGAACACACCTCTGGAGTGAGAGGAGAGAGACTATCCACTTGCCCACTCCACATAGACACACACACACCCAAAAAACTCAGCTCAAAAGAGGATAATTTCTGATGTTTAGATACAATTGAGCTTGGGCCAACACCAATGGGGCAAATAGCTCACACAATATGGGTAAAATAAGTCACATACAATCACAAACTAGAGTAGAAACTTCGCTCATAGGAGAAACTTACACAGAAAAACAGTAGGAAAAGAGTGAGTAATTTGGCAAAATGGATAGCACCATCGCATCCGAAACGGCCCAAAACCCCAGTCTACAATGTCAAAGTGCTCAAATCCGACCTCGGATCAGCAATTTACGGCCTAAAAAAGCTCCAAAACGAGCAAAAACACACTTGCGCCTGTTCCTCCTCTCTTCTCCACGTTTTTTCTGGTCTTCTCTCTGTTCTTTCAGTTTCCACACTTAGATTTATTAGTTGGGCATCCTTGGTCTTTTAGATGACCTCAAACGGACCCCGAACAGGCCAAAAACTGACCTCGCAGTGCATAGTTGTCACCTTTTTGCATCATTCGCACACCTGGCACTCAGCTTTTTTCCAATAATGCATCTCGCCACCACGTGAAGTGGCCCCAAAAAGTGGTCCTCATGATGACCTTTCTGCATAAGTATCACAAGAAAACACCCACGTTGTGTCCGTACTTCTCCGCGTGCAAGTATTGACCCCATTCGGCCTCCTGACGCAACTAGATGCCATTTGACGCACCTGCTTACCTCATGTCGTCGGCCCGTGGATAGCTTCCTCGAGAAGTTTTACGCGCTACCAACTCCTCATTATTGTAGAAAAAACACACTGGTACTGGTAATAGTGAAAATCGATGAACTATGTACATGCTGTCCTACCTATACACATGTGGGCCCCACGTAACCACCTGGCTCTGGAAAATGGACAATCCTTTATTCGATGCACCATGCATGTGTATGTACATATGCGCAATCCCTTGCTCCAAAAAACTCCTGACAACACGTATGATGTCTTTTTGGCCAAAATGGTACTTTTTGGGTCCAAATAGCTTGTGCATGTGTTGAACAACATTCCTACAAAGTTTCATTGAGTTTGGAGCTATTTTGGCAAATTTAGGGCCATAAGTCGGTTTTATGCCCTACTTTGCATTTTTTGTGTTTCCAAGTGGTTTTTCAATTCCAAATCTCATGATACTTTGTACATTGGATGTTGTTAGCATATAGAAAGAGGCTATGCATTCATGTGTTGAAGATGATGTGAAAATCATGCTGTGAGACATCATACGCGTATGATGTCTATTCTTGATAAAAAGTTTTTTTTGTTCAAAGCATGGTTTGTGCTAGTGCCCTAAGCCCTGCTAACTAGTTTTCAACCTTAAAAATCATCAGTTTAGTTAAAAGCCCCCTTTGTAGGCATTTCAGTTTCCGAAGTCGTCTTTTGGTGTTGGAGTTGATTTTCCTCGATCTTTCTCCTCGAGAGTTACATCTCGAGCTCATTTGAGGTGTTGGGAAGTCGTCTATGTGGTTGGACTCTACTTTGGTTCTTTCTTTTCCACATTTAGCCATTTGATTGCCCGAAAGCATCTTTTTCACCATTGGTAAGTGAAACGGATTTCTTTTGGGTTTTCCTTGTACACATGTGTCATTGATGACTATTTGAAGTTGCTTGTGAAGTTTCATGGCAGTCGGTCGTCAATTTTGGCTGTTATGCCAAAATGATGCTTTGTGTGTCTGCCGCCGAATCGGTTGTTTTGACCCACTTTTGGTGGTCCAAACCTGGAGATACTCCATGACTACATTGTCCTCAATGTTGTCAAGCTTCTTGTGAAGTTTGGTGTCGTTTCGATAACTTTTTCCTGTTTGCCACCTGTTGCAGGCTCTATTGACCTAGGGTTTTTTCAGTTGGTCTTTCTCGTGCTTTGAGAGTTAGGAACTCCTCTTCTACACTAGGGTAAGCCACCTATTGGTTCTTGCATGGTTTGGTTAGGCGATTGTGCCTCTACCTAGCATTCTACCCATTTTTCCGTCTGCTCTTGTTTCTTTGCTTTGGTTAGTTTTCGCGACAAAAGTTAGTGATAAGAATCAAAAGCTTATGGCAACGAGTCTAACTCTCATATCTGGAGTCCTCTGAGCTCTCGTAGAGGTCGTAGAAGGCTGTAGAAGGTCGGATGCTCCTTTGTGCTCTTTGCTCTCTCCAAGTGGGTAATAGTGCAAATGAGCTTGTAAGTGAAGTCAAAATACTTAACTCTGGACTTCCTGACTCACTTGTTACCAAATTTGACATGTGCTCCTATCTCGTCGTGAAATGCACTTTAGGATTTGAAATTTCTCAATTTGGACTCCGTTTGACCTGTTTCTGAGAAATTTGTCCACTTTGCCAAAATTCTGCCATTTCGGGCTTTCCGCAACTTTTCCCGAATTGTGCCCAATTTTTACCATGGGTTGCTCCTGTCATTCGGATCATCACCATCTATTCTTTTCTTTTTTCTGATCTTGTTTCACCTGTTTTTTTATTTTTATTTTACTTTTATTAAGAAAATCCTAAAAAATAAAGGAAAATAGAAAATTGAAACCAAAAAATTCCAAAAATACACCATAATTAGCTGGTAACCCCGTGTATATGTATATACACTTATTTGTGGTTTCTCGGCTTGGATTACCACTTTTTTCCACTTTTTGGCTCCAAAAACAAGCATATTTAGTCGTATTTACAAACTTAGAGACTCAAATTCATCATTTGATCTCTTATTATTGCAAAACAAAGTATATATAAGGGCACAAATATTATCAATATCCGCAATCAAACATAAAAAATTTGAAATCATGTAAGACACTGCCCTCGTAATATCATTTTCTTTGTCCTTATTGCTTTTAGTTCTTGTATACCTGTATACCTCCCCCCCTCGTAGTCTGAGTCCTCCCGGACGAGTATGAAGTGTTTGAGGGTGAAGCATTGTAGTTGTTGTGGTCATGCCTGGTGAATTCAATTGTAGAGCGCAATGAAATAGCAATAGTTGCAATAATGCCGCTCTTTGTTTGATTGTCAGGTTGTTGGGCAATATTTGGGTTGTCTGTAGTACTTGTGTTGTAGAATCAGTACCTGGGTTCTTGTTTACATTTTTGTCCTTTTTGATAATCCAAATCTGTTTCCGATTTGCCTGTGCTTTCCACAAACTCTTTGCTACCCAAATCTGCTTGACTTTAGGTTGTGATGTCTCTGTCCTTGAATACTGAGGATTCTCTGTTGATTGTTTTGAAGGGAGTTCCTGTTTACAAATCTTTGGAATCCAAATTTCCTTGCTATGTCTTTGTGCTGTCATCAACTTCTTCTGAATCCAGATCAGTTTCACTGAATTTGGCTGTCTGAAATCACTCTGTTGTCTGGTGTTGAAGACTTTGTTTTCCACCTTTGTTCTCTTTGGCACAACCTTCTTTGGCCTCCATACCAACTTTGAGTCTGTCTTTATCCAAGGTTGAGATGTACGTGTATTTTCTGCGGTCTCTATCCATGTCTGAGATTTCTTCTTTGATGAGCATTCTGGTTGTGTAGAAGTGGCTTTTGGTTGCCATCGCTCCTTCTTCACCTCTTTAGGTCGTTTACCCTTGTCATTGGATTCTTCGACAAGCACCTGCACGGTTGCTTTGGAGAACGAAATTGAATGACTTTCCTCCTCATATTTGATGTTAACTAAATTTGAGCACCAATTAATCATCGCATTGTGTTTCTTTTGCCATGGTTGCCCTAGTAACAATGGATGTTGCGTAGCTTTGTCTTCAACCACATAAAACATATGTGGATACACATATTGTCTTCAACCACGTAAAACATATGTGGATACACATATGTTGCGTAGCTTTGTCTTCAACCACATAAAGCATATGTGGATACACATATTGTTTTATCTGTACGTGCAGTACTATGCATCCGAGTGCTTTAATTGAGTGTTCTGAATAACTCTTCAACTCCTATTTGGCAATTTGCAGCTTAGTGTCATGTTTCAATTGTTTGTACAAATTGACTGAAAGCATGTTAGCTTGTGCTCTTGAATCCAATAGTGCTCTGGCTTTAATTTGGTTTGGCCCCACTTTGACCTCGATGATGGGCTCTACTTTGTCTTCACCCATTTCTGATACATTGACTGCGTTTATTTGTAAGGCTCCTTCATTGCGTTGTCGCTGACGCAGTATTCTTCTTCTCTCCATTCTTTCTTTTGCTTCCGCTTGCGCTTCCTCAACAATCTTTTTCTTTTTCTGAAGTCGCAGTTTATCTTGATGTATTTTGAGAAGCATGTCTTGGGTTAGTGGCAAATGATACTTCTTCAGTCTGCATCCACTAAACCAGTTTGGCGTTTCTTCTCCGTCTAATGTAGCAAGCTTGACGGCCCCGCTTGGTGATAGATCTTTAATCACAAGTGGTCCCATCCCTCGCTTTTTAAGTTTTTTTGCATGCTGTTTTAGAGTGTATACTAGGACAAAGTCTCCACTCTTAAACTCCTTAGTTCGTACATGCTTATTAAAGAACTCTTTTTGTCGCCTTTTCTGAGCGTAGATTGAAGCCACGGCTTTTAAGCGAAGCTCATCTAGTTTTTCAAGGTCGTCTATTCTATCTGAAAGCTCATGTCTTGTCCAGTCTAATTCCATAGCTACTCTCAGTGTTGGAATTAAAAATTTATTGGTAAAATAGCATTCAAACCAAAAACCATGTTGTACGGGGTCGTTCCTATCGATGTTTTATATGCTACCCTATATGCCCATAATGTCGAATGCAATCTCTGGTCCCAATCAGTTCTCGACTCAGATACAATCTTTGTAAGGAACGTGCATATGGTTTTGTTCGTCGCTTCAGCTTGTCCATTGGCTTGTGGATGATATGGAGCTGATTTGCGATGTATTACCATGAATTCGTCTAGAAGGATCTCTATCACTTCATTTATGAAGTGTGTGCCTCAATCACTCACAATTTCTATTGGTAATCCATATCATACAAAGACATATTCATACAGAAATTGTACCGTGGTCCTGGCATCAACTTTTTGAGTTGCTTTTTCCTCAACCCACTTTGTTAGATAGTCCGTCACCACAATGATGTATTGTGCATTAGTCCTATATGCTGGAAGTGAGATAGGTCCAACATAATCAATCCCCCATTTTGCAAAGGCTCTTGCTCCCATCATTGGTCTAAGCGGCATATCATCTCTTTTCAGTGGTACTTTTGTCCACTGACAATCATCACATTGTTTTACGTATTCCTCAGCGTCCATGTGTAATGTCGGCCACCATATTCCTGCAGCTAAGACAATTTTTGTTGTCTTATCACCTGAGAAATGGCCTCCACTTACTCCTCCATGAGCCTGCTTTAGGACTATCACATACTCTGACTCTGATGCGAATATCCTAAGTTGGTTTTCCTTTCCTCTCTTATAGAGTTGATTTTCTATTAAAGCGTAATCTCGCGCTTCTGTCTATACCGCTCCTTGATGCGCTTTTGAGGTTCCCTCTAGAAAAGTTCTGTTTGTGAGATATTCAACAATATAATGACTCCATTCAGGAGTGATCATTATTTGATACAAGGTTGAATACTCAGTTGGCGGTGATGGAGCAAAAGATGTCGTGCGCACACTCACACACCCAGAAAACTCAACACAATACAAGGAATTTACTTAAATTCCTTACCTCACTCACCACCACTCAAAATCTCCCTAAAAATTCTACCCACAATCTCAATTCAAACTCCAAACGCCTCGACCTACAAGCCCTTGCCTGCCCGCAGACACTACAAGGTGAGTCGAGGTGATCAACATTGGAAATCACGCTTGATGGTGACCAAAATACACAAGAAAAACCATCAAAAACCCAAAAACTCCAGCCACAAAAGTCCACTCTCAAACCATTTAAAAGCCTTCACCAAACTCTACTCTGTTGGACTCTTTGGAGTAGCGCCAACCCTAATGGCACCGATACAAGGTCACATAGTCTTGCAGACAGCCGCACCTTCTTCACTCAATTCCTTGCACACACACATCCATGGAAACCTCATAACTCCCATAGACTCTCCCAAGTGCAAAATTGAAGAGAGAAAGGTCTCATTCACTCCTCCACACACTCGAAAACAGGACGCGAACGCGACGGGACTGCACTAGACCACCTGTAGGAACCCTGCTTCCTTCCCCACACAGAGAGGTGAAAGTGCAAAAACTTGGCTTCCAAAATGCTCCTTTAGCCCAAGCACTCACGGAAGCATCACTGATGTGGCACTTTGATGCCTTTTCACACCTTTTTTGACATTTTTTTGACCCTTTTTGGCCCAGTGTTGGCCAATTTTGACCCCCGACAGGCATTTTTCACGGGAAAAACCCCAAACGGACTCCAAAATTCAGCAAATTTTGTACTCTTGATCCTCAATACCCAAAGCACTTTGCCACATCCCCACATTCTATTTTTGACCACTTCTAGGGCGGTGCATGCATCACCGCAAATTAGGCACCGTAAATAGACAGTTGTTGCATGTTTGAAACTTCTCGAGAGGGATGAGAGTACCCATACTTTTCACTTGCATTATTTACATTCTAGAAAGCTCAAATGAATTATCTAGAACCAAAATAAGCCACGTAGAACCATATTTAAGGCCCCGATACCCTATCCAGGAATGTACATATGCTCGACTGCCGACACGCAAGCACGCATATTTACAATGTGCACACGTTGCACCTTTTTTTGAACTTGAAACCACTTTGCAAAGCTCCCAAATGCATGTATTTACATATTTTTGTACATATGACCATGCATATAAATGCTACTTTGTACACGTCAAAAGCAGTCTATCGTCATTGCCCACCCTCTAGGTAGAGTTTTTATGCTCAACCAAGAGACTATTTGCATCTGGAACCACATCCCTCGCAAAATATTTCTTCAATCAATACCCATTTATTCTGTAGTGCAAACGTTCACCAAACAATTTTTCCAACTCATAGGTGCCATTATGAAATACATGCTTCACTCTGTAGGGACCCAACCATTTGTCCCTCAACTTATTTTGAAAAGTAAAATCCAAGCGAGAATCATACTTCATCACTAGATCTCCCTCTTTGATCTCTTTCTCTGGCAGCCTCTTACTCATTTTCTCCATTATTGTCTTTGCTTGTTGAAGATAATAATCACTGGCTTTCTCTCTATTCATTCGTAGAAACTCTAGAGAAAGAATTCTTTCTTGCAACTTGTCATTATGCTCACCTTGCATTTTGCACAACAACTTCAAGGCATCTAACTGCACTTGTATGGGCACAAGAGCTTCTTTTCCATAAACAAGCTCATATGGTGTAAATTGTGTTGACACTCTATACGCAGTTCTATAAGCCCATAAACACTTTTCCAAGTCCAAGTCCCACTGTTTAGGATGCTCTCTAGCATACTTTGATAGCATCTTCACAATTTGACCATTGCAGTTCTCAACCAACCCATTGCATTGTGGGTAGTAAGGAGAAGAGTGCCTATGCTGAATTTACAATTTCTCCATGAGAGCAGCAACAAGTTTTCCCCTAAACCTTGGTCCACGATCAGAAATGATAACCATAGGAGCTCCAAACCTACAACACACTTGTTCATATAAAAAAGAGGCCACTCTTCCTGCTGTTACATCTTTTACTGCTCTTGCCTCCACCCATTGTGTCAAATAGTCCACAGCCACAAGGATATACCTTTTGCCATTGTTGGTCCTCGGCATTGGACCTACAACATCTACTCCCCATTTTGCAAATGCATCAAAAGACATTATAGCTTTTTGAGGCTCAGCCAAAAGCTTCCGATTTGCAAACACTTGGCATTCATGGCATGACTTGCACCAAAAATAAGCATCTCTCATCATAGAGGGCCAACAGTAACCTGCTCTCAAAACACGAAAGACAACCTGATCCTTGCCTTGATGGTCTGTTTCTTCATGGCAGTGCTCCAAAATCAAGCCTATCTCTTCTTTGTATGGCACTTTTATCAAAATGATATCCTTGCCATAAAGCATGAGATCCTCACCTACCAATGTGTAGTTTCTTGCTTTTGCAACTATTCTCTTACGCCGAACCTTTGACATGCCCTTTGGACATTTCCCGTTACCAAGAAATACTTCTACATCTTGCAATGATTCCCTTCCTGCATACAAGGCTTCCTTGACCTTTAAAGGAGCTACCAAGGCATCCAACTTGTCCGTAGCCAAATCATCAGCTTCTTTATTCTTCTCACGAGGAACATGCTTAAACTGTATTTTCTCAAACTCATGCAAAAGCTTCTTGGTGCCATAGAACCACTTCTTCAAATTTTCTTTCTTAACATTCCACAAACCAAGAAACTGATTCATGACTAGCAATGCATCGCCTTTTGCAATGACCCTCTTTAGTCCAAACTCAACACACTGCTTCAACCCAAGGAAAAGCGTGAGATACTCGGCCTCATTGTTGCTTACAGTTCATCAAGATCGTAAGCTCTAGAAAAGATTACATCACCTTTTGGGTTCTTAATGACTACCCCACCACTTGCCTTTTGAAGAACTTTCCTGTATGCACCATCAAACATCATTGTATACGCATCTGTAATATCTACTTCCTCTTCATGATCATCCTTGTCCACCCTTGGGTAAGATGGAAGCTCCCCCCCCCCCTTATGTACCACTATGTCTGCCAAGTGAGCTTTAACAGAATGATCCACTTTAAACTCAAACTCATACTCTTGAAGTTCCAAAGTCCACTTTAAGATGCGCTTGCTAGGCTTCAAATGTTGTACTACATTAGGCAAAAGATTCGATGTGGTGAGCACATAGAACTTTTGGGGCAACAAATAGGTTTTGAACCTTCGACAAGCAAGAACCAAGGCAAATACCCACTGTTCCATTTCTGTGTAGGAGAACTCGCTTACATTCTTCATCTTGCTCTCAAAATAAATTGGCTTGAAGTTCCTTCCTTTATTTTGTAAGAGAACCGACCCAAAAGCTACTGACCCCACACTAATAGATACATAGAAAATCGATTGCAAGTCAGGAGGACTCGCAATTGGTAAAGCACACAATACCTCCTTGATGCCATCAAAAGCCTGTTGCATGTCTTCATTCCATTCAAACCCTTGAACTCTTTGACTCAATTTCTGGAGAGGATACACATACTGGCATAGCATCCAAAAAAAACATGACAAGTACCTGAGCTTATGCACAAATGAAGCTAAATCCTTTGTGTTGTTGGGCGGATCCATAAGCAATAAAGCCTTAACTTTCTCTGGGTCAGCTTCTATTCCATTTTGGGAAACCACATGTCCTAGCAAATGGACTCTGGCATGAGCAAACTTACACTTCTTTGGGTTGAGTTGCCCACCCTCTTGTTGAAGCCTTTCAAAACTCAACCTTAGATTCTCCAAATGTGTGACCCTTGAGCTATAACACCGAATGTCATCCACGAAAACACGAATGAACTTACCCAAGTAGGGACCAAACACTCTATTCATCCATCCTTGGAAGGTAGCATATGCATTAACCAGCCCAAAAGGCATTCTTTTGTAGGCAAAACAACCCCAGGGAGTAATGAAGGCTGTCTTCAATCGCTATCGAGATCTGAAAGTAGCCAGAAAATCCATCCATGTTTGAGTAACGTTCATGACCGGCAACCTGATTGAGGATTTCATCTAGGAAGGGTAGTGGATAATGATTTCTTTTTGTGGCAGCATTCAAAGGTTTGAAATCAACACATATGCTAAATCTTCCGTTCTTCTTGGGCACAATAACAAATGGAGAGACCCATTAAGACTCCTCCACTCAAAAGATGAAATCTGCTTCCAAAAGCTTCGTCACCTCTTCATGAAGTGCCTTCTCATGAATGACCCCCAACCTTCTAAGCTTTTGAACCTTTGGCTTAGCATGTTCTTTTAGATTGATTCTATGCTTGACTCCTTTAGCTCCTTGCAACTCTATATATTCAGTGGCGAATAGCTTTGGAAATTCCTTGAACATGTCTTCATACTCCTTTTTTTCTTTTTCTGTCAAGTCCTCTCCTAGCATGCTCCTTACATTCACTTTGGCAAGCTCTACAATTGCTTTTGGACTATCCTTCTTCTCCTTGACATTCACATCATGCATTGATGCTTCCTTTTCAGCACTTATCCCAAAAATATCAGGACATAATTGCATCAATCCTTCCTCTACACTTTCTTCTGATGTCGTAGACGACGCATCACTATCCTATGACGTAGTTTCTGTCGAATTTGTATCTTGCATCTCCAATAGGGGCTGTGTACGGCTCTTGTGCGTCTTCATGTTGTAGACAATGGTCCTTCCTTTCTCTTTGTCGGGGATGGTGATCAAGCCCATGCCCCAATCCTGCTTAGCACCAAGGGTTATAAGCCATGGCCTCCCTAAAATGATCGGATAAGCATTCTCACCCGCTTGCATCACATAGCAATCAACCAAGCACTCAATCCCCAAGACTTTTATCTTCACATTTTCAGCTATTCCAAGACACCTTGCCTTTTTGTGGTTGGCCATCCTCATACGGATCAAAGCATTCACTGACATCTTAGCGCCTGCTTCTTTCATGATAGCCTCGGTCATGACACACACTTGGGCACCACCATCCACATATGCTTGCACTTCCGTCTTCTTTCCCAACATAGCTTCAACTATTGGCACCATATCCACTAGGTGACCAACCCTCAAAGATGACACCATGCTTTGAAGGTTTTCCTTCTTGGAAGGGAGCCGCGTACTCACACACTTGGTCCACTGCCTCCTCAATTTAGCGTTCAAAACCACCAATTGACCAAGAGATATATTTGCCTTTTGATTTTGTATGTCGTCGCGACAATATCATGGTCTTCAACACCTTGGCCAAGGAGGTAGTCCTTTGGACCAATTTTCCTTCTTCGCCGCCTCTTGCTACTTTCTGGTTTGTCTTCTACCTTAGCCTTTCCTTTCCTTGCTCTTGTTTCCCTCTCTTCTTCTGTCTCTTTCTCCCTATCATGCCTAGCTCTCTTATTGGCCAAAACATCCACATCTTGATGCTCAAGGGTAATGATGTTGATAGCCCTACCTTCTCCATTTGTAGGCAACGGTTGTGGTGGTTGCTGCGGCGGTGGTGCTTCTAGTGCTCGCTCTTGATGATTTTCTTCTATTCTCCCTCGACCACGTCCATTTAAGGGGTATATCCCTCCTCTCTCTCGTGGTGGTTCAGGAAAATCAGGGGGCGTAGTGACCCTCTTCATCACAATTGTAGCATCTACCTTGTAGCCTTCGTCCCCTACCTCTCCCGGTTGGCCGCTCTTCTCTTTGGTTCCTATTCATTATGTTAATTCTTAATTCTTGCAACTGACCAACAAGATCATGTAGAACCCAGGCCATAACAGGATCTGGACCTTGAACCACTCGCTCCACTCTATCATCCGTTGTCACATGGACCATTGGCTGCACCACAACTGGCTCAACGTGTGTCATGTCTTGCTCCCACCTTCTGTTGATCTTCTTGATCTTGGCCGCAGAAATTTCCACAGCTCTTTCAAATGTAGCAGGCTCCTCTTGATCGACCTTCTCCCTTACACTTGGATGGAGACAATCCATAAACTGACGCACTTTAAAGAAATCCCCTGGAGGTACTTGGGATGCCGCCTATAATTGAACCCAAATTCCTTTGAAGTGTTGCAAAAACTCTTTAAAGTTAGCATGAACATCTTGCTGCAAAGCTCTCAATTTTGTCGTCGCTTCTATTGCGGTTAGTTTCTTCCCAAACCTGTCAAAAATTGCCAACTTCACCTGCTCCCATGTTTTCTTTTTGTCTTCCTCTAAACCTTCAAGCCACTCCCGAGCTTCTTCTTTGAGTGCCAGAGGAAATACATGAAGCTTTGCTTCGTCATTCACAATGTGCATACCAAGCATATGCCACTCGAAATCCGCAATCACGTCCTTCACATCCTCCTTCCCTGTGAACACTGGCCGACTATAAGCCATCTCTTCGGAGTCGCTTCTCCCTTGTGTGAGTAACTCCACAAAAGTTGAAGTCTTGCACCTCAACCAAACCACCACTTTTCTTCAATGAAGCTCAAACTTCATAGAAAAACCGCTTCACTTGGGTGCACAACCGGCAAATTTCCGCTCCCCAGCGGGATCGCCAAAGGATGATGGAGCAAAAGATGTCGTGCGCACACTCACACACCCAAAAAACTCAACACAATACAAGGAATTTACTTAAATTCCTCACCTCACTCCCCACCACTCAAAAGCTCCCTAAAAATTCTACCCACAAGCTCAATTCAAACTCCAAACACCTCGACCTACAAGCCCTTGCCTGCCCGCAGACACTACAAGGTGAGTCGAGGTGATCCACATTGGAAATCACGCTTGATGGTGACCAAAATATACAAGAAAAACCATCAAAAACCCAAAAGCTCCAGACACAAAAGTCCACTCTCAAACCATTGCAAAGCCTTCACCAAAGTCTACTCTGTTGGACTCTTTGGAGTAGCGCCAACCCTAATGGCACCGATACAGGGTCACATAGTCTTGCAGAAAGCCGCACCTTCTTCCCTCAATTACTTGCACACACACATCCATGGAAACCTCAGAACTCCCATAGACTCTCCCAAGTGCAAAATTGAAGAGAGAAAGCTCTCATTCACTCCTCCACACACTCGAAAACAGAACGCGAACGCGACGGGACTGCACTAGACCACCTGTAGGGACCCTGCTTCCTTCCCCACACAGAGAGGTGAAAGTGCCAAAAATTGGCTTCCAATATGCTCCTTTAGCCCAAGCATTCACGTTAGTGTCATTGATGTGGCACTTTGATGCCTTTTCACACCTTTTTTGACCTTTTTTGGCCCAGTTTTGGCCAGTTTTGACCCCCGACAGGCATGTTTCGCGGAAAAAACCCCAAACGGACTCCAAAATTTACCAAATTTTGTACGCTTGATCCTCAATACCCAAAGCACTTTTCCACATCCCCAAATTATATTTTTGACCACCTCTAGGGCGGTGCACACATCACCGTAAATCAGGCACCGTAAATAGACATTTACCGCATGTTTCAAACTTCTTGAGAGGGATGAGAGTACCCATACTTGTCACTTGCATTATTTACATTCTAGAAAGCTCAAAAAAATTATCTAGAACTAAAACAATCCACCTAGAACCATATCCAAGGCCCCAATACCCTATCCAGGCATGTACATATGCTCGACACGCAAGCACGCATATTTACAATGTGCACACGTTGTACCTTTTTTTGAACTTGAATTAACCACTTTGCAGAACTCCCAAATGCATGTATTTACATCTTTTTGTACATGACCATGCATATAAATGCTACTTTGTACACGTCAAAAGCGGTCTATCAGCGGTTTTGACGAACATGTAATACATTCCGTGACATATTCATGTGCACTCTCTTTCATTCTATGCCAGCAGACTCCCAGTTGTAACAGATTCCTGTACGTGTTTCTTCTTGAATAATGAAATGCACATTCATGAACATGTGCTTCTCGCAGATATATGTTATATTCTTCAGGATTGATGCATAACCTTAAAATGTTATTGGTTTCTAAGTGATACAACCTTCCTACAATCAACTGAAGATTTTTGGATTGCTGAATAATAACTTGTTTCTAGTTTTATTCTTTTCTATCAAACTCTCCTCCATAGGTTAATAGATCAACAACATCCTGAGACCACTTTGGTATCATTTCTATGTTGAATAAGTACGCATACGACATCCCGTCATCTACACCTATAGGGTCTTCTCCATTCGTCAACCTTGAAAGGTGATCAGCTCTGAGATGTGCTTTCCTTTCTTTACTACTACTGTGAAGTCGAATTCTAATAAGATGATGAACCATCTTACTATCCGTCCCGTATTGCATGGTTTGTTCACTAGGTAGAGCAAGGCTTGATGATCTGTGAAAAACACAAACTTATTGGCTAGAAGATAATGCCGAAATTTCTTCACAGCATAAATCATTCCTAATCCCTCTCGCTCCGTTTTTGTGTAATTCCTTTCAACATTGTTGAGATGTCGACTAGCATAGCAGATTGGAAAATCCATGTTTCCTTCTTCTGGGCTGAGCCAGGATGCATCCTATTGCATATGCCGAAGCATCTATATGCACATGGAATATCTTCTCCCAATCTGGTGATTTCAAGACTGGAGCAGTGATGAGTTGTTAACCCTCACGGCACACGGACACCCTATGATCTATAAACGTTGTATTATTTAGAGTCAGGTACCGGGCTTGTCGGACCAATAGGAAAAGGGTAAGAGTGATCGCCGATGAGAGGCGCACTCTAACTGGTACATTCAAGGGATTAGTTGGCTAAGCATGGGCTCCCAAGTGTGAATGGGGTTAGCTCATATAAAAGCCAACTAAACCTAAAATTCACTCATTCTCTCATTTGTGCAATAGAAGAGTGCTCTTGCTCCATCTCCATCTCCATCTTCTTCTTCTTCACCTCCTTGTGTGTGTGTGTGTGAGAGAGAGAGAGAGAGGGAGAGTGTGTGTGCGATCGAGCATTACGGAGGCACGACGGCGGCGAAGCGATTGAGCGCGGCACGACTGCAGCTTCTTCTTCATCGCGGCGAGGAATCCACCACGAAGGCGAGCGTAGAGCGGTGAGTGACACACCCTTTGCTTTCTTGAGCTTGCTAGTTTAGGCTTGTTGTGTGCTTGGAGCCATTTGTGGCTCACACACGGTGTATTGGCAAGTCCCTTGCTTCGACAGTGCGGCAAGGAGCGCACATTTTTGGCGCCGCTGCCGGGGATATGCCCTACACTAAGCTCGGTTAGCACTTTACGCTTTCTTGTGGTGCAATTTCTATCATAAGAAAGGCAGGGAATGAGTGTGTGTAGTTGTGTGGAGATTTCGGTTTTTTGCGTTTTCTGCGTTTTCTGGTTTGCACTGCACAGTTAGCATTTCTTGCGTTTTTTGCATTTTCTGCATTTTTTGGTTCTGTCAAGTTTCAATTTTTGCATTTTCTGCATTTTCTGTGTTAAATTTTCCGCATTTTCAATCTCTGCATTTTCAATTTTTGCATTTTCTGCATTTTTTTTATAAAAAAAAAATTGAAAAATAAAAATTTTGTGAAAAAAAAAATATTCGAAAAATAAAAACGCGAGTGAGTGGGAGGTTAAATTTTTGAAAATAAAAAACGTGAGTTATAAAAACGGACAGGTTGGTTTGTATAAAAGATAGATCGGGATTGGGATCATTTCCCCAAGCCCAGGCCCAGGTCCAGGCCTCAGTCTTATGATATATACTAAAGTCACTCTTATATATATACCCTACCTCCTCAAGAGGGAATGAGAGCATGTGGGCAAGTCCTCCACTCTCCTCCCTTCTCTTCCCACTTGCACCCTTAGACTTGCTATTTGGAGCCTAGTTCCCTAGCTAGGAAAAGACTGTTTCGGGCTTTTCTGGAGCAAAATAGAACCAAACGGAGGGCTGTAAAGCACGGCATGACCCTCTGACCGAGACGCTCGTTTTCAGCTATCATACGCTCTATTCTATAGCCGGGTAAGAAAAAAAGGACCAAAAAGTCAAATTAAGGGAAGACTTGGGTTGCAAAACATCCAAAAATACTAGGTGAGTAGCCTTCACGGGCACTCACTGACACTTCTAGGGGATCAAGTCATATGAACCTACGCTCTGGACGAGTGTTAGAGCACGATCACATTGGTAGTGCCTCTGTTCATACGGACACCCATTACCCATCCACGATAGGCTCTAGACCCTCAGCGGGGACACAAGGTAGCACCACCCAAGACCCTAAAATAGCCGCTAGTGATTCCTCCTCCGACTCAGAAATCATGGAAGCATACCCTACCCAAAACACTGAGAGAGAAGGCCATGCACCTCCCGAAGCTCCACAGCCTAGTACTAGTATGTTTAGCCGTTTCATGGAAACATTAGGTAGAGCTACTCGCTTGGAACCTGATGCAAATGAAGCACACGAAGCGGGTGGGAAAGTGGACTCTCCTTTCACATCGCACGTGGACCCCACACCCCCAAAGAGTGTCCATGTGGATATCCTGCCAACTTCTTACCAAGAAGGCCCTGTTGAGCTGCCTCCTTCAGAAGTTCCCTCTAGAGTACCGTTGGTGACAAGTAAAACCACGGGGAACAACATTGCTTCTACCTCACAAGAAACCGTTAACACGTCGACTCTAGAAGGATTGTTCATTAATGATCATTGGACATACGACCTCCACACTGAGGTGTTGACGGATCTACACTCTGGCCACGCCTACCATGTAGGATGGATAGAGATTGTACAATCCACCTCTAGTGCCAAGAGCATCGAAGATCAACAGAAAATGATCTGTAATGTTATCCATGGCATTTTTCAATCAAAAAGGCAAAACCGAGGGGTAAATATACTCTCAACTGGCCCCATGAGATTTCTGGATACGAGCAAGGCTCAACAGCCTACTCTATCACAAATGGAGATTCCTCTAATGAGTCTCATGGACCCATCTTACGTCATTTCACCTGGGGTCTCTATGCAATCCGAGCCTCCGAGCGACAACTTTAGCTTCCCTAACTTGGCTCAACCCTCTATTAAGGAAAACACAGTGGTCACTCCAGGGATAAGCCTGAGAGAGAATGTACCGATGACATCTACGGTTAGCGCAGTGCCACTACCTAGTGTCGTAGTACCTAATATGGGGCCTCAACCGTATGTGCCTCTAGCCCCTTATGCACACATGGCCCCCACACCTCCAATTGTACCACTTGTTCAAGCTCCTCGAGTGCCGCTCCCTAGCCCTTATCCGAGTGGACCTTTGCCCGGTTATGTTCCATATCCTGCATCATCCACACATATGCCAAGACCGGTACCCGTCCCTCTCCCACATATGATTCCAAGAGTACCTCCACCGGCCCTGCCTCCTCACATAGGTGACTTGGCAGCGTTTGCTCAAACCATAGGTCGATCTATCACGGAAAATATGTGTCATGCATCTGATAGAGAGCCTAGAAGTAAGGCAGTACAAATTGCCAAACTCACGCAAAAATTCAATGGGGACGAAGATGCTAGAAAACACATTGAAGTGTTTGAACAAGTATGTGATTCCTTAGGGGAACGCAACGAACTACATAAGTGCAATGCCTTAAGCTTGACATTAAGTGGGAAGGCTGGAGATTGGTATAGAACCCTAAGGGTGGACGAGAAAACAATCTACCCTACCCTTCGAAGGTTGTTTTAGAAAGGAGTACATACGAGAAGGTGTGCTTTGGGGTGTAGCATCTCAGCTACAGAAGGCCGAACGTAAGGAAGGAGAGTCAGTAAGGGACTTCATTAGTCGTCTAAAGCACTTAAACTCTCGCTGCCTTGTAAATGAGCGCTTCAACAATAACCAACTGCTTGATCGATTCATTCGAGGGTTGAGGAATGAAGGAATCTATAATGGACTAGTGATTAGAGGTATCACAACCTGGGAAGATGTCACTGCCAATGCAATCCAACTAGAGGACAACTTGATGATAGCAGGCATGAGGGTGTCTACTGACACGAGATCCACTAGCTCACAAGCCATTGAGTATGAACCCATGACTGGAAAGCCCATTGCCAATGAGCCAAAGGTATTTGAGACATTCTTGACAGACCTCACCAAGGCAATCCAAGAGTCTCTTAAGGATAATCGACCCCCTCAAAATAGTCACATATATCCAAGAAGGGAGCAACAATGGTGTTCCATTTGCTTAGGTCCACATAGCACTAGTGAGTGCCCTACGTTTAGAGTAAAATTTAATGGAACTTGCAACGCATGTGGTAGGTATGGTCACCAAGCTAAGGATTGTTTAATGATCAAACGTATGATGGCAAATAGACCACCTGTAGCCTGGATGGATGCGCCTCGAGCTCCTGTATTGATGCCTACTCCACCTGTTGAGCAACTACCGCAACACATGGTCCCTAGATCTCAAAATGTTGTACAAGCTACACCGCTACCACCTCCTGTGCTAGGACCGCAGCCCCCGCATCCAAGAGTCACCCCTATGAACCAAGTGGGTTGCGAGCCATCAAATGCTTATGCAGATGGCTGTGAGGAGGAAATAGACACTAGTATTGCCTACGGACTTGATACATTGGAAGAGTGTCCTATATACTACATGGAAGATTGTTGGGGGCAAGTCAAGCCGGTTTATCAAGCTGCTGCTCTCGCATCCAGAGGTCAAAATATCAACACCCAGGCTAGGAGGCCACCTCTTCAATGCTACGAGTGTGGTGGACCACATCGAGTAGCGGAGTGCCCTATTAGGCTGCAAAAGAATGCTGCACAGATGCAAGTGAATCAAGGGAGCACGTCTGCAATGCCAATACTCACATGTAATCGTTGTGGCATAGATCACTTGATTGCCCAATGCCCCTATAACCCAAATGCGCCTAAAATCACACCCCTGAATTTGGTCGAAATTGCTAGTGTGACATCGCCAATACCACCCGTTGCACCCGCTTATGCGATTACACGGTCCATGCTTCAAGGGCCAGGACATATCCTCGAAGAGAGAGATACCGCGTCAGTTATCCAAGAAAAGAAAAAGAAGACACGAAGGAAGAAGTCGCAGAATACGGAAAATTCAAAGCCAAGTTCCAAAACAAACATAGGAACAGGAGATGACCCCGTGTATATGAATGACCTCGAGGATGATTCAGATTCAGTCGAGACAATGGAGACTAGAACCAATACCACAAAGGGAAAGACCGACAAGGAAAACCGTAACATGGGACCAAATGAAAACCGAATGAGAGAAAACCATAAAGAGCCTCTGAAAACACCACAAGTGTTTCCAAATCCAATCCAAGACCCCCAAGATAAATCGCAGGGGCAAAAAGGGAAAAATCGTAAAAAGAAGATTGGGACGTACCCAAACCCTGTAGACGAGATTAAGCAGGTGAAACATCTAAGAGGTTTAGTGGAGGAGACTCAAAGGAAACTAGAACCAGAACCCATGCATGTCAAAATCCATGACACAGTGTTTCCCACGCAAGTTCATCCACCCCACATGAACCATAGACCGTTAGCCATATCTAGTATCATCCAAGAAGGGAGTGAGGACATGACATCAGAAAGTGAGCATACACCTTTCTTGTTGGAAAGGATGTTTAACGAAGGAATACCTGATCCCATTGAGGAATATGAGATTCCATCCTCACTAGTTCCTAATCAAGGACCTACACCCTGCAAAATGCCAATGAATGTTGCTAAACTAGTGGAATTCATGTCTTCTGAGGTCCGAACCACGATCATAGCAAAGCTATATGGAGATCCTGAGTTATTCCTTGCACTTCGAGCATTCCTTAACGGAGAGCTACGAACGGGATTACCGCAGTTTGCGCAACCAAATAGGGCCGACTCGATTATGATTGATGAGGAAAATCATGTGCAATCACTTGACTTAGATGGACACGAGTCCGTAATCGAGGTACCCATTAACGAATTAGGGCAGTATTTTGAAGGCGACGAGTCTAATGCGACCCTACCCATCACTACCAAGGGATTAACTATAAAGGGAATTCTTGATGGTGGTGCGGGAGTTAGCATCGTTACAAAAGATTGTTGGGAATCCATGGGAAAACCCCGCCTCAGTGTTACTAACATTGTGGTAAAGATGGCAAATGGTACCATAGCCAAACCTATGGGGATGCTCAAGGATCTTAAGATCAAAGTTCTAGGACACAAGGTACGACATACGTTCATTGTAATGGATTTCTAAACACCTTATGTCATATGAAATGATTTTAGGACGACCATTCATGAGGGAAGCACAAATGGTTCATGATTGGTCTAAAAATCATGTCTATTTGCAATTCCAAGACTCTGTCCTTAGAGTGGATTTGGTGACTGGTAAGGTACACCCCTTAGGGAGTAAAACCATGATTGATCATCGCTTTGACACGACAGTTCACTCGGCCCCACTACAATATTGTTACACTTGTAAGAAGGATACAGACATTGGCCAAGATTCTCCTTATATGGATATCCTACCTGGGATGACTGAGTCGGACAATGTGGATTGGGTCCACCTAGCATCAACCATAGACACTTGGGGAAATAGGGGGACGACCTGGGTAACACCTGAGGGGGATGAAATTCCTGTACCCTTAAATATGCTACAAGCAATGCATATCGCTTCCGACAAGACTCATCCTAATGTAACAAAGAAAACATACAAGTGGGTCCCTAAAGCTTCCTTAGTGACCATAGCTAGTGCTAAAAAACAGAAGCTTTGTAAGAAACGTACCACTCGCTCCAAGAAAAGTAAGAAAATGTTGCGATGGATCCCTAAATGACATTGCAACTTGACGAGGCACCTAGGGTAATAGAAAACTACTGGCAAAAATCCTCCCCTATTACCAACTGGAACAATTGGTTTCAAAGGGTGGTAAGGTACTCTCCCAGGATCAAACTTGAAGTGGTTCATCAGGTGATTCTTGAACACTGGGAGGTGTGGATTCTTTTGTAGCTTCATGGAGGTCCACTACTATAGATGGAGGCTGTGTAGAAGCTTTTACCTCTATGGATGTATTACATGAGGAGCTAGAAGCTTCATGGGACTCCCCCCTTCCTGAGCTAGGTGGAACAAATCATTCTTTCTTTGGTACCCAAACTAGCTCGGGAGCGGGTGTGTAGCATTCTGTGATTTTTTTCTTTCCACGATCATTGATTCGTTTTGGAGATACGGGATTGGGCTCACTTGGGTCAGGTGATAGGTAAGAGCACAATCTACGTTTTGGCACCCAGATTTGATCATTTCCTTGAAGCCCAAGGCTACTATCAAGGAAATGATCAAATCTGGGTGCCAAAACGTAGATTGTGCTCTTACCTATCACCTGACTCAAGTGAGCCCAATCCCGTATCTCCAAAACGAATCAATGATCGTGGAAAGAAAAAAATCACAGAATGCTACACACCCGCTCCCGAGCTAGTTTGGGTACCAAAGAAAGAACGATTTGTTCCACCTAGCTCAGGAAGGGGGGAGTCCCATGAAGCTTCTAGCTCCTCATGTAATACATCCATAGAGGTAAAAGCTTCTACAGTGCCTTCATCTATAGTAGTGGACCTCCATGAAGCTACAAAAGAATCCACACCTCCCAGTGTTCAAGAATCACCTGATGAACCACTTCAAGTTTGATCCAGGGAGAGTACCTTACCACCCTTGCAACTTGACGAGGCACCTAGGGTAATAGAAAACTACTGGCAAAAATCCTCCCCTATTACCAACTCGAACAATTGGTTTCAAAGGGTGACAAGATCATTTCAAACGGTATGATCTACCCAAGGAAGGGGGGAGTGTTTGTGGACATCCATCATTCACTTGCTTCTCTCTCAACCTTTCTCCCTGACCTCTTAATCTCCGATCTTAGGGAATGTACATATAAAGCTTTATACTCACAAAAAAAAATTAAAAATAAATAAGGAGCAAGAGCAATTAGCAAACGAGTATGCACATTAAAAGTCAAAACATTGACTCAGACCTACACATTCACATCTGGTACAGTGCAACAGAAACCTATGCCATTAAACACGTTTGATCCTCATCACTTGAGTGATGGAGGGTAGGTAAGATTAGTACGATAGGAGTGTTTCTGTTTTAGAGTTGAGTGATTAGCAAAGTTCTCTTTTTCCACTAATGTGCCTCCTGGAGGTATTCCTTTTGTTTCCTAGTGTGTACAGGAGCGGGTTGCTATTGATAGGATTTGGACCTTCATGGAACCTTTCTCTCGTTCACACTTCAAATCAAGCGCAACCATCGACACAAACAGGTGTTTCTTGTCCATTAGCATTGCCCTTATCTTTTTGCATCCATGTTTGTCTGCTTTGATTGTGATTGGTAGCATAATATTCAGCGCATTGGCTTAGTATCAAACATTTAATTCAATGTAATGTTTTGTCATAATAACTTGTCTAGGTGTAAAAATCAAGCAGTCCGACTAAGCTAGTTTGACCAAGCTAGGTATTAGAAATCTTCTCTTAATACCATGGGGAATGCCTTCCTAATAAGCAATGGTTACTTAGGTTCTTAATCCGATTTAAGCAGCATTGTATGAAATGTACTAGGGCTTTCTAGTGGGCTTAACCCTAGTGACCTTTAGCTTAAGTATTATAAAGGGAGTTTACTAATGTGATGAGCCTGGGGAGGGTAACAGTGTTATATGACCCCCCAAAGTTACAAATTAAAATGATGAAAATGAACAAACAAAAAATCAAAGTGCCACAATGTAAAATTTTAAGCTGGAAGAGAAATCCCTGCTTAAATTGGTACTTCACTCACATGTATCGCCTATGGTACTGGAGCCCTAGAGGTTCCCAGTGTGGGTGCTTTTCCTTGAAAAGCAAAAAACCCAAGGCATACAAAATAAGCACACACATCATAATTGAATCAATGTGAAAAGACTTTGGGGGGTCAAAGAAAAAGTAATCAGTCAGGCGATGATTTCATGAGAAATTCCTTTTATGGTAGCTTAACTACAAGGTCTTCTAGATATAGCCTCTAGTCAGCCCTTGAACATGAATACTTGGCTCTCGCGATTAAACAACTTAATTGACCACTGAAAATTAAGAAGCTTACCCATGGTATTAATATTCGATCTCTAGTGCTTTTCGACCGTCAAATTAGCGACCCCAAACTTGTTTAATTTTTTACCTTTACATCTGTTTATGCATTTTATTACATTGCAATTTAATGTTCATTGCTAACAAATTGTTTGAAATTCTTTTACCAATCAATTTGTCTACCTAAAACTGCATATGCTTTTTAAGAGAATGCAATTACTGTGCCAATGTTGTTTGATTTTGCAGTGACTGAAGAAGGCTAAGGACATGCATCTCAAATGCTCTTCCACCTCGACGAACCAGCTTCAACTCAATAGCTTCCGAGGACGGAATCTACATCAGGAAGGGGGGCATGTTAACCCTCATGGCACACGGACACCCTATGATCTATAAACGTTGTATTATTTAGAGTCAGGTACCGGGCTTGTCGGACCAATAGGAAAAGGGTAAGAGTGATCACCGATGAGAGGCGCACTCTAACTGGTACATTCAAGGGATTAGTTGGCTAAGGACGGGCGCCCAAGTGTGAATGGGGTGAGCTCATATAAAAGCCAACTAAACCTAAAATTCACTCATTCTCTCATTTGTGCAATAGAAGAGTGCTCTTGCTCCATCTCCATGTCCATCTTCTTCTTCTTCACCTCCTTGTGTGTGTGTGTGTGAGAGAGAGAGAGAGAGGGAGAGTGTGTGTGCGATCGAGCATTACGGAGGCACGACGGCGGCGAAGCGGTTGAGCGCGGCACAACTGCAGCTTCTTCTTCATCACGGCGAGGAATCCACCACGAAGGCGAGCGTAGAGCGGTGAGTGACACACCCTTTGCTTTCTTGAGCTTGCTAGTTTAGGCTTGTTGTGTGCTTGGAGCCATTTGTGGCTCGCACACGGTGTATTGGCAAGTCCCTTGATTCGACAGTGCGGCAAGGAGCGCACATGAGTGCCTCTTTCAGTTTCTTGAAGGATTCCTCACACTCCTTTGTCCATTCGTAATTCACTATTAGTATGTAAAGTGGTTGGCCTATTATAGCATACATGTAAATGAATCGTCTATAATATTCACAATATCCCATAAAGCTCTGCACTTGTTTCACATTGGCTGGTCTAGGCATATCCACTATTACTTTTATCTTTTTCATATCCGTGGATATTATATTATGTGAGACAAAATGTCCCAGAATTCTGCCTTGTCGGACCATAAACACACACTTCTCAGGATTGAGACAAATGCGATATGTCCTACATTTCTTGAATACCTTTCTTAGGTGTTCTAGATGCTCATCTCTCAGAAGAGAGTGTACACACAAATCATCCATGTATATTTCTAGAAACAACCTCAAGTACTCTTTGAAAGCATGAGTCATCAGCCTTTGGAATGTTGCGGGAGCATTAGCTAAACCAAACGGCATAACTCGATACGCATAAATTCCCCACTCTGTTGCAAAAGCTATTTTGTGTTGATCCTCTGGTGCAATGGAATGATGATTATATCCTGAAAATCCATCTAGAAAGGAATATGCTCTTTCTCCCGATACACGTTCTAGACCATGATCAGTTATCGGCAAGGGATAATTGTCCCTGATTGTCGCAACATTTACTTTCTTCAAATTGACACACACTCTGAGTTTCCCGTTTTTCTTAGGCACTACCACAATCAGAGATACCCAATCCGTGTGTTCAATCTCATATATGAATTCAACTGCCATGAGCTTGTCTAATTCCTCTTTGATTCGCTTAGAAAACGTGTCATTATACGTGTACGATCTCTGTTTGCTAGACTTAACGTCTTGTTTCAAAGGAATTGTATGTTGGCATATTGATGGATCGACTCCTTTCAAGTCCTTGTACGACCATGCAAACACATCCATGTATTCTCTGAGAAGACTCAAAAGTCTCTCTTCTTCTTTCGCTGACAAATCTGTAGCTATGTATACCGGTCTCGGTTCCTCTCCTGGAGCTGCTAAATCAACCTTTTTAGTGTCCTCCGGTCCATCATAGGATTCGTTCTCCTTTCTTTCTCTGATAGGCTAGGTTAATATCACCTTCCTATCCTCTATCGTAAATTTCCTGTAGTGAGAGGGAACATCCATGTTTCCCTTGACATTGGCATTTTCGTCCTCACCACTCTCGATTTCAGTCGTCCAAACTTCTTTCAGAGTTTTCTTTAACTCTCTATACTTGTTTCGGCGTTCTAATTTGGACTCTTTGTTTTCCTTGTTTCTAATGTTCTTTTTCGCTTTATCTGTTTCAGTTTTCATTCCAATGGGTTGAACTCGATTTCTTAAGCTTCGTTTGTCTTTTCGTGAGCTCATTTCCACATTTCCTTTCATTCTTCCGGAAATCTTGTCCTTGACACAATCTTCCACCTTTACTAGCATTAGGAATTGGTTTTTCCCTCTTATCCTAGGCATCGGAGTGTTTCTAACCCCTTTCGTTTTTCTGTTTTCTCTGTAGCGTTTCTGGCGTTTTTCAGTCTGATTTGGGAAGTCGTAGAATCTGACATCCTTTATGGTTTCCTCATTCTCGCTTGAGTTGTCTGTGGACTCATTGTCAGCTTCATTTCCCCATTCTGGATGATCGGGAATGTCGTGAAACATCTCCTCTTCCTCTCTGTTGTCTGGTGTATCAATCTTTTCAGTCTCCTTTTTGAGTACAGCTCTCATCATGAAGTACGGAACCACATCATAGCCATCTTTATCATAGAACTTCATTGTGGGACCGTCTGGAATTGCACAAACATCTAGGGTTGCTAGAATGTGTGTCCATTCTAATGGTTCGAGTGCATCCTCTGGAAAGGGTTCACCTATATAATTTTCGTCTTCAATTTCCCTTTCTAAAACACATTCTTCGCGCTTCAGACTTCCACAGTTCGAAGCTCCACACATCCGTAACTCTTTGGGTTTGCCTAACCAAGCTAGAAACTCTGATCCTGCCAAAGTAGCTGAATCAAACTCTTCAACCGGTGTTCGGTTCACATCCTTGTAGGTATGGTCTTTTAGGTTCACGCGAGTAGTGGTTTCCATATGTTTCAAGTATATGTGGTCATAACCCCAATCCTGGACCATTTTCAACTGTCTCATGAACGGTCTTCCAAGTATAATATCATAGTTATTCTCCTTGACAAAGTCAACAATAGCAAAAGTATGCTCGTATTCAATTCCGCAAGAAGTCACTACAACTTTCTCTAACAGTCCCAAAGGTCTCTCCATATGTCCGTCCGCTAGTTGGAGTTTCAACCTCGTTTTTTTGATCGCCGGTTTTCCCCAATTTTTCCAGATTTCTTTCGTAGCAATGGCTACTCCAGCCCCACTGTCAAGTATTGCCATCATGTTAACTCCCTGGAATTCAACTGGTAAGGTTGTATTCCCCTCTTCGCCTTCGCAATACTCTCCGACCTTGTTCAAAGGTACAAGCTTAGCATTTTTTTGTGGCGTACTCAGCTCTCGTATGCCCTCTTGCAGTTTTGATGTTGGGTCTTTTATCTCGAATTTCTCCAAGCATTTTCCTACAGTTGCCCACATGTTTGGTCGTAGTCTCAAAAGCTCAGCTAGGGTGATAGTGCATGTCACTGGTGTTGACAAAATCTCTATCAATCCTTGCGAATCTATAAATTTTTCTGAAGAGATTCCTCGTGAGGGAAGCACTCTAATCTCAGATTTTACTTCGGATTCTCCTAAGTATGAAGGTAAGGTTTTCAGCGAATGAGGTTTACTCTCTACTGTTCTAACAGAGCCTCCATCTCCCTAGTAAGAATGCAGATCTAAGTCCATTTGAGATCCTGCCTCAAATTCCTCTATGAGGGGATTCCTGATGTCCTTTTCCCCATTAGTTTGATTAGCTTGACAACTCAGCTTGTTTGCAAAGTTTGCCTCTCTCATTTGTTTCCAAAACTCATTGTAATCCTCATCTCTTCTGTAAGACCTCTGTATCACAGGATGAAAACTCTCTATTTCTTGATCTGTGGTGTTCATAACTATACGTTCATCCCCATGCATATTTTTAGGCTTTTGTGCACTGTTAGGCTTTCCAACTACCCGTGAGAGGATAGTCTCTTGATGAAATGTGTTTTCTGTTCCACAATTCATTGGCTCTCTAGGTGGTTCTAACAAGGCTTGTGCAATCTCGATCATTCTCTGACACATTTCGAGTATCTGCTTTTCCAATTCTGCGTTTGGATAGGTCAACCACCATTGTTCTTGTGTTTGGTTGCTCTTTAATCTCGCTTCGTAAGCTCTCATCAGCGCATCCAATGGTTCGTGTACTTTGTCAACTAACACTGATCCCCCTCAGCTCACACTCGTTGTCTCTTTGACACTCTTCACTTTTGACTTTTCAGAGTCCATTTCCTGTATTCTGTTTTGACTCTCAAGTTTCTCTAATCTGTCTTTTGTTTGTTTTAATTCCTCAGCTAGAATCGCGTCTTGTTGTTCTTTTTTCAGCTTCATGCGTGCTTTCCTAGATTTCCATGTGTTTCTATGGCTTCGTCGTCCTTGACTTGCCAATTCCGTCTCTGACTTTCCAATCTCTGGTTCTCTATTGGTTTTCTTTGCTTGAGCTCTAGTCACAACTTGTGTTGGTATCTTGGTTTCATTTTCAGACCCAGTGCTAGTAGGAATCGACTCTAGCATGTTCAATGTCGTCTTTTGCACTTTGTTGGGATTCTTTGAACAATCCTCAATGAAGTGAGTGACACCACACTCTGTGCAATATGCATTTATTCTAATGATCTCTATGTGTGGACAAACATTCATCAAACGGTCACCTCCACACTTATAACAGGGTCCCAATGCAGGTCTTGGTGTCCCTTGATTTGTTCTTTGTGGGTAGGCTGGTCTTTGGCTTGACAACCCCCCATGAGCTATGAACATAAGTGTTCTTGTGTCCAAGTTATACCTCTCTTCATCTGAGGCATGTGCGGTTGTTGGTGGTCCAACATTTCCTATCATGCTCCAAGGTTCTGGTTGTTTTGGTTCTTCAGGTGGGTAATACACAGTAGGAGCCATGGGTGCACCGGAATCTTCGTAATAACTCTGAACAGGCACTAAAGCTCGTTCTTCCTGATTCTCTAGGGTGGGTGCATATCTAATATCCACTGGTCTCAGTCCTGGTAAGGGTGGTTGTTGTCCCAATACCGGTTGTGGCCTTTCTATCCCCATAGGTCCTGGTACGTTTCCCGTTGGGTATCTAGGTACTGGATGTACTTGAGGTGGTGCTATTTGAGTTGGAGGTGCATAATGACGCTCCTTCACATAAACCTTGTTGTAATATCACTCTTCTATTGAATGACTCATCCATTTTTGTTCGATTGCACACCATTTCGTTAGTTTTGGCATTGGTTTAGGGTATGGTGCTAATCTCCTTATAGCATCTTCTATCATTTGTTCCATGTTCGGCACTGTTGTTGTTTGGACATTCTTCTTAGTGGTGGTCTCACTAGCTATGGATGATGAGCTACTAGATGCGACATCCATATCCGTTGTCACCTCTCCATAAACAACACAATTATCCACTAAGTACAATGCTTCTCTGGTCACTTGCTCAAAACTTGTACAAGCCTTGAGGTGCAAGTATTTCTTGAGAGTGTCATTTCTCAGCCCTTCTATAAAGAGGACAGATAGTCTATCATCTTGCGGTCGTTCCCGTACTGGACATCTCTCTATGTATTGTTTGAAGCGAAGAGAAGCTTCCTTCACCTTTTCTTGCTCCTTCTGTTTGAAAGCATATATTTGGGATACTGTGTTGTGTTTGATCCCTCTTTTCGAAAATTCCTCGGCAAACTCTCGCAGCAAGTGGTCAATGTCATGGAAATCTCCACCATTCAGTGGTTGAAACCATGTCAATGCCGTCCCTTCTAAAGTAAGACCAAATCCTTCGTATTGTGTGTGGAAATCTGTTATCTGCTCAGCTCTTAAGACTTGGTTAAAGAGTGAGACATGTGCATATGGATCTCCTGAGGCACTATACTTCTTCGGCATACACTTGGCCACTTGAGATGGTCTCATGCGTCTATTGTCTTCCACCAATCTCATTGCTCCTGTATCCCGACTAAAACTGTCTCTTGTGTCATGGACTTCATGGGCTGCTCCCTTGCCACGAATCTACTACTAGGAGGCAAATGTGATGGTGCCGCTGCAAACATTGGACCTACCGTAGTATGTGTAGAGAATGAAACTGCACTACCTCGATTCGTAGACATTGACTCTCTAGAATGTAATGTTCCCATTGGGATTGGGATAGAATAATGAGGTTGACTGAAAGATTCAGTTACATGAGTCCTCTCTCTACCTGTTGCCATCAGGTCTGGCATGACAGTTGTAGGTGCTGGTCTCAATGGGCTTGGAGTGACATAATAATGGTGGATTGGTCCCCCAAATTATGTGTATCCTTCCAACTCCTTTTTATCAATTGATGCATATCGTCTTCCATACTTGTCGTATGCGCCAATCTTCGTTTCTGATCCCTCTGTGTAGGTAAAGACATAAAGTCTTTTCCGCTCTGTCAACTCATCAACGTAGGGTTCCTCGCAACTATAATAGAGATTTTCCTCTCCATTATTATACTTGTATAACCCCACATAGACGTTGTCTGTGTTGATTCTCAAATTTTCGTTTTCTCGTCTTAATCTAGCATTAGGGAAGCTCATTGTTGGTGCTTTCTCTCTGGGTTCTTCATCTACTTTGGCTTTCGTGCCCATCAATCCCCACTTGTCCACAATGTTAGGATTCAGGACTACCAAGTACATGATACCTTCATCATCTAGGTACCTATCTCCGCTATAGCTCACAGGCACTAAGTCCTTGAACTCACTTGTTCTATCTTCTATTTTCACATAGTAGCGGTCCATACCATCTTTGTAGATCTTGGCACCTTGCTTGTTGTCATATTGATACTTGATGAACAATAGGTTCATTGTGGCCGAAGGGTTTGATGGTCCTGTGTTATATATTTTTCTATGGCCAGGCCATGGAGTAGACCAAGACCAAGAAAAACCTAGCAAACAAAAGAGCTCAAGCTATATTCTATGCCCACTCCCAAAACAAGAAGCCTAAACAATGTAAGTGCGGCTAAATCATCTGCCAAAACATGTATCAAATTCTCTCTCTCTCTGTAACCCACTCAATGCTCGGGATGCATATACTTGCTCAGACTCGAGAACAGAATCATGAAGACACTTATGTGTTTATTATGAAAAAGGAGAGAGACACAGAGAAAGAGATACCGCAAATGTGTGATTTATGTTTTTACTATCATCAAATTTTCATTCATGTTTACAAAAATATGGTAGAGAGACTTATCAGCATCTTAGACTTCAACTCTGAATCTTGCCAAAACTTTTCTTCATGCAATGCATCGAAATGATGTCGCTTATCGTCGCAATCTCAGAGAAATACTCTCCTTCGCTCAAATTATGTTCATAGCTTCTCTCTTTCTCTCCCCTTCTTGATTGTGCAGGGTGGCCTATGAAGTGCGCCCCTGCTCTCTCTCTCTCTCTCTCTCTCTCTCTCTCTCTCTTTCAAACTCGCTCAGAGAGATTCTCACTCTCTCTTGCCTATGGGGAGCCCTTCCCCCCTTAGTTAGTTTAGAAAGTAAAATGGATAGTTTAATTACAAGGTGAAAAACTCCTTTCGATATGCAGATAGAGCCCTTTCTCCCTCTTCTTTCTCTCTCTCGATTTGGTCCTGCAGCGCAGTTCTCTCTCTCTGTTGCTTCACACGGCAGCCCACAGAGGCTTTCTCTCACCTTGTTTTGCCACATAGCCGAGGCTCTCCCTCTCTCTCCTCGCTTGTATTTCATGGCGACTCTCTCTCTATGGAACTCAACTACAGAGAGTTCTTCTCTCTGCCTCATTGTGAATAGAGCAAAGGCTCACCCTCTCTCTCCTCGCATTTCATGGACAAATCAGCGAGCTCCTCTTCATGGCTTGGCATCCTCTCGATCTCTCTCTTAGATCCTAGTCAAACTCGTCGTGCACCCCTTCTGCTCGCCTGGCCTGCACGCTCTCCCTTGTATGGCTTGCAAACTGCAGCCCGCCTCTCCCTAGCATGGATTCCCCCTCGCGACTCTGTTGGGGACAATCTTTCTCTCTCTAACTCTAACCCTCTGCAACTGGCGGTGCCTCCTCGATAGATCGACACACCCCTCTCAGGCCACCCCTCGTGGGATTATAAAAAAAACATACTAAAAATACCCATTTTGTTTATTTAATCGAACTCTTTCAAGCTCCCATTCACACCAATCTTGCGGCAGCTCTCTCTCATCTCTCTCTCTCTTTTCACAGACGCACACACACATAGCGGAATCCCTCAGCCTATTGCGACCCCCTCTTGGTCTTTGTGGTCCTCTTGTTCTCGACAGCCTCGACATGGCTCAATATAGTGCATATGGCTACCTCATCATGCTTAGTTCCCTTCCTCTAGACAGCCGACTTCCATGGTAAGCTTCTAGCAGTGATCGATCTCGATCTTTAGTTGTTAAGGTTGAGGGCTTTATAACAATACTTCTAAGCACGTCAATATAATCTGTCAAAACAACTCCTGAAGGAAAATCAAGTGAGATCGTCATCATGATTCATAATAAAATGACCATTGTAACTCGCTAAAATGTCAAATCTTTCAATCTTTCAAACTCGCTTCAAGTGCTCAATATCTCATGCAAATGTTCTCTTTCTCTGTCAAAATCCCCATGCCCTTGGACAAAAAAAAGTGCAACATCCTGCTACCATGTTTTCTCTTTCGTTTAAGTTCAAGTATCCTAAGTGTTCAGTGAAAATCTCGTAAGATCTCTCTGAAGAAGTATCGAAAATACCTCCTTCAAGGATCGACTCTAACGGTCGCACTACACTTCTCGTTTCTGTGATCAAAAGTGGTCCAAACTGAATGATTCTTGGTCAAATGGTTTGTTTTGTCAATTGAAAAACTTCTGTTATCTCAAGTGAAACTTTTGTATCAGATTTACTCAAAAAGACATTATACGCTTGTGATGTCTTTTCTCAGAGATTTTGGATATTTTTGCTTTGCTCCCTCCCAGTAGCACCCTTATGCTCTGTCTACTCACAAAATTCAAATTGAACTTTGGTTATGCAAGTTATGGCCAGATTAGGCTTTTCTGGGCAATTTCCCGATTTTTGACTTACCTGGGGTCAAATGTGATCCAAATGATATGAAACTTGTAATACAAGCTCTAGACAACTAGTACAAAGGATATGTGATAAAAAAATGTCAAAATTTGCCCAGAATTAGGTTGGAGACATCATACGCGTATGATGTCTTTTTGTCCAATTTTGGTCCAAACTTGATATTTCAGCTATTCACTATGTTTGCAACAATGTTGGCAAGTCAAAATTCAAAAATCACATCAGTAAGTGCAAAAAGACATTATACGCATATGATGTCTTTTTTCACAGATTTGCCCAATTTTCTATTTTAAGCTTCTCCAAGTGTTTATCTTTGAGTTTCAAGTGTTTTTATCAAGTTTGAATGCAAAAATGAGCACTGAATCAATTTTCCCTATTCTTTGCGTTTTTTTGCACTCTAACTTGGTATTTTGAGTTTCTAGAAGTGTTAAAGCCCTTGTTTTATGTTGATCTTACGGTAAAACCCCCCTTCTGAACACTCTGGTAATGTCAAATTTTCTGTTTTGGTCTCTGTTTAGCCCCTAAGACATCATACGTATATGATGTCTAATATTACATAATTCCAGTTTTTTGGCACAGAACTCTTCCAAGAGCTCTCTTAAGTGCTCAACAACACTCAGTTTCACAGAAAATCTCTCTGCACTTTGTTTATGCAAGTTTCACTACCAAATCAACGGTTCAGTGATCTAACATGCAAACAAACACATCAAGCAAATAAATCACTGATTAATAGCTCTAGATCAGGATCAAATCAAGTCCTACCTAAGCTACTTCTAATCATAAAATGGGTTTTTGCAATGGTGAGTATAAAGAGATTCAGTGCCACACACGGACTAGCAAATACCTCACTCTCAACAACCACTCAACACCAACAAAAATCAATCTAATCTAAACTAAAAAACTATCAAACAAGAAAGACCCAGGAATCTACAAGTTTCCTAGTACCTCTCAAAGATCCTCGGAGTCCACCACTCCTAGACCTTTCTAACTAAAATATACAAAGTAACAAAACAAATCACCTCGTAGGATTAGTCTAAGGGTCACCTACTTAGGGATCTCGTCCCCGGCAACGACACCAAATGTTGGGCGGTTACGCCGCTAGCGGTGGCTATGATAGCGAGAACTCAACCGACAAACAAGAATGTCAGACGAGGACGGAGCTTGACCCGCGGAGCTTGACCCGCAGGAGCATGGAAACAAATAGGTGGGTGTCAAATCACCTACTCGACCTTCTAATAACAATCACTACCAAGGGAATCAAACCTAAGTTCTCAAATACGCAAATGACTGAAATCCGTACTACAAACAAATGCTATCCGAAACATGATCTAAAGTCATCGAATCAGCCTCAAACACAAATGGGGGTCTCCACACTAGGTAAGGACAATACTCTATGAATCTACAATATAATCTCAACCTGTAACCACTCCGTGCGGTAAACGCGTATGAAGACATGCCAAAAAAGTTTAGGTGACCAAATTCTGACTCCGATGGTACTAATGTGTAGCTCTACTCGCTGCGGTTCTATAGATATATGGCACGCTCAATTTTGACACACAGGTAGGGAGAAAACTCACATAGAAGCTCGTGGGAGCTCACCTCGCGTAGAAGCCGAATGCGTGCACACTTGGTATCGGTGCATAGCTCTCGCCGTTGCTAACACAATGGCGATGTCTCTTCTCCAATGGCGGCTCCGTAGCTCGCGTAGCAAGAGGATAGACTCTCTCTCTCTCTCAGACACAATCACGGCGCTTCAAAACTTATCTTGATTAATGATTCAAAAAACTGTCCTTAGGTTTACAATAATTGGCTCTTATACCTCAGCCTTGGAGGTGTGAACACATCTCTAATCTAATTACATAAGCAGGTGAAACTACTTGGGGAATACAAGCTGGAAACTCAATTGAGTCCCGCTAATTACATTGAATCGGCTCCATCAAAAAATGAAATGTCGGAAAGACATTTATTACAATAAGTGTTTACAAAAATATGAGTGTGAGCAAAAATGTATAGGTGTAGTCCTCCGCTCAACAACCTTTGTGAGGTATTTTAGACTCTTTCAAAGATCCAGAGTACCTAAAGAGCCTTTTGTACTATCATGGTACTTCCATGACTACCTTTGAAAGGAACTTTATGACTTTTCTCTACATCCAAAGTTCATACCCATGAAACTTTAGGAGCATATCTGTGAGTCATCAAGAAAATGTATTGGATGCTTTATATAAGATTTTCTGCCCAATCCTTTTCGACACACATCTTTTTTGTTTGGCGACACTCTTGTCTGTGTCTGCCAAAAGGAAAAAACAAGGTCTTTTGTCGCTTGTGTGATGGTGGAACTTTGAGGTACTTGACGACTACATAATTGCAAAGGAAATGCGCCAACCTCAACCCGTTTTAACCGCGAATTGGCTACTGCAAAGTTTCACCGATGCAATCCAGTAAATTTGGCCATCTTGGAGTTTCTAATAGACCTTGATGAATCTCCTTCACTATTCACCAACATCATGCAGACAACTCTTTTAATCTTTAGCTCCTCTTCGGACATGGATGCTTGACTTTAGTAATTGTGTCTCGAAAATTGGATAGTATTGACTTCTCAGATGCATGATGCAAACGTCTAAAAGCTGGCATTCCTAGAAGACATTGAAAGGCGGTTTTCTTAGTATCGCAAGACATGCCTTTTGTTGCTTCCTGCTAGCATTTTGAGACTTTCATGCAAACCTGATTCACATCTTTCTGTTGACTTTGAACCTGATGCATCACTTTCTTGTTGTCTCCTACGGCTCTCTCTTTTCATCATAGACCAATATTCTCGCATCCGATGGTTACCTTCATGGCGAATTGTGACTGAGTCATCCCTGTGGTAATTGTGAGTCATGTCCTCATGAAGTGGATTGTATTGCACATGCTGTTGAAAGTACTCAAAGCCCTACAGTGTACTTGGAGGTGGCTCGTTGTGCACAATCCTCTTTTCAAAACATCCGACACCACAAGCAATGGACGGCCATCCAACATGGAAATTGTGTGGAGGTTGTTTCTGGTGCAGAACGTGCTCTCCCAAACTGTTGAAATTGACATTCCACAAAAGGTGACAATCAAGTGGAGGCTGCTACTCGGACACAACTTGTTGGCCAATCTCCTACTGCAAGATCTCCATCCCAATCTCGTGGACCTTTAGTCTCCACACCTTATGAAAATTCTCCACAAGGTCCCTCTACAAGTTCCTGCTGTAATTTTCCTTCTTCTTGCAAGAGAGAGAGAGAGAGAGAGAGAGAGAGAGAGAGAGAGAGAGAGAGAGAGAGAGAGAGAGAGAGAGAGAGAGAGAGAGAGAGAGAGAGAGAGAGAGAGAGCACGTAGACTGCACACACACACACACAAGGAGCTCGTAGACTACTGAAGGGGTAGGTAGAGAGTCTTGCGTTCGACTAAATCAAGAACCATTAAAGTTGTTGGCACAAAGCCTTTAGAAATATTAAATATTTATCTTTTGGCTTTTGAAAACTGCCAACAAAACACCATCCAAGAGTGCCTCACAAGAGGTGTCAAGGACACTACTTTTTGCACCACCAACCCATGCTTTCAACCATATGATTAGTTGGGAATAACTGTGAGATACCTAGCTATAGTTTTTTCAAAACTTATATGATCATTTGGTGCTCTTCTTTTTATTTATGTTTGATGAAACTTATATTTGTGAGTATGAAATTTATGGCAGGGATTAAGATCACATAGGAGGAAGAGGCAGAAAATAGATCCTGAGCGCATTGTTGGCCAAGCAAACCTTCGGAGAAGACTACCGAAGCTGTTAAAAACATCAATGAAGAGGAATGTAGACTTCAAAAAATCCATTGATATATCTGCTGCAGAGCCTGCCATGAGTTTGGAGGAGCATGCCCTGAGGTTGGAGGAGCCTGCTCTAGGCTTGGAGGAGCCTGATACTGATCCATCTATCAAAATGGAGTCCCCTTCTACTCCAAAATTTACTTTACCAAACTCACTTAAGAGAGACGTGGATTTTTTAGTGACCTACTTTGTAGAGTGCCCAATGTGTTGCAACAACCCAAAAAAAGAAAGAGATAGTTATTTATGAAGATCCTACAGTGATTTATGAAAGGCTTTTAGATTTTTAGTTTCATCTGGGGCTGGTGATAAGTTTGATTTGGTCTCTTGCATTTTTAATGCTCCATTTAATCTTTATGTGTTTATAGCTAAAACAGAGTGAACACTTGAAGCTGGAACAAAAGAAGTTTGAGCTTCACACTCAAGAGGGCAGGGTTAATGTTGGTGAAATGGTGGTAGTCCATTTAAAAGACTGTGATCCTAAAAGACAATCTTACGAGAAGTATAATCAACTGCCTCTTATGTACAAACCCCATTGGTTCAGCTTACGTGAACGGGAGTGCAAGCTGATTCAAGAATCCTTTGGATTTCTAATATTTTTAAATGGATTATTTAGAAGTCTTATGAAAGATCCTAAGGAGGTCATGGAGAGGAACACGATTTACCAGCATATGAAAAAGAGGAAAATAATATATTGAAGTGACAGAGATAGAGGAGTCCATTGATCTTGAAGAAGAAGAAAAAGAGAGGTGAAATGAAGCAATCTTCTCTCACTGAAAACCTCAGATATCAAGCTACCTCTAGATGTGTCAGATTTCAATGAGCGGCAAGCCACCTTAATGCTACCAGGAGTGCTAGAGTTCAAATTTGGAGATAGGTCATACATTTTCCTTCATGATATACAAAGTATTTTTTTGTTTGCGGGAGGACTTTGCACTGGCCACTATCTCCAAGTATCAGGAGGAGAGGAATGAATTTATTTCAGATGACAGTAGTGATGACGAGGCAATAGAGATCTCTAGTAACCCACTGGACTGCATTAAACTCTGGTTTGAAAAGGCAAAAAAGTATAAAGAAAGCCTTCTTGATGAAGCCACATTCAAACTATTCGAAATAATCTTAAGCCATCAACTAGTAATATGGAGGATTGGTTTAAGCGACTAGCACAAGATTCAATCGGATCAGTCAACCTATGGAAGGATGAGCATTTTTTGCAAGATGAGAGTTTCATGGTATAAAATCCTCCCCCTCCCCCCCCCCCCCCCCCCCCCCCCCCCCCCCCCCTCTCTCTCTCTCTCTCTCTCTCTCTCTCTCTCTCTCTCTCAGACACACACACACACACACACACACACACACACACACACACACACACACACACACACACACACACACAAACATTTCTTTTGTTTACAGTCATGGATTGCTGAAAAGGATGACTTTCTTCGTCTTCGAAGAAGACAGTTTCGTGGCAGGGATGCAACTCTAGGACAATATCTTCCTATTTTATGTGAGGCCATCCTAATCTTCCACAATGGAATGTCACAAGAGGGGAATACTGCAACCTATGCTTTCAAGACATTACCTCGCTTATTAGGTGGTCCAATGATGCCACAAAATGCTGACAAATTTATCCTCGTCGACAAGGTCTTTGGGAGAGAATGTTTTGGTTACTCGCCAAGATATACTGGGGGCCGTGCACCATATTACTACACATACACAACAATGACATTCTTCTTAGTGAAAGAAAATCCTACTGAACTCTTAGAGTATGGCAAACATTCAATGATCAGATACAAGGGCAAGGTTCCAAATGATATTTGCAAATCATCAAAATGTTGAAATAGTTGTGGTACATATTGAATTTATTTCTATAGGCATTTGTGGTACATCCGATCATCTAAACTCTAACTCTCTTGCCATCGATGATTGGCATATTGCATTGTCTCTCTCCACTTGATTTGACTTTAAAGAGCACTTGAGTTGTTGAATGCATCTGCTCGCTTTCTTTTTTGAAGTTGCAAATGTCTGATTGCCTATACGGTTGCTGAAGAGTCCAATACTTGCTTTTGTTGCATGCGATGAATGATTCTGCGATAAAACCACTGAAATAACTCCTTCAGACCGTTTGCCTTATTTTGAGAGCCTCCATGCTGTGTGTGTATGAAGTAGGCATTTCTAGCCATGTAATGAGACTTTTCCAAGCCTTGGGTGTTCCATATACCTGGATTCCCATACTTTTGGATGAAGTATGGAAAATGATTAAAAATAATGTGCTGCAAAACAAGAAATTTATTTAGAAATTTAAACACAAACTTAGTACTAAGACTATGTGAGGTGCTTTGAATTTACCATGTAATGAGTGATTTGAGTGTTAGTCCATGTTGTCTTGAAGGATTTTTTCAGTTGAAGGTTCTGTTTAAACTTGTTAAGATTATCCTGCGACCAATCATCATTCTCACACATTTGAAATAGTATGTCAATGGAACGCCACACATCACCCTTTGCATTGCGAGTTGTTGACTCTTGGTCTTTCACTGCTAAATGAAGTTTTTTCCAGTGCATATACTCAACTTTGCTAATGTAGGTAGAGTAATATACTCTCTCTCACTTTGTTAGCTTCACATCTTTCATACCTTGAGGTTTAGATAGAAAACGACATGCCTTGACCCCACCTATGGATGGTTTGCAGGGTACATCTTTCTCCTTGGTGACCTTTTTTCGTCCCGCTGTATTTTCACATTGCCCCCATGTAGACCAATATCTGACAAAACTAGTTCCAAAGCCTCTAGAGCAACTTGTCGTCCAGATGACTTTTTGATTTTCCAAGCAAACCCAATGTACAAATATACCAACTTCTCTACAATTCGACAGAGACCATGCATTGTACAAATATGAAAATTAACAAGTGGTATATCCAGAACTGGTCAAAAATTAGAGTCTTGATTGTGACGAGTAGGAGCCTTTCACCACCACTTTGGGTCCATCACTTTTGCAGGCTCCATGCAATACAAGCATGGAGACTTTTCCATGGCACCCATTCCACAATTATACATACACTTTAGTGTTTTGAGGTCACCTGCAAGATGCCATTGAACTTGAAAGTCTCCTCTCCCATCTACAGTTAATACCTCTCCTCGTTGCATTTGCCTATCAATGATATCTAGAATAGGGGTTTGATGGAACACCCAAAATAAAATGTCATGGTCTTCTTTCTTTACTTGCAAGATCAATACTTATGAGATACAAAAAATAAATATAAAATTTAGGTACAATAGAGGGCTTGCTAGAGCTGCAAAATTGGAGATAGCTAGATTACCTGAAATGCACTAAGCCACCATATGTTTGTTTTTGATTGAAAACTAAAGTATGAAGGGTCATCAGTGGGACATTTTCAAAGAGACCTATTCATTAATGTGATTGTAACTCGCTCTAGCTTCTTCTCTTTAAGAATCTCACACTCATCTAGCTTCAAAACAGAATGTAGAATGCCACATGTCTCTTCGAATGTGATATTGTAGAACTCTACCATTCTAGTTTACAACAAAGTGAGGTCCATGAAGATATTGTTGTACTCATCATAAGTGACATTAGTTCCTTGTGAGCTATAAATATCTTGAATATGAAATGGACATCCAATGGATTCTGTCTGTTCATTATTGAGTTGTAGTCTTTCCTTCCATACACTTGCAGCTATTGGTAAAAGCTTAGACTGTATTCCCTTCTTCACAAACATGGAAGAGATAGACTGTTGAATAGCTGAGTAACCTCTTTTACTAACTCCAAGGGAATCCAATGTACCCTGCATATGCTTGGCAGGCACTGCATTCTTTGAAATGAATCTGTCAATGACATCCCGTTGCAAAACCTTATACTTTTTCTCATGCATGATAGCATTTGCAAGACCACTAGTTATCAATGGCTTTAACTACTTTCCTACATTGGCTTTCGAGTCTATGTTTTCTTTGTCTGGATAGATGGAATCTCTACAAAGAAATCATAACTAACATAAACAAAAACTTAGATTACTTTAAATTAATTAGATAGTTTACAATGCTCACCTCAATGCTTGGATTCTTTTCTTAAGGCTGCTAGAGCCTACCTTCAAAGTTTCAAGATTCCATAGTTTCTTTTTCCACACACGAGTGCCTAACATTGTCTCTTTGTTTTGTAATGATCGTCATCTTGAGCTCTTATGAAATCATGCCCCAATTATCTCAAGCTCTTATAAACTCATCTTCTCTTCACACCCACAAGGAGATTATATTGGTTATTGTAACTAAAGCCTCAACTTGATCACCATGCCATGCAACTTCACATGCACTCTTATGCTTAAATATCATGTGTAACATTTAATACACTAGTAACTTGTGTGTAGTGGAAAATGATAACATAGTGAGCATAGAGAGAGTACTTGGTTGGAGAAAGAAACATAACAATTACACCTAGCTAGTTTGGCATAGACAATACTTGAAAAGAGAGAGAAATAGAACAATTGACAATACTTGAGGATTGGATTCACATAGAGCCAGTCCCCCCTCCAAAAAAGCTTTGTATTATAGCTTCTTAAAGGGAGGAGTCTTTTCCTTTAGATTTCCCACAAGATTTGCCTGTCTGCATAACTAAGAGGTTGATATCCTTAGCCATTTGTATGTACACTAGAGACTTGATTTTGTACTCTGAAGAAAAAAATATACTTGCAAGAATCAATGGTTCAAACCAAACTTTACCTCTATGGCCTTGTCCATCTTAGCTAGTGGCTAGCGAGGCAATGCTACCCAAGTTGAACGTATTATTGGTAGAAAATGCTTGGCTGTTTGAAGATTTCATTGGACACATTGTCATAGAACTCCTTGTTTTGGTTTATGCAAGAATATCTATAACAAGGGCCTCCATAGGAGTTTGATTTTGCAGGACATCAACGCCTTTTCCAATCTACTATCACTAAAATCAACTTGTATGTGACATGGCGCTGATGAATTTTTTGTGTTTTGGGGTTATCACCCTCAATAAGCCGCATCTGTAGGGAGAATCCTAGCCATGAGATTGCCCTCTTATCTCCTTCCCATGAGGCATGTATGCATGAATGATATGCATCCATAAAACATGAAGACCCCATTAAATGAAGTCCACAAAGACTTCATTTAAGGAGGTTCATGATCTCTATCCTTTTGCATCCTTGCTTTGGGCTATATAAGCCACTATGTATCTTGTTCAATATATACTAATACATTACTACTTTCATTTGCACTTACATTGAGCCCTCTTGTTATATAGCTTGTGATTATCCTCATTATGCCAACCACCAATGAATGTCACTAATACTCATCCGCCTTAACACTAACCTTTTCATGTGGTATCAAAGCCTCAAGAAGGCTAGCATCTCCTAGTCTAATCTGATCCTAAATGCCATCTTCAATTGCATGATAGTTTTATAGATTAATTAGTTGCATTTAGACCAAATGCCAAGTTTTGTTTTTCTCTAGCTCTTGACGGCCTTAAAAGGAATAAGCTCGTTTGTTTTTTTAAATGGTTTGGATCCATCTTTTGAAGCATCAAAGTCCACTTGCTGATGTTGGACATGTTCAATTGCTTACCTCAAAGTCATAGAAGGAATTAAAAGCTACCCCTACCCTATCATACTTTCTTGCCCACCTCATCATTGCCAATCAATGCAATTCGTACTGTAAAAGTGTGCAAGCCTCATCTCTGCAATCAGGAGGTGTTTCATCTTTCATTCAAGGAAGCACGGACTACATCAAATACACAAGACTTTTTTGAAGTCCTGAAGCCTCAACTGCTCTCACCATGCTCTTGTGAAGAGATTCAAAGACTCACTCTCTACTCTCCAACCCCTTCTGTGCAATCCCTCTACGCTCGCATGCTCTCACCTTGCCATCCCCGACAATTGTTGTGCTCAAACCTACATGCCCTCGGGCTCTCCAACTAACCCTCAACAAGCCTTGCTTGAAGCACTTTGCAGGACCACCACTTAATCTTGGCTTCCTCTTGGCTTCCATTGTTTGCATCTTCGAATAGCACCATCCTCAGCCACCAATCTTGGCCTTACCATACCGCTCCATGCTCAGTGCATTGCACACACTCTAGAGCCAAGGCCTTGCACCTTGCCGTGCATGCCCATAGCTTCAGATTCTCACCATCAAGATCTTGACCCTTTGCCACCATCAAGAGCGACTGCAATTCCTAACCGTCGATTCAGGACCACTACACCTAACATCTTCTCTCAGCTACCTTCAACCCCAATAGGGTCCTCTTTCCCACGTTTGAGCTTACGCAAAGGTCCACAAAAACCAAACTTACTAAGGAGCTTGAGTTAGTGAAGCATCACATGCAATAAGGGGAGATACATACGATCGTCTCATAAATGAGAGAATGTGTGTAACCTTGGAGGATTTACAAGATTTGGCTTCAAAGCATTCTCTGCAGATAGAGAACCACAATCTAGTGCTATACACTCTCTATAAATTTCCCAAGAATCACTCAAGGGGGGCTATTTTCTCACATTAGTTGCATTTGAGCTTGCATTTGTGTCTCTACGCATTAGGAAGAGGATGGGGTAGGAGGGCCTCTTTATTTTCCATGAGATTATAGAGATGATTAGAATTTTGACGAATAGGTGTATGCCATGTGTGCAAGAATGGTGGGTTTGATCCCGGATTTGAGTGGAGATCATAGATTTGCAATCTACACGTCGAGCTCTTTCCATAGATATGCTATATGCTATGGTTTTACCCGCCCCGCCAGATTTTAAATTCCATTTTGGGAGGAAAATTTGAATTCAAATAAACTAGCCGTTGTGCCTGTTTGAATTCAAAAGTCGTCCTTTGATTACTTTCTTTAAACTAAAGGTTTGACTTCCTTAAACTGCCAAATAAAGAGGCCCTCCTACACCCCATTCTCTTCCTAATGTTTTGTATTGGGTTAGACACTGCCAAGATAAAAATTTCCTTGGTAAGACCTCTCGAGTTTCAAAATGGGTAAGGAGTCTCTAGAAAAATTTGATGACCAAAGTAAAAGGGTATTTAATGAAAAAAAACATGTGGGGCATAGTGAAGCCATTAGTAGAAAATGAGCGAGTGGAAACTAGGGCTACCACTACTAGGTATCAAGAGCAGGATGAACAAGCATATAGCATTCTTCTTACCTCTCTTGATGATAACTACATTTACTATCTTGATGAGTGCAAAACTTCTCAAGAAGCTTGGCTGACATTAGAACGTCATTTTGGAGCAAAACCCAAAAGATCCAAAATAGCTCTTTAAATGCAACTTTATGCACTCACTATGGAGCTAGAAGAGGATGTTGTCTCCTTAGTCAATAGAATGAAAATCATTTTTACTCAAATACCTTATATTCATTGCCTTATTGAAAATGAAGATAAAGTAGCTATTCTTCTCAAAGTCGTACCCAATAGTACCTTTGAGCAAATAGTGACAGTTCTCATGGAGAAGGATCTGGTACCAACCTTAGAAGACACCATCAATTCACTCCAATACCATGAGAAGAAGAAGGACCCAAAGAAGGATGCTAGATATGCATTTGTGGTTTCATCCAACAAGTGCAAGAAGTACAAAATATCGAGCCATGCTACAAAGGACTACTACATGCTCAACCCATGTAGCATCTGCAAGAAAGTAGGACACCCACCTTTTAGATGCTTCAAGAAAGACCAAAAAGAAGATCAAAGACCACGTGATAGAATTTTCAATCCAAGAAACAAAGGCAACGGGTGGTTTCATCTTATGCAAGAAGAAGGCGATGACCACGACTATCTGGATGAACCTTCTACTTCTACGACTTTTGGATCATGTCATTATGTTGAGCACTATCTTGATTATGATGATGTAATCTAGCTTTGATCCTAGGGAAAAGGCAAGTGATCACATTGTGAACCATGAGCTAATGAATGCATAGAGTACTAACCATGATGCATCAATGAATCACAATGACCCTAGATGATTCACATTTTAGAGTATTTCCCATGACTAGGTCTAAGGGGGAATTTTTAGGGATAATTCTAGCCCTGGGTTTTCCCTCTTGTCTCCTTCCATGAGGCATGCATGCATGCATGATATGAATCCATGAAACATGAAGACCCCATTAAATGAATTCCACAAAGACTTCATTTATGAAGGTTCATGATCTCTATCCTTTTGCATCCTTGCACTGGGCTATAAAAGCCACTATGTATCTTGTTCATCATATACTAATGCATTGCTACTTTCATCTGCACTTACGTTGAGCCCTCTTATTATATAGCTTGTGATTAACCTCATTATGCCAACCGAATGACACTAATACTCATCAGCCTTAACACTAACCTTTTCATCATTTGCATGTCTTTGTAAACATGCTAGACCTTCACCATCTTGCTTTCATCACTGGGTGGCTTGAGGTACACAATTTTCCCATCCATTGATGGCCTTGCAGACTATTGTGCTGACGAGAGACTTTGTGGGTGCCTCTTATGCTTGGTTTCATCAAAATCCACTCCATACGTGACCCAATGAAAATATTTATCTTATGCTTGGCTGCATCAAAATCCACTCCGTACGTGACCCAATGAAAATATTCATCTTGGCCATTGATAATGTGGAAGGCCTCAAATTTTGACAACATTATTTAGGTTCATGGCATCGGATAGATGGTGGATTTTTGGACAACAATAACCAAGAAGAGAAGATATGTTCTTAATGTTTCCCTAAACAACCATAATGCTCATGCATGAGCTACACAAGGAGAGTCTTCTAAGACAAAAGGAAGCAAGACTGACAGAAGAAGACACCTGGAGGGAAGGAAACTATAAAGAGAGCATGTAGGGTGAAGGTGAAGGACTCTTGTAAAAGGAAAGGAAGGGCTACTAGCGAAAGAAGACACCAAGAGGGATTGCAACTATGTAGGCTGTAGGTGAAGGACTCCATAGCTTAATTCTAGTAGAGCATCTTAGTTCTAAGCTTGGAAGTAAAGGGAGATTGGATTTGAGGTTGTGAGAAGGGAAAACATGTTCTCTTCCACACACACACACACACACACACACACACACACACACACACACACACACACATAGATAGATTGATTATCATCCTCGGAGGTCAAATATGACCTATGGGACCAAATACACAAATGACAAAGGTAGCTCCATCATATGACTGGTACAACTCAATTGGTTGGTGTAAAGACTCGACGTGGGAGTACTAGCTTTTAAGGGGGTCATACAAATGGGCACATTATCCGCGTAGCCTAAAATGGGAAGTAGGGGGACAAAATGAAAAAAAAAACAAGGGGAAAAAATCCTAAGTGGCTATTGTTGCCGATAGCAAAGGGGTCTTCTTAGGAGTTCGAAAATCCTGAATGAGAGCTCGCCCATCTCGATAGACTGCCCACTTTCCTTGTTTACGAGCCTCGTGCATTTTCTTGAGCTCGCTTGCTTTGAGTTTGAGTTGGTTTGTAGTTAACTCCTCAGCGATCCAAAAATTTGTTCCCTTGAGGAGGCGGGATTGGCGTAAAAGCCTCAACCGCTCTTCTTTGTCCTTGAAGGTAAGTGTGCATTGCCCAGGTGGCAAGCGTCTGTTTGTGTCGTTGAGCCAAGAGACTGTGTCAAGCTCAATAGTGATGGGATGCAAGATGTCATTGAGCTTGATGATTGCTTCTTCGAGAGTGTCCTCGGTGGTGCACCATGGTGATGGGAGCCCTCCGATCCTTACTTTAAGACCGAGGGATTCTCGTAGCTGGCGTTCTTGGAGGGCGGCCTTTAACTCGGTGCCGATTTTTTGTGTGATGCCTTCTGTGACTTCTCGGACTTCCTTTTGGACCTTTGTGACAGACTCCGCAATTGAGGCTTCAACCTCTCGTGCTTTTGTAAGGAGATCCTGGCTCTCTTCTTCCTTTGTGACCTCGAGCTTGTGTAGGCGTTTTCTTGAGGGCTACATTTTCCCTAATGAGCTCTTGAATTTGGGTCTCAAGAGCCGAGATTCTGGCTTCTTGGCGGGCGAAGGAGTTCTTCCTAGGGGCAGCTACCACAGCAAGAAAAATTTTGCGAGCACATGAAGCCGGAGTGCTAGGAGTATTCATTGTCGCAAAACTGCGTGCGAACTGGTGCCTGTAGGTCAAAAGACGTAACCCAGAAACGAAGAGATTAAGATTAAGTGATTGAGGTCCAAGACGGTGGGTTGAGTCGGTGGACAGGGTTTGTCGAGGACGATAGAGACCGTGGCTGTTGCTGTTCGTGCTCTGCTGCCGCTGCTGAGGGCGTGTGTGGTGCTCGACGGGCTGGGCAGAGAGCCGAGGACGACAAAGGCTGCAACTTCGAACAGGCTGTCGGTGACCTGCTGCCGCTGCTGAAGGCCTGTGTGCTACTCGACGGGCTGGGTAGAGTGCCGAGGACGACAGAGCGGGGCTGACACTGTGACGACAGAGCGGGGCCGACACTGTTTTTGCTGGCGTGAGGGGGGCAGAAGCTAGAACGTAACACCCCCACAAGGCACTGCCCTGCGCCTATCGGGGAGTTGCGGCAGCAGATCCTTGGCGAAACCCTAGAGAGAGAGAGAGAGAGAGAGAGAGAGAGAGAGAGAGAGAGAGAGAGAGAGAGAGAGAGAGAGAGAGAGACTGATTCAAGGGATGGAAAAGAAGCCTTTAACACTAGAATGGTAACAGGACACTTTTGTGTCCTGTTAAGTGACCATTTTGCTTGAATTTTTTGAAGAGTATGAAAATGAATTTGTAGCTGCTATATATCCACAAAGTTGCCTTATGAGCCAAAAAAAACTTAGCATTTTTTTTGGAGTATCGATCTCACCATTAACCTTACTCTTGCACAACCTTTTTAAACCTAAACTGTGAGAAAAAACGTGTCCGGTTTTTGGCTTTTTTTTCAATTTCTAGCAACTATACCACTCTAAACTTCATGTTTGTGAGGTTTAGATTGCTAGAGGTTAGGCCTTGATAGTTCTCAACATGTTTTGATGCTTGTAGGGAGAGCTAAGTGTTAAAATTGAAAGTTATGACCAATTTACAAGAATTGCATAATCCTATTTTTTGGCCAAAATTAACACTTTTATGATTTTTTTGGTGGCTTTCTTGATATCCAAATTCAATTTTGATTGTGTAAGTGTAACGTATAACATAAAGGTAATCTTCCTTGAGTTTTGGGGGACCTAATATGCTATATAGCATAGTATATGATGATGGTTGAGTTTTTTGATTGCTGAAGAATACGATACATTTTAGAGTAGCAAGTATAACTTTCTCAATATTGCTAGTTTCTTAGGCCAATTGTGTGTATTTTGTAGGTAGTAACCATATCTAATCATATACTACAAACTTGGCTAGATATTGAGTAGTTTCTATGGGTTTCTAGAGGTCATAATGCTAAACCCAGTTTTTTCATGTTTGCTGTATTTAGCACTTTATCATTGCCCCCAAGGTTCCAATTGTAAGAGATCCATTATCCTTTTGACATGCTCCATGGCTCCTTTTGAATCCAAAGGCCCAAAGGGAACCAAGAAAACATGTATATAGTATTTGTATTGAGCGTGACTATAGAAACTTTGATGATAGGTCCGCAGAATGACAAAAATGCAACTTTTTTGTACCTATTTTTTTTGCCCAAAAACAAATTAGTGAGGTAAAAGCAACCATATGTTTAGGTCACCAACCCATTGAAGTTAACGGGGCATTTTATCTCATGTCCTACAAAAATCCCCACTCTGATTTATATGCAATCAACTGTAAGAAATTGCTGTTTTGGGCAAAATGCACTGGTCCATCAACTTTGGAGGCTTGTAGTGACCAAGGGATGAGAAAAATTACAAGTTTCTCATTTTTTCCATATGTACTAGTTATTGAACTATAAGATCATGGAAGGATTTTTCAAAATGAGTGGATCTACTATGGTTTTGGAATTTTTTCCCAAAACCCTGAAAGGACACTTTTATGTCCTGTTAGGTTACCATTCTAGTGTTAATGAAGAGTAATGATGGTACTAGTGAGAGGAACATTTAAAAAATAGGGGAAAATTTTAAAAATATTGAGGATTTTCTTCATTTTCAACCATTTTACAAAATTGAGAAGGCGTATAATTTTTCTAAGAATTGTAATCTTGATTCCTACAATCCAAAATCTTATAAACCAACATTTTTGTGTGTATGGCTCTCCTATATTTGGATAATTCTTAGTCCCCTTGATTACGCTTGGAAAAATTAAAGGGTCCAAGAAGATTCTATTGATTCCCTAATGTATGACATTCTAGAAATTGGTACAAACTTGTTCGGAACAATTTTTGACAACAATGTTGTTTCTACCCAAGGAATGCATGGGATTAGATACTCTGCAAGTAAATTGCAAGAAATCCAGTCCACGAGCGATCCCAAGCATGATTAGATTCTCATAGCTTGATTTTTGTGCTATAGCGAACAAGATTGAGTTATGGCCTATAAGCTCAAGCTAATTATGAGGATTATGTTTTGGAATTACAAAAGGCCTCCTAAGGAGAGGAAGAAATTTCTCTCAAGATCCTTCCCAATCACCAAGGAGGAGTACCTAAGTGTCTTTTGAACAAAGTCTTCTTGCTTGTAATGAATCTTTGCGATCACCTACTACTATGAATCTCCTTGAAAAATTGCTCTTTCATAGAACAAGAGGACTCTTCCCATGAGTCTAATGTGAGTATGATTGACAAGAAGAGAAATAACATGAAGAAGATTATTGTGAAGACTTGAAAATGGCCTTGGCTACATTGAATTTGAAAGGCGAGGCCGTTCAATGATGGATTTCAAAGGTAGCTACAAGAATGCTTTATTAATCATAGTACAACTAGTTTCTTTGAGAAACACTAATTCATGTCAATTCTTTGGTTTCTCATCAATTATGATTCTCTTCATTTCTCCCAAAGACTAAGAAATATGAGAAAGGATCTAAAAGAACCCTATGTTCCTAAATTTTTTCAAGAAAGGTGTTCAAAAGTCATTTATGTTTTTTTTTCTATACCATGTATCCCTAAGAACAATTTTTACAAAATTTCAAAGCAAAGCATTAGCTGCATTATCTGGTTGGAGAATGAATTAAAAATGTGTAATTTGCTATTATTTGTGTATTTTTTAATATAATTCAAATAAAATAATAATCTTATTGTTATCCATCGACATTGATAATGATCAATTGCACTATCTGTCAATAAACTACTCTTTGATATTTCTTTCTGATAGCTTAACATATACCTACTCTTTGTTGGATTATGGACTTTGGTATGTG